>NC_136408.1:120180913-120805288 GCF_051521515.1 Lactuca serriola | reverse complement strand
TGGACTGAGACATGGATTATAATCATTCTCTCTGTCCATTTGTTGTTTCCCGATTTCCGATTTATGACGACTGACTAACTGAACAAATCAAATCAGTTCAGGCCTGGCCGAGCACTTATGTTTGTCATCACCAAATCATCAAGGGGCCCACAGATATAACTTTTATCCCTCTAAGGGTAAAAGGAACGGATAAACTTCGACTCATATGCTTGTTCTACTACTTGTTGAATCATACACAAAGGCACGTTTTATAACATCGAGTTACCAAATGCATTTTCGTGCAATCAATGTATAACCAACTCATAGGCAACAAGTCATATCTCTAGGTTTGAAGAATATAAGATATTATCGTCTCATGATCACTCGTGATAAAATCCATGAAATGATTCAAATGAGCGTGGGTTGAATCCAATACTCGAATCCCTATTCGAGGAGTATTCATGAATGTTGTAGTAACTCTTACTATGTCCACTACCTTGGACATCTACAAACCCGATTCATGACAATCTTGCCTTAATAACTACTTCCAACGTATTATCGACTGTGGATGGTTTGAATAACTTAGTCATTCGGAAAGAATAACCTAGTTATTCTGGAAGTCAAAACATGCAAAGTGAAACACAAGAATAATAGTAATCCTCTATGGTCCCAAGCACCTTTGAGAGTAAATAGAATACCTTTTATTTAAACACTATATTGATTACTCATTATTCATTGTATAATGTTTCAAATAATCAACTTTATACTTGAATTAAAACAATAGTTGTCCCATGCTCCAAGCATGTAAACTATGTTTTCTAAACACTAGTCATGCCATACACCAAGTATGCACACCATGTTTATCTATGATATTTACTTTGTGAAATAGATCAATTGAACATGATTCCAATGATGCCCATTTCACAACCCCAAATCTTTATCGTAAATGTATGAATTCCAAATTCCTACCATGTAACGAAATCTGTTAGATTCTAAACTTATATGCATTGATCCTCTCGTAATGACTACACACAAAGTCACAAAGACTTGTCAACAGACATTACAGAGCATTCCAATGGAGATCAATTCCATGGAACGAAGTCTCAAATTCAAAGTACATTACTTTGAACATCCTTCTTGCATTAAGCTTTCTAATCTTACACATATTTGAAAGAACAACTTCCACCTATGGAAACCTTTCCAGATTCCCATTTTGACTATCACTTCTGAACAAGGGTTACCTTTTTTCAGAATATGTCAATATGGTCCTTTCCAAAAAAAATAACACTATACTTCCAACTATCCCTGAGCAACCAATCTTTAAACCTTAGATTGTCCTTGACAATTGTTTAATCATTTTAGTCATATCCCATTCTAGATCTTTTCGCCTCTTAATGCCTTAGGCATTCAGAAAATTTAGAAAGGATAAATATTATAGCACATGTAATCGATCCTATATTCGAAGCATATGGGATACGATTCATGATGTCTCACATAAAGACGTGATCATAGACCAGTCTTTTGCTACAATATTTTTTCATTTTCCATGTTTTCAAAATTTTACTATGAAGAGGGATGCCGTAATCATAATCGAATTTTGAGAACACAATATATATATATATATATATATATATATATATATATATATATATATATATATATATATATATATATATATATATATAGAATAACCTTATGTTGAACCATTCCAACACAAAATTCATATATATATCCCTGACTAAAGATGATCAAAATCTCAATCTAAGCTTTTAGAATTGAAATGAAGTATAATTTCCTCTCCCTTAATTATAGCAAAACAACTTTTCCAAATTGAAACCCTTTTGTTTTCTATAATTAACACTTAACATAATAATCATGCTCCCAATAACATGATAATTATTAGCATAACACTTATGCTCCCACTAGCTTTGACATGTATCTAGAAATTACCTGGACTTCTAGAAATCAATACTTTATTGACTCTCTTACCAAAGTTCAGATTTCTGATACTAGATGCTTTGATAAAACTTTATCAAAATCATACACCTTTCCTTAGATAGCTCACATGAGTGTCTAAATAATTTTTGAACTATGAAAAGGGATGCTATAATCATAGTCTCAATTGTTTAGACATTTGCCATTTCTCACAAGTCCATGCTAGTGTGTCGGTTACCCACACAAGCTCCACTAACGACTTTGAGAATGCAAATATCACAATTGCTATCTTCTTAAATCGACAAGCGTTTCCTCACCATCATTTTCATGAATCGGAGAGAGGCCTTATGACACTTAGATTTTATGGTGTAGGTGTTCATTTCCATGTGAATTTTGTCAAAACCATAATCACAAGACAAGGTTAGTGACATTTCTAAATTCATATGGACTGAACTTGTGCAGTCTTAACTTCTTGCCACCTGGCAGCCCAAGGGATTGCCATTGCTTCCAAGTAGTTATGCAATCAACTGAGAACTTTCAGAACTCCTATGTAAAGCCAACTTTAACTGGAATGGGCACAGAGATGTCAACACGATAGGTTATAAACCTCAAGTCGTGTTTTAGTGAAGAACTATAGGTTTTATCCTTGATTAGTTCTTGAAACTTTCAAGACCTTTAAGACTCCCACTGTCCTCTTGACATATAAGACTCTCTTGTCAATAACTATTCCTTGACAAAACAAATATCCAAGGGATAGTGCAGATTCTTATCAAGACTAACACTTCATGCAATTGGACTAAGTTGGTCTCTATTTTATCCAAAACATCACAACTTACCAATTTCAAATGTACAAGAGTAGAAAACATTTTACTCTTACATTTGACTAGTGTTAATAAACCTTTTTTTAAGATGTGTCACTCAAGTTACAATCTTGGAGTATGACTCTAAGACTTTGTTTTTGGAACGAAGTATGACTCATCTTCTTGATTTAACCATTCCAACAATTCATGACTCCTCTTCTTAGCCATAAGAATACACTAAGATGTCCTTTGAGGATCAATTGTGATATGGTATCTTAATCATTAAGATGATCATAAACATGATACTAAAGTACTCTCCCATCTTTTCAGATTTGAGAAAATTTTATCTTTCTGCCTAATTTGATTCTTCATATTTACTAAACTTTAGTAAATCATGAAGAATAGTCTTTGTGGTGGACCTGATCAGCACACACCCAAGTGTACCCAATAACTTCACTTAAATCACATATACATGTGACCAAGGACTTAGTCTTAATTTTCCAAAGCTGAGAATTATCATTCATCATACTATACAACTTGCATGATTCCAAGTTTCGGTCCAATTGAAGCTTGGGTGATGAGAATCTTTCCGTATTTGGTAAATTTAGACACTACCACAAATGAAAGAATCAAATCCACTTACCAATATTGTTGTCAATGGAATCATATAAGCAACACTTTTTCATAAATGCCACTGTAAGGATATTTTAAAATAAATAAAATCAAAACCCTTTTCTTTTATTTTAAAACTTTGTGGAAAAACTTATCCTTACAATCCACATGAAAACTTTGTTGTTATCTATTCTTAAGCAATCTATCACAACTCTTAAGTAACAGCTCAAAATTCTGATCACCGAACCATGCGATCGAAATCCATCTTCGCAATCAGAATCAACATATACTTTCTTTAAGTTTTCTCTCTTTTCTTTGACTCTTAAAACATCAACATGTGACCTAGTCACATCATGTAATAAGAATCTAGGAATAGGAACTTTATAGAGTTAGATAGTGGATTTTACCCGAAGTAGAGTCAAACCTTTTTGACTTTACCATCCTTATGATCTTTCAGGTAAATAGGCATCTTTGCAACCAATGCCCCTTACTTTGGCAACAGAAACATATGGACTATTTGGGAATGGTACACGAGTCTATCTCATACTTAGCCTTTCTCGTTACCATTTGGTCAACCGAATTGACTATGGCGGATCCCTTTCCATTGGGAAGAGAAAGTTTTTCTAGATTTCTAATGTTACCATTGTCAATGTCCATGAAAGTTTTGGAAGTCGATCTTCCATTCAAATTTGCTTCACCAGTGCTCAAAATCATTGCTGACTCAGCAGCACCAAGCAAATAGGTAAGATCATTAAGGGTCAAGTCATGGTCTGTCACATAGTAGTCCCAAAAGAACTCACTATGTGACTTAGAAAGTGATTGAACATCCAACTTTCTCAAGACTTTGACACCCAAATCTCCCGGCTTGTCAATATGTGACTTCATCTCCAAGATGTGATCACACATAGATCTTGCTTTCCAATAGGGATTGAGTGACCTTGAACTTGTGGGTTAGGGAGAATAATTGGAGGGGGTGGAGGAAGTGAAATTCCAAGAGATTTAGGAAGATCATATATGTCTAAACTAGACATCTACAATGGGAGATATTCAAGTTAGTTGATTTTTAAGTCCTTAATATAACACCCAATATGAAATATTAATGCTAGGACCCAACACAATATTTTATAACTTGGAAGAGGGATGCCGTAATCCAAGCTATAAGATATTTGAAGGAAGGCGAATGACGATTCAACAATTTCCACTATGAAAAACAAAATAATTTATTAGGTTTTAATTCGATCTGAAACTCCTAGATCTTTTGAGATTCATTGAAATTTTCAATGGCATGTTTCAATCTCGAGTGTGCTCTCTCAAATTTTGTGACTGGGATGTCGAGGATCACAAAACAAGGTGTGAATAACCATGAAAATTCACTTGGTACCTGTAACACCGTAAAAATTAAAACAAATTTTCACTTTTTAAAACCATATAATTTCATTCATAATCACTTTTGAAAAACAATGTATCAACATTATCTCATTACAAATCCCAAGATCAAATCATAATAAACTCTGCGGGTGTATGTGTGTACAGATCATGCCGGCGCCTTCCCGCGATCATCACTGGTACCTGAAACACATAACACATAACACTATAAGCATAAATGCTTAGTGAGTTCCCCAACATACCACTCTAACACATATTAGCCACTCAAGGCTATAACTCTGTTGACACTCTGGTCAGTGTGTCTCAGTGGGACCCTCCGGTCCCAACTCTCTTTGGGCCCTCTGGCCCTAACTCTATGGACTCTAAGGTCCTAACTCTGTGGACCCACTGGTCCTAACTCTGAAAACTTTGAATCATGCATATCACATATCACAATAAATCTCAGCACATAAATAGCATACAAATACACTGGCACATAACTCTAAAATAGACTGTCACATAACTCTGTTACCACTCTAGGTAAAGTATAGTGAGAAGACTCACCTCAGATGTCTTAGTAAATCTCTGACTCGGTAGAAATATGGTCTAGCCTCCACCTAATCACATAAAGTAAATACTCTCATAAATAAAACTCTCGTGACTAGACACAACCCTCTCTTGGCACCCTCAAAAGGGTAAATGTCACACCCCAAAACCACGAACGGCGGAAACGTTCAGGGGTGGAGGACGTCATGTACAGTATCACAACAGTGTAATATAATAAACAAGCAACAACATCATCCATTGCATTATAAGTAAATTTTAATACATGTGTGTTCTTTCATTGTAATAAGACACCAAAAACATACAATCAAAATAAAAGACGAGACTTGTCTGCTCCGTCTTCTCAAAACCTGGCCTCCGTACCTGTCTACTGATGACCTGAGAATACAAGTTATTTTGAAAGCGAGTATCAGCTTTAAAGCTGGTGAATTCATAAGTATATAAGTGTCATTGCCTTGTTTGTGAAAATCTGTTATGAAAGCCATGTAAACCTTTAAATGAAAATGTTGAGGTAAGTATGAAATCCCTAGAAAAACCCTTATTTTCTATAAGTATGAAATGTAGTCTTCTACCAAGACCCGAATGTTCTGTACGTATGCAGTGTAGTCTTCTACCAAGACTCGAATGTTTTGTAAGTATGAAGTGTAGTCTTCTACCAAAACCCGAATGTTCTATTTGTAAAATGATAATTTTTACTTTGTATTGACTAGTACTAAAAGTGCTTAGTCTAACTCATCGTTTATGTGAATGTATCACAACATAAGGTAAATAGGAAAATATAACCATGAAAGTATTGCTCTTGGGTTACCCGGGGATAACACAACATCGCTGACGCGGAAGATATAACCTAATGAACATCCGAGGATTGTTCAATTTAACCTCTGTGGCGAACAGTAGATTCCAGGAATGGTTAGTCCCGTAACTGACTTTACATCGATGTAGTCGACGTAAATAACCTAATGAACATCCGAAGATTGTTCCATTAACCTCTTTAGCGAACAGTAGGTTCCAGGAATGGTTAGTCCCATAACTGTCTCCTAATATATGTAACAACAACCCAATGAACATCCTAAGTATTGTCCAATTAACCTCTATGGCGAACAGTAGGTTCCAGGAATGGTTAGTCCCGTAACTGACTCTACCTTGCTATAAGCGAAATAGATAACCTAATGAACATCCGAAGATTGTCCAATTAACCTCTGTAGCGAACAATAGGTTCCAGGAATGGTTAGTCCCGTACTTGACTCCCGTTGAACTGCGATGGGCAGGACGATTTACTGAAGGTACTAATAATTCATCCTAATGAACCGAGGCTCAGATATTCATGTAAATATACATAGGTCGATGTATCTACGTAAAGGTATTCATGTAATGTGTTCATGTAAGCGTGTTCATGTATCATGTAAGCATATGTAAAGGTACTCATGTATTAGGTAATGTACTAGTAAAGACTCATGAATGAACTGACTCTTGTGTGATTCCTTTTAATGGAAGTAATGTTTGATATCTTCAAATTATCCCTATGATAATTTACTGTAATATAACTGGTTGATCATGTAGGTTTATACACTCTTACTACTCAAGGGTGTGGGAAACTAAATGAAAGATGTAAACTATAACATCAATACATATATAAGAATATAAGTGTATATGCATAGTTTAGTTCAAGAATGAAAAATGGTTTTGTAAGACATCTTATGGGTTTTGAAAAATATTTAACAATGACTTGATGTCATTTTAATAAACATTTCAAAGGTAAAACATTTGGTAACAATGTGTTTTTAAGATGTAAAACCATTTCATGCATCACATTTTGTAGTATGTGAAATCTGTTAAATGACAAACATAGTTATAAGATACATATCAATGATTCAATAACATGTTGGTTTCTACTTGTATTCCCCCCCCATTAAAGCATTTAAAATCATTTAAAATATTGATTAGGGGTATGAACTCACTTGATTGAAGTGGTTGATTTGAAATAGTCTAGAGAAGAATCGAGCAGAACTTCGACAGGAAGAGTTGAAAGCGGGGGAAAAATCTCAGGATTCTCGGGAATCTCGGGAACACAAAACCTTCCTTCGGGACTTGAAGGTGAAAACCGGGGCTTTGGGAGGGTCTCGGGGGCTTAAACGCAGAGTTTCGGCGTGAGAAAGAAAGGAGCTAAGCAATGGAACTCGGAGCCCTTGAAATCTACTTATAGGGGCATTTTTGGGGTGTGCCACGTCGTGGAAAGTGATGGCCACGTCGTGGGGAGTCAAACATATCCTCTTCCATTGATTGGACGCCCTCAGTCACTTGCCGGGTCGCGGCAAGCTTGTGCCACGTCGTGGCAAGCCTGACAGCCTCGGATTTCGGGCCTCGAACTTGTAAAATCCGTAACTTTCTCATACGAACTCCGTTTTCGACGTTCTTTATATGCACGCGTAGCTAAAAACATGATATACAACTCTCGTTTAGACTTCATCGGCAAATTCTGATTTATTTTTAATTATTTAATTTTAACGGGCCGGGACGCAATAATTCCGTTAAAAATCCATAACTTCTTCATCCGATGTCCGTTTTCGTCAGACTTTTCATCGTTGCGCTACTAATGTTGAGACCTTAGATTCTCATTTAGGTTGTTTTGGTCAAAAGTATCTCGAGCTCTATTTCGAGTTTTTAGCTGTCTACTGCTATACCCGAATCTTGGGAAAATCATAACTTCCTCATACGAAGTCAGATTTGGACGTTCTTTTTATGTACGCTCACGGTTTGAGGTTATCTATAACTTTCATTTAGATACTTAAGGCTAAAAACTATTGTATTGAAACTTCGCGTTTTTCGTTTAATCGGTGTTGCCGAGAATCTTCGGTTGGTCATAACTTCTTCGTTATAACTCGGATTTTGGGGTTCTTTATATGTATGAAAACCTTGATACGATTCCTACTACTTTATTTAACCCAAATAAGATTTTAGGAAAGTTATATTTTGACCTAAATTTGATTGGTTTTACATTACATTGTCTTGAAATATCGGGTTGTCACATCATCCCCCTGTTAGAGGGAATTTCGTCCCGAAATTAGAGTTTAAGCAAGACTTAATAATTATGTTATGGATAGAAGTTTTATTTGCTTCTCGTGTTCTTAAGTGAACTCAGGTTCTCGCTTGGCATTCCAACGAACCTTTCACTATCGGGATACAACTTTGCTTCTTTCGTTTGACTTCGTTGGTATGATAACCCTTCTTGCTCGAATGTATGTTGAATGTTTTGTGGTTTGTGAGAGTATGCCCTACAATTGTTGTCTCCAGATCTTTAGAGCAATTACCGCTGCTCATGACTCAAGATCACGTGTTGTATAGTTGACTTCTTGCTTCTTAAGTTGTCTTGAGGTATCGGCAATGACCTTTCCTCTTGCTTAAGAATACAACCAAGCCCTTGGTTGTATGCATCGCATTACACCACAAAATCTTCTATCCCCTTTTGGGAGGGATAATTTCGGTGCGGTGCACCAGGCTTACTTTAGCGTTTGGAACGCTCTTTCTTGTTTACAAACAAGTCCGGTGCTCCTCAAGGTGAGAGACTTGGCCTAGAGAATCCTCTTCTGAGGAGTTCGTTAAGATGTCTGGAAAGTTCTAGTCTCTTAGTTGGAGTTAGACGATAAGGTGATTTGGCTACTGGGGTAGCCCTTGTAACTAAGTCGATTCTGAACTCGAATTGACGTTGTGGTGGTAATCTCGGTAGTTGTTCTGGAAAGGTGTTGGGAAAGTCGCGTACTTTTGGAATGTTCTGAATGTCCTTTACTTCTTGACTCGTATCGACGATGTGTGCAAGGAATGCATGATATTCCTTTCGTAAGCGCTTTTGAGCTTAAATACACGAAATGATGTGAAGGTTCGTACTTGATTTGTCTCCATAAATAACAAGAGGTTCTTTGATAGGGAGATTAAGATTAACTGCTTTATCAAAGCACCTGATGTCGGCTCGATGTAGACATAACCAACTCCTACTGATTATGATGTCAAAATCTTGGGGGTGGATTCGATGCCGTGAAGATCTAAAGAAAGTATGACTACTTATGAATTAGGGAAAAGGATAGGTTTTTCTAAGTTTATTCTCATGGAAGCACGATCAATCGCAGTCTTGGGCTGTCTCCGTCCTGAAGTTCATAGTAGAACTCATACGTGGTTCATCAATCACAGTCTCGGGTATACGAGTCGTATATAAATAAGATTGAAACTATGGGTCTTTGGATTGAACTTGACGTACTGCACGAGTGGTACTTCGGGTAGGTTTGCTGAGGTTTCTTTGGAAAGGGTAAGAAACATGAGGTACTCTACGTATGTGTACTTCAGAGTTCTGAAGTGATAGTTTCGTTAGAAAGATGATTTCGAAGAAAGAGATTTACGCACGAAACTGGTATTGTGAGGATCAAATAGACTCTGCTCGTATGATGAAATCGGAATCACTTGGAAATAAAGGCACTAGATATGATCATAAAGGCGTTACAGACAAAACACAACAGTGCCACTTTTTAACAGAGTTATAGTACTTTAGAGTAACTACATGAATACTGTTGCGAACAAAGTATACTATAAAAGGCAAGTATACGCAGCACGAGGGTCCCTTAACTGACGGGATCTCCCAAAAGATAAGACTCGAGTTGCACTAGTTTTAAACATGTTTTAAAAACATACATAATACTGATGATTGGAAGTGAACCTATACTATAGTAGGGTCCTTCGTTGCCTCTTTCCATTATGAGGTCAAACTCCTCCGGATTCACCTTCACTCTCCTCTGTTAGACAGTCCCTCTTGAAGTGTCCCATTACGCCACATAGATGGCATATTCGAGAGATTTCGACATTGGTGGTTGAAGTAATGTGTTGGATCCGAGTCTTGCAGTAGCGGACGGTGTGTCCCTTTTTATTGCAGTTTAAGCACTGCATTTTCCGACACGGTCCATGATGGTGATAGTTGCATTTGTTGCACTTTGGGAGATTGCCAGCATACTGTTTGTCCGGGTTAGGGATAACTGGGATACTAGAATGGATGGTAGTAGGAGGTATAGAAGTCGTAGCTACGAAGGTTGCCACAAGTTGTTGTCTTTTGCTCGCCCCTTGGGGTGATTTGCCTTTAGCCTTAGCCCAGAACCTTCGTTTGTTATTCTTGGGCTTGGGATTCGGGGTGTCGTGGTAGTTTGTTTCTCGTTGAGGTACTTGACTGTTACTTAGATTGCAATTATTGTTAACAATCCCGCTAACATTCGCATTGTTAGCGTTAAGGTG
Organism: Lactuca serriola; assembly: GCF_051521515.1. Lineage (NCBI taxonomy): Eukaryota > Viridiplantae > Streptophyta > Magnoliopsida > Asterales > Asteraceae > Lactuca > Lactuca serriola. The sequence goes on along the minus strand of NC_136408.1, from coordinate 120,794,765 downwards.
GGTCAGAACAGCTGACACGACAGCCGAGACTGCAGCTTGAAAAGTAGTTGCATCAATCTGAAGAGTTGGTGTTTGGTAGATGGGTTGATCATTTTTCTTCGGCGACATGATTCTGTTACACGGAAAGAAAAATGAATTTGTGAGCGAGTATGGTTGAACCTAGACGTAGTTCGATCGTTCATGTAAAGAACAAAAGTATGTTCTCGAAGGTTTGACCTACATCCCTATGATGCAGTCCCAGTACAGAATAGGAGTATGTTCATGATGGTTTGACCTACATCCCTATGATGCAGTCTTAGTACAGAGTAGAAGTATGTTTGTAGAATGGTCTCAAAATGCTTATCGTCCAGACCAGGGTATTATTGGTTGGTGGATAACATGATCCAACCTTTGAAAGAGACTTGGAACTGATTCCGAAGTTAAATTACCATAGTCCAATATCTTGACTAGATGGGGTTTCAGATAGACTCCAATGAAAGCATTTGAACAAAGATTGACACGGAAGTTAGACGACTGTCGATATCATTGATGTTTAAGATTTAATTGGTTTGGGGAAATTGACCTTGTTGTAGGTCTTACATCATATTCATAGTAGAAAAGTCTTTGACAACATAAAGACTTAACTAAAAGTACTTGCAGTACAAGTTAGTCACATAGAAAGTACCACACAGAACATAGACAGGAACACGGTTATTTAAAACAAAGAAGGAAGTAAGGTATCTCTTACTGGCGACGGTCACCCCTATGGTGAACCCTTAGTTCGGCTAGTTGACGTTCCATATCAAGCAGGCATCTTTCGTACACCCTCTGGCGTACTTGGAGCTCTATGACTTCGGCTCGGGTTTTAGCTAGTGCTTGCAGCAGGGTCTCATGGTTTCTCTCAGATCTCTCACTTGTGTGATCAAGGCGATTTGTGTAGAGGGTATGCATTCTCTCATTGGTATTAACCTCTTCGATACGTTGGAGAGCCGTCCTGCCCTGAATTTCGTTTCGGGCAACTCTACGGACCAGGATCGGTAGAACTCTATCTGCTGAGCTCCCTTCGTTTACGTTGTAGAAGCTTCGGTCTCTATTAAACAGCATAGGTTAATCTTGCTCTTCGCTCCATGTTTCCACGCGTTCTACCCAAGGGGGAGTCGGGCCATGAAAAGCTGGACGAGGGTTAGGATTTAGAAATGGAGCTACAGGGGGTAGGTTCTCAACCTCGGGTTCGGAGTTATCAACATCCGAAAGGTTTTCAGCATGGTGATCATTCAAAGGGATTGTATGATCATTCTCTGGTCCTTCTCCAACCCATCCAGCAATGACTTCGTTCGGAAAGTACGGGTTGCCATGGGGATGGAGTCCAGCCATGTTATCTACGCGAGAATTGGGGTAAGGAAATAATTATTAGACGAACTATCTAGATAATTATTAGAAAATTTTCATTAGTTACATCGCTATTATTAAAGTGCATACCAGCTATGGGTAATTTTAACAGGATAGACCTTCGAATAAGTGACCTTAACTCCGTATTCACACAGAATAGGGGTGAAGTAATATCTTCACAGATTCTAAGTCTATAACATCCTAATTACATATAGCCTTAGTGTAGCCACTTAGCAACTATCAACTTAGTGATGAAGATCCCGTTTTAGTTCTCAAGTATAAAGTACTTATAGTAACAACAAATACTCCTATAGTATTTTAGTTTTTATGTTATGTTCTATTGCTCTCATTGTGGTAGGGCTGGTAAGATTTTAGCATTGTTGCAACCACCCAATTAAACTTAGGCACATGCTAGTCAACCCTCGGATAATATAGGTGATCAGGCTATATCTTCCCAGTTTTGACCATATGTCTCTAAGCCCACTTGTGTTGCCCAACAATCGTAATTCTTTTGTACTGTCTTAGTGACACTGATTTTAGTATGAATGCAGGAACGTATACTTACTTAAATATTTTATTATTTAAAGTATAAACTCTAAATCAGAGTATTTTTAATCCCATTGTATTTATAGTTAGTATATCTTTTATGGGTTGATATACTCAATTCACTATAAACAGTGCTCTGATACCAATCTGTCACACCCCAAAACCACGAACGGCGGAAACGTTCAGGGGTGGAGGACGTCATGTACAGTATCACAACAGTGTAATATAATAAACAAGCAACAACATCATCCATTGCATTATAAGTAAAGTTTAATACATGTGTGTTCTTTCATTGTAATAAGACACCAAAAACATACAATCAAAATAAAAGACGAGACTTGTCTGCTCCGTCTTCTCAAAACCTGGCCTCCGTACCTGTCTACCGATGACCTGAGAATACAAGTTATTTTGAAAGCGAGTATCAGCTTTAAAGCTGGTGAATTCATAAGTATATAAGTGTCATTGCCTTGTTTGTGAAAATCTGTTATGAAAGCCATGTAAACCTTTAAATGAAAATGTTGAGGTAAGTATGAAATCCCTAGAAAAACCCTTATTTTCTATAAGTATGAAATGTAGTCTTCTACCAAGACCCGAATGTTCTGTATGTATGCAGTGTAGTCTTCTACCAAGACTCGAATGTTTTGTAAGTATGAAGTGTAGTCTTCTACCAAAACCCGAATGTTCTATTTGTAAAATGATAGTTTTTCCTTTGTATTGACTAGTACTAAAAGTGCTTAGTCTAACTCATCGTTTATGTGAATGTATCACAACATAAGGTAAATAGGAAAATATAACCATGAAAGTATTACTCTTGGGTTACCCGGGGATAACACAACATCGCTGACGCGGAAGATATAACCTAATGAACATCCGAGGATTGTTCAATTTAACCTCTGTAGCGAACAGTAGATTCCAGGAATGGTTAGTCCCGTAACTGACTTTACATCGATGTAGTCGAAGTAAATAACCTAATGAACATCCGAAGATTGTTCAATTAACCTCTGTAGCGAACAGTAGGTTCCAGGAATGGTTAGTCCCGTAACTGTCTCCTAATATATGTAACAACAACCCAATGAACATCCTAAGTATTGTCCAATTAACCTCTGTGGCGAACAGTAGGTTCCAGGAATGGTTAGTCCCGTAACTGACTCTACCTTGCTATAAGCGAAATAGATAACCTAATGAACATCCGAAGATTGTCCAATTAACCTCTGTAGCGAACAATAGGTTCCAAGCATGGTTAGTCCCGTAACTGACTCCCGTTGAACTGGGATGGGCAGGACGATTTACTGAAGGTACTAATAATTCATCCTAATGAACCAAGGCTCAGATATTCATGTAAATATACACAGGTCGATGTATCTACGTAAAGGTATTCATGTAATGTGTTCATGTAAGCGTGTTCATGTATCATGTAAGCATAAGTAAAGGTACTCATGTATCAGGTAATGTACTAGTAAAGACTCATGAATGAACTGACTCTTGTGTGATTCCTTTTAATGGAAGTAATGTTTGATATCTTCAAATTATCCCAATGATAATTTACTGTAATATAACTGGTTGATCATGTAGGTTTATACACTCTTACTACTCAAGGGTGTGGGAAACTAAATGAAAGATGTAAACTATAACATCAATACATATATAAGAATATAAGTGTATATGCATAGTTTAGTTCAAGAATGAAAAATGGTTTTGTAAGACATCTTATGAGTTTTGAACAATATTTAACAATGACTTGATGTCATTTTAATAAACATTTCAAAGGTAAAACATTTGGTAACAATGTGTTTTTAAGATGTAAAACCATTTCATGCATCACATTTTGTAGTATGTGAAATCTGTTAAATGACAAACATAGTTATAAGATACATATCAATGATTCAATAACATGTTGGTTTCTACTTGTATTCCCCCCCCATTAAAGCATTTAAAATCATTTAAAATATTGATTAGGGGTATGAACTCACTTGATTGAAGTGGTTGATTTGAAATAGTCTAGAGAAGAATCGAGCAGAACTTCGACAGGAAGAGTTGAAAGCGGGGGAAAAATCTCGGGATTCTCGGGAATCTCGGGAACACAAAACCTTCCTTCGGGACTTGAAGGTGAAAACCGGGGCTTTGGGAGGGTCTCGGGGGCTTAAACGAAGAGTTTCGGCGTGAGAAAGAAAGGAGCTAAGCAATGGAACTCGGAGCCCTTGAAATCTACTTATAGGGGCATTTTTGGGGTGTGCCACGTCGTGGAAAGTGATGGCCACGTCGTGGGGAGTCAAACATATCCTCTTCCATTGATTGGACGCCCTCAGTCACTTGCCGGGTCGCGGCAAGCTTGTGCCACGTCGTGGCAAGCCTGACCGCCTCGGATTTCGGGCCTCGAACTTGTAAAATCCGTAACTTTCTCATACGAACTCCGTTTTCGACGTTCTTTATATGCATGCGTAGCTAAAAACATGATCTAAAACTCTCGTTTAGACTTCATCGGCAACTTCTGATTTATTTTTAATTATTTATTTTTAACGGGCCGGGACGCGATAATTCCGTTAAAAATCCATAACTTCTTCATCCGATGTCCGTTTTCGTCAGACTTTTCATCGTTGCGCTACTAATGTTGAGATCTTAGATCCTCATTTAGGTTGTTTTGGTCAAAAGTATCTCGAGCTCTATTTCGAGTTTTTAGCTGTCTACTGCTATACCCGAATCTTGGAAAAATCATAACTTCCTCATACGAAGTCAGATTTGGACGTTCTTTTTATGTACGCTCTCGGTTTGAGGTTATCTATAACTTTCATTTAGATACTTAAGGCTAAAAACTATTGTATTGAAACTTCGCATTTTTCGTTTAATCGGTGTTGCCGAGAATCTTCGATTGGTCATAACTTCTTCGTTATAACTCAGATTTTAGGTTTCTTTATATGTACGAAAACCTTGATACGATTCCTACTACTTTATTTAACCCAAATAAGATTTTAGGAAAGTTATATTTTGACCTAAATTTGATTGGTTTTACATTACATTGTCTCGAAATATCGGGTTGTCACATCATCCCCCTGTTAGAGGGAATTTCGTCCCGAAATTAGAGTTTAAGCAAGACTTAATAATTATGTTATGGATAGAAGTTTTATTTGCTTCTCGTGTTCTTAAGTGAACTCAGGTTCTCGCTTGGCATTCCAACGAACCTTTCACTATCGGGATACGACTTTGCTTCTTTCGTTTGACTTCGTTGGTATGATAACCCTTCTTGCTCGAATGTATGTTGAATGTTTTGTGGTTTGTGAGAGTATGCCCTACAATTATTGTCTCCAGATCTTTAGAGCAATTACCGCTGCTCATGACTCAAGATCACGTGTTGTATAGTTGACTTCTTGCTTCTTAAGTTGTCTTGAGGTATCGGCAATGACCTTTCCTCTTGCTTAAGAATACAACCAAGCCCTTGGTTGTATGCATCGCATTACACCACAAAATCTTCTATCCCCTTTTGGGAGGGATAATTTCGGTGCGGTGCACCAGGCTTACTTTAGCGTTTGGAACGCTCTTTCTTGTTTACAAACAAGTCCGGTGCTCTTCAAGGTGAGAGACTTGGCCTAGAGAATCCTCTTCTGAGGAGTTCGTTAAGATGTCAGGGAAGTTCTAGTCTCTTAGTTGGAGTTAGACGATAAGGTGATTTGGCTACTGGGGTAGCCCTTGTAACTAAGTCGATTCTGAACTCGAATTGACGTTGTGGTGGTAATCTCGGTAGTTGTTCTGGAAAGGTGTTGGGAAAGTCGCGTACTTTTGGAATGTTCTGAATGTCCTTTACTTCTTGACTCGTATCGACGATGTGTGCAAGGAATGCATGATATTCGTTTCGTAAGCGCTTTTGAGCTTAAATACACGAAATGATGTGAAGGTTCGTACTTGATTTGTCTCCATAAATAACAAAGGTTCTTGGATAGGGAGATTAAGATTAACTGCTTTATCAAAGCACCTGATGTCGGCTCGATGTAGACATAACCAACTCCTACTGATTATGATGTCAAAATCTTGGGGGTGGATTCGATGCCGTGAAGATCTAAAGAAAGTATGACTACTTATGAATTAGGGAAAAGGATAGGTTTTTCTATGTTTATTCTCACGGAAGCACGATCAATCGCAGTCTTGGGCTGTCTCCGTCCTGAAGTTCATAGTAGAACTCATACGTGGTTCATCAATCACAGTCTCGGGTATACGAGTCGTATATAAATAAGATTGAAACTATGGGTCTTTGGATTGAACTTGACGTACTGCACGAGTGGTACTTCGGGTAGGTTTGCTGAGGTTTCTTTGGAAAGGGTAAGAAACATGAGGTACTCTACGTATGTGTACTTCAGAGTTCTGAAGTGATAGTTTCGTTAGAAAGATGATTTCGAAGAAAGAGATTTACGCACGAAACTGGTATTGTGAGGATCAAATAGACTCTGCTCGTATGATGAAATCGGAATCACTTGGAAATAAAGGCACTAGATATGATCATAAAGGCGTTACAGACAAAACACAACAGTGCCACTTTTTAACAGAGTTATAGTACTTTAGAGTAACTACATGAATACTGTTGCGAACAAAGTATACTATAAAAGGCAAGTATACGCAGCACGAGGGTCCCTTAACTGACGGGATCTCCCAAAAGATAAGACTCGAGTTGCACTAGTTTTAAACATGTTTTAAAAACATACATAATACTGATGATTGGAAGTGAACCTATACTATAGTAGGATCCTTCGTTGCCTCTTTCCATTATGAGGTCAAACTCCTCCGGATTCACCTTCACTCTCCTCTGTTAGACAGTCCCTCTTGAAGTGTCCCATTACGCCACATAGATGGCATATTCGAGAGATTTCGACATTGGTGGTTGAAGTAATGTGTTGGATCCGAGTCTTGCAGTAGCGGACGGTGTGTCCCTTTTTATTGCAGTTTAAGCACTGCATTTTCCGACACGGTCCATGATGGTGATAGTTGCATTTGTTGCACTTTGGGAGATTGCCAGCATACTGTTTGTCCGGGTTAGGGATAACTGGGATACTAGAATGGATGGTAGTAGGAGGTATAGAAGTCGTAGCTGCGAAGGTTGCCACAGGTTGTTGTCTTTTGCTCGCCCCTTGGGGTGATTTGCCTTTAGCCTTAGCCCAGAACCTTCGTTTGTTATTCTTGGTCTTGGGATTCGGGGTGTCGTGGTAGTTTGTTTCTCGTTGAGGTACTTGACTGTTACTTGGATTGCAATTATTGTTAACAATCCCGCTAACATTCGCATTGTTAGCGTTAAGGTGGGCCAGAACAGCTGACACGACAGCCGAGACTGCAGCTTGAAAAGTAGTTGCATCAATCTGAAGAGTTGGTGTTTGGTAGATGGGTTGATCATTTTTCTTCGGCGACATGATTCTGTTACACGGAGAGAAAAATGAATTTGTGAGCGAGTATGGTTGAACCTAGACGTAGTTCGATCGTTCATGTAAAGAACAAAAGTATGTTCTCGAAGGTTTGACCTACATCCCTATGATGCAGTCCCAGTACAGAATAGGAGTATGTTCATGATGGTTTGACCTACATCCCTATGATGCAGTCTTAGTACAGAGTAGAAGTATGTTTGTAGAATGGTCTCAAAATGCTTATCGTCCAGACCAGGGTACTATTGGTTGGTGGATAACATGATCCAACCTTTGAAAGAGACTTGGAACTGATTCCGAAGTTAAATTACCATAGTCCAATATCTTGACTAGATGGGGTTTCAGATAGACTCCAATGAAAGCATTTGAACAAAGATTGACACGGAAGTTAGACGACTGTCGATATCATTGATGTTTAAGATTTAATTGGTTTGGGGAAATTGACCTTGTTGTAGGTCTTACATCATATTCAGAGTAGAAAAGTCTTTGACAGCATAAAGACTTAACTAAAAGTAGTTACAGTACAAGTTAGTCACATAGAAAGTACCACACAGAACATAGACAGGAACACGATTCTTTAAAACAAAGAAGGAAGTAAGGTATCTCTTACTGGCGACGGTCACCCCTATGGTGAACCCTTAGTTCGGCTAGTTGACGTTCCATATCAAGCAGGCATCTTTCGTACACCCTCTGGCGTACTTGGAGCTCTATGACTTCGGCTCGGATTTTAGCTAGTGCTTGCAGCAGGGTCTCATGGTTTCTCTCAGATCTCTCACTTGTGTGATCAAGGCGATTTGTGTAGAGGGTATGCATTCTCTCATTGGTATTAACCTCTTCGATACGTTGGAGAGCCGTCCTGCCCTGAATTTCGTTTCGGGCAACTCTACGGACCAGGATCGGTAGAACTCTATCTGCTGAGCTCCCTTCGTTTACGTTGTAGAAGCTTCGGTCTCTATTAAACAGCATAGGTTAATCTTGCTCTTCGCTCCATGTTTCCACGCGTTCTACCCAAGGGGGAGTCGGGCCATGAAAAGCTGGACGAGGGTTAGGATTTAGAAATGGAGCTACAGGGGGTAGGTTCTCAACCTCGGGTTCGGAGTTATCAACATCCGAAAGGTTTTCAGCATGGTGATCATTCAAAGGGATTGTATGATCATTCTCTGGTCCTTCTCCAACCCATCCAGCAATGACTTCGTTCGGAAAGTACGGGTTGCCATGGGGATGGAGTCCAGCCATGTTATCTACGCGAGAATTGGGGTAAGGAAATAATTATTAGACGAACTATCTAGATAATTATTAGAAAATTTTCATTAGTTACATCGCTATTATTAAAGTGCATACCAGCTATGGGTAATTTTAACAGGATAGACCTTCGAATAAGTGACCTTAACTCCGTATTCACACAGAATAGGGGTGAAGTAATATCTTCACAGATTCTAAGTCTATAACATCCTAATTACATATAGCCTTAGTGTAGCCACTTAGCAACTATCAACTTAGTGATGAAGATCCCGTTTTAGTTCTCAAGTATAAAGTACTTATAGTAACAACAAATACTCCTATAGTATTTTAGTTTTTATGTTATGTTCTATTGCTCTCATTGTGGTAGGGCTGGTAAGATTTTAGCATTGTTGCAACCACCCAATTAAACTTAGGCACATGCTAGTCAACCCTCGGATAATATAGGTGATCAGGCTATATCTTCCCAGTTTTGACCATATGTCTCTAAGCCCACTTGTGTTGCCCAACAATCGTAATTCTTTTGTACTGTCTTAGTGACACTGATTTTAGTATGAATGCAGGCACGTATACTTACTTAAATATTTTATTATTTAAAGTATAAACTCTAAATCAGAGTATTTTTAATCCCATTGTATTTATAGTTAGTATATCTTTTATGGGTTGATATACTCAATTCACTATAAACAGTGCTCTGATACCAATCTGTCACACCCCAAAACCACGAACGGCGGAAACGTTCAGGGGTGGAGGACGTCATGTACAGTATCACAACAGTGTAATATAATAAACAAGCAACAACATCATCCATTGCATTATAAGTAAAGTTTAATACATGTGTGTTCTTTCATTGTAATAAGACACCAAAAACATACAATCAAAATAAAAGACGAGACTTGTCTGCTCCGTCTTCTCAAAACCTGGCCTCCGTACCTGTCTACGGATGACCTGAGAATACAAGTTATTTTGAAAGCGAGTATCAGCTTTAAAGCTGGTGAATTCATAAGTATATAAGTGTCATTGCCTTGTTTGTGAAAATCTGTTATGAAAGCCATGTAAACCTTTAAATGAAAATGTTGAGGTAAGTATGAAATCCCTAGAAAAACCCTTATTTTCTATAAGTATGAAATGTAGTCTTCTACCAAGACCCGAATGTTCTGTACGTATGCAGTGTAGTCTTCTACCAAGACTCGAATGTTTTGTAAGTATGAAGTGTAGTCTTCTACCAAAACCCGAATGTTCTATTTGTAAAATGATAGTTTTTCCTTTGTATTGACTAGTACTAAAAGTGCTTAGTCTAACTCATCGTTTATGTGAATGTATCACAACATAAGGTAAATAGGAAAATATAACCATGAAAGTATTACTCTTGGGTTACCCGGGGATAACACAACATCGCTGACGCGGAAGATATAACCTAATGAACATCCGAGGATTGTTCAATTTAACCTCTGTAGCGAACAGTAGATTCCAGGAATGGTTAGTCCCGTAACTGACTTTACATCGATGTAGTCGAAGTAAATAACCTAATGAACATCCGAAGATTGTTCAATTAACCTCTGTAGCGAACAGTAGGTTCCAGGAATGGTTAGTCCCGTAACTGTCTCCTAATATATGTAACAACAACCCAATGAACATCCTAAGTATTGTCCAATTAACCTCTGTGGCGAACAGTAGGTTCCAGGAATGGTTAGTCCCGTAACTGACTCTACCTTGCTATAAGCGAAATAGATAACCTAATGAACATCCGAAGATTGTCCAATTAACCTCTGTAGCGAACAATAGGTTCCAAGAATGGTTAGTCCCGTAACTGACTCCCGTTGAACTGGGATGGGCAGGACGATTTACTGAAGGTACTAATAATTCATCCTAATGAACCAAGGCTCAGATATTCATGTAAATATACACAGGTCGATGTATCTACGTAAAGGTATTCATGTAATGTGTTCATGTAAGCGTGTTCATGTATCATGTAAGCATATGTAAAGGTACTCATGTATCAGGTAATGTACTAGTAAAGACTCATGAATGAACTGACTCTTGTGTGATTCCTTTTAATGGAAGTAATGTTTGATATCTTCAAATTATCCCTATGATAATTTACTGTAATATAACTGGTTGATCATGTAGGTTTATACACTCTTACTACTCAAGGGTGTGGGAAACTAAATGAAAGATGTAAACTATAACATCAATACATATATAAGAATATAAGTGTATATGCATAGTTTAGTTCAAGAATGAAAAATGGTTTTGTAAGACATCTTATGGGTTTTGAACAATATTTAACAATGACTTGATGTCATTTTAATAAACATTTCAAAGGTAAAACATTTGGTAACAATGTGTTTTTAAGATGTAAAACCATTTCATGCATCACATTTTGTAGTATGTGAAATCTGTTAAATGACAAACATAGTTATAAGATACATATCAATGATTCAATAACATGTTGGTTTCTACTTGTATTCCCCCCCCCATTAAAGCATTTAAAATCATTTAAAATATTGATTAGGGGTATGAACTCACTTGATTGAAGTGGTTGATTTGAAATAGTCTAGAGAAGAATCGAGCAGAACTTCGACAGGAAGAGTTGAAAGCGGGGGAAAAATCTCGGGATTCTCGGGAATCTCGGGAACACAAAACCTTCCTTCGGGACTTGAAGGTGAAAACCGGGGCTTTGGGAGGGTCTCGGGGGCTTAAACGAAGAGTTTCGGCGTGAGAAAGAAAGGAACTGAGCAATGGAACTCGGAGCCCTTGAAATCTACTTATAGGGGCATTTTTGGGGTGTGCCACGTCGTGGCAAGTGATGGCCACATCGTGGGGAGTCAAACATATCCTCTTCCATTGATTGGACACCCTCAGTCACTTGCCGGGTCGCGGCAAGCTTGTGCCACGTCGTGGCAAGCCTGACAGCCTCGGATTTCGGGCCTCGAACTTGTAAAATCCGTAACTTTCTCATACGAACTCTGTTTTCGACGTTCTTTATATGCACGCGTAGCTAAAAACATGATCTACAACTCTCGTTTAGACTTCATCGGCAAATTCTGAATTTATTTTTAATTATTTATTTTTAACGGGGCGGGACGCGATAATTCCGTTAAAAATCCATAACTTCTTCATCCGATGTCCGTTTTCGTCAGAATTTTCATCGTTGTGCTACTAATGTTGAGAAATTAGATTCTCATTTAGGTTGTTTTGGTGAAAAGTATCTCGAGCTCTATTTCGAGTTTTTAGCTGTCTACTGCTATACCCGAATCTTGGAAAAATCATAACTTCCTCATATGAAGTCAGATTTGGACGTTCTTTTTATGTACGCTCACGGTTTGAGGTTATCTATAACTTTCATTTAGATACTTAAGGCTAAAAACTATTGTATTGAAACTTAGCGTTTTTCGTTTAATCGGTGTTGCCGGTTTTGCCGAGAATCTTCGGTTGGTCATAACTTCTTCGTTATAACTCGGATTTTAGGGTTCTTTATATGTACGAAAACCTTGATACGATTCCTACTACTTTATTTAACCCAAATAAGATTTTAGGAAAGTTATATTTTGACCTAAATTTGATTGGTTTTACATTACATTGTCTCGAAATATCGGGTTGTCACAGTAAAAGTCCATTTTACCCCTCTCTTGACTCAAAGACCCCATTGTTGACCAAACCCTAAAAGTCAACAAAATTCAACAGTCAAACTTTGACCCGACTCGTCGTGTGCACTTGGGCGACTCAGCGAGTCTACACGTGTCCACTATCTCTCTAGTCTCGCTTGACACGTCAAGTCTTTCCCCTGCTCGACGAGTTACACCTGACATGAATCGCGGGGCCACCCCGTCTCAACTCGTCGAGTCCCATTATGGACTCGGCGAGTTTCGCCTTGAACTCCAGTCCTCTATTTCCCTCTAACTCACCGAGTCATTCCCCCAACTCGACAATTTACCAACTGAATGATTCACGGGAAACCCTAACCCTACTCGTCGAGTCTGTTCTTGGGACTCGGCGAGTTCCTGCCATGCACAACAGAAATGACCTCCTGAGGTCAGATCTATTCTTCTAACCCATAGATCTGACCTCCTTGAGCAAAATAATCACGTAAATTCTAGATCCTGATGCCCATGCAAAGACACAATTGCTCTATTTGAAGAAATGGCCTCAATATTCCACCCTAAGATCAAATCTCTCAATGCCACCCATAAAGATTAAGGAGTTAAGGTCTCTGGACCTCTTTGGATCCAGATTCGAAGACTCAACACAAGAAGGGACCAATTGCTCCACAATTCATACTTTAAAGGGGCTAGAAACCCTAACTCTCAAAGATTAACAACAAAACTGAAGAAGGATCGAATATATACCTCAATATGAAGTCCCTAGGCTCTAAAATCCATAGGATAGCACCCTCTTCAGTTCTCTCTTTCCTTGGTCACCTTCTTCTGGCAAAAACACCCACATAAGGATCAAAAATGGCCTCTTCTTCCTCATAAAAGCTCTAGATCGCTTAGGGTTTCACTCAGGGTTCTGGTAGCCGCAAATGGTGGCTATAAGCCCCTTTAAATAAGTCTCAAACCCCGGGAATTAGGGCTTCATTAAACAGCACGGACTCGCTGAGTCCACTAGTCGACTCGCCGAGTCCGGTCATTAACTCGGATAGAATTCGCGACCCTACATGGCGAGTCTAAGCATCAACTCGCCGAGTCCCTCCAAAATCTCCAAAATAAATGAATAAATCATGTACCTGGGAATCCGGATGTTACAATTCTCCCCCACTAGAATTAGAATTTGTCCTACAAAGTCTTACTCTGCAAACAACTCTGGATACTGCTCACGCATCTCTCGCTCCGGCTCCCAAGTCAGCTCGGACCCTTTCCGATGTTGCCACTGGACCTGCACCAGGGGCACTTCTTTTTTCCTCAAAACCTTGATCTTCCGATCCATAATCGTAACCGGTCTCTCAACATAGTTCAGGATCGCATCCACTTGAATATCCTCTAATGGTACGACTGCCGACTCGTCGGCTATACACTTCCTCAGCTGCGATACGTGAAAGGTGTCATGAATCTAGCCCAACTCTGTAGGAAGCTCCAACTGGTAAGCTACCCTGCCTACTCTCGCATTCAACCTAAAAGGCCCAATATATCGGGGCCCCAGCTTGCCCCTCCTCCTGAATCGGATCACTCCTTTCCAAGGGGATACCTTCAGGAGAACGAAGTCACCAACCTGAAACTCGAGCTCGGATCGTCGCCTATCCGCATAACTCTTCTGGTGACTTTGAGCTGTCAATAACCTCTGTCTGACCCGCTGTATCTGCTCTGTCATCTGAAGCACAATCTCTGTACTACCCATCACACGTTGCCCTACCTCTCCCTAGCAAATGGGAGTCCGACACCTCCTCCCATACTACAGCTCAAAGGGTGGCATACCAATGCTCGAATGATTGCTGTTGTTATAGGAAAACTCAGCCAAGGGTAAGTACGTGTCCCAACTCCCTCCGAAGTCCAATACACATGCTCGAAGCATGTCCTCGAGCGTCTGAATCGTCCGCTCGCTCTGTCCGTCAGTCTGTTGGTGGTATGCGGTACTAAAATGCAGCCTTGTACCCAATTCCTCATGAAATTTCTTCCAGAACCTAGAAGTGAAACACACATGTCGATCTGAAACAATCGAGACCGGTACTCCATGCCGCGATACCACCTCCCTCACGTATAACTCTGCCAGCCTCTCAGCAGAAGAGCTCTCACTAATAGTAAGAAAGTGAGCGCTCTTCGTCAACCTGTCCACAAACACCCAAATTGCATCGACACCTCTCGTAGTCCTCGACAATTTGGTGATGAAATCCATCGTAATCAATTCCCACTTCCACTTGGGAATCTCTAATGGCTGCAGCTTACCATGTGGACGCTGGTGCTCGGCCTGAACCCTACGACAGGTCAAGCATCTCTTTACAAACCATGCGATATTCCTCTTCATACAGGGCCACCAATACTCTCTCTTCAGGTCCAAATACATCTTAGTGGCCCCGGTGTGGATCGAGAACCTCGATCGATGCGCCTCCTCCATCAAAATGGTAGGTGTTCCGCCCAAAAACGGTACCCAAATCCGACCCAGAAATGTCATAAGCCCTCGGCTATAGGTAGCGAACTCCCATACCTGCCCGATACCCCGCTCTCTCTTATGGTTTTCTGGTCTCACGGCCTCAGCCTGGGCCCCACGAATGGTGTCCAACACTGGTGTCATCACTGTCAATCTCATGCAAACGTCTCGCATCGGGGCGCCCTCCGCCCTACGGCTCAGGGCATCGGCTACAACATTAGCCATGCCCGGGTGGTACTGGATCTCGCAGTCGTAATCCTTTACCACATCCAACCATCTCCTCTGGCGCATATTCAGGTTGGGCTAATCCATCAGGTACTTCACGCTCTTGTGGTCCGTGTATATGGTACACCTAACCCCATATAGATAGTGACACCAGATCTTGAGGGCGAACACTACTGCCCCCAACTCCAGATCATGGGTGGGATACCTCGACTCATGAGGTTTCAGCAGCCTCGATGTATATGCTATCACATGCCCCCTCTGCATAAGCACCGCTCCCAACCCTAATATCAACGCGTCACAATACACTATGAAGTCCTCCATCCCCTTTGGAAGGGCTAACACCGGGGTTTCGCAGAGTCTCTGGAGAAGTGTCTCGAAGGAGGCCTGCTGCTATGGGCCCCATGAAAAAGCAACACCCTTCCAGGTCAACTTGGTGAGTGGCACGATGATTTTGGAGAAATCCCTGATAAATCTTCGATAATAACCAGCTAACCTTAGGAAACTCCTGACCTCGGCACCTCCCAACTCATCACTGCCTCGATCTTGGCCAGATCGACCAATATCCCTTTCTGGTTAACGAGGTGCCCTAGGAACTGGACCTCCCATAACCAAAAATCACACTTGGAGAATTTGGCATAAAGCCTCTCCGACATCAGAACTCCAAGGATCTCCCTCAAATGCTCCTCATGCTGATCTCTGGATTTCGAATACAACAATATATCGTCGATGAACACGATCATAGAGCGATCCAACATCGGCCTGCATACTCTGTTCATGAGATCCATGAACACCGCCGATGCTTTGGTGAGCCCGAAAGGCATCACCACGAACTCGTAATGCCCATAACGAGTCCTAAATGCTGTCTTCTGGATATCCTCATCTCGCACCCTCACCTGATGATATCCAGACCTCAAATCGATCTTGGAGAACCAATATGCTTCCTGAAATTGATCGAACAAATCATCGATCCTCGGCAACGGGTAACGGTTCTTGACCGTCAACTTGTTCAACTCCCGGTAATCAATGCACATCCGGTGTGAACCATCCTTTTTCTTGAAAAAAAGGATAGGCGCTCCCCACGGCGAGCTGCTCGGCCGAATAAACCCCTTCCCCAATAGCTACTGAGGCTGCAAGGATAACTCCTGTATCTCCGGAGGCGCAGCCCCCGGAACCAAATCGATATGGAACTCTACCTGCCTCTCGGGAGGCACACCCGGCAACTCCTCCGGAAATACATCCGAGAACTCATGCACAATCGGAACCTCATCCAATGACCTCGGTCTCTCTGAATCAACCCTCGTATCCATCACATACGCCACAAACCCTTTACAACCCTGCTATAGACTCTGCCTCACTCTAGCGGCCAAACAAAATGCCGACCCAGAACGTGTATCGTCGCCGTACACCATAAGAACTCCCCCACTAGGGTCTCGTATGGTCACCAGCTGTCGCTTGAAATCGATAACCACCCCAAATCTGCTCAACCAGTCCATGCCCACGATGACACAGACATCTCCCGTCGTGATAGGAACTAAGTCAATCGGAAACTCCACTCCGAAAGTCTCTAGTACACAACCTCGAATTACCTCTGTGGCATACACTGCTCTCTCATCAGCTATGGAAACTCTCAGAGGTCGACTCAATGCCTCTCGACTATTACTGATGTGCTGGCTAAAAGCCAAAGATTTAGAAGACCGACTCGCACCCGAGTCAAATAACACTAAGGCAGGTACAGAACTCACAAGAAATGTACCTACGCATATCATAATATAAGCACAATATCTTAACATAAATATAAATACATGAAAGTATACATACCAGCCACAACATCGGGCGTTACGCAGCCCTCTTCCGCGATCAACTGGAAGGCTCTCCCTCGTGCCTTCGGTGCCTAGGCCTTCGCGGGCCGATTGTCTGTAGCTCTCACTGCAGCAGGGGCAGTTCCCTGAGATGCTCCCTGTGCTGTCCCTCATAACTGTGGACACTCTGCCTTCCGGTGCCCGGTTTGGTTGCAGTGAGGGCAATCCTTGGCCATATGCCTCTCCTTGCAACATTTGTAGCAAGACCCTGCTCTGAACACCCCGTCGTGGCTCTTGCCGCACTTGCCTCAAGTGCGGCCCCTTTGGCTCCCAGATCTCGAATCAGCGGGCTTGGCCTGCTTGGTTGCCGGCTGGGATAGTGCCGATCGCCGATCCCTCCCCTGAGACTCAGCCTCCTCCCTATCCTGGATCTCCAGCTCAATCTCCCTCTTTCGGACATTTTCCTGAAGCTCAGCAAATGTCCGGTACGTCGAGTTCGCCACGAACTCTAGTATATCCCTCCTCAACACACTTAGATATCGGCTCATACGTGCCTGCTCAGAGGACACGTGCTCTGGGCAGAACATCTCCCTCTCACGGAACATCCGAGTAATCACTGTAACAGACTCGGTACCCTGCTTGAGGGTCAGAAACTTCTATTCCAACCTCTCTCTCTCTCTCTCTCTCTCTCTACCTGGGGAACGTACTCATCTTGGAACATAGCAGTGAACCTCTCCCAGGTCATTACAGTAAGCTCAGCAGGCGTATAGTGTGCCGTCACAAACTTCCACCAGTCCTTCGCTCCCAAGCGAAGCTGGTTCAACGCGAACCAGACTCTCAAATGCTCTAGAGATGAGCAAGTAAAGCAACACCCCTCTATGTCTGATATCCACCTCATCGCTGCAATCGGTCCTGGGTCCCATAAAACTCCGGTGGTTTTGTGTTGCTGAATTTTCGGAACAGCAACGCATCACCACCCTGCGGCCCAGTCGCAACTATAGCTGCAGTGGCCGCCGCAACAACAGCCTCAGAAAGAGCAGTGTATCTCTTGTCAAATGTCTCTATCAGTGTGGTCTTGATAGACCCGAACATCTCTGGTATCTCTGCCCTGATGGCCGCAACCATCTCCTCGTGGATGATCCTACGGATCTCCGCATCACTCGTACCGCTGCTCTCTGGTGTGTGGCGTGTCCCTACCATGATCTCCCTCTGAAATACAACATAAGAATATTAGGGACTCGTTCGAGCATACTCACACTCGATAACCCCACCCTACTTGTTCCTTAGTACTCTAAGGATTCTTACTTGGACTACGCACTGATCCGGTGTCTTTAGTAGTACGGGCCCAATACTACCGTCCACACCGCATTAGCATTTATCCTGAGTCCTCCTCCTAGAGTCCCAAATCCCAAGTACTCTACTCTCTTTAATCATATGCTACTCACAAGCAGATCTCTCAAAAGCTCTTCGCTGCTATCTAAACATTCTCAAGCATCTCTAGCAGCAAAACTCCTAGACTAAGGCATCATATATCGGGCCACTCTAGTCCTAATAAGAATACCTAGTCTACTCTAGCATGCATTATCATAACTCATCATATATCATAGCATAATATAACTCATAACACTTATTGCAAGGGTATTTTGGGAAATCACCATTCGGGCGCTGGCTGATCGTACACACGACTCTGATCTGTTTGTCTCAAAACTCTTTTTACTTTTTTTAAAAATTGTTTTATTATCAATTTTTTTTCTCAAATCCTCAGTTTGAGTTCAGATACGCCCGAAGATGCATCCGAATCCCTCAAACCAAGGCTCTGATACCAACTTGTAACACCATAAAAATTAAAACAAATTTTCACTTTTTAAAACCATATAATTTCATTCATAATCACTTTCAAAAAACAATGTATCAACATTATCTCATTACAAATCCCAAGATCAAATCATAATAAACTCGGCGGGTGTGTGTGTGTGTACGTATCATGCCGACGCCTTCCCGCTATCGTCACTGGTACCTGAAACACATAACACATAACACTATAAGCATAAATGCTTAGTGAGCTCCCCAACATACCACTCTAACACATATTAGCCACTCAAGGCTATAACTCTGTTGACACTCTGGTTAGTGTGTCTCAGTGGGACCCTCTAGTCCCAACTCTCTTTGGGCCCTTTGGCCCTAACTATATGGACCCTAAGGTCCTAACTCTGTGGACTCACTGGTCCTAACTCTGAAAACTCTGAATCATGCATATCACATATCACAATAAATCTCAACACATAAATAACATACAAATACACTGGCACATAACTCTAAAATACACTGTCACATAACTCTGTTACCACTCTAGGTAAAGTATAGTGAGAAGACTCACCTCAGATGTCTCAGTAAATCTCAGACTCGGTAGAAATATGGTCTAGCCTCCGCCTAATCACATAAAGTAAATACTCTAATAAATATAACTCTCGTGACTAGACACAACCCTCTCTTGGCACCCTCAAAAGGGTAAAAGTCCATTTTACCCCTCTGTTGACTCAACGACCCTATTGTTGACCAAACCCTAAAAGTCAACAAAATTCAACAGTCAAACTTTGACCCGACTCGTCGAGTGCACTTGGGCGACTCAACGAGTCTACACGTGTCCACTATCTCTCTAGTCTCGCTTGCCACGTCGAGTCTTTCCCCCTGCTCGACGAGTTACACCTGGCATGAATCGCGGGGCCACCCCGACTCAACTCGTCGAGTCCCATTATGGACTCGACGAGTTTCGCCTTGAACTCCAGTCCTCTATTTCCCTCTGAATCACCGAGTCATTCCCCCAACTCGGCAATTTACCAACTGAATGATTCACGGGAAACCCTAACCCTACTCGTCGAGTCTGTTCTTGGGACTCGGCGAGTTCATGCCATGCTCAACAGAAATGAACTCCTGAGGTCAGATCTGTTCCTCTAACCCATAGATCTGACCTCCTTGAGCAAAATAAACACGTAAAGTCTAGATCTTGATGCCCATGCAAAGACCTAATGGCTCTATTTGAAGAAATGACCTCAATATGCCACCCTAAGCTCATATATCTCAATGTCACCCATAAAGATCAAGGATTTAAGGTCTCTGGACCTATTTGGATCCAGATTCGAAGCCTCAACACAAGAAGGGACCAATTGCTCCACAATTCATACTCAAAAGGGGCTAGAAACCCTAACTCTCAAAGATAAACAACAAAACTGAAGAAGGATCGAATATATACCTCAATATGAAGTCCCTAGGCTCTAAAATCCATAGGATAGCACCCTCTTCAGTTCCCTCTTGCCTTGGTAACCTTCTTCTTGCAAAAACACCCACACAAGGATCAAAAATGGCCTCTTCTTCCTCACAAACGCTCTAGATCGCTTAGGGTTCTGGTAGCCGCTAATGGTGGCTATAAGCCCCTTTAAATAAGTCTCAAACCCCGGGAATTAGGGCTTCATTAAATAGCACGGACTCGCCGAGTCCACTAGTCGACTCGCGGTGTCCGGTCATTAACTCCGATGGAGTTCGCTACCCTACACGGCGAGTGTAAGCATCAACTCGCCGAGTCCCTCCAATTTCTCAAAAATAAATGAATAAATAATGTACCTGGGAATCCAGATGTTACAATTCTCCCTCACTAGAATTAGACTTTGTCCTCAAAGTCTTACTCTGCAAACAACTCTGGATACTGCTCACGCATCTCTCGCTCCGGCTCTCAAGTCAGCTCGGACCCTTTCCGATGTTGCCACTGGACCTGCACCAGGGGCACTTCCTTGTTCCTCAGAACCTTGATCTTCCGATCCATAATCGTAACCGGTCTCTCAACATAGTTCAGGCTCGCATCCACTTGAATATCCTCTAATGGTACGATTGCCGACTCGTTGGCTATACACTTCCTCAGCTGCGATACGTGAAAGGTGTCATGAATCTGGCCCAACTCTGTAGGTAGCTCCAACTGGTAAGCTACCCTGCCTACTCTCGCATTAAACCTAAAAGGACCAATATATCGGGGACCCAGATTGCCCATCCTCCTGAATCGGATCACTCCTTTCCAAGGGGATACCTTCAGGAGAACGAAGTCACCAACCTGAAACTCGAGCTCGGATCATCGCCTATCCGCATAACTCTTCTGGCGACTTTGAGCTGTCAATAACCTATGTCTGACCTGCTGTATCTGCTCTGTCATCTGAAGCAAAATCTCTGTACTACCCATCACATGTTGCCCTACCTCTCCTCAGCAAATGGGAGTCCGACACCTCCTCCCATACAACAGCTCAAAGGGTGGCATACCAATGCTCGAATGATTGCTGTTGTTATAGGAAAACTCAGCCAAGGGTAAGTACGTGTCCCAACTCCCTCCGAAGTCCAATACACATGCCCGAAGCATGTCCTCGAGCGTCTGAATCGTCCGCTCGCTCTGTCCGTCAGTCTGTTGGTGGTATGCGGTACTAAAATGCAGCCTCGTACCCAATTCCTCATGAAATTTCTTCCAGAACCTAGAAGTGAAACGCACATGTCGATCTGAAACAATCGAGACCGGTACTCCATGCCGCGATACCACCTCCCTCACGTATAACTCTGCCAGCCTCTCAGCAGAAGAGCTCTCACTAATAGTAAGAAAGTGAGCGCTCTTCGTCAATCTGTCCACAATCACCCAAATTGCATCGACACCTCTCGTAGTCCTCGACAATTTGGTGATGAAATCCATCGTAATCTATTCCCACTTCCACTTGGGAATCTCTAATGGTTGCAGCTTACCATGTGGATGCTGGTGCTCGGCCTTAACCCTACGACAGGTCAAGCATCTCTCTACAAACCATGCGATATCCCTCTTCATACAGGGCCACCAATACTCTCTCTTCAGGTCCAAATACATCTTAGTGGCCCCGGGATGGATCGAGAACCTCGATCGATGCACCTCATCCATCAAAATGGTAGGTGTTCCGACCAAAAACGGTACCCAAATCCGACCCTGAAATGTCATAAGCCCTCGGCTATCGGTAACGAACTCCGATACCTGCCCGATAACCCGCTCTCTCTTATGGTTTTCTGGTCTCACGGCCTCAGCCTGGGCCCCACGAATGGTGTCCAACACCGGTGTTATCACTGTCAATCTCATGCAAACGTCTCGCATCGGGGCGCCCTCCGCCCTACGGCTCAGGGCATCGGCTACAACATTAGCCTTGCCCGGGTGGTACAGGATCTCGCAGTCGTAATACTTTAACACATCCAACCATCTCCTCTGGCGCATATTCAGGTTGGGCTGATCCATCAGGTACTTCAAGCTCTTGTGGTCCATGTATATGGTACACCGAACCGCATACAGATAGTGACGCCAGATCTTGAGGGCGAACACTACTGCCCCCAACTCCAGATCATGGGTGGGATACCTCGACTCATGAGGTTTCAGCTGCCTCGATGCATATGCTATCACATGCCCCCTCTGCATAAGCACCACTCCCAACCCTGATATCAACGCGTCACAATACACTATGAAGTCCTCCATCCCCTCCGGAAGGGCTAACACCGGGGCTTCGCAGATTCTCTGGCGAAGTGTCTCGAAGGAGGCCTGCTGCTCTGGGCCCCATGAAAAAGCAACACCCTTCCGGGTTAACTTGGTGAGTGGCAAGGGGATTTTGGAGAAATCCCTGATAAATCTTCGATAATAACCAACCAACCTTAGGAAACTCCTGATCTCGGTAGGTGACCTCGGCAGCTCCCAACTCATCACTGCCTCGATCTTGGCCAGATCGACCAATATCCCTTTCTGATTAACGAGGTGCCCTAGGAACTGGACCTCCCATAACCAAAAATCACACTTGGAGAATTTGGTGTAAAGCCTCTCCGACATCAGAACTCCAAGGATCTCCCTCAAATGCTCCTCATGCCGATCTCTGGATTTCGAATACAACAATATATCGTCGATGAACACGATCACAGAGCGATCCAACATCGGCCTACACACTCTGTTCATGAGATCCATGAACACCTCCGGTGCATTGGTGAGCCCGAAAGGCATCACCACGAACTCGTAATGCCCGTAACGAGTCCTAAATGCTGTCTTCTGGATATCCTCATCTCGCACCCTCACCTGATGATATCCAGACCTCAAATCGATCTTGGAGAACCAAGATGCTTCCTTAAATTGATCGAACAAATCGTCGATCCTCGGCAACGGCTAACGGTTCTTGACCGTCAACTTGTTCAACTCCCGGTAATCAATGCACATCCGGTGTGAACCATCTTTTTTCTTGACAAAACGGGTAGGTGCTCCCCACGGCGAGCTACTCGGCCGAATAAACCCTTTCCCCAATAGATACTGAAGCTGCAAGGATAACTCCTATATCTCTGGAGGCGCAAGGCGATAGGCGCAGTCCCTGGAACCAAATCGATATGGAACTCTTCCTGCCTCTCGGGAGGCACACCCGGCAACTCCTCCGGAAATACATCCGAGAAATCACGCACTATCGGAACCTCATCCAATGACCTCAGTCTCTCTGAATCAACCCACGTATCCATCACATACGCCACAAACCCTTTACAACCCTGCTATAGACTCTGCCTCGCTCTAGCGGCTGAAGAAAATGCCGACCCAGAACATGTATCCTCGCCGTACACCATAAGAACTCCCCCACTAGGGTCTCGTATGGTCACCAGCTGTCGCTCGCAATCGATAACCGCCCCAAATCTGCTCAACCAGTCCATGCCCACGATGACACTGACATCTACCATCGTGATAGGAACTAAGTCAATCGGAAACTCCACTCCGAAAATCTCGAGTACACAACCTCGAATTACCTCTGTAGCATACACCGCTCTCTCATCAGCTACGGAAACTCTTAGAGGTCGACTCAATGCCTCTCGACTAATACTGATGTGCTGGCTAAAAGCCAAAGATATAAAAGACCGACTCACACTCGAGTCAAATAACACTAAGGCAGGTACAGAACTCACAAGAAATGTACCTACGCATATCATAATATAAGCACAATATCTTAACATAGAAATAAATAAATGAAAGAATACATACCAGTCACGACATCGGGCATTGTGCAGACCTCTTCCGCAGTCAACTGTAAGGCTCTTCCTCGTGCCTTCGGTGCCTCGGCCTTCGCGGGCCGACTGTCTGTAGGTCTCACTGCAGCAGGGGCAGATCCCTGAGATGTTCCCTGTGCTGTCCCTCACAACTGTGGACACTCTGCCTTTCGGTGCCCGGTCGGGTTGCAGTGAGGGCAATCCTTAGCCATATGCCCCTCATTGCCACATTTGTAGCAAGACCCTGCTCTGCACACCCCGTCGTGGCTCTTGCCGCACTTGCCACAAGTGTGGCCCCTTTGGCTCCCAGATCTCGAATCAGCGGGCTTGGCCTTCTTGGCTGCTGGCTGGGACAGTGCCGGTCGCCGATCCCTCCCCTGAGACTCAGCCTCCTCCCTGGCCTAGATCTCCAGCTCAATCTCCCTCTTCCGGGCATTTTCCTAAAGCTCAAAAAATGTCTGGTATGTCGAGTTCGCCACGAACTCTTGTATATCCCTCTTCAACACACTTAGATATCGGCTCATACGTGCCTGCTCGGAGGACACGTGCTCTGGGCAGATAATCTCCCTCTCATGGAACATCCGAGTAATCACTGTAACAGACTCGGTACCCTGCTTGAGGGTTAGAAACTTTTGTGCCAACCTTTCTCTCTCTCTCTCTCTCTCCACTTCGGGAACGTACTCATCTCGGAACATAGCAGTGAACCTCTCCCAGGTCACTGCAGTAAGCTCAGCAGGCGTATAGTGTGCCGTCATAAACTTCCACCAGTCCTTCGCTCCCAAGCGAAGCTGGTTCAACACGAACTAGACTCTTAAATGCTCTAGAGATGAGCAAGTAAAGAAACACCCCTCTATGTCTGATATCCACCTCATCGCTGCAATCGGGTCCTGGGTCCCATAAAACTCCGGTGGTTTTGTGTTGCTGAATTCTCGGAACAGCAACGCATCACCACCCTGCGGCCCAGTCGCAACTATAGCTGCAGTGGCCGCCGCAACAACAGCCTCAGAAAGAGCAGCGTATCTCTTGTCAAATGTCTCTATCAGTGTGGTCTTGATAGACCCGAACATCTCTGGTATCTCTGCCCTGATGGCCGCAACCATCTCCTCGTGGATGATCCTACGGATCTCCGCATCACTCGTACCGCTGCTCTCTGGTGTGTGGCGTGTCCCTACCATGATCTCCCTCTGAAATACAACATAAGAATATTAGGGACTCGCTCGAGCATACTCACACTCGATAACCCCACCCTACTTGTTCCTTAGTACTCTAAGGATTCTTACTTGGACTACGCACTGATCCGGTGTCTTTAGTAGTACGGGCCCAATACTACCATCCACACCCCATTAGCATTTATCCTGAGTCCTCCTCCTAGAGTCCCAAATCCCAAGTACTCTACTCTCTTTAATCATATGCTACTCACTAGAAGATCTCTCAAAAGCTCTTCGCTGCTATCTAAACATTCTCAAGCATCTCTAGCAGCAAAACTCCTAGACTAAGGCATCATATATCAGGCCACTCTAGTCCTAATAAGAATACCTAGTCTACTATAGCATGCATTATCATAACTCATCATATATCATAGCATAATATAACTCATAACACTTATTGCAAGGGTATTTTGGGAAATCACCATTCGGGCGCTGGCTGATCGTACACACGACTCTGATCTGTTTGTCTCAAAACTCTTTTTACTTTTTTTAAAAATTGTTTTATTATATATTTTTTTTTCTCAAATCCTCAGTTTGAGTTCAGATACGCCCGAACATGCATCCGAATCCCTCAAACCAAGGCTCTGATACCAACTTGTAACACCATAAAAATTAAAACAAATTTTCACTTTTTAAAACCATATAATTTCATTCATAATCTCTTTCGAAAAACAATGTATCAACATTATCTCATTACAAATCCCAAGATCAAATCATAATAAACTCGGCGGGTGTGTGTGTGTGTACGGATCATGCCGACGCCTTCCCGCTATCATCACTGGTACCTGAAACACATAACACATAACACTATAAGCATAAATGTTTAGTAAGCTCCCCAACATACCACTCTAACACATATTAGCCACTCAAGGCTATAACTCTGTTGACACTCTGGTTAGTGTGTCTCAGTGGGACCCTCCAATCCGAACTCTCTTTGGGCCCTTTGGCCCTAACTCTATGGACCCTAAGGTCCTAACTCTGTGGACTCACTGGTCCTAACTCTGAAAACTCTGAATCATGCATATCACATATCACAATAAATCTCAACACATAAATAGCATACAAATACACTGGCACATAACTCTAAAATACACTGTCACATAACTCTGTTACCACTCTAGGTAAAGTATAGTGAGAAGACTCACCTCAGATGTCTCAGTAAATCTTTGACTCGGTAGAAATATGGTCTAGCCTCCGCCTAATAACATAAAGTAAATACTCTCATAAATATAACTCTCGTGACTAGACACAACCCTCTCTTGGCACCATCAAAAGGGTAAAAGTCCATTTTACCCCTCTCTTGACTCAAAGACCCCATTGTTGACCAAACCCTAAAAGTCAACAAAATTCAACATTCAAAATTTGACCCGACTCGTCGAGTGCACTTGGGCGACTCGGCGAGTCTACACATGTCCACTATCTCTCTAGTCTCGCTTGACACGTCGAGTCTTTCCCCTGCTCGACGAGTTACACCTGGCATGAATCGTGGGGCCACCCCGACTCAACTCGTCGAATCCCATTATGGACTCGGCGAGTTTCGCCTTGAACTCCAGTCCTCTATTTCCCTCTGACTCACCGAGTCATTCCCCCAACTCGGCAATTTACCAACTGAATGATTCACGGGAAACCCTAACCCTACTCGTCGAGTCTGTTCTTGGGACTCGGCGAGTTCATGCCATGCTCAACAGAAATGACCTCCTGAGGTCAGATCTGTTCCTCTAACCCATAGATCTGACCTCCTTGAGCAAAATAAACACCTAAAGTCTAGATCTTGATGCCCATGCAAAGACCTAATGGCTCTATTTGAAGAAATGACCTCAATATGCCACCCTAAGCTCATATCTCTCAATGTCACCCATAAAGATCAAGGATTTAAGGTCTCTGGACCTATTTGGATCCAGATTCGAAGCCTCAACACAAGAAGGGACCAATTGCTCCACAATTCATACTCTAAAGGGGATAGAAACCCTAACTCTCAAAGATTAACACCAAAACTGAAGAAGGATCGAATATATACCTCAATTTGAAGTCCCTAGGCTCTGAAATCCACAGGATAGCACCCTCTTCAGTTCCCTCTTGCCTTGGTTATCTTCTTCTTGCAAAAACACCCACACAAGGATAGAAAATGGCCTCTTCTTCCTCACAAACACTCTAGATCGCTTAGGGTTTCACCTAGGGGTCTGGTAGCCGCAAATGGTGGCTATAAGCCCCTTTAAATAAGTCTCAAACCCTAGGAATTAGGGCTTCATTAAACAACACGGACTCGCCGAGTCCGGTCATTAACCCGGATAGAATTTGTGACCCTACTCGGTGAGTCTAAGCATCAACTCGCCGAGTCCCTCCAAAATCTCCAAAATAAATGAATAAATAATGTATCTGGGAATCCGGATGTTACAATACCCTTAATATTATCACCTAATCGATGCGCTGGTTACCCACACGCACTCCACCGATCTATGATAAACATTAAGTCACCCTTTGTTATCCTTACTAGTCCAAGTTAGTGTGCCGGTTACCCACACACGCTCCACCAACGACTTGGTAAGGTACAAAGTGTGAATTTTATGGGTTAGCACCAAATTCACATTTTCCTTAGTAACTAAGATTAAGTATTTATAAAAGGTTTAGTTACTTAGTGTTTATCATTAATACTTTTAATGAAGGGCGAATTATAGTCCTTGTCCTACCCGTTCGGCTAACGACCCTCCACCAGTCAATGAAGCAGTGGGTGAGAGTGGACACCCATTAAACTACCATTTTATAGGCAGTAACCTTATAACCCCGTTATAGACTGGCTTCGTGAATGAGGCCTACTAACGGTAAGATTGACTTTACTCTTATACGTATATATAATCATTAACTTTTAATATTATAATAGTATAAGGGTGTATTTTAAACATTTAAAATACTTGGTGGTTTAATCTATTAATTAAACTATACTCTTAATTTAATTAAACTTAAATCATGTCTTTATGGAATTATTAACTCTTTTAATTAAACACTTTAATTAATTTAATGAAGTCCATAAAGTTTGAACTTTAACTTTTAAAATTCTAGGGTTTGGAATTAAAGTGTATATGGGGGTGACTTTACAAATTCTAAAACTTGAGGGCAAGTTTTGAAACTCTTCAAAACCCTTGGATTTTCATAACTTATGAGTTTAATTAAGGTCTTAAAAAACATTAATGAAGAGACTCTTGAACATCCATAACTTGAGGACACGTTATGGAGTTCATAAAACTATTTATGAAAAAAAGACTCTTCATTTTGTAACATATGTCAATTTTATGAGTTTTTAAAGTTCATACATATGATTGTAACGCCCCGATTCTCAGGTAATAATTTAAATAAAATATTTTTGGGTTTTGGCCCTACTCGACGAGTTGGTTGCCCTACTTGTCGAGTAGCAGCGGGTTGGATCACGAATTAAGTGACCTACTCGGCGAGTCCTTTGTGGGACTCGGCGAGTAGGAGATGGAAAGTGAAATCCTAATTCCCGGGGTTTGCACCCCTATTTAAAGAAGCTCAAGCCTCTTTCAGTCCTTTTCAGCCCCCTTTGCATCTCTAACTCGTGTGTGTGTGTGTCCATTGTGTGTTGAAGCTTTGAGAGAAGATTTTTGGTGTAAAAGTTTGGGGAATCAAGTGATTGAGGCGAGGAGCTGGGAAGAGATCCAATTTCTA
The DNA here is from genome assembly GCF_051521515.1 of Lactuca serriola. NCBI lineage: Eukaryota > Viridiplantae > Streptophyta > Magnoliopsida > Asterales > Asteraceae > Lactuca > Lactuca serriola. The sequence continues at coordinate 120,766,172 of NC_136408.1, read as the reverse complement.
CTTCTGTGGACATCTATTGGGAAGGTATTTAACCATTTCCCTCAGTTATTTCAGCTTAGACCTCATCTTTGAATGAGTTTTAGGGTTTAAAAAGGGTATCAAGTTGGTATGGCAATCTATGGGCTAGATCTGAAGTTGTAACTTCAGATCTGGACCCTCTTTGGATTATTCATGCATAAAGTTCCAACTTTAGTCGAGTTTAAGGTCCCCTTGGTCCATGAACACCCATTAAGAGTTTGGTTTTGGCATTTAGAGCTTGTAAAGCTTTGCATGCATGTAAAGTTTGCAACTTTATGTGATAAGCTTGCTTAAGGAAGCTATATCTGCAATTTGGGACCTTGCCATGGCTTAAAGACGTCTGCATGTTAAAATAACTGAAGGGACTCGACGAGTCGGAAAGCCGACTCGGCGATTCATATGAAGATATGCATTAAACCCGACGAGTTGGATGAACAACTCGGCGAGTCAGATGAAGGAAGCCATGAACTCGACGAGTTGGTTGAACAACTCGGCGAGTTAAATGAAGATGGTCATAAAACTCGACGAGTTGAAGAACAACTCGGCGAGTCGTATGAGTTTTAGCCAAGAATATGTTTGCGTGTATACCCATCAAGTTGCAGGGAGGAAACTCGACGGGTGGCCTTAAGATTTGATAAGGATTCAAAGGAACTCGACGAGTCACCCCGATGACTCGGCGAGTTGGAATGTGCTTCAAGGACTCAGTGAGCAGCCGAGTGTACTCGGCGAGTTGAGGTCAACATGGACTGTTGACCTTGACCAAGGACTTTGACCTTGATCAGGGATTGACTAGTGGGTTATGGAGTGCCTTATAAGGCTAAGGACTTATGAGTATATTGTGCTATGTATATAGGTGGTGGAGCCGGTGACAAGTGATCCGATAGTTGGAGTTACCTTCCAAGTCAACATCTGCGAGGTGAGTTATCCTCACTATGTCGATAGGGTCTACGGCACCAAGGATGACCCTTTAGTTGTTATTATTATGGTATGCTACATGTGATATGATCGGTTTGATCGGAATCAGGGTAGACAATATGTTATGCTTTTATGATTCGTAGGGATTGGTATGTTAGTGACCTGCTAGGTCAGTGCTCTAGTTATGAGAGAATTTTATGATTGATGATCAGTGAGATAGATATGCTTGATGTTTGTATATGCCGATATAAGATAGTATGCGCACATGGTTATTTGCTTGTTGGTTGGGTTGAGGCAGTCCTGCTTTGTGTTGAAGGCCAACATACCCTATGAGCGGTCTGGGGAGACTGTAGGCCCACGTGGCGGACCAGTCATGCCGAAGGCTCGTGATAGATTCAGATAGACTGTAGGCCCAAAAGGGCGGACCATTCAGGCCGATGGCCCAATATGCATGTCGATTGATTGATTGTTATTGATATGGTTTCTGTTTGTACGGTATTGGTATTTTGGGGGTAGCTCACTAAGCCCTCGGGCTTACAGTTTTCAGTTTATTGTTTCAGGTACTTCAGGAGATCGAGGGAAGGCGAAGGCGTGACCATACCGCTCCTCATCCTTATGATCTGTTTTGGGACACTCTAACGATAAATGATTTGGAAATGTTTTGTAAAAACAATTACTATTTGTGTCTTTTGTTAATGTTAAAAGTTTAAATTTGGCGTAAATTTTATGGATGTTACAGTGACTTTTCAAGTAACTTGAGGACAAGTTACAAAAACACATGTTATTACCAACTTCTAGATTAATTTGGATTGAAAACAACTATCTCATAATTTTTTCTATTAATCTAAACAAACTCATAAACATGAACATTCATAATCAACATTTTTCAAGCATCATATAAACATGTATAAAACTTGAAACTTTGATTATTATCCTTTATTTGGATGAGAATAAACATTACCATAGTATCAGAAAACAAATTTTATGAGCAAAAACACTTTGTGGTAATGATTCTAATCCAAAACAGGCCAAAAAACTCAAAGATATGCTGTCAGGGGGTCCAACTCGTTGAGTACCAACTCGACGAGTTGGATGAATTTGTTCATGGAATCGTCGAGTCTCCTGTCCAGACAACAAAAAATTCGATTTTTTTTTCAGTTTTTTCCAACAACTTGCATCACGTATAATTGAAAACAACCTATGGCTCTGATACCACTATTGGTATTTGGTATACTACAACATCCTATGGTGCACATACAACCCTAAATACCTTGGATCTATGTTTTCACTAATTATACATGCAAATGATTTCCAAGGTATTAATATTACAACTAGCATGCATTTAACATAAACCATATAAGATACTAGTTAGCATAACATACCTTTTGATGGAGCTTGAAGTCTTGGTGTATTTAGCCTTAAAGAGCTTAGCCCCAATAGTGTGGAAGCCTTAAATGGAATCATAACACACCATGGACAAAGGATGAACTTGAGAGAGAATTCCATGCACACAAAAGAGTAAAGACACCATGAACTCCAAGAAGATACAAGTGGCAATTTTGGGCAATGAAGTATCTATTTATATGTGGGATTCCTAGGGTCATGGATATAACCCAAATCCATACCCATGGGTTTTATGATCCAAGTTTCATTTGCCCCAACTCTTTATGTATCCATACATAAACTTGGTCCAACATGGATCATAAGCCTAACACATATAAATATGACTAATTATCATAATTAGTCCCCATAGATTTAATTAGTCTCTTTTGACCACTAAATTAATTCCAAATTAATTGTTGATCAATACTAATTAAAACATATGATTTCATATTAATATATTATAACTTATAATATATTAATAAACCATAAATAACCTTCTCTCAAAAGTCCATCCTAACAGATTGTCCTGATGATATGCAACCCAAATAGACCATGCTACTCTTGGGTCGAATACATACCAATAATAGTTATGGGCTTAGAGACCTAATCCAACAATATATGTCTGTTCACAGGCTGAGAAATTATAAATGATTATGACAGTTGGTGATAGAAGAGGTGGTGGTGACAGAGGTGGCGGTGGTATAAGTGACGGAGGTGACAGTGGTGGGGTAAAACGGAGTCTAAACTAAAGTTGTAGATCTCGTTGATAGCTATAAGTGGATATAAAGAACATCAAAAATGGAGCTCGTAGGAATGTGTTATAATTTATAATAGCATATTTACGTATTGAAATAAAGTATAAATCATATGTAAGTGTATATATATATATATATATATATATATATATATATATATATACATACATACATATGTATATATCATTAGAAAGGTATCGACGATGTGGTCGTTATAAAACTAGTGTTGAGTACTTTCAACATTAGTTTAGTACAAATATCATTAAATCTGTTTAAAATAGTATTATAAAGGGGTTTTTATTCGTTTAAATAATTATAAGGTCATTTAAGTAATTATCGAGGGTGGCTTTTGAAATTTCAATTACTATAAATAAGAGGCTCTACGATCTCATATTTCTTGTACCATTCTCTTGATTAAAGAGTCTTTCTCTTCTTATCCCTCGAGCATTTCTGTCCGTCGTGATTTGACTTCTCTTTCTGTAGTTTGAGTATAGTAAGGTGAGCGCTGAAGCGCTATAAGAATCTTTTTAGAAAAAATATTCAACGGCGAAGTTCTGACAACAGAGTTCTAAGTTTTCTCTAGAAACCCTGTAAGTTGAGCTACACCTATTACGCTTTAAGTATAACTTATATTTAAGTTTATTATTGTTATTATGAACCTATAAACAAGATTTATCAGTGATTCAAAGTCTTTATACTGATTGATCTACTTACGGGGATGATGTCTAGGCTGTGATTTAGTGAGGTGTTTAAAGTGGGATTTCCAAACAATATACTTCGTATACCAAATGGACCCTACCTACTATATGATCCTACCTGGTTGTTCCTTACTTGATAGATCATGAAAGTAGATTTTGAGTTAATGATAAATCTAGAATAATAATTAGTCGCAAGAAACATTTGACTAAAACTTAGTGATAATAATACTAGGTTTCATCAAAGGAAAAGACAATTGTTAGAAGCAAATCGCTGCCCGGATTTGGAGTCGTCAATTTAACAAGTGAGTGCACAGTTACTTCCATCTTACACATAGATATGAAGTATTTAATATAAAATACGTGCTACGTGTGCGTATTATCTTTGTTCTTGATATCTATGCTGGATGAACGATTTGTACATGTTTTATTTGATTTAAATTGTATATGTATTTTTATACCAATAAATATATTAGGTAAAGATGGGTAGATGAGTGATGAGAGATAGGTGATGATAAAAGGGTGATGATAACTAGGTGATGATAGATATGCGATGATGAATAGGTGATGCGAGATAAGAGATGATCATGAGATGCCATAACCTTAACCTGCGATGTTGCGATGTAGTCATCTACCAGAGTATAGATGGCGACCAACGTGAGGAATTACGAGTTCAGGCGATATAGTAATCTACCAGAATATATTGGGTAAGTATGCGTAGATGAGTGATGAGAGATAGGTGATGATAGAAGGGTGATGTTGCGATGTAGTCATATAAACAAGTCTTGTGGAAACACCGACAGACTCATAACCCGTAGGTAATGAATTACGAGTTCAGGCGATGTGTAAACTATGTATTCATGTGATGATACTCTAACCCTCACTGGACACATATTGGGGAAGTAATCCCCGAATCAATACTGTCTATGAGATGTAGGCGATGATCCTTAGGAAAAGTCCTTAGGAACAAGCATATAAGGAAATGCGATGTAAGGCGATGAGAGGCAAATACGATGTAGGAGATGACCCTTAGGGTAAATATTTAGGGAAGCATAAATAAAGAAATTGGGGATGTGTAATCGGGTTAACTGTTTGACATGAAATATGTATTAACTATATTATTGTGGGTTCAAAACCTTATGTACTCACCATGTTTCCCAACCTGACCCACTCAATTTATTTGTATCACATATATGGACGTGAAGATACATTACACTGAGAGATTAAAGGAGATGTAAATCATTAGTGTAAATGAATTTAAGGTCTATTTGTGCTTATGTTTCTGTATTAAGGATGACATCACAATGTTTTAATATAAATAAAATACATTTCTTCGGAAATGATTTGATAATATATTTATCATATTTTTGGGGACAAATTTTGCAATATTATTCTTCAAAAAGGTTACTCTAATTTTAAAATAAGCATAAATAAAGTTTTTAAAATGACCGTGAATTTGGTGATGTCATAGTATTGGAGCTACAAGTTATAGCGAACTAGTAATTTCTTATGAACTACGACTATAACCTAGGGTGAATACTCTAAATTAGTTAAACCTAATAAAAAGTATTATTATTCATTACCATACGGATATACTACTTATGGGATATATGTCTAGTTTGAACTGTCGCTTGGGTTGCTCAATTTCAGAACCGTTATATGCTAAAATGGTCCTGCCTTCTACACTTCTCACTTGGCCGATCCTTACTTGATAGTCTTGAAGTACAAAACATAAAATTAATAAAATACCCTTCATCAAACACTAAACAGATAAAGATTTATACATGCTCTTATAAATTTACCTACATATCATAAAGACTATACATTCAAATTGCAACTTAAGATTTAAGGTAAAAAATGAATCCTAGGATTAGTATAGTACTGCAGCCGTACCACAATTAGACGACAACTAAGTTTTATTATGGTCAGACCATCACACTCCCAAATCTGTATGTCGTAGTTGACAACCTTAAATTTTAAGGATTTATGGATTGATAGCTTAGTACGATTTGTTAAGAAATTAGGTCAAGGCGTCCAACTTGAGGTTCTTTGGATTAGTAGCCTAGATCGACTTCCGGAAGACTACAGTCTTAGAGCGAGACCTACTACAAGAGGATTCAACTCTTAGTTTGGAATGGTACACCTTGAGGATATCCAGATTAGACTCAGATATCTAACATACTCCCATATAGAGAATCACAAGAGATGTGGTAAGATCTACTTTATACTTATAATGGGAAATTATATGTATTTTATGATTCTCATTGTATCTCTCATAAACATCTTCTTGTTTGATATCTTATGTAGGGTATCAGAGCGATAAGGACTACATATGGGCTTGGGTATCGTGTCCTTACCCGGAAGATGACCATGTTGTGCCACACACGCCAGAGACGGAGAGTGATTACAATCGGAGGATGCCTTAACCCCTACCCCAGTATCAGTTAAGGATGATGATGAGTTGTTCGAAGAAGAAGAGGAAATCATTGAGGAGGAGGAGCAGCATGACAGGGAGTTCGGTGGGGAGCCAACAAACAACTCACCTTATCCAGATTCATCTTCTAGCCGATCCTTCGGTAATCATGCTTTATGGCCTAGGACGATAACCACCCCAAGAAAATATGTCTCCATTCCAACCCGGATTAGAGCATCCTCGCCACCATCATTGCCTAAGATATCCAAAAAGCCATACCCCAACCAAAAACAGACTCCATAGGTAGACGAGTGGATTAGGAAGGAAAAAATTAGTTTTTTACGAGGTTGGAGGGTCCTCCGAGATACCTTTATGAGATACCATTCCATAGGATCCCACAGATAGGGAGATATTTGTGTTAGTTCCATAGGTAGCACGACACCAGGATTGTATATATCAGGCAGACGAGGATTGTCCTTCACTCAGGAGGGAGATCAGTATATTGTCTAGTAGACTTAGAGATTTGAAGCAGGGGTGGGATGTAGATGAGATGAGGATCATCCACTCACAAGACCACTTGGAGGAGACCCATTCTCTGGTTCAGTTTCAGTAGATTGAAATCTAGGGTTTAGAGCAGCATGTAGAGGAGTTGGAGTTGAGGTTGGTAGTGTTTAAGTTTGGTCCGGTTACTATATAGGTAATGATCAGTTTCCTACAACACCATTTGACACAGTTAATGACATCAATAGTGGTTTATTTTGGTACGTGGTTAATAAATCAAGCTATGAAAGTTGGGAATTATCTTTTTTTGGGTTTGAAGGAGGGAAAAGTTAGCAGATTATAGGATGTTGCTATATATTTTGTAGGTAAAATAGATACTTTTCGTGTTCAAACCACATCATTGTACACTTTTGGGAAACCTTGATGTAAAAATTAATGAAAATTAAAGAAAAATATATATGATCCTATCGTGTACTATGCTACTTGTTTGATTTGTTTTCTTGATATAATTAACTATCTTAAATAATTTCTCAAAGGAAAACCTCAAACTTATCAAAAAAACTAACTTATACCATAAATATAGAGTCATGCACCGCACAAGGAGAAACCTAGGACATCCTAAACCTAATTCCGAACCTATGAAATCGGTTGCAATTGAGGCTTTAGCAACCCAACATGTCGCTAATGTAATTGCAACCTTAGAAACCAACAGAAACGCAGGCTCATGAGGTAATGGAGGGGAGAGTTCTCATGGAGATAACCGAGGTCCAACTAGGGTTTTCTCATATAAATATTTTATGAACTAGAAACCAAAATCCTTCAATCAAAATGAAGGTGTAGTCAGTTTGACTTGACGGATAAAGAAGATGGAGTCTATCTTTAAGGTTAGCTTCTGTGCAGAAGACTACAAGGTGAAATTCGCTACTTTTACCCTGGTAGATGTGACCCTGAGTTAGTGGTCCCGTTATACGAAAACCATGGGCATTAATGTAGCGAATGCCATGGCATGGAGCGAGTTGAAGTAGCTCATGATTGAAAAATACTGCCCCCGTGAGGAAATGAAAAAGTTGGAGCAGGAGTTGTGGAATTTGATGATAAAGGAAGCTGACATTGCTGCTTATACAAACCGTGTCACACCCCAAAACCAGAACGGCGGAAACGTTATGGGGTGGATGACGTCATGTCAAGTATCATAACACCTGCATTATAGTAAATCAAGTACACCAATACATTGCATTAATAGAATAATTTTACATGGTTACATTACAAGGTATCAAAGTAATACAAGTAAATATCAGTAAGTACGGCCTGGCACTAAGCTATCTTCATCAACAGCTCCGAGGTGTACCTGTCTAATGCTAACCTGAGAATACAAGTTATTTGAAAAGCGAGTATCACCATTTTTGCAAATGCTGGTGAGTTCATAAGCATTTAGTGGCATTTTCATTCAAATAAGTTTAATGAAAGTAGTAGTTTAAGAGATTTTAGTGCATTAGAGTTCTTTTCAGAAAATCCTATATTTTCTTTAATAATAGCAGCCTTCTACCAAGACTGGTCAGTGATGTGTGGTAAAAAGTAGTTTTCCCTAAGTTGCTATCATTATCAAAATACTGAATTTGATTATTAAAGAAGCAAGAGACGACAAGGAAATAACATATGCCTCAGCAGTGAGGACTGCTGACTAAGGCAAGGAACCATAGACTCTAGGAAAGTATCGAACGAACGACACGCCTGGTTCAGTCTAATCAAATGGAGACACAGACCCCAGAACGTACCAAATGAAAGGTACAACTGGTAAGGTCCAAAACAGTGAACACAGACCGCGGACAATATCAAATGAAAGATACCTCTAGCAAGGTCTGAAACAGTGAATACAGTGAATACAGACCCCAGATAGCATCGAATGAAAGATACGTCTTGTAAGGTCAAAATAGAGGAGACAGACCCCAGACGATATCAAATTAAAGATACGTCTTGTAAGGTCAAAACAGTGTGACTCTGAAAATGAGTTACCAGCATACAGTGTAAATTGCTGGCGAAATACCGTTACCTTAAAGCCGATGAATTATAAGGTAACCCGGGATATTCGTAACCATACTAACCGACACTAGAGTACCAGCCGCCCTCCAAGCGTCTATATAATGTGACATTTATGACCCCTTGGCTTGGTGAGCCGTGGACTGTAGCTAGCAGTCAGGGTGTGGGGGTGTCAATCCCATATAGATCTATACACACAATGTCCGCTCTCCCTACAGGAGACTCTGGTTACCAACTAGACGACGGAGAAAGCCGTGTCCCGAAGATGCATCCCAAATAGTGGGTAATGACTTCCAAACAGTGGGTAGTGGGTTTCTAATGTAAGTGCTGACCTGGAGGTAGAGACTCTTAACTGAATTGACCGAAGAAAACTCGTATGCCTATGCTCGTGTACATAATATATAACTAATGAATCGAACAACCATCAGATGGACATCCGATCCCACCAGACCACATCTCAATGAAGAAAAGGAAATAGGGCGGACAAGCCTTCCTAAGTCCTTCAATCATTATTTATATGCATCTATACAAGCATAAACATACATCTAACTACGCTTGAGTGTGTATCAAGTGGTATCATACAGTGAAGTATAAGTGTACAGTGGAACATCCGAGTCGTGAAGTATAAGCGTACAGTGGATCATCCGAGTCGTGAAGTATAAGCGTACAGGGTGGGATAATCGAATCGTGAAGTATAAGTGTACCAAGTATAAGTGTATCACGAAGTGGAAACGACGATAAGTGAAGTAAGAGCGTCTATCAAGTATAAGCGACTACAAGTATAAGCGAAATAGAGGCCATACCAAGTATAAACGCATCACAAAGTGAAAGCGTTATTGAGTAGGAGTTTAAAAATAAGTATAAGTGCAGCAGCAGTAAACTAACAAGTAAGAGTATTCATGAAAACCTTGGAAAAACCTTATTACTCAGGAAAATTGTATTTGCATTCTTTGGTAAAATAAGTGTGAAAACCTTTAGAAATCTTTGGGAATCTTTCATAAATCAGTTTGAAAATGGAACTTTGATAAAGCAATAAAAGTAAAAACTTGAACAAGTGAAAAACCCTTTTTGAAAGCCATTTATAGTGTCCTACTCGGTAAAACAGTGTTAAGTGGTAAAATCTTGTGCATGCAGGTTATCAATCACATGTGATTGATATGATAACTGGCATGTTTAACTTGTATTCCCCCCTATAAAACATGTAAAAACATTTAAAAGGTTCATTCAAGGGTATGAACTCACCTGGTGTAAGTAGGTCCGACGAAGGTGCCGTTTGGGCGTTCGGTGTCACGCAAGGACTTGAACACACACACACAGACCTATTTAACATATGATAACATATGTTCACATACAATTAGCCTATTTAATACTAATTAAACAAATATACGTGCTCATAGGAGCGGAAAACACTTTGGCTAAGTGTTTGGGTGTCCCGGGTAGCGTTTAAGGGTGTGTGTGGCTAAGAAATGGAGCTTACTATCCAAGAATAAACCCTTACTACATAGTTTACAGACCAGGTACTACTCACCATGAGTTTACGGCCGTAAACTCATGGTGAGGGTGTTCTAGGGTGCTAAAGTGTCTCATATCAATTATGGAATTTTGCTAAAATCAAATATCAAGTGTGTGAATGGGTTTAAAGTATCTATTTGGACCAACTTGGAGTTTACGGCCCAAACCAAGGGAGTTTACGGCCGTAAACTCCTAGGGACATATTCTTGGTTGTTTTATGCTTCTAGCTTGTTCATGGGATTTTTCTAAGTACTTTTCATAAAAGGCATGAGTGGGTTTAAGGCTTCTAAGGGCCTCATTAGGTAGTTTACGGCCTAGGGACACTCCTAAGGGAGTTTACGGCCGTAAACTCTCACCCTTAGTGTTTTGTGAAGTTTCAAGCCCCTATCACCTTTCTAGCAATTTCTAATGGAGTTTGATGCTATTTTGGAGGATTAAAACCATCATTTGGGGGGTGTTTTGGGGTGTTTACGGCCTTGACATGTGTCTTGGCCGTAAACTCCCTTTACTCCTTCATTTTGATGTGTTTAAGTGGTCTAAACCCAAAGGAATAAGCCCTTAATTTATGTGTTAAGCCCTAGTGTGGTTTGGGAGTGTTTTGGAGGCATTTAGGTAAGGTTTTGAGGGGTTTACGGCCTAAGCATGTGCTTGGGCCGTAAACTCACTTTTATGCCCCAATTCATTGAGTTTTGATGTTTAAACACTCCTAGGCTAGATCCCTAAATAGTTTCCAAGCTTAAGGGCAAGTTTAAAGGCATGTTTGGCACCATTTTAGGGGTTTACGACCCTAGAGTGTTCCTAGGCCGTAAACTCCTTATCCCATGCCTTCTTGGATGGTTTTTAGGCTATAACTACAACTAGTAATGTTTAGAACAAGCTAGGGTAAGCGGACTTACAATTTGGAAGCGTTTGGTTGCGGATTCGGGGCGAAAACGGGTCTAGAGAGAGAGTATAGAGAGAGTGTGTAAAAAGTCTCCAATGGACTCCAATCACCCTTATATAGGGTTCCGGGTCGGGGCTCAGTGGAATTCTACTCAATACTACCGTTAAACGGGGCTTTTGGTCGCACCCGATTTAGTGGTCGTAATAATAAAATTTAACATTTTCCAAATAACTGAAAATGTGTGTCTTGTGTTTTTATTTCCTTTTATCACGACTTAACGACATGTTAAATGTAACCAAATGGAATGTTTATTAAATTGACGCCCTCTAATTAACGGAACTTTTATACAGTGGAATATTCCGTTAACGGTAACGGGGAAATGTAACGGGACAACTTGGGTTGTCACAAACCGTTTCAATGACCTTGCCACTTTATGTCCCGCGATGGTCACCTTAGAATATAAGAAGATAGAAATGTACATTTGGGGTCTACGCCCAGACCATTCAAGGTTTAGTCACTGCCTCAAAGCCAACTACCTATGAGAGTGCTAAGAGACTAGCCTTCATCCTGACAAATCAAGAAATACGTCGTGGTATAATTGTCACACCCTGCTTAAGCGGAAACACGGGACGCGACAGTACAAAGGTCTCATAGAAAAAGTTAACAGACAACACCAACCTTAGTATTAAAAAGCGTTACAATTTACAATAACTTTTAAACAATTTTTAAAAGGAATTTCAATGTATAAAAAAACAACACACGTGAATGCTCCTACAAGTGATGTGTCCCTACGTGCCACTTACTCGATAATTTTCTGAAAAAGCATGTAAAATGAGAGTCAACTATAGAAATAGTTGGTGAGTTCACAAGTTTACAAAAATGTGGTTTCATGTATTGTAAGTGTATTGCTAACATGAGAAATAAAGTTCATTGCTAAACAAGATACAAAATTCATATGTGCATAATGATTATACCATGAGTTCACAACCCAAGCCTAATGACCGAGGGGTGCCCTATTGAAATATACGTGTATCGCTCACATAGATAGAGATGGTAATAGCGCTATCCATAATGACCATCGACTCAAAGGAGTTAATGAGTTGTGTGAAATGGTTACATGGACTTTACCGTGATACATACCTCATGAATCAACAATTGCAACACATACATTGAAATTCACATTTGATATAATTTAAAATAAACACAACGAGCATAATTGAATAATCGACATGCTTTTCCAACCCAAAAAATTGAAAAACCAAAAATAGGGGGAGGCGTGAAAAGTAACAACTTATTTCGTGATGATGCTAGCGATGCCTTGAACTAAATGCCGCTCGTAACACTATCGATGTCCTACAATAATGGAATACACTAGTGAGTCTTGAATAGAAATCAAACATTAGTGTACTTACTTTTTACAATACATTGTGCCAATATTGTGTCACATTTAGTTTTGTATAAGTTGGAAACATTTTTCTTGTAAAATTCATATTTTTTTGAGTAAATTTGTCTAACAAAAAATTCAAATGGAAAACACCATTTTCACAATGTTAAATGTAATGTAATTATAACATTTTAGAAGGTGTCTTAAAAGTTAAATATTCAAAAATCCAACCAAAACAAGTAAATAATTTCCCAATCTTTATATTTCAGTTTAACTGAAGTCAAAGACCTTAAGATAACTATTTCTCACCATTTTATTTCCTTGAAGAATCATAAATTCATCAAAAAATAGTAAATTATCATGAAAAATTCTAAGATTTTTTTGTAACTGTTTCACAGTGTCCCTAAATTGGGAAAAATATTAAATACCACTTTTGATTAATCAGACCTGGTTTTTGTAATTTAATCATGTTTTACATCAAGAAATTCTAATTACATAGCAAACTGTAATTAAAAATGATCAATATTTTTATACAAATGTTATACAACTAGTTTATAACCCGTGGGAACCACGGTTACAAAATTAATTAAAGTTTTATAGTAAAAACTCAAAATTATTAATCAATTCTTTTAAATAAATTATTAATTAAGAGTTTTTTTAGTTATATAAATTTTAATCCTTTATTTAAATAAATATGTGAAATTATATCACTTTATAATTTTTATTAAATTTATTTTAATTTTTATTGTAATGTTATTAATTTAATATAATTAGAGTGGAAAATTTAAAATCTGAAATGACGAATCTATAGGTTGACAAGTGGCATGTACTAATTAGGAAACATAATTGGGTGACACATGGCAAAAGGAGAAATATGCATTAATTAGGAGGCCTAATAGGATGATACATGTCAAAAAGAGAATAAAACAATTCTTTTATTAGAATAAGGAGATGTATATAAGCTTTAAGAAATATCAAAAGTGATTTTCAAATAACGGATTTCGATTTTTGGATTTATGGATGTTTAATCTTAGGAAATTGGAAATAAATAGCAAAAAGTTAAAACAAATTCTAAAACTTTTTGGGAAATTTATTTAAAATATTTTAAAGCTACAAACAATGATCAATGAACTTTTTATGCTGTAAAGCCCATATTTAAGATTTTTGTTGTGTTTAATGCCAAGAAATTTGAAATAAAAAGCAAACAGTAAAGAAAAATTACAAAATTATTTATTTGAGATCCTAGTATAATAAAAGAGGTCTGGTTAATTTTTTATTAGTTATGGATAAGTGAAACTAGAAATAAGTTATGAAAAATTCTAGAAACATTTATCTGAGTTTTATACATAGGGGTGGGCATTTGTACCGGTGGACCGGACCGGACCAATGAACCGGACCGGATCGAACCGTTTTTTTCGACCCCCCCTCCCCCCGGGCCGGTTCTCGATTCTAGGTATCCATCAAAACCGGTCTGGTTTTTTTCCCGATCCGGTTCGGTTTTTACCGGGTTTAGAACCGGTTGGACCCGATTTAAAAAAAAAGATTGTAATCTGTGAAAATTTTTAAACAACCATAAATCATTTGTTTTAAGTCGGATTGACACGTGATTTTTTCCAACGTGTAATTTACTGTTTGTAGATAAAATTAGACTATAATTTTGTTGATACTGGTATTATATTCAATGTGTTACATTCTTTCAAAATTGAGCTATCAAAGTTGAAAAATTTCAGCTTTTCAACAACATTTTTAAAATTTTGTAATCTGTGAAAAATTTTAAACAACCATAACTCATTCGCTTTAAGTCGGAATGACACGCGGTTTTTTCCAACGTTTAATTTAAGGTTTTTACATGAATTTAGACTATAATTTTGTTGATTTTGGTATTACATTCAATGAGTTACAGTCTTTCAAAGTTGAGCTATTAAAACTGAAAAATTTCAGCTTTTTAGCAAGATTTTTAAAATTTTGTAATCTGTGAAATTTTTTAAACAACCATCAATCTTTTATTTTATGTCGGATTGACTGCGGTTTTTTCCAACATCTAGTTTACAATTTGTAGATGAATTTAGGCTATAACTTTGTTGATTTTGGAGTTATATTCGGTGAGTTACAATCTTTTAAATTTGAGCTATCAAAGCTAAAATATTTCAGCTTTTTAACTATTATTTTAGACTATAATTTTAAATTTTATGTGTCTTTGACAGATAAATCATATGAAAGGGACATTGGTGAACTTGATTTATATGTTAGTTGCTTTTATTTGGAAAATTAATTTTGCAAGTTATAATATTATACATCAAGGTACATTTGTTATACACGAAACAGAAATGTCAGCATTTTAACAAGTTTTATCGTATCAAACCCAACAACATAATCTTTTTAACGAGTTCTATCAAAATCAAAAACTTATTTTAATGACTTGTACTCTATTCAATTATAGTTGTACCGGTCCAAACGGGTCCAAGAACCGGAAAACCCGGACCTGGACCCGGACACATACACATACATGGACACAACTCATCCGGTCGGATCCACGATCCACAATATTCTCCATAACCGGTCCGGTCCAAATACTCACCCCTAGTTATACAAGATAGAAGTTGCGAAAATTCTTATGTGTTCACTTAATATCTCATACTTTGGTTTTATGATTTATTTGACTTAAACACAAAGAAAGTTAGAAATCACAACAAACAATAACAAAAATAGGTGAAACTTCAAGGGATATATTTATTTATTTTATGAGTCATCCATGAATGTTTCTAGGATTTATAGACCTCCGAAAGTATTTTATGTGAATTATTTCTCTATTTTCTTACACAAATTACAATAATTCAAGAAAAATGAATTATTTTATGAAAATTTCCTGATCACCATATTTTATTGTTGGGATTTGGCAGAAAAGGAGTTTTGGTTATTTGTTTGTGAATAAATCCTTTATGAACACATTTGAAAGTTTTTTTTAACAACATACTTTGATTATCTAGCATCTAAGATTGAAGATCATCACATGCATTATGATTTGAAGACCATGAATGAACTTATTTTTTTCAAAATGATGTTTTAAACGAAAAATTGAATGCATATGGTTTTTGATCATAAAATTTGTAAAAGCTCAAGTTTATTGATTTGATGTAGGTTTTGGTCATTGGAGTTCACTTTCTAGCAAGATGCATGTTGTTTTTTTGGTGAAATCTTACCAAAATCATCTTCAAATTCGACATGCATGAACATGCATATGAATTTCATAAAGAGTGATTTAGATGTGGGAGAAAAATGCAGGAAAATTTGAAAATTTTGAAAGAAAAGTGAAGAAAATGTAAGGAAATTGATTTTTACCTTGAAGATCAATTTCAAATGATGAAGACTCTTGAGTAAAATGAGGGATGTTTTCTGGAAATTTTGTGGGTTTTGTAGCTAATTCATAGAGGGAAAGAATGGGGTTTTAGAGAGAAGAAAAGAGAGATTTTGTCTATGTGGATACACAATTTCTCTCATCTCTTTGGGGGTTTTCTCCAACAAAATTGTAAGAAAAATACAGAGATGTATGTAAACTCTCTAATAATCAGATGGAAAATCTCTCCCATTAATGTTGCTCCTAAGTTTGGATTTGGTTTAGAGAGAAGGAAGAGAGAAACTTTAGAGAGAGAAGTAGAGAGGTAGAGTGAATGAGTAAGTAAAATGATCTAATTTTTGGGAGAAGGGCTCTCTTGGGAGGTGTAGACCGAATTTTTGAA
This sequence comes from Lactuca serriola, assembly GCF_051521515.1. NCBI lineage: Eukaryota > Viridiplantae > Streptophyta > Magnoliopsida > Asterales > Asteraceae > Lactuca > Lactuca serriola. The sequence goes on along the minus strand of NC_136408.1, from coordinate 120,749,939 downwards.
TGAGGAGAGAGGAATTTCCTCTCTCTCTCTCTCTTTTATTATTTTATAAATTCCATCCATAGAGTTTTTATAAAATTTTTTAATTTTTATAAAATATGCACTTCGAATAAAATTTGTTTATAACTCTTGCATTTTGACTTATAAAATAAGGTTAAATTGTTAATAATATAAAATTTACTTCCTTGGTTATGTTTCCAAAATTTTAATTATTCTAAGACAATATTATAAGGTTCATAATTACTTTTATAGAATTTTTGATGTTAAACTCATGAATTTGAGTTTTTAGGGCTTTTAGGGTTTTTGGGATTTACTAAATCTTTGGATATCAAAAAAAAAAAAAAAAACTGAATTTTTGAGACATCAAATTAGTTTTTGGTTTCCTAAATCTTATTTAAGTTAGAAATAATATTTGTAATTTATTTTTATCGATTAATTGGCAATTATATGTACTGATTCCAAGATTCAAGTGAAATTGAAGAATCAAGTATACTAGTCCTAGTTTTCAATTTTCACTTAAGTCCTATGAGACTCTGACCTAATTTCTACTACTAGGTCAATGGATGATGTATCTGTAGGAATATACTGAGATGCTCGAGTCAAGGAATGAGCCGAATTTGATAGTCACTACAGTTAAAGTAGTTGTAGAATTCACATATCAATGTGAAATCTAAGTACACTATCCCTTATTTCTAATTGTTTCCAAGTTTCTAGTAGGTTATAACTTAGCTTCTAGTTACTAAGTCTAGAATGTGTCATGATTACACATGCAACTATGATTATTCAAATCTAGAACTATCTTTAATTCTGACAGTTGTCATAACAATGGTCTAGAAGGCTGATCTCCCAAAGGTGAAGAATAGGAAGAGGAAGTTTGGAAAGAAATCCAAAGGAAGGGCTAGGCAACCACCAGAAAAGAAACGAGAACCAGTTCAGCCATTTGTGGTTACGACAACACCAACAGGGACTAGCACTGGAGGTAGTCTGCGATGTAATCAGTGTGGGTGTCAACATATTGGAGCCCGTTGGATCTGTACGAACTACTGTAGGAAAGGTCATCTTGCAAATTGATGTAGAACCCCACCAAATCAAGGAACCACAGTAGTCGACGGTCAAGCTTGTTATGAGTGTAAGGAAGTTTGAGATATACAGAAGAATTGTCCAAAGTTAAAGGGACAAGGAGGTGATGCTAAGAGTCAAGTGTTTATGATAGGAGCAAGAGAAGCTATCCAAGATCTGACGGTAGTTACTGGTATGTTCCTAATTAATGACTTATATTAAAATGTACTTTTCGATACCGGTTTCGATTGAAGCTATCTTACTCCTAAGTTTAGGAAGTTATCAAAACACCCATGTAGTAAACTTAAGGAAGCCTATAGATTAGAAATGGCTAACGGCCAAGTCCATAGTACGCAGGAGATACTTAAGAATTATACATTATTGTTAGATAATCATACCTTTCTTGTTGACCTTATGCCTATGGTCATTAGAAGTTTTGATGCCATCATTGGTATGGATTGGTTATTCCCTCACCATGTTGAAGTATTATGCTTTGAAAAAGCATTATGTCAACCCCTATCGAACGAAGAAGTCTTAATCGTCTACGACGATAAATCTAGTAGAAATCTTAGGATCATCTGTTGCATGAAGGCTAGAAAATACTTGCAAAAAAAGTATTATGCCTTCCAAGCCTATATTGTCGATAGGAAAGACAATAAAAAGAAGAAGATCGAGGAAGTACCTAAGGTGTGCCATTACCCTGATGTAATCCTTAAATATATTGCATGACTACTGCCAAATCAACAAGTAGATTTTCAGATCGATCAAATTCCAGGAGCCGCCCTGATAGAAAAGTCTCTTTATAGATTGGCACCATCGGAGATGCAAGAGTTCTCCTACCATCTATAGGAACTTCTTGAAAAGGTTTTTATCAGACCAAGCTTATCACATTGAGCAACACCCATTCTATTTGTCAAGAAAATGGACGAATATTTTCAGATGAGCATTGGCTATAGCGAGTTAAATAAGTTGACCATTTAGAATTGATATCTGCTTCCCCGAATAGACGATCTCTACGATCAACTATAAGGATCTAGCTACTTCTCTAGGATTGAATTGAGATCTGGATATCATCAAATATGAGAAATAGAAGAGGACATTCCAAAGACTGCCTTCAGAGCTCGGCCATCATGAGTTCTTGGTTATGCCTTTCAGACCGACCAATGCCCTAATTGCTTTTATGGATCTCATGAATCGAGTATGCAAACCTTACTTGGATAAATTTGTGATCGTATTCATTGATGATATTCTAATCTACTCATGAACCAAGGAAGTGCATGGGCAGCGTCTTCGAGTGATCCTAGAGCTATTAAGGAAAGAAAAGTTGTATGCAAAATTCTCTAAGTGTGAATTTTGGATAAGAGAAGTACACTTTCTAGGGCATGTGGTAAGCAACAAAGGTATTCATGTCGACCATTCCAATATTAAGGCTGTAAAGAATATGGAAGCACCGAATATACCAACTAAAGGTCTTTAATTTTTAGGATTGTCTGGCTATACCGAAGATTCATTGAGAATTTTTCCTGTATAGCCAAACCCCTCACAACATTGACCCAAAAGGAAATAAAATTTGTTTGGGGAGACAAACAGGAAGCAACTTTCCAAAATCTGAAGGGAATGTTATGCAGTGCACCGATACTATCCGTAATATAGGGAACTAATGATTTTGTAGCATATTATGATACGTCACATTAGGGTATAGGATGTGTATTGATGCACAGGGAAATAGTCATAGCCTTTGCCTCACGAAAACTCAAGGTGCATGAGAACAACTACACCACCCACCACATAGAGTCGGGAGCTGTAGTTTTTTCCCTAAAGATCTGGCGTTATTATCTTTATAGAAAAAAGTGTATAATCTACACGGATCACAAGAGTCTACAACACATCTTCAATTAAAAAGAGCTCAACATGAGACAATGGACATGGTTATAATTGTTGAATGACTATGATTGTGATATTCGTTATCATCCAGGCAAGGCTAACGTCGTGGGTGACACCTTGAGTCGTAAAGAACAAGTTAATCCTCATAGAGTCAAAGCACTTACGATGACTTGTGTAGCCTAGTCTCACTCATTAGAAGTGCTCGACTTGAGGCGTTAACGGAAGAAAACTTTAAGGAAGAAGGCCTCATGGGAATGGAAAAACAACAAGAGAATAAGGATAATGGAACGAGATACTTCCTGAACCGAATATGGGTTCCAAAGTATGGAGATGTCAAGGAACTAGTTTTAAATGAGGCCCATAGGACAAGATATTCCATCCATCCTGAAGAAAAGAAGATGTATATGAACTTAAGAGCTCTTTATTGGTGGCCAAACATGAAGGCTGAGATTGTGACCTACGTAAGTGAATGACTAACATATTCCAAGGTCAAGACGGAACATCTATGGCCCTCGAGATTGTTGCAACAACTAGAGATACCCGAGTGGAAGTATGAGCAAATCACAACGGATTTTGTGTCCAAATTGCCCAAGACTACTATTGGTTACGACACTATATGGGTAGTTGTTATAGATTAACAAGTCTACCCACTTTATACCAATAAAAGAGACGAACAAGATAGATAAGTTAACCAGGACGTACCTTAGAGAAACTGTCAGATTGCATGGGTGTAACTCTCGAATCAGGTGCTCATTATATTTGTTATTGTGAAGTTAAAAGTTTCAACATTGAACCTTCTCACGACGTGAGGAATGCTTGTTCACATTGTGAGGAGTGATTTGGACCCGTGCATCATTTTAAATCTCACGACGTGAGCAGTTTAATGCTCATGCCATGAGAGCAGCTGATGACCAAAACCCTAAGTTTTCGTTATTTAAGGGAATGAGAGGACTACGGTTGCCCACCCTCAGCATCTCTCACTCTCTAAGCCTCCAGAAACCATAATCTCATTCCCTATTAAGATCCTTTGTCATTTTGGTGCATTTCTAGCTTGAAGAAAAGGAGAAGAAGAAGAAAGAAGTACTCTACTCGTGGTGTGGGAAAAGTATCATCATCATCAGAATCTTTTACTGCTTTTGGACCATTGTAAGTATCAAAGGCTCCAAATTTATTGCTTATCATGGATAGATGTTGATTTTTGTCCATCTTATTTATGCTATTGCATGATTGAGTGGATTAAATCCATAAACTTGGCAACTTTATGGAATATAAGAGTCTTTAGACCATAATATATATTTCAAATTTGAAATTCGGTATGGATTTGAGTCATGCATGAAAGATTAAAGCTCATTTCTTCACTTTTGACCTAGAAAGTGGATGGATCATTATTGGTGCATGCATGACCATAAAGGAAACATTTTTATTGACCTTAGCCTTTAACTTCTGGATGAAGTAGACTTAACGAATTAATGGAATAAGGACTTAAAATGGTGAACCTTAGCCTCAGACAACGCTCACGACATGAGATGTAAGATCTCACGACGTGATATTCAAAGAATCCCCGTCTTCTGTTAGAATCCTTGGAGCTCACGACGTGAGAATGGGTGATCATGTCATGATACTAGTTCAGGTGGTTTCTTTTCTTTTTCTTAATTGACTACATTGGGTCAAGTCGAGTGGGAACCGGACCGGGTACGCTATCACGACGTGACCAATGCTTGGCCACGACGTAAGGTTGGAAATGGTCTTTAAGGTCCGTTGACTTTGAATTTAACCAAGGTTGACCAAGTTTAACTTAAGGGTATTTTGGATATTTCAGATTATGTTTTTGAGATTTGGTCATTCTAATGATTAGGTGTCGCTTTGAGCTGAGATTCTATAACACCCATAAAAACCAAGCCAATTTTAAACTTTTAAAATGCATTCCAAATTCATTAGTTATTACAAAACATGTTTCCAAAATGTATTATATCAGAGTATCCCAAAAAAAGAGTCATAAAAATGAGGAGCGGTACTATCACGCCTTCGCCTTGCCATGATCCCCTGAAGTACCTGAAACAATAAACTGAAACTGTAATCCCGAAAACTTAGTGAGTTCCCCCAAAGTACCGATACACATACAATCCACGTGGCCATGTCAGTAATATCATAACATAACAAACTGAACAACATGTAATGGGTGCACATCTTTAGAGACTGGATCACCCCCTGGGGCCACAGTGTGAGTCTAGATTGCTTTCGGCCCACAGCTCACATCTGGCTCCCCATCGAGCCCACAGTACGAGTCTGCCTTAGCCCGTAACTGGAATGCTCCTGGGATTGTTAGATTACCGCATGAAGCAGTCTCACCTCAACCCATCCCACATAACATACCAACATATAATAACATAACCACTGAGCATGCGTATAAACATATAACAACACAGGTAGTCCTACATATCTACCTAACTGGCATAACCACTAGCATGCAAAAACCCACTTCATACTCAATCATAGCAACACACTAGAATAACATATCCAATGGGCCAACCTTGGTGCCTTAGACCCCTTAGTATAGTGAGGTAACTAACCTCGCAAATGCCAGCTCGGTAGTTAAACTTTAACTCTCGGATCGCTGCCACAAACTCCACTACCTATTTTCATAATAGAACCATACTCATAAGTTCCCAACCTTCCAAGGTACCCCATAAGTCAACTAGTCAACCCCTGGTCAAAGTCAAAGTCAACAGTCAAGGTCAACAGTCCAAGTTGACCCTAACTTGTCGAGTATCCTCAGCTACTCGCTGAGCTCCTTGAGATACTCGCCCGCTCGCCAAGTCACCAGAGTGACTCGTCGAGTTCCTAAGGCTCGCGATCAAAGCTCTAAGGCCACTCATCGAGTTTTCCTTCTTGCAACTCGACAAGTTCACACGCATCCATTAATTAGGAAAAACCTTAACCGACTCGCCTAGTTTTTCATCCAACTCGTCGAGTCTACAACAATCTTCATCGGACTCGCCGAGTAATTCATCCAAGTTGTCGGGTTCATGCCCATCTATATGACTTGCCGAGTCGACCATGCGACTCACCGAGTCCCTATAGTCCTTTAACGATACAAAATCTTTTTAAGCCATGCAAAGGCTCCAAATTGTAGATCCAACTTCCTTAGGCATGCTTATCACGTTAAGTTGCGAACGTTATGTGCATGCAAGGCTTTAAGACCCTAAAATGACAAAACTAAGCTTGCAATGAAGTCACACACTTGAGGGAAGGCTCATACTAGGCAAAGCTGATGACTTTATGAATCTAGAGGCCAAGGGGAGTCCAGATCTGAAGTTACAACTTCAGATCTTGGCTTATGCACAAGAAAACTTTCTTAATACTCATGCAAAGGAGGTTTTAGGTGAAAATGAGCCAAGGAAAACAGTCTAGTACCTTCAAGAGAGTGCTTACTGATGCATATCTTGAATCCCACGAACTCTTGCTTCAACTGGCTTGTTTTCCCCAAGTGATTCCTTCACCAAAATCCTTCCTCCAAGGTTAAACTCTCCAAAAGAACACACACACTCGAATTTGGGTTAGAGAAAGACAAGTGGCTATAAAGGGGAGGCTGGGAGAGGCCAATGATCCTTTAAATAGGGTCCAACACCCTGAAATTTTGATTTTCATTTGCCTGCTCCTACTCTTCGAGCCCCTTCTTGGACTCGGCGAGTAGGTCATTAAAATGCGTGGACCAACCCGCTACTACTCGATGAGTAGGGAGAATAACTCATCGAGTAGACCCAAAGACCAAAAAGATTCAACATAAATCAATACCTGAGAATCAGGGCGTTACAATTCACCCCCACTTGAACTAGACTTCGCCCTCGAAATTTACTGAGGCAAACAACGTCGGGTAATGCTCTCGCATCTCTGCCTCTGGTTCCCATGTCCACTCAGATCTCCTTCGATGTTCCCACTGCACCTTCACCAAAGGTATCTCCTTGTTCCACAAAATTTTCTTCTTCCTTTCCAAAATGGCCACAGGCCTGTCCATGTAATTCAGGAGCTCATCGACCTGAATATCATCCAACAATACTATTGCCTCCTGATCCATAATGCACTTTCGCAACTGCGAAACGTGGAATGTGCTGTGAATCCGGCTGAGCTCCTCTGGTAGCTCTAGCCTGTAAGCCACCTTGCCAACCCTGGCAATGATCCTGAATGACCCAATGTAACGGGGACCCAATTTTACCCACTTTCTGAAGCGGATCACACCCTTCCAGGGTGAGACCTTCAGAAGTACCATATCACCCACCTGGAACTCTAACTCAGATCGGCGTCTGTTGGCATAGCTCTTCTGCCGACTCTGAGCGGTCTGTAATCGCTGCCTAATCTACTGAATCTTCTTGGTAGTCTGCAGAACTAACTCCGTTCGTCCCATCACTCGGTGTCCAACCTCACCCCAACAAACCGGGGTGCGACATCTTCACCCACACAATAACTCAAAAGGCAGGGTGCCAATGTTGGAATGGTAGTTTTTGTTGCAAGCAAAACTCTGTAAGAGGTAGGTGGGAATCCCAACTCCCACCAAAATCAATGACACATGCCCTAAACATATCCTAGAGGTTCTGAATGGTCCGTTCGCTCTGACCATTTTTCTGCAGATGAAACGCTGTGCTAAAGTGCAAGCGTGTGCCCAGTTCCTCGTGGAAGTTCTGCTAGAAAGGGGAGGTAAACCAAACATCTCGGTCTGAGACAATGGAGACCGGAATTCCATGGCGAGCAATGATCTCACGAACATATATGTCAGCTAACCTCTCGGCCGAAGAACTCTTTCGTATCGCCAAGAAATGAGCACTCTTGGTTAATCGATCCACGATGACCCATATAGCGTCGAACCCTTTCGCCGTCCTTGGCAGCTTCGTAATGAAGTCCATCATGAGTTGTTCTCATTTCCACATGGGGATCTGCAGAGGCTGCAGCTTACCATGAGGCCTCTGATGCTCGGCCTTGACCATCCTACAGGTTAAGCACCTCTTGACATACCAAGCGATTTCTCGCTTCATACATGGCCACCAGTAACTCAAACTCAAGTCTTGGTACATCTTGGTGGCCCTCGGGTGTATGAAAAAAATGAGACTTATGAGCCTCTTCCTTCACTGTCTGTCTGTCTCCACTAGTTATTAGAACCCAAACTCGAACACATCGGGTCAATAACCCCCGACTATCCTAAACAAACTGAGCGCTTTCACCCTTGATCCTTTCCAACTTCTAGTTCTATGGTTGTATGCCCTCGACCTGGGCATCTCTGATCAAACTCACTAGTGGAGAATCCACCACTATCCTCATACACCTTGTTGGGGTGGAAGAGCTAGCTGACTTGCGGCTTAAAGCATCTGCAACCACATTCACTTTACCAGGGTGGTAAAGGATCTCACAATCGTAGTCCTTAACTACATCTAACCACCTGAGCTGTCTCATATCCAAGTTTGGCTGATCCATGATGTGTCTCAAACTCTTGTGATCCGTGTATATGGTACAACGGACCCCATATTGGTAATTCCTCCATATCTTGAGAGCAAATACCACCGCTCCTAGCTCCAGATCATGTGTAGGGTATCTCGTCTCATCCGGCTTCAGCTGTCGCGATGCATAGGCTATCACTCGTCCTCTCTGCATGAGGACCGCCCCCAAACCTGTGATGGATGCATCATAGAATACCACAAAATCCTCTACTCTCTCGAGGATTATCAAAACTGGAGCCTCACACAAACACCGCCGGAGGGTCTCAAACGGCCTCTGCTACTCGAGGCCCCACCAAAAATCCACCCCCTTCCTTGTTAGATGAGTGAGGGTACCACAATCTTGGAGAAGTCTTGGATAAATCTCCGATAATACCCTGCTAACCCCAGAAAACTCCTGATATCCAAAGGAGACCTCAACACCTCCCACTGCATAACTGCCTCAATTTGGGCCGGATAGACCAAAATCCTGTTGCATTAATGTCTAAGTCCAGAACTATAATTAGTAAGACTTGACCCGACCCGGCATGGTCCATTTGGGTTGCATGGCATCATGCATTTGGATAGACTAAAATGAGAGAATAACACTTAAGGTTTGTTAATATATTATAAGTTCTAATATATTAATAAGGTTATTTAATTAGTATTGATCAAGAATTAATTTGGAATTAATTAAGTGATCAAAAGGAGACTAATTAAATATATGGGTTGATTGTGTAAATCATTCATTCTTATATATGTGGGCTTGTGATCCAAGATTCCTTATGTTGGACTAAGTCCATGGGGTGACCCATGGATGCTCCATGGAGGTTAAAATCCATGGAGCATAAGGAATGGGTAAAGTCATGAGTTACATGGTATAACCCTAATAGCCACCATATAAAAGAATCCCATGGCTCAAGAAATTGTGCACTATGTGTGAGTGTGAGGGCTAGACGATTTCAAGGAGTGTTGAAGTTTCTCTCAAGTTATTCCAAGTGTATTTGATGTTGTGTGAACCATTTGAGGTGTCACACTTGGGGCACTAGGCACTCAAGCTTCATGAAGACTTTCTACATCAAAGAGGTATGTATTCTATCTTGTTATATTCATTGTTTTGTATGCTAGATTAGGATAATACCCTAGAAGTTCGTATTTGCATGTATAATAGAGAAAACATAGATCCAAGGTATTTAGGGTTGCATGTTCACTTAGGAGTGTTAGAATGCTCAAAACCCAACAGTGGTATCAGAGCCACGAGTTGTTTTCTGTTATATTGATGCAAATATTTTATTTTCAAAGTTGAAAAAAAAGGAAAAAAACATGAAGTTTGTCAAATTTTAAGATAATTAGTTGTTCTTGTGAAAAACTAATTATTTGTAAAATTTGAATAATTTGCTTTATGAGTTGAATTAGGTCAAATTTAATAAAAGATAAAATGATATGATTATTTTATTAGTTTTAAAAGTTTGATCTAAAGAGTTTTATTTTTTGAAACCTCCATAAGTTATGGATATGAAAAGGTTTTAAAAAAAAATTGATTCAAAGTTTTTATGGAGTTACAAAATTTGGTGTTAATGTTTTAAAGGATTCCATAACTTAAGAATAAGTTACGGATTACCAAAAGTTTTTTGTGTTACCTTGTTTTATGAGTGAATTTAGATTAATGAATAAAATTATGTGATAGTTGGTTTTAATCCAAATTAATCTAAAAGAAGTTCATAAAATGTGTTTATGTAACTTATAAGTCACATTTATGAATTTTAAAACTCATAAAAGTTGCCATAGGTTACAAAATGAAGAGTCTTTTTCCTCATTAAATTGTTTTATGACTCCATAACTTGTCCTCAAGTTATGGATGTTCAAGAGTCACTTCATTAAAGTTTTTTAAAACTTTAATTAAACTCATAAGTTATGAAAATCCAAGAGTTTTGAATAGTTTGAAAACTTGCCCTTAAGTTTTGGAATTTTTAAAGTTTTCCCCATGAATACTTTAATTCCAAGTTAGCCCTTAGAGTTTTAAAAGTTAAAATTCAACCCTTATACTTTATAATATTATAAGTTAATAATATTTATATATATGTATAAGAGTAAAGTCAGTCTTACCGTTAGTAGGCCTCATTCACGAAGCCGGTCTATAAGGGGGGTATAAGTTATCGCCTATAAAATGGCAGTTTAATGGGTGTCCACTCTCACCCACCGCTTCCTTGACCGGTGGAGGGTCGTTAGCCGAACGGGTAGGACAAGGACTAGAATTCTCCCTTCATTAAAAGTATTAATGATAAATACTAAGTAACTAAACTCTTATAAATTCCCAATCTTAGTTACTTTAGAAAAATGTGAATAAGGTGCTAATCCATGAAATTACACTTTGCACTTTGTTTAAGTCGGTTAGTGGAGCGTGTGTGGTTAACCGACACACTAACTCGTATTGAACAAGGTAGGCAAAGGGTAAATTAATGCTTATCATAGTATCGATGGAGCGTGTGTGGTTAATCGACACATCGATTGAGGGGTAAACACTTAAGGGTACCAAGTAATTTGCATGGTTACTTCACACCTTGTTTTGTGATCCTCGGCATCCCAGTCACAAAACCTGAAGGGCACACTCGAGATTGAAACATGCCATTGAAAAGTTCAATGAATCTCAAAGATCTAGGAGTTTCAAAAACCAATTAAAACCTAATAATACATTTCGTTTATCTTGGTGGAAATTGGTGAATCGTCATTCATCTACCTTCGAATATTTTATAGCTTGGATTACGGCATCCCTCTTCTAGGTTATAAAATAGTTTGTTGGGTCCTGGCCTTAATATTTCATATTGGGTGTCATATTAAGGACTTTAAATCAACTATCTTGAATATCTAATATCTCCCAAAAAGATGTCTGGTTTAGACATTTATGATTTTCCTAAATCTCTTGAAACAAGCTTTCCTAAATGAAGATGATGTCCCATGGAAATCATACTTCTTCACCTACTCCAATTATTCTCGCTAACCCTCAAGTTCTTGAAAATTTTAAGGTAACTCAATCCCTATTGGCAAGCAAAGGTCTATGTGTGATCACATCTTGGAGATGTAGTCACATATTGACAATCCGGGAGAGTTGGGTGTCAAAGTGTTGAGAAAGTTGGTGCCTCAACTACTTTCTAAGTCACATAGTGAGTTCCTTTGGGACTCCTATGAAACAGACTATGACAAGACCATTAATGATCTTATCTATTTGCTAAGATCAACTTCCTAAAACTTGTGGACATTGACAATAATGACATTGGATATCCAGTAAAGCTCTCTCTTTCCAATGGAAAGGGATCGGCCATAGTCAACTCGGTTGACCAAATGGTAAAGAGAGAGGCTAAGTCTGAGATAGTCCCATTATCAAGGGTCCATAGGTAACTATTGCCAAAGGAAGGGGAATTGGTTGCGAAGCTGCCAAATTTACCTAAGGATGTTAAAGTCAATAAGTTTGGCTCTACTTCAGGTAAAGTCCATTGTCTAACTCTATTAAGTGCATGTTGATTCTGATCGCGAAGATGGATTTCAATCGCATGGTTCGGTGGTCAGAATTTTGGGCTATTACTTAAGCGTTATGATATTTATATTGCTTAGGAATAGATAACAACAAGGTTTTCATATGGATTGTAAGGATAAGTTTTCTGCAAAGTTATAAAATAAAAGAAAAGGTTTTGATTTTATTTATTTTAAGTATCCTTACAATGGCATTAGTGAAAAGTTGTTGCTTATAAGATTCCACTGATAGCAATATTGGAAAGTGAATTTGATTCTTTCATTTGTGGTAGTGTCTAAATTACCAAATAAGGAAAGAATCTCATCACCCAAGTTTCAGTTGGATAGAAACTTAGAATCATGCAAGTTGTATAGCTTGATGAATGAGAACTTTCAAGCATTGAAAAAAAATTAAGACTAACTACTTCTTCACATGGATGTGTGAGTCAAGTGAAGGACTAAGGGATCGAGTACACATTCTTGTGCACTGGTCAAGTCCACCACAAAAGATCGATAAGACTATTCGTCATGGTTTACTAAAGCTCAGTAAATATGATTATACTTACAAGCTTAACTGTATCTCTGAGACATTGGAAAAGGTTCCAATGTATGGCAGAGAAAATAAGAAGAATCAAATTAGGGAGAAGGATAAAAAGTTTCTCAAATCTGAAAAGATGGGAGAGTACTTTAGTATCAGTTTTGTGATCATCTTAATGATTAAGAAACCATAGCACAATTAGTTCTCTAAGGAAATCTTAGTGCATTCTTATGACTAAGACGAGGAATCTTGAATTGTTGAAATGGTTAAATCAAGAAGATGAGTCATACTTCGTTCCAATACAAGTCTAGAGTCATACTCCAAGATTGTAATTTGAGTGACATGTCTTAAAGAAGGTTTAAAACACTTGTCAAATGTAAGAGTAAAAGTTTCCTACTCTTGTACATTTGAAATTGGTAAGATGTGATGTTTTGGATAAAACAAAGACCAACTAAGGCCAATTATGTGAAGTGTTTGTCTTGATTAGAATCCGCAATATCTCTTGGATGTTTGATAGGAGAGTCTTATAGGTCAAGAGGACAATGGGAGTCTTAAAGGTCTTGAAAGTCTCAAGAACTAATCAAGAATAAAACCTGAAGTTCTTCACTAGCACACGACTTGAGGTTTATAACCTATCATGTTGACATATTCTGTGCCATTCCAATTAAAGTTGGCTTTGCATATGAGTTTTTAGAGTTCTCAATTGGTTGCACAACAACTTGGAAGCAATGGAAGGCCATTGAGCTTCCAGGTGGCAAGAAAATTAAGATTGAGTTCAATCCATATGAGTTTGGATTTGTCATTATCCTTGTCTTGTGATTATGGTTTTGACAAATTCATACGGGTAGAAACTAATACACCATAAAAATCTAAGTGTCATAAGGTTTCTCTCCGATTCATGAAAATGATGGTGAGGAAACACTTTCACTAAGTAGATTTTAGCTAGATAGCAATTACGATATTTGCATTCTCAAAGTCGTTAGTGGAGCATGTGTGGTTAACCGGCACATTAACCTGGACTTGTGAGAAGTGGCAAAAAGGTCTAACCATTATGATTACGGAATCCCTCTTCATAATTGTTTAGACACACCTATGAGCTATCTAAGGGAAGGTGTATGATTTTGATAAAGTTTTATCAAAACAATCTAGTATCAGAAATCTGAACTTTGGTAAGAAAGTCAGCTGATTTCAGAGTACATGTCAAAGCTAGTGGGAGCATAAGTGTCATGCTAATAATCATCATGTTAGTGGGAGCATGATAATTATGATAAGTATTGCAAGTTAGCAATGTTAATTATAGAAAACACAAGTTTCAATTGGGAAAGAGTTGTTTTGCTATAATTAAGGGAGGAGAAATTATACTTCATCTCAAATCTAAAAGCTTAGATTGAGGTTTTAATCGTATTTAGTCAAGGATATATATATATATATATATATATATATATATATATATATATATATATATATATATGAATTTTCATGTTGGAATGGCTCAACATAAGAAAATTCTATATATGGGTCCATTATTTGTGTTCTAAAATTCAATTATTATTACGGCATCCCTTTTCATAATCTGAATTATGAGAACTTGGCAAATAGAAATGGAAATGTTATAGAAAAAGACTGGTTTAGTCTTTATGTGAGACATCATGAATCATGTCCCATATGCTTCGGATATAGGATCGATTACATGTGCTATATTCATCCTTTCTAAAATTTTCCAAATGCCTGGGGCATTAAGAAGTGAAAAGGTCTAGAATTGGATATGACTAAAAGGATTAATCAATTGTCGAGGACAATCTAAGGTTTACCAAATTTTGGGTGCTCAAGGACAGTTGGAAGTATAGTGATAATTCTGGAAGGACCATATTGACATAATTTGTAAGGAGGCAACTCTTGTTCAAAAGTGATAGTCAAAATGAATCTGGAAATGTTTCAAAGTTAGAATTTTCAATCTATGTAAGATTAAGGAAACTTAATGCAAGAAGGATGTTTCCAAGGAGTTGATCTCCTTTGGAATACTTTGTAATGTTTGTTGTCAAGTCCTTGTGACTTTGTGCATAATCATTACAAGAGGATCTATGCATATAAGTTTAGAATCTAACATATTTCAGTAAATCGCATGAATTTGGAATTTTTGCATTTGCAGTAAGGATTTGGGACTGTGAAAAGAGGATCATTGGAGTTATGTTCAATTGATCAAATTTCACAAAGTAAAGATCATAGACAAACATAGTATGCATACTTGGTGTATGACATCACTAGTGTTTAGAAAACATAGTGTACATGCTTGGAGCTATTGTTTTAAATTCAAGAATAAAGTTGATAGTTGAAACAATATACAATGAATAATGTGTAATCATATGGTGATAAATAAAAGGTGTTTTATTTATGTTCATAGGTTTTGATACCATATTGGATTCAATTATTCTTGTGTTTCATTTTGCATGTTTTGACTTCCAGAATAAACTAGGTTATTCTTCCGCATTGACTAAGTTATTCAAACCATCCACAGTCGGTCATATGTTGGAAGTAGATATGAATCAAGATTGTCACGGGTTGGCTTGTAGAGGTCTAAGATGTTGGACAAAGGGCTACAACACTCATGAGTGCTCATAAGTTCTGAGTATTGGATTCAACCCGCTCTCATTGGAATCACTTCATGGATTTTATCACGAGTGATCATGAGACGATAATATCTTATATTCTTCAAACCTAGAGATATGAGTTGTTACTATGAGTTGGTTGTACATTGATTGCACGAAAACGCATTCGGTAACTCGGTGTTATAAAACGTGCCTTTGTGTATGATTCAACAAGTAGTAGAACATGCCATATGATTCGAAGTTTATCCATTCCTTTTACCTTCGGGATAAAAGCGATATCTGTGGGCCCCTCGATGATTTGATGATGACAAATGGAAGTGCTCGGCCGGGCCAGGACTGATTTGATTTGTTCAATTAGTCAGTTGTCATAAATCGGAAATCGGGAAACAACAAACGGACAGAGAGAATGATTATAATCCATGTCCCAGTCCATATGATATCTAGAATGGAGGAATATATGATCCCTTATCTAATGGAAAAGTCATTGAAAAAGGTCAGAGTTCAACTACAAGGTCAGAGTTCGACAGAAGCTTTTGAGAGCTACGATTGCCAGTCAGTTCTTGAAGTCATACGCAATAATAGTTTTAGACTTATCCAAGTGGGAGACTGTTGGATTAATGTCTAAGTCCATAACTATAATTGGTAAGACTTGACCCGACCCGACATGGTCCATTTGGGTTGCATGGCATCATGCATTTGGATAGATTAAAATGAGAGAAATAACACTTAAGGTTTGTTAATATATTATAAGTTCTAATATATTAATAAGGTTATTTAATTAGTATTGATCAAGAATTAATTTGGAATTAATTAAGTGATCAAAAGGAGACTAATTAAATATATGGGTTGTTTGTGTAAATCATTCATTCTTATATATGTGGGCTTGTGATCCAAGATTCTTTATGTTGGACTAAGTCCATGGGGTGACCCATGGATGCTCCATGGAGGTTAAAATCCATGGAGCATAAGGAATGGGTAAAGTCGTGAGTTATATGGTGTAACCCTAATATCCACCATATAAAAGAATCCCATGGCTCAAGAAATTGTGCACTATGTGTGAGTGTGAGGGCTAGATGATTTCAAGGAGTGTTCAAGTTTCTCTCAAGTTATTCCAAGTGTATTTGGTGTTGTGTGAACCATTTGAGGCGTCACACTTGGGGTACTAGGCACTCAAGCTTCATGAAGACTTTCTACATCAAAGAGGTATGTATTCTGTCTTGTTATATTCATTGTTTTGTATGCTAGATTAGGATAATACCTTGGAAGTTCATATTTGCATGTATAATAGAGAAAACATAGATCCAAGGTATTTAGGGTTGCATGTTCACTTAGGAGTGTTAGAATGCTCAAAACCCAAAAAATACCCTCCTGGTTAACGAGATGTCTGAGGAACTGGACCTCTCGTAACCAAAACTCACACTTCGAGAACTTGGCATACAGCTGTTCTCGTCTCAGAACTTCCAACAGCTCCCTGAGGTGCTCCTCGTGCTGCTCCCGGGTCTTGGAATACATCAAGATATCATCTATGAACATGATGACTGAGCGATCAAGCATTGGTCTGCAAACCCGATTCATCAGGTCCATGAATACTGCTAGCATGTTGGTGAGCCCAAACGGCATCACCACAAACTCGTAGTGACTATAACGAGTCTGAAACGTGGTCTTCTCCACGTCTTCCTCTCCAACCCGGACCTAATGATACCCCGATCTCAATTCAATCTTGGAGAACCAAGATGCACCCTGTAACTGGTCAAAGAGGTCATCTATCCTCGAGAGTGGATAACAGTTCTTCATCGTCAACTTGTTCAACTTCTTATAGTCAATGCACATCCGGTGCGATCCATCTTCTTTCTAACGAAGAGGATTAGTGCTCCCCATGGAGAACTGCTAGGTCGAATGAACTGCTTGCCCAATAGTTCCTGCAGCTGTGAAGACAGCTCATGCATCTCGGGTGGTGCCAAACGGTACGACACCTTGGAAATAGGAGCCGTGCCCGGCACCAGGTATCCCTGGCAACTCCTCTAGAAACATATCGGCAAACTCCCTAACCACTGGAACCTCTGAAACTAAAGTCTGGTCTCCAACCCGCGTATCCACCATGTACGCTAGGTAGCCCGCACACCCGTGTTGAATATACTACAGAGCTCTGGCGGCTGAACAGAACCCTGACCCCGGTCTGGTGCCCTCGCCATATACAATCAGTTCTCCCCCACTTGGGGCTTGAACTACCACTCGCTGGCCCTCGTAATCTATCATGGCACCAAAACGACTAAGCCAATCCATACCCACAATCACACATACTTCCGTTATGGGAATCGGAATCAAATCTATCGGAATGACCACTCCGAAGATCTCCAACTGGCATCCTTGGTAGACCGAAGAAGCAAAAAATCCGTGTTCGTTGGTGATAGAAACTCGCAACGGACACTCTAGCTCGTCAACTGGCACACCGAACCCCCTACTAAACGTCTGAGAAATGAAATACCGACTCGCCCCTGAGTCAAATAAAACCAAAGTAGGAAAGGAGTTTACTAAAAACGTACCTAAGCATAGGTACAACATATAAGCATAACACATATTTAATAAATGAGGTAAAGGAGAGGAACATACCATCAACCATATCCGGTGCTGATCTGGCCTCCTCTGCCGAAAGCTGGAAAGCACGCCCCTAAGCCTTCAGAGGCTCGGCCTTAACAGGCCTCCCATTACCGATTCTCAAAGTAGTTGGCGCTGGAACCTGCGCCGACTTGGCGACTAGCAATGGGCAGTTGGCCTTCACATGGCCAACCTGATCACAGTGGTAGCATAACTTTATACCCGAAACCGGGGCTCCCTGGCGACAATCCTTTGCATCATGTCCGTCCTTGCCACACCTGTGGCATCCGCTACCCACTCAACACACTCCAGAATGACTCCTACCGCACTTCCCACATGTGCGGTTCTGTTGACCCCCAGTCCTAGAACCAGCGGTCTTAGACCACTTCGGCACCGGCTGAGACTATGCCGGGGCCAGACGCTGCTCCCTCAACTGCAGCTCGATCTCCAACTTATGCCGCCTAGCGGCCTCCTGCAACTCCAACAGAGTATCACATCGCTGGGTAGACACAAATTGACGGATGTCAGTCTTGAGCATGCTAATGATAACGTGTCATCTGAGCTTGCTCGGAGGCAAACTCTAGGCAGAACATCGCCCTCTCTATAAACATACGGGTGATCTCCATCCTACCTCAAACTCAAAAACTCATGAGCTAACTGCTCCCGCTCCACCCGTGGAACGTAGTGGGTGCTGAACATCTCCCTGAACTGCTCCCAAGTAACATCAGCTCTCTGATCATCAGTGTACGATCCGGTCGTCAGTCTCCACCAGTCCTTGCCCCTTGCCTTAGCAGGTTCAGGGCACATCTGACCTTCTGGTCAGTAGGACATGAACACGTGAAGAAACATCCCTCCACGTCAGGTAACCATCTCATAGCTCCAATCACATCCTGAGTACCATCAAATGTCTGGGGCTTCGTGTTATCGAAGTCCCGGTTCTGGAAACCCCGTCCAGCTCCACCTCCTCCTGCCGCTGTTACAGCTGATGCAGCTGCGACGGCAACCGTCTCTGCAAGGGCTGCGTAACGCTCATCAAAATAATCAACCATAGCGGTCTCAATAGACCCAAACATCTCCGGTAACTGCGCCCAGAACAAAGTGGCAACCCCATCATGCCGGACCTCTCGAATCCTGGCATCTAGCTCATCCGTCCCCATTTGTAACACAGGATCAGGTGCTACCGGCGCCTCCTGGCCTCCGTCTCCTGATCCTGATTTTGACCTAGATGTAGTCACAAAACGTCTCATCACCACCATACTAAAACACACACCAACAAACATCAGACGATTCGCATAACAATAGGGAACCAACTCCCGACTAAACCCTAGGGGTTGTGACTTCCTTGCTATGCATATGGGTCCCGTGCTTTCAGTAGTACGGGCCCATACTACCTTCCACACCTACCCATATTTGTTTCAAGTATCACCACAACACCCTAACAATATACATAACATAGATAGCGCCTAACCCTCATTCCTAGAGGAATGCTAACTATCTCACGACTGGTCTCACGGCTTCTCACGACCCACCTATCCAAGAAACTTCCATCAACCCTGCAGCACTAGTGTATGCTAGCCATACATAACACTGGACCCTATAGACTTTCAAATATCTGATCCTACCCGAAGGTCAAATTAAACATTCTCAGGTTATAAGATCTTGATTATTTACAACCATGAGGCATACACCAGACAACTACAGTAATTATGTCAATCTCATATAAATGAAACCCTAGGCTAGCAGGCATCATATAATTAGGCAAGTCTATCATGCAATTCCTGAAGATCCCTAGCCTAGCACTAACATGCTGTTCTAACATATCGGATAATCAATTACTGTATGGTATTTTGGGGTTTACTTACTGTCTTCGGCTAATCGTACACCCTGCATCCTCCTTGGATATTATGAAAACCTTTTTGGAAAAATCATTTTGAAATTCCTTCCTTTGGTTTGAGACGGGATTCACACAACTGTTCCTCCAATTCACTCAAACCAGACTCTGATACCAACTTGTAACACCCATAAAAATCAAGCCAATTTTAAACTTTTAAAATGCATTCCAAATTCGATAGTGATTACAAAACATGTTTCCAAAATGTATTATATTAGAGTATCAAAGAAATAGAGTCATAAAAACGAGGAGCGGTACGATCACACCTTCACCTTGCCACGATCCCCTGATGTACCTGAAACAATAAATAGAAACTGTAAGCCCGAAAGCTTAGTGAGTTCCTTCAAAATACTGATACACATACAATCCACGTGACCATGTCGTCAATATCATAACATAACAAACTGAACATCATGTAATGGGTCCACAACTTTATAGACTGGATTACCCCCTGGGCCCACAGTGTGAGTCTGGATTGCTTTCGGCCCATAGCTCACATCTGGCTTGCCATCGAGCCCACAGTACGAGTCTCCATTAGCCCATAATTGGAATGCTCCTGGGATTGTTGGATTACCACATGAAGCAGTCTCACCTCAACCCATCCCACATAACATATCAACATATAATAACATAACCACTGAGCATGCGGATAAACATATAAAAACATAGGTAGTCCTACAGATCTACCTAACTGGCATAACCACTAGCATGCAAAAATCCACTTCATACTCAATCATAGCAACACACTAGAATAACATATCCAATGAGCAGGCCTTGGTGCCTTAGACCCCTTAGTATAGTGAGGTAACTCACCTCGCAAATGTCAGCTTGGTAATTAAACTCCAACTCTCGGATCGTTGCCACAAACTCCACCATCTATTATCATAATAGAACCATACTCATAAGTTCCTAACCTTCCAAGGTACCCCATAAGTCAACTAGTCAACCCCTGGTCAAAGTCTAAGTCAACAGTCAAGGTCAACGGTCCATGTTGACCCTAACTCATCGAGTATCCTCAGCTACCCACTAAGCTCCTTGAGATACTCGCCCGCTCGCCAAGTGACCAGAGTGACTCGTCGAGTTCCTAAGGCTCGCGATCGAAGCTCTAAGGCCACTCGTCGAGTTTTCCTTCTTGCAACGCGACAAGTTCACACGCATCCATTAATTGGGAAAAACCTTAACCGACTCGCCTAGTTTTTCATCCAACTCGTCGAGTCTACAACAATCTTCATCGGACTCGCCGAGTTATTCATCCAACTCGTCGGGTTCATTCCCATCTTCATATGACTCGCCGAGTCCCCATAGTCCTTTAACCATACAGACACTTTTTAAGCCATGCAAAGGCTCCAAATTGTAGATCCAACTTCCTTAGGCATGCTTATCACGTAAATTTGTGAACTTTACGTGCATGCAAGGCTTTAAGACCCTAAAATGACAAAACTAAGCTTGCAATGAACTCACACACTTGAGGGAAGGCTCATACTAGGCAAAGCTGATGACTTTATGAATCTAGAGGCCAAGGGGAGTCCAGATCTGAAGTTACAACTTCAGATCTTGGCTTATGCACAAGAAACCTTTTTTAAAACTCATGCAAAAGAGGGTTTAGGTGAAAATTAGCCAAGGAAAACGGTCTAGTACCTTCAAGAGAGTGCTTACTGATGTAGATCTTGAATCCCACGAACTCTTGCTTCAACTAGCTTGCTTTCCCAAAGTGATTCCTTCAACAAAATCCTTCCTCCAAGATTAAACTCTCCAAAAGAACAAACACACCAAAATCCTTAAATAGGGTGCAATGCCCCGAAATTTAGGGTTTCATCTGCCAGCTCCTACTCGTCGAGCCCCTTCTTGGACTCGGCGAGTAGGTCATTAAAACGCGTGGACCAACCCGCTACTACTCGACGAGCAGGGCGAACAACTCGTCGAGCAGACCCAAAGACCAAAAAGATTATCAATACCTGAGAATCGAGGCGTTACAGATTCGAAGTCAGGACCTCATCAACTAGTGTTCAGTTTTTGAGGTTAGTTTTCCTCCTTGTACTTATGGGTCGAAGGAAGAAAGGCCGACCCATTGGATTAGAGATCCGATTTTGTGATACTATATTATTGTGCTATAGTGATCTGTTAGATCTATATCCTGATATATGGTATGATGTTATGCTTAGTGATCTATGGAGCTGTCTGGTTGTATGTTGACTGATTATATGTTTATCCATTATATGTGCACACATTTTGGTTAGTGGTTAAGGCTTTACTGCTATGTGCTTGGGAAAAAAGACCGGGGGCATTCCAATACGATGGTTGATTGTGGTGGGGTTTGAGAACTATAATAACGTTAAGGTGCACATACAACCCTAATGCTGTGGATCTAAGTTTTCTATAGTTATACATGCAAATTTCCTTTTCCAAAGCATGAAGCCTATACTAGCATACTACTTAACATATGAATCATAAAAACAAGTCAGAAGATTACCTCTTGTTGTAGCTTGATGTATTTGGCCTTTAAGAACTTAGCACCCCAAGTGTGATGCCTCAAATGGTTCACAAAACACCACCAACAATTGGAGAACTTGAGAGAGAGGTTTCTAGGCACTCAAAATCAGCTATATGAACTCTAAGAACATAAGGGCAACCGAGTTTAGCCCAAGGGGTCATATATATATATATATATATATATATATATATATATATATATATATATATATATATATATATAGTGTAGGAATCCAAGGGTCATGTGTAAACCCTAATCCAAACACTTGGCTTATGATCTATAATCCATATGGACTGACTCTTCATGGACTCTTACATGAACTTAGCCCATCATGGGTCAACAACCTGTCACACCCCTGAACCAAGGATGGCGGAAACGTCCAGGGATGGAGGACTTCATGTGTAGTATCATAACAACAATGGTAATAGTGAGGAAAGTAAACACAACCAACATATATATAATTGAAAAAGTTACATCATTGTATGAATTACATGTTTCAAATTCAATTACAATATGTTGACAAAATGTAATAAGTTTGACGCCTCGACGTCCCATCCTCAAAAGTACTTTGTTACCTGTTTAGTGATGTCCTGAGAATACAAGCAGTTTGAAAAAGTGTCAACACAATGGTTGGTGAGTTCACAAGTTTTTGTATATCTTTATGAAAAAGCTCGTCAAGTAATGGCCTAGTTGTTCCAGAAAAATCCGATATTTTTCTTAAAATGAATAATGAAGTTTTGTATCCAAAGACTGTAATGTATGAGTAATCTTCCTCATTTACTGAAAATAACGTATGTTTATTTCAATTTAAACGCATATGATATTAGTGAAACTCTCGAAATTTCTTAAATTTGTTATTATTTTCTGTGCGTGTAGTCCTAAATCTTAGGACCAAGAAAGTAACAAGTATTGTCCATACTTAAAGTTATAAACGTGGTATCACACAATGTGTAGTCGTAAATACCAAAACCGAATACGTACAGTAATACCCGAACTTATTGAGATAAAAGTGATTTCAAATTCGTCATAAAACTCGTTTAAGTTTTATAAAAATCCCGTAAACTTTATGTATTATTATATCCTTATGTGAGCCGCTATAATCATACTTAAGACTAATGAACCTGCCACGACGTTTCTCAGGCGTCGATTAACTGAAATGACAATTATCACCCGTAGACCTGCAGGTCCAACTGTAGCTAGCAGCAAGGTGTGGGGTGTCAAACCCAATATAGATCTATATACAACTATCACGTTCTCCCTCCGGGAGACTCTGATTATAACGTACAGGATTTTATATTCCACACTCGGACGTACGGAAAGAGAATGTCTCACAATTTAGGTTAACAAGTTTACAAGTTGTATGCGGGAGTGTAAAACCTTTCTGTATGAATGTACCCTTTTTGTACGTGTGTGTTATGTGATGTATTGAAAACTATACCTATTATAGTTTTATCCGAAACGTTTGTATTATATAAGAACTCTTTTATGAAAACGCGTTAGGATTATACAATTCATTAAACTATGCTTATTATAGTTTATATATATATATATATATATATATATATATATATATATATATATATATATATATATATATACGTGTTCTAATTGAATGAATAATCTTATCATGAATGATTTATTTTCAGTTTATGATGATAAAATTTACAACATATCACATTCAATACTTAGAACTTGACATTATACACCTTGCTCAACATAATACAAAGTGTTGTAAAAATTAGAAGCTGTTAACAAATTTTCAACCTTCCTACACTGTTTTTGAAAATTCATAGAAAAATCATACGAAGTCGAAAACTAAATCCGTAAATTCTGGGAGTTCCCAAAATGTGTCTAGTTTACTCATAATTTTTATCATGATTTCTAATGACCTGCAACTTAGGTGAAAAAGTCCATAATCACAGACTGGTCCGGATTGGTGTTTGAAATGATAGGCAGTTTTGTAAAAATCATCATAAATTGTAGAAAAATCGTATGGAGATGTGCAAGTAGTCATTTTAAAGCTAAGAAGTGGAACTACATGCACCTAAAACAGTTTTGAAAACTAAAATGTTTAAGGTGTCCAAAATAGTCCGTGAATGGAGTCCAACTTTTCTGATGAAAGCTGTTGGAAGAATTTAGATATGTTTTTGGTGTTTTGACTTGTATTCCCCCCCTAAAAACTTGAGAAAACATGAAAATGTAGGGGTATGAACTCACCTTAAGTGTTTTCAGTAGATGATTGATGAAGAATAGAGGTGCTTAGCTCAAGGACACTTGGAATGTCTTGAAGATTTCGAGAATCTAGCATGATAGTTATGGAGTTTGTATGAGCTATCAATGATTTGAGTAGAATGAAGTGTGAGAATCACAAGGAGGGTGGATTACACTTACCAAGAGTGGAAGAACACTTGATGATTAGCCTTGAAATCGAGAGTTAGAGAGAGAAGTTGGAGAGAAAGAGTTGGAGTTCATTCTTGGTGAATTTTGAGAGTGATTGAAGAGAATGAGGAGAGAGGGTGTATGATCAGCCCTTAGATTGTGGGGGTTACTTGTGAAAGAGAGTAAAAGGTACAAGGTATGGTGGAGAGGAGTGTGGGTTGTCATGGAGTGGGTGAGGGGGTTGCTTGCGTCATAACTAAGGTAAGGTCAACACTTCTTCTTTTTGTACTTTACCAACTCCTTTTTAAATAAGATTTTACCCTTAAAATGTGATTAAATCATTAATTTAGGGGTCTTATAATTAAAAATAAAGTTTTGGGTGAAAATCCCATGTTAAAATAATCAAAAATGGGTTTAAAATGCAAAAATAGGTAAAAATAGGCGAAATCCGAGCTGCCCAGCGAGACCCTTCGGATCTCGCCCGAGGCTCGGTTCTCTGGGCGAAGGTTCGGACGCGGGTGCTGAGGCGGGGAGGCGAAAGCGCGAAGCGACGGCTCGGTCCGAGGCGATGCAGTCCGACGCGAAGGCGAGAAGCGAAGGCGGGGTCCGTCCGAAGGCTCGGTCCGATGAGGAGTCAGGTGCGAAAGCAAGGGTTCGGTCCGAGATCAGGCTAGAACCGAAGGAACTGTAGTGAACAGTAGTGAACAGTGACTTCGGTTCGGACCTTCCTTCCTTGTGAGGTTCGGTTCGGACCTTTCTTCTTAGCAGGGTTCGGTTCGGATCTCCTTCATGGCCGGGTTCGGTTCGGATGAACAGTAACTTCGGTCCAGCTCATGAACAGTACTTTCGGTTCGGACCCTCATGAATAGTGCTTTCGGTTCGGTTCATGAATAGTACTTTCGGTTCGGAGGGTTCGTTTCCTTAAGTCCGTTTTTCGCGTAGACTTCCGTTCTTGGGCTATTTTCGCCAAATTCGAGGGTCGGGATGCCCCGAGTGATTATAGAAAGTTGGGAGAGATTTCGAGAGAGATTTCGAGAGAGATTCCTCGTTCTCAGAGAGATTTGGGAGAGATTTGACGTACTTGGAGAGATTTCGCATACGAAGAGATACGTGAGAGAGATTTCACATACTTAGAGAGATTTGGGAGAGATTTGACATACTTGGAGAGATTTCACATACAAAGAGATATGTGAGAGAGATTTCACATACTTAGAGAGATTTGGGAGAGATTTGACATACTTGGAGAGATTTCGCATACAAAGA
The DNA here is from genome assembly GCF_051521515.1 of Lactuca serriola. Lineage (NCBI taxonomy): Eukaryota > Viridiplantae > Streptophyta > Magnoliopsida > Asterales > Asteraceae > Lactuca > Lactuca serriola. The sequence continues at coordinate 120,724,267 of NC_136408.1, read as the reverse complement.
GATATTTGAGAGAGATTTCACATACTTAGAGAGATTTGGGAGAGATTTGACATACTTGGAGAGATTTGGGAGAGATTTGGCATACTTGGAGAGATTTCGCATATAAAGAGATATGTGGGAGAGGTTTCACATACTTAGAGATATGCGGGAGAGGTTTCACATACTTAGAGATATTTGAGAGAGATTTCACATACTTAGAGATATGTGGGAGAGGTTTCACATACTTAGAGATATTTGGGAGAGGTTTCTCATACTTAGAGATATGTGGGAGAGGTTTCACATACTTAGAGATATTTGAGAGAGATTTCACATACTTAGAGATATGTGGGAGAGGTTTCACATACTTAGAGATATTTGAGAGAGATTTCACATACTTAGAGATATGTGGGAGAGGTTTCACATACTTAGACATATTTGAGAGAGATTTCACATACTTAGAGATATGTGGGAGAGGTTTCACATACTTAGAGATATTTGGGAGAGGTTTCTCATACTTAGAGATATGTGGGAGAGGTTTCACATACTTAGAGATATTTGAGAGAGATTTCACATACTTAGAGATATGTGGGAGAGGTTTCACATACTTAGAGATATTTGAGAGAGATTTCACATACTTAGAGATATGTGGGAGAGGTTTCACATACTTAGAGATATTTGGGAGAGGTTTCTCATACTTAGAGATATGTGGGAGAGGTTTCACATACTTAGAGATATTTCACATACTTAGAGAGATTTGGGAGAGGTTTCTCATTAAAATAGTGAGTTATACAGTAATTACATAATGTAAACCCTATCATACAAGGTTTTAATCGAGTTGACCGGTTTGACTCGTTGACCTTGACCGGCTTAGACTTGACCCGATCTTGACTATTGTCACATCATCCCCCCGTTAGAGGGAATTTCGTCCCGAAATTTGCGCTTTGGCCAGGGCTTTAAGGGTTTAGGAAAAGGTGCGGGTACTTTTGTTTCATTTGGTCTTCGCGCTCCCAGGTGAACTCAGGTCCTCGTTTAGCGTTCCATCGAACCTTCACGATGGGAATACGACTTTGTTTCGTTCTTTTGACCTCCCAATCCATAATCTCTACTGGCTCCTCTATGAAGTGGAGATTTTCGTCAACTTCGATCTCATCGAGAGGTGTTACAAGTGTCTCGTCGGATAGACATTTCTTCAGGTTCGATACGTGAAAGGTGGGATGTACCTTATCGAGTTCTTGAGGTAATCGAAGTTTGTACGCCACAGGACCAATCCTGGCGAGGATTTCGAACGGTCCGATGTACCTCGGGTTTAGTTTCCCACGTTTGCCGAAGCGTATCATTCCTTTCCAAGGGGAAACTTTTAGTAACACACGATCACCAACCTGGAATTCCAAAGGTTTGCGTCGCTTATCCGCGTAACTCTTTTGTCGATCTCGGGAGGCCTTCAGCCTTTCTCGAATTTGAACAATCTTTTCTGTGGTCTCCCTTATGATTTCAGGACCAGTGAGGGTGCTATTCGGAATTTGCTCCCTAGCTAACTGAGTATCCCCCACTTCAGCCCAACATAGGGGTGACCTGCACTTGCGACCGTAAAGAGCTTCGAATGGAGCGACTTTAATGTTGGTGTGATAGCTGTTATTGTAGGAGAATTCAATCAGCGGCAAGTGGGTATCCCACGCTTTACCAAAGTCTATCACACATGCTCTCAACATGTCTTCTAATGTCTGTATAGTGCGCTCGCTCTGCCCGTCAGTTTGTGGGTGGTAGGCCGTACTCATGTCTAGCCTAGTACCCAAGGATTTCTGCAGGGACTGCCAAAATCTCGAAGTGAACCTACTATCTCGGTCTGAGATGATAGATATTGGTACACCATGCAGTCGTACAATCTCCTTGAGGTATGTTCTGGTTAACTTCTCCATTTTGTCGGTTTCTTTTATTGGTAGGAAGTGCGCAGACTTGGTTAATCTGTCTACAATCACCCATATAGTGTCAAACCCGCTCGCAGTCTTAGGCAGCTTGGTTATGAAGTCCATGGTTATCTGTTCCCACTTCCATTCCGGTATATCAGGCTGTTGTAGTAGTCCCGAGGGTTTCTGGTATTCCACCTTGACCTTGGCGCAAGTCAGGCACTTGCCCACATATGTAGCAATCTCGGCTTTCATATTCGGCCACCAGTATAACTTCTTGAGGTCTAGATACATCTTATCTGACCCTGGATGAATGGAGTATCGAGTCTTGTGTGCTTCATTCATGACCACGTCTCGGATCCCACCGAACTTCGGTGTCCAGATCCGGTTACTGAGATAACGGGTTCCGTCGTCCTTGACTTCTAAGTTCTTATCCATTCCCCTTAATGCCTCACCTGCCACATTCTCTGGTTTCAAGGCTTCTAATTGAGCTTCCCGAATTTGTGTGGCCAGGTGGGAATGGATGGTCATGGTTAAGGATTTTACTCGGCGGCCCGAATATTCCTTCCTGCTTAGGGCATCAGCCACTACATTGGCCTTGCCCGGGTGGTAGCGAATTTCGCACTCGTAGTCATTTAGCAGTTCAACCCATCTCCGTTGTCGCATGTTGAGCTCTTTCTGATTGAGGATATGCTGAAGACTTTTGTGGTCGGTGAAGATGGTACATTTCGTGCCGTAGAGATAGTGCCTCCAGATCTTTAGAGCGAACACTACTGCTCCCAATTCAAGGTCATGGGTGGTGTAATTAACTTCGTGTGTTTTAAGCTGTCTCGATGCGTAGGCGATGACTTTTCCTCTCTGCATGAGCACGCATCCGAGGCCTTGATTTGAAGCATCGCAATATACCACGAAGTCATCAGTTCCTTCTGGAAGAGACAAAACTGGTGCGCTGCACAGGGCTTGCTTTAACGTCTGGAAGGCGGTTTCTTGTTTATCTCCCCACTTAAATACCACACCTTTTTGAGTCAGGGTGGTGAGTGGTTTGGCGATCTTCGAGAAGTTTTGTATGAATCTTCGGTAGTAGCCGGCGAGCCCTAAAAATTGTCGAATTTCCGTCGGCGTTGTAGGTGCTGACCAGTTTTTAATAGCTTGGATTTTTGCGGGATCCACATGTATCCCCTTCTCGCTAACCACATGGCCAAGAAAATTCACTTCTCTAATCCAGAATTCGCATTTAGAGAATTTGGCGTAAAGCTTCTCGGCCCTCAGTGTTTCCAAGATCAGCCGGAGGTGTTGACGGTGCTCTTTCTCGCTTCGGGAGTAGATTAAAATATCGTCGATGAACACAATCACGAATTTGTCTAAGTAGGGTCGACACACTCGATTCATCAGGTCCATAAATACTGCCGGTGCGTTCGTTAATCCGAAGGGCATTACCACAAACTCATAGTGCCCGTAACGAGTTCTGAACGCAGTCTTGGGAATATCCTCTTCTTGTACTCGCAATTGATGATAACCCGACCTCAAGTCGATTTTTGAAAAGTAGCTTGCTCCTTGGAGTTGGTCAAAGAGATCATCGATTCGGGGTAAGGGATATCGGTTCTTGATAGTAAGTTTGTTTAGCTCCCGGTAGTCTATGCACATGCGAAAAGATCCGTCTTTCTTCTTTACAAACAAGACCGGTGCTCCCCAGGGTGAGAAGCTCGGCCTGATAAATCCTTTGCTTAACAATTCATTTAACTGGCTGGAAAGTTCTTGCATTTCTGCCGGTGCTAAACGGTATGGAGCCTTAGCGACGGGGGTAGCTCCTGGGATTAGGTCGATCCGGAATTCGACTTGTCGTGCGGAGGGTACACCTGGAAGATCTTCAGGGAATACATCGGGATAGTTGCACACCTCGGGGATGTTGTTGATATCCTTCACCTCTCGTTTTGTGACTACTATGTGGGCTAGAAATGCGTGGTACTCCTTTCGGAGGTACTTTTGGGCTCTGACGCAAGAGATGACTTGCAAATTTGAACTGGGTTTGTCGCCATAGATGAAGAGGGTTTCGCCATTCGGCAGATTAAGGCGAACGGCCCTTTCGTAACATAGAATGTCGGCACGATGTGAACTTAACCAATCCATACCGATGATTATGTCAAAGCATTTTATTGTGACCGGCATCAGGTCTACTTTAAACGAATGGTTGTCTAGAGTGAGGGTACACCCTGAGTATATATCATTAGTGTGCTCTTCTTTCCCATTAGCCATTTCTACTACGTATGTATCTTTTAATGAATGAGGGGTTTGATTTAGTAATTGTTTGAATTCATGGCTCACAAAACTCCTCTCTGCTCCACTATCAAATAGTACACATGCATATGTGTTATTGAGAAGAAACGTACCAGAAACCACCGAGGGATCCTTGACTGCTTCTCCGTGTCCCATTGTCAGGACTCTCCCTACACCATCACCATTAGGGGTTTGTGCCTTGGGGCAGTTTCTCCTGAAGTGTCCTGCTTCACCACATTCATAGCAGGTTTGACTTGCCCCCGCATTGGCAACTTGGTTGTTTGGTCGTGCTGGCGCTCTACAGAAACGAGCGGTATGCCCTTTCTTGTCGCAGTTTTTGCAGTGCAATTCCCGACAAGCGCCCTTGTGATGGTAGTTGCCCTTGTTGCACTTGGGGAGATTTCCAGCATATGGCTTCGGCGGCGCTGGAGCAGGAGCAATAGTGGCTGCACGGACAACAACTGTCCGTTGCTTCTTTGCGGGGTCCCTTACCGGTTGTTTCTTTTTAATGTTCCAGAACTTCCTCTTGTTGTTTCCTCCTTTCGTTTGGTTGGTGGCGGCGACCATGGTGCCACGGCTGGCCCTATGATCGATAAGTTGTTGTGCTAGTTCCTTGGCACTCTCAAAGGTAGTAGGTTTCGAGGCCAGAACACTGTCATGAATCTGGGATGACAGCCCCCAAAGGTATCGCTCTACCTTCTTCTCCTCCGGAGTAACCATTGCAGGGCAAAGGAGTGCTAGGTCGTTGAATCGGGCTGTATAAGCTTCGAGATCCATCCCTGACATCTTGAGATTCCATAATTCCTCCTCGAGCTTTTGTATTTCTCCCCTCGGGCAATAATCTTTTAGCATCAACGCTTTTAAGTTCTCCCAGCCGATGGAGTTAGCCACTGCAGGCGTAAGTGACTTAACTCGGCCATTCCACCAAGTAAGAGCTTTTCTTGTGAAAGTGAATGCCGCATACTTGACTTTGCTTGCCTCAGGGCAAGCACAGATTTCGAAGACTGCTTCGGTCCTTTCGAACCATTGCATCAGCGCTATGACGCCCCCGCTCCCGTCGAAAGGATCGGGTTTTCCATTAGTGAAGTCTTTGTATGAACACTCCTTGGTGCGCCCCGTACTGTCTCCTTGATTCGAGTTAGTATTCCCGGATCCGGAACCGCCGGAACCGTTTGTACCCATTTGTGACATTGCTGCCGCCACGGCTGCTGTTACTGCAGCCTGAAACATTACCGGATCAAACTCTGGAGGTGGCGGCGGAATGGGCGGTGCTGAGTTTCCGGAAGGCCTTGGTCTTCTCCTTGGCGGCATGGTTCTGACATAGGAATATAAAAAGAAAGACTTGTCGGTAAAATTTCAGCGGTGAAACGAGTCGAGCGTTACTTGTTTCATCTCAATTGTATTTTGTCCGAGTTTATTAATTTAGAAGGCAATTATTTGTCAAGTTTATGCAATTAATCTTATGAATTAATTAGTGTTGACTCCAGCAGAGTCAAGTGCTTGGTTTGTGTCAGCATCAAAAGAAATAGAATACAAACCACATTCATTGATAATTTGCTAGTACATAATGTTCTTAGGAATTTGACTTCATAGAGGTCTATATTACATTAATATAAAGATAAAGTTTTGGTAGTACAAAAGCCCCTTTGACTAGTGTGATCACTCAGTCGCGAGGTCAACCTATTCGCAACAAAGAGTAGCACCAACGCATACTCGAAATCCTAGATTTATAACAAAATATAAGTAGCGCGAAAACTACTCGTGGCGTGAAGCATCTGATCCATGGTGGCCCTGGGATGAGGTCGAGGCTCCCTGAAGTTCCGCAATCCGACGCTCAGCCGCGATTACCCTCTCCTCGAGAGCTGCGTGTCTCACCTGGTACTCCCTTACCTCCGCTCGAGCGGCGGTAAGGTCCTCGATGAGTCGGTCCAATGGATAGAAGTCCCTCTCCAAATCCCGGGTGCGTGCATCGGTGGCTGCCGTAATAGCGCTGAGATTTCGAATCTGGTCTGCCATTTCCCTACTCTGGTTTCCCAAGTTCGTGATGTGCTGGGTCATAACGGGGAGAGCTCTGTCAGCCGGTCCCCCGTGGCTGAGGTCATAATAACCTCGTTGGTCGCCATAGGGTGACCTCTGGTGCTGTTGCCGACCCCACCTCTCGATCATGGTTGCCCAACGGGGCTAAGGCCCATTGTGCCCCCAGCGGTTTGCAGGCACCTTAGCAATGTAAGGAGGGTTGAATACTTCCTCCTCTGGCTCTTCTTCACTTTCCTCCTCATCCATGTCCACCTCGTCGTCTTCCTCTTCTTCTTCTTCTTCATCTACCTCCTCTTCTTCTTCCTCGGGCTCTTCTTCGGGATCCTCTTCGGGATCCTCCTCAATCAGCTCTTCGGGTTCTTCCTCAATCCAGCCGGCATTTCCCTGGTTGGGAAAGTATGGGTCTCCTGGTAGGTGAAATCCTACCATGACGTCTGCGCGAGAATAGAGGGGTAAGAAGCGGATAGCGGTAGATATTAATAATATTGGGATATAGCAATATACAAATACTCCTATAGTATTTTAAATGTTTAGATTTGGTTCTTATAGCACTCTTTGTGGGGTGAAGTTAGGTTAATAGACTTGTTGCCCTCCTACGGCTATCCCCCGGTATGAGTAAGTCACTTTCCGGACTAATATAGTTGATCAGGCTATATCCTTCCCAAAACTGATTACTCATACCAAGGCATACTCGCAGCGTTCAACTCCTCTTCTTTTAGTTTATGTTCTCCTAGTTATGACACTACGCGCGTATGCAATGCATGTAGGTATACTTTTAAACAGAGCTTATTCATTTTCGAAAAGTATAACCGGTTAGAATGTTTTAAAATCAGAGACTCTTAGCCCCAAATGTGTTTATAGTTTGTATATCCTATGTTGTTTGATATACTTAATTCACTATAAACTGTGCTCTGATACCAATCTGTCACACCCCTGAACCAAGGATGGCGGAAACGTCCAGGGATGGAGGACTTCATGTGTAGTATCATAACAACAATGGTAATAGTGAGGAAAGTAAACACAACCAACATATATATAATTGAAAAAGTTACATCATTGTATGAATTACATGTTTCAAATTCAATTACAATATGTTGACAAAATGTAATAAGTTTGACGCCTCGACGTCCCATCCTCAAAAGTACTTTGTTACCTGTTTAGTGATGTCCTGAGAATACAAGCAGTTTGAAAAAGTGTCAACACAATGGTTGGTGAGTTCACAAGTTTTTGTATATCTTTATGAAAAAGCTCGTCAAGTAATGGCCTAGTTGTTCCAGAAAAATCCGATATTTTTCTTAAAATGAATAATGAAGTTTTGTATCCAAAGACTGTAATGTATGAGTAATCTTCCTCATTTACTGAAAATAACGTATGTTTATTTCAATTTAAACGCATATGATATTAGTGAAACTCTCGAAATTTCTTAAATTTGTTATTATTTTCTGTGCGTGTAGTCCTAAATCTTAGGACCAAGAAAGTAACAAGTATTGTCCATACTTAAAGTTATAAACGTGGTATCACACGATGTGTAGTCGTAAATACCAAAACCGAATACGTACAGTAATACCCGAACTTATTGAGATAAAAGTGATTTCAAATTCGTCATAAAACTCGTTTAAGTTTTATAAAAATCCCGTAAACTTTATGTATTATTATATCCTTATGTGAGCCGCTATAATCATACTTAAGACTAATGAACCTGCCACGACGTTTCTCAGGCGTCGATTAACTGAAATGACAATTATCACCCGTAGACCTGCAGGTCCAACTGTAGCTAGCAGCAAGGTGTGGGGTGTCAAACCCAATATAGATCTATATACAACTATCACGTTCTCCCTCCGGGAGACTCTGATTATAACGTACAGGATTTTATATTCCACACTCGGACGTACGGAAAGAGAATGTCTCACAATTTAGGTTAACAAGTTTACAAGTTGTATGCGGGAGTGTAAAACCTTTCTGTATGAATGTACCCTTTTTGTACGTGTGTGTTATGTGATGTATTGAAAACTATACCTATTATAGTTTTATCCGAAACGTTTGTATTATATAAGAACTCTTTTATGAAAACGCGTTAGGATTATACAATTCATTAAACTATGCTTATTATAGTTTATATATATATATATATATATATATATATATATATATATATATATATATATATATATACGTGTTCTAATTGAATGAATAATCTTATCATGAATGATTTATTTTCAGTTTATGATGATAAAATTTACAACATATCACATTCAATACTTAGAACTTGACATTATACACCTTGCTCAACATAATACAAAGTGTTGTAAAAATTAGAAGCTGTTAACAAATTTTCAACCTTCCTACACTGTTTTTGAAAATTCATAGAAAAATCATACGAAGTCGAAAACTAAATCCGTAAATTCTGGGAGTTCCCAAAATGTGTCTAGTTTACTCATAATTTTTATCATGATTTTTAATGACCTGAAACTTAGGTGAAAAAGTCCATAATCACAGACTGGTCCGGATTGGTGTTTGAAATGATAGGCAGTTTTGTAAAAATCATCATAAATTGTAGAAAAATCGTATGGAGATGTGCAAGTAGTCATTTTAAAGCTAAGAAGTGGAACTACATGCACCTAAAACAGTTTTGAAAACTAAAATGTTTAAGGTGTCCAAAACAGTCCGTGAATGGAGTCCAACTTTTCTGATGAAAGCTGTTGGAAGAATTTAGATATGTTTTTGGTGTTTTGACTTGTATTCCCCCCCTAAAAACTTGAGAAAACATGAAAATGTAGGGGTATGAACTCACCTTAAGTGTTTTCAGTAGATGATTTATGAAGAATAGAGGTGCTTAGCTCAAGGACACTTGGAATGTCTTGAAGATTTCGAGAATCTAGCATGATAGTTATGGAGTTTGTATGAGCTATCAATGATTTGAGTAGAATGAAGTGTGAGAATCACAAGGAGGGTGGATTACACTTACCAAGAGTGGAAGAACACTTGATGATTAGCCTTGAAATCGAGAGTTAGAGAGAGAAGTTGGAGAGAAAGAGTTGGAGTTCATTCTTGGTGAATTTTGAGAGTGATTGAAGAGAATGAGGAGAGAGGGTGTATGATCAGCCCTTAGATTGTGGGGGTTACTTGTGAAAGAGAGTAAAAGGTACAAGGTATGGTGGAGAGGAGTGTGGGTTGTCATGGAGTGGGTGAGGGGGTTGCTTGCGTCATAACTAAGGTAAGGTCAACACTTCTTCTTTTTGTACTTTACCAACTCCTTTTTAAATAAGATTTTACCCTTAAAATGTGATTAAATCATTAATTTAGGGGTCTTATAATTAAAAATAAAGTTTTGGGTGAAAATCCCATGTTAAAATAATCAAAAATGGGTTTAAAATGCAAAAATAGGTAAAAATAGGCGAAATCCGAGCTGCCCAGCGAGACCCTTCGGATCTCGCCCGAGGCTCGGTTCTCTGGGCGAAGGTTCGGACGCGGGTGCTGAGGCGGGGAGGCGAAAGCGCGAAGCGACGGCTCGGTCCGAGGCGATGCAGTCCGACGCGAAGGCGAGAAGCGAAGGCGGGGTCCGTCCGAAGGCTCGGTCCGATGAGGAGTCAGGTGCGAAAGCAAGGGTTCGGTCCGAGATCAGGCTAGAACCGAAGGAACTGTAGTGAACAGTAGTGAACAGTGACTTCGGTTCGGACCTTCCTTCCTTGTGAGGTTCGGTTCGGACCTTTCTTCTTAGCAGGGTTCGGTTCGGATCTCCTTCATGGCCGGGTTCGGTTCGGATGAACAGTAACTTCGGTCCAGCTCATGAACAGTACTTTCGGTTCGGACCCTCATGAATAGTGCTTTCGGTTCGGTTCATGAATAGTACTTTCGGTTCGGAGGGTTCGTTTCCTTAAGTCCGTTTTTCGCGTAGACTTCCGTTCTTGGGCTATTTTCGCCAAATTCGAGGGTCGGGATGCCCCGAGTGATTATAGAAAGTTGGGAGAGATTTCGAGAGAGATTTCGAGAGAGATTCCTCGTTCTCAGAGAGATTTGGGAGAGATTTGACGTACTTGGAGAGATTTCGCATACGAAGAGATACGTGAGAGAGATTTCACATACTTAGAGAGATTTGGGAGAGATTTGACATACTTGGAGAGATTTCACATACAAAGAGATATGTGAGAGAGATTTCACATACTTAGAGAGATTTGGGAGAGATTTGACATACTTGGAGAGATTTCGCATACAAAGAGATATGTGAGAGAGATTTCACATACTTAGAGAGATTTGGGAGAGATTTGACATACTTGGAGAGATTTGGGAGAGATTTGACATACTTGGAGAGATTTCGCATATAAAGAGATATGTGGGAGAGATTTCACATACTTAGAGAGATTTGGGAGAGATTTGACATACTTGGAGAGATTTCACATACAAAGAGATATGTGAGAGAGATTTCACATACTTAGAGAGTTTTGGGAGAGATTTGACATACTTGGAGAGATTTCACATACGAAGAGATATGTGAGAGAGATTTCACATACTTAGAGAGTTTTGGGAGAGATTTCACATACTTAGAGATATGTGGGAGAGGTTTCACATACTTAGAGATATGTGGGAGAGGTTTCACATACTTAGAGATATGTGGGAGAGGTTTCACATACTTAGAGATATTTGGGAGATATTTCACATACTTAGAGATATGTGGGAGAGGTTTCACATACTTAGAGATATTTGAGAGAGATTTCACATACTTAGAGATATGTGGGAGAGGTTTCACATACTTAGAGATATTTGGGAGAGGTTTCTCATACTTAGAGATATGTGGGAGAGGTTTCACATACTTAGAGATATTTGAGAGAGATTTCACATACTTAGAGATATGTGGGAGAGGTTTCACATACTTAGAGATATTTGAGAGAGATTTCACATACTTAGAGATATGTGGGAGAGGTTTCACATACTTAGAGATATTTGAGAGAGATTTCACATACTTAGAGATATGTGGGAGAGGTTTCACATACTTAGAGATATTTGGGAGAGGTTTCTCATACTTAGAGATATGTGGGAGAGGTTTCACATACTTAGAGATATTTGAGAGAGATTTCACATACTTAGAGATATGTGGGAGAGGTTTCACATACTTAGAGATATTTGAGAGAGATTTCACATACTTAGAGATATGTGGGAGAGGTTTCACATACTTAGAGATATTTGGGAGAGGTTTCTCATACTTAGAGATATGTGGGAGAGGTTTCACATACTTAGAGATATTTGAGAGAGATTTCACATACTTAGAGAGATTTGGGAGAGGTTTCTCATTAAAATAGTGAGTTATACAGTAATTACATAATGTAAACCCTATCATACAAGGTTTTAATCGAGTTGACCGGTTTGACTCGTTGACCTTGACCGGCTTAGACTTGACCCGATCTTGACTATTGTCACACAACCCAACCATATGTATCACTGATTTACATAATCAATCCCCATTACATTAATTATCTCTTTTGATCACTAAATTAGTTCCAAATTAATTCTTGATCAATACTAATTAAATAATATGATTTCACAATTAATATATTATACTTATAATATATTAATAAATCATAAATAACCTCTTCCTCAAATATTCATCCTATCAGATTGTTCTCGTGAATGCAACCAAAAATGGACCATGCTACTCTTGGGTCAAGTACATACCACTTATATTTATGGGCTTAGACACCTAATCAAATAGTCTCCCACTTGGATAAGTCTAATAACTATAACTGCAAGTACGAATTAAAAACCGACTAGCAATCGTAGCTCTTAAAAGCCGATGTCAAACTTAGACTCTCCATTTTAGATAAGGGATCATATACTCCTCTCTTCAAGATATTGTGCTAGATAAATACATGGAACATAGTCATACTTATTGTCCAGTAGTTTGTTTCTCGATTTCCGATTTTTTTGACATATAACTTAATCGAACACATCAATTGAGTTCTGACCGGGCCTGACACATAAATCAAAAAAAATCATCGAGGATTAAAAGGATCAGATAAACTTCGACTTATATGCTTGTACTAACTATTCGTTAAATCATACAAAATAACACGTTTTATAGCATGAAGTTACTGATGTGTTTTCGTACTATCAATGTACAACCAACTCATAGTCAACAACTCATATATCTTGGTTTGAAGACTATATGATATTATCGTCTCACAATCACTCCTGATAAATTCCATGAAGTGATTCATATGAGCGTGGGTTTAATCCAATAATCAGACCTTATGAGCACTCATGAATGTTGTAGCAAACTTTTGCTATGTCTAAACACTTCTGACAATCTACAAGCTAAATTCATGACAACCTTGCCTCAATACCTAATTCCAAAGTATGATCGACTATGGATAGTTTGAGTAATTTAATTATTCTGGAAGTCAAAACATGCAAAATGAAACAATAGTAAATAATTGACACAAGATAGTAACCTTACTCATAAATAAAAATCCTTTTATTTAGTCATCAAATGTCAATTACATTTTATCTATTACAAGCTTCTAAATAGCTATCTAATCATTAAAGCTAATATCGTCCTTCATCCCAATGCTCATCGCATGCTGCAAGTGCTTAACCCTACCGAGTCCATTCATAAGGGGATCTGCTGGGTTCTCCTCTGATGATACCCTCTTTTCTATGAGGAGTCCCTCTTCTATCCGATGTCTTATGAAGTGATATTTTTTGTCGAAGTACCTAGATCTGTCATGATCCCTTGGTTCCTTGGCTAAGGTGCCCGCACTCTCGCTGTCACAGAAAATATCCATAGACTCCTTTATAGCTGGTACAACTCTAAGGTCTCTGATAAAGTTCTTCAGCCATATCGCGTCCTTCGACGCTTCTCTTGCTGCTATGTACTCTAATTCTCACGTTGAATCAGCTACAGTCTCCTGTTTGGAACTTTTCCAAGTTATTGCTCCTCCATTCGGGGTAAATACCCAGCCCGACTAAGAGCATAAATTATCTCTGTTGGTCTGAAAGCTGGCGTCACTATACCCTGTCGCTCTCTAGTCATCACTCCCACCGAGGGTAAGGACCCAATCCTTAGTCCTCTGTAGGTACTTAAGAATGTTCTTTACCGTAGTCCATTGAGCTTTACCAAGATTCCCTTAATATTTGCTGACCATGCTCAAAGAAAAGGCCACATCAGGGCGAGTACAAGTCATAGCATACATGATCGAGCCAACTGTGGAAGCATATGGTACTCGACTCATCTCAGCTATCTCAACCTCTATACTCGAACTCTGAGTCTTACTCAGTTTGGTATTGCTATGGATCGGTAAGTCGCCTTTCTTGGAATCCTCCATGTTAAACCGTTTCCACACCTTAGCAAAGTAGTTACTTTGACTAAGTCCAATTAGTCTTTTACTCCTATTTCTCAATATCCTTATCCCTGTAATATGGACAGCTTCCCCAAGGGCCTTCATATCAAAGCATTTCCCAAGCCAGGACTTAACCTCTTACAAGGTTGGGATGTCATTTCCTATGAGAAGTATGTCATCCACATACAACAATAGAAAGCTAACTATACTCCCACTAGCCTTGACATACACACAAGACTCATCCTTGCTTCTTGGAAATCCAAACTCTTTGACTTTCTCATTGAAACAAAGATTCCATCTGCGAGATGCTTGTTTCAATCCATAAATGGATTTGGCAAGCTTACACACTCTATTAGGGTACTTTGCATTGACAAAACCCTCTGGCTGACTCATGTAAACATCTTCAGCCAACTTCCAATTAAGGAAAGCGGTTTTGACATCCATTTGCAATATTTTAGAATCATGAAATGCACCTATGGTTAGCATGACCCTAATAGATTTGATCTTCGCTACTGGTGAGAAGGTCTCATCATAGTCAACTCCATGAGTTTGAGTAAAGCCCTTCGCAACGAGTTGCCCCTTATATGTATGTACTTTCCCATCCATGTCGGTCTTCTTCTTGAATATCCATTTGCACCTGACTGTATTACGACCTGGTACATTGTCAACCAAATTCCAAACTTGATTGTCATACATGTACTGAATCTCGCTGTCCATAGCCTCTTTCCATTTTTCAGACTCGGGGTCTGCCATGGCTTCCTTGTAGCTGTTAGGTTCATCCAAATTTACCAGTGTGCTATCATTGATAAATGTATCACCCTCCATACTAATATGGAAACCGTATAATACATGTGAACACTAACTCTAGTGGAACGCCTCATAGGTATGGACTTGTCAACTGGTTCAACAGGAGTTTCCTAATCACGTTGAGTGCTATTGTTTAAGGTTCCTTCATCACTTAACTATTGAAGCTCTTCAAGGTCAATTTCCCTCCCACTGTCCTCTTGGCATATGAGTTCTCTCTCTTGGAAAACCCCTCTCCTCGCAATGAAGGCAACCTTGTCACCCAGTCTATAGAAGAGATATCCAAAGGACTTCTGCGGGTAGCCGATGAAAATACAACGCTCACTGCAACGTTCGAGATTATCGTGAGTCTCACACCTCACGAAAGCCTTGCAACTTCAAACCTTGATGTGTGCTAACGAGGGAACCTTCCCTGTCTACATCTCGTGAGGTGTTTTGGCAACCTTTTTAGTTGGGACTAGATTAAGGATATGGGCAGTAGTCTCTAAGGCATACGCCCATAATAAGATAGGTAACAAAGCTTGACTCATCATGGAACGAACCATGTCCAACATGGTTTGATTGCGCCTCTCATCCACACCATTAAGCTGTGGTGGCATGGGTGGCATCAATTGTGAAACAATTCCACATTCCTTAAGATAGTCTTGGAACTCGATACTAAGATACCCACCACCCCGATCGGATCGAAACATATTTATCTTCCTGCCCAGTTGATTCTCCACTTCTTGTTTAAACTCTTTGAACTTTTCAAAGGTTTCTGACTCATGCTTGATTAAGTAGATATAGACATATCTACCGTAATCATCAGTAAAAGTCACATAGAAGCGGTTAACATCCCTTGTTGCGGATTTGAAGGGTCCACACACATCGGTGTGTATGAGATCCAACAAACGCTCACCCCTTTCACAAGTACCAGTGAAGGGTGACTTGGTCATCTTTCCAAGCAAACAAGATTCTCAAGTCTCATCCGACTTTAAGTCGAATGACTCTAACATTCCAACCTTTTGGAGTTGGACTATGTGCTTCTTGTTGACATGTCCAACACGACAAAGCCACAAGGATGCCTTATCCAAACCATTGGAAGAATCAATGTGTAACCAATGTTATAAAAACCGGTTTGAACCAGCCGGTCTAACCGGTTGGACCGGGAACCGGAGAAGAGAACGGTTCAACTATCACCGGTTTTATGTCGATTTCTAAACCGGATTGAACCGGCCGGTTTTTAGAAAACCCCGGTTGAACTGATCAAAGTAAACCGGTTGAACCGGTTAAAGCGAATAAAAACACATGGAAAGAACCATTTAAATAAAAACTTTGGTGATTTTTTTAAATATATTTAGTTTTCTCTAAATAAAAACATATGGTAAATGTTATAAATTTTTTTTTGATGTATTTGTATTCATCTAAAACTATATTTTGTTCCAGTATCATATTTTATTTTCTTTTTGACATATATAGATTGATGTAAAACATTAAAACTTATGGTTATGTGTTATTTTAATGTATTTGGATTTATCTACAGCTTATTTTTATATATATTTCTAATGTTTGAACTGGTAAACGTCATATTCTTGATTTATATATGTATGTATGTGTAGGAAAATAGGAAAAATGATGAAAAGTATAGAAACCGGTTGATCCGGCGTTCGAACCGATTAAACCGGGAATCGATAACCATACCGGTTCAACTAAAAAACCGGTTTTTAAAACATTGTGTGTAACACATTATTTCTTAAGTTGTCTATAACCATCATAGTTTCATATATACAATTACAAGGAAATGCTTTAAAATAAAATACACCATTATAAAAATAATTAATAGAACCAATTTCATTATCAAATGAAAATATAAAACCTTGTTTATAGAAACCATGAAAGGAAATAATGTTTCTCGTTATATCGGACAAGTAGAAAAAATTATTCAAATCTAATTCTTACCCACTACTAAGCAATAAAGAATAAACTCCAATCTTGGTGACAGGTGACACTTTCCGCTTCCCGACGATCAAGTTTATCTTCTCGTGCTCCACATCCCTAATTCCTTTTAGTCCCTGCAAATCAGAACAAATGTGGAAACCACAACCTGTATCAAAGACCCAAGAACTAGAATGTGATGAGTTATTAGATCGAATAGTTTAAATACCTGTATGTGTGGGCTCTATCTTCCCATCCTTGACATCCTGCAAGTATTTCAAGCAACTTCGCTTCCAGTGCCCTTTTTCATGACAATAGAAGCACTCTGCTTCTTTTGGATTGTTAGAGGGAGTAGCAGAACCACCTTTGGTTCCACTAGAAGAGGATCCATCAAGGGACTTTCCCTTGTGGATCTTAGAAGAATCCTTCCTCTTCTTTCCTTTCAATTGTCCAATTGCGATAACGGGAGCAGTAGCAGTAGGAGTAGGTACACCAGATTTACCCTTGAGACTACTTTCAGTAGTCCTCAAAAGGCCTTGAAGCTTGGTAAGAGTGATCTCCTCCTTGTTCATATGACAAGTCATGCGGAACTGATTATAACAAGGAGACAAAGAGTGTAGAATGATATATATGGACAACTCTTCATCGAAGTTGACATTCAACTTCAACAAGCGGTCCACAAACCTTTGCATTTTCTACAAGTGGTCCGTGATGGACTCTCCATCCTTCATCTTTGTTGTAATCATGGACGCAATGATTTCACACCTTTCCTAACGGGCACTTTGATGGTATTTTTCCATCAAGTCTTGGTGCATCTTGAAATGGTAGTAGTCCTCATAGGACTTTTGAACTTCAGTTGTCATAGTGGCAAGCATGATATAAGACACCTTTGTGGAATCCTTCTCATGTGATCTATACTCAGCAACCTCTTCAGGAGTTGTAGTGGCTTCATTAATCTCCTGAAGCTCTTTATTGATGACATATTCCTTGTCCTCGTAACGAGTAACCATCCTAATGTTTTGAATCCATTCATTGAAGTTTTAACCATCAAATATGACCCTCCTACACAAGTTCATGAGGGAGAAAGAGCCATAAGGGTTTAAGCCAAATACGGTGTTGGAAGACATCTAAAAAAGAAAGAAATACAAAGTTTAGATTAGATAATAATCCTTAATATAACACTCAAATGAAATATTAAGGCTAGGACCCAACACAATAGTTTACAATATGGAAGAGGGATGTCGTAATCCAATTGCAAAATATTTGAAGGTAGGTAAATGACGATTTACCAATTTTCACCATGAAAAACGAAATTGATTATTAAGTAATAATTGGATTGAAATTCCTAGATTCTTTTGAGATTCATTGAAATTTTCAATGGCATGTTTAAATCTCAATTATGCCCATCAAGTTTGTGACTGGGATACCAAGGATGACAAACAAGGTATGAATAACCATGCAAATATGCTTGGTACACTCGACGTCATTTATCACCTAATCAATGTGCCAGTTAACTACAAACGCTCCATTGATCCATGACAAACAACTGTTAGCTTTTGAGCATAACAACATCTATGGTGTACATGCAATCCTTATTGCTTTGGATCTAGGTTTTCCTAATTTGAACATACAACTATGAATACCAAAGGAATAACCCTATGAACTAGCATATAATTCGGAAATCACATATGATTAGGGTTAGAATCTTTACCTCTATTTTTATGTAGCAATAACAAGATTAATCCTTTTTTATCTTGACTTTTTAAAGCCTAGTGCCCCAAGTGTTGCACCTCTAATGGAGTCATAAACACCCAATGCAACAAGATGACTCTAGGGTTTCAACAAGATGACACCTAATCCAGCAGATTGGTCCCGAGGGTATTCCATCTCGAGGATGACTGGAACTGTTGTATATTGGAGTTCCAACCAGGGGTATTCCATCCCGAGGATGACTGGACCCTAAGTTTGATTGGGCATGGGGTATTCCAACCCGATGGTTGAATGGAACCATAGTATATTGGCATTCTAACCCGATGGTTGATTAGGCTTGGGGTATTCCAACCCAATGGTTTATTGGACCCGACATGTTGTTATTATATATGTTATCTGTTTATGGGTTGGTACTTTGTGGGAAATCACTAAGCTTTGGCTTATGGTTTTTAGTTGTGGTTTAGGTACTTCGGATGATCGTAGGAAGGTGAAGGCGTGACCGTACACATCCTTTGTTTTATGTACTTTTGATCTTTGGGATACTCTGATATGGAACAATACTTTGAGAACAGTGATTTTGTAGATATTCTATGAATTGGGTTGTTTTAAAAAGTTTAAATTTCTTGTGATTTTTATGGATGTTACAACTTGGTATCAGAGCCCTGGTTGGAGTAAATTGGAGGAACACTCATGTGAATCCAGTCCCAAACTAAGGAAATAGTTTTAAAAATGATTTTCAATTTGTTTTCAGAATAATCAAAGAGGATGTGATGTGTACGGTTAGCCGGAGCCAGTAAGTAGACCCCAAATTACCATACTATTATGTGATATTGTGATATGTTAGAACAACATGCTAGTGATATGCTAGGGATCATCAGGAACTGCTTGATAGAAGTGTCTGATTATATGATGCCTTGTACCCTAGGATTCTTTCTTTTATGGAATTGACATCATTACTGTAGTTGCTTAGTGTATACATCATAGTTGTACATAACCAAGATTTTATGGCCTGAGAATGATTGGTTTAGCCTTATTTCTATTTGTTGTTTGATGAAGGTCTTAGGGTAGAATTAGGTATTCAACTATCTATAGGATCTAGTGTTATGTATGATTATCATACACGAGTGCTGTAGGGTTGGTGGAAGTTTCATGGATGAGTTTTAAGGGCTCAGCTGACCAGTTGCATAATGTTTAGCCTTACTCTAGGAAGTGATGATAGAGTGTATGCGTATTCTAGTGAGTATTCTTAGGGTTGTTGTGATGATCCTCTGAGACAAATACGGGTAGGTGTGGAAGGTATTATGGGCACGTACTACTTGAAGCATATGACTCGTACCCGGGGGGAAGGAAGTCACAACCCCCTAGGGTTTTGTTTGGGAATTGGTCCCCAAGGTGTTATATGCGTTTTATATGATATCACCCTAGTTTATTTTCAGTATGGCGATTACAAGACGATTTAAGGCAGGATCCGGATCTAGATCAGGGTCAGGTGGCCAAAATGGGCCAACAATGATTGAGGATCGAGTTAGGAAGATTATTCGAGAGGATGTTGTTTCCATTGTTTAGGATCAGATACTGGAGCTATTTGGGTCTATCAAGATCTCTATAGTGGAGTTCTTTGACGACCGATATGATGCACTCTCTCAGGATGCTACTGTAACAACCCGATATTTCAAGTCAATGTAATGATCTTAAGTCAAGTAGTGTAACCTAGTTTTGAGATAATAAAAGTAGTGTCAAAAATGAAATGTTCAAAAATCTCGATTGGTATGTATAAAGTGATAGATATCGTAAAAAGGTTTTCAGAAATATAAAGAACACAAAAATTCGAGTTGTAACGAAGAAGTTATGACCAATCAAAGATCTGCGACAAATCTGGTATAAATAAAATACTTTTAAACCTTAAGTATCAAATCGAAAGTCATAGATTTCGTTAAACCGTAAACATACATAAAAAGAATGTCCAAATCGGACTTCGTACGAGGAAGTTATGATTTTTCTAAGTTTCGGAATAGCAGTAGACAGCTAAAAACTCGAAATAAAGATCAAGTGATTTTTAGCCGGCGCAACCTAAATGAGACTCAAAGATCTCGACAATAGTAGTGCAACGGTAAAAAGACAGACAAAAACGGACGTCAGTGGAAGAAGTTATGGATTTTAACGGACTTTTCCTGTCTTGACTTGTTAAAAATATAATATTAAAAATAAATTCAAAATTAGCCGACGGAGTCTAAACGAAAGTTGTAGAGGATAATCTCACCTACGCGTGGATATACAGAATAATAAACACGGAGCCCGTATGCGAAAATTACATATTTTTAAAGATCAGGGCACACACTTCGAGGCTGCCCAAAGCAAACGCCCTGCGTTCCGGGGAACACCCCGCATTCACAATGTAGGTCCTCGGTTAGTCCACGTCGCCCCTCTAGTCTCTTAGCCGGTCACGTACGGAGCTCGATCCTCGATGATGCAAGACGTCTCGCAGAACGTGCTGCATACAAGGGAACGCGTTGTGTTCCGGAACTCCACGTGTTCGTCGCAGGAACGCCCCACGTTTGAGGGTCAGTCCCAACACTATAAATATGTTGCGAGGTTGAAGGGTTAAAGTTGCTAATTCACAATTTTTCTTCCATACTTGCATGATTTTAAGCACTTCTATCTACCCCGACGCCCCGGTTCCGCATCCAAGTTCCGACTAAAGCCCGAAGCCCCAAAATCCGTGATAAGCTAGCTTTTTTCCAGTCGAAGTACTGCCTGCATAAAGCCAAGTTTTTCTTCAAGTCATCACTTTTACCAGGTGAGCTCATACACCTATCAATACACTTTTAAAATGCTTTTTAAACACTTTAAGGGGAGGGGGGGGGGGAATACAAGTAAACATGCGGTTAAAATCGTGTTAAAACATGTAGCACCTGGTTCCTGGTATGTAAAATTTATCTTAGTGTTTTTTCATTTTTAGCCTTGGACTCAGCGAGTTGTAGGTTTGACTCGCCGAGTACAGACGGGATCTGGAACTCGTTTAAGTTGGCGACTCGGCGAGTCCCCGCTGTCTGATGAAACCCTAAATTTCAAGGGTTTGCACCCTATTTAAACCCTCTTATCCGCCCCCAAGATCGCCCCTTCACCCTCAGAGCTCTATACTGCGTTAAAACCTTGTTCCCTGTGAGTTTGAAGCATTTTGGTGTGTTTTCTTGAAGATTTGGAGAGGGAAGGAGAGTAAATCAAGAAGAAGAGGAGGAGGCCAGGCATCTTTGTATTATCTCATTGATTTCCTTGAGGTATAACTTGATTTCCCTCTGTTTTCATGCTTATAGTCCCTTTTAGCTCCATGGAAGTCCTTCTTGAGCTTTTGCCCAAGCTTGTTTGTGCCTTATGGTTTGTAATAAGTTGTTAGCCTCTAGATCTAGGTATGATTGAGCTCCAGGAGCTCCGATCTACCGCCTTTATGGAGCCATATTGCATGAAAGCCCGAGATCTACTCTTTTGGTGCATTTTGAGCCCTAAAACCTTCATTAGTGGTTATTTACACATAAAGTTGGAAACTTTACGTGTTATTCATGCCCTAGAAACCCAGATCTATGAATAGCATGAGCTGGATTCAAGCAGAATCGCATGTATAGTTTTTGCATGTGACAGACTCGGCGAGTCGTTCATCAGACTCGGCGAGTTGAGTCGTGAGTCCCCGAGTTTTCCCACTTTTCATGTTTGTGGGGTGGAGTGATGAGTCGTGGGATATGACTCAGTGGGTCGGAAGCCAGACTCACTCATAAAGTAACTCGGCGAGTCAATGCCATGACTCGGCGAGTTCAAGGCAATCTTCTTGCCTCAAGAACAACTCGGCGAGTTGTTCATACAACTCGGCGAGTCACAGCATAGAATGTTCTTCGGATGAAGATGAACTCGGCGAGTTGTTCATACAACTCGGCGAGTGGGATGAAGGACTATTGGCCTTGGGTTTAGAAGGAAAACTCGTTGAGTCAACGCCTAACTCGACGAGTAGAGACAGATTTATGGTCAGACTAAGGGACAGGGACTCGGTGAGTTGGCATGCCAACTCGGCGAGTCAGGTTAACTGGCAGTTGACTTTGACTTTGACTCTTGGCTGGTTAGGGGTAAATGGTCATTTTACCCTGAGGTCGGTTAGCAGTATTTGACTATATGTTTTGTGGGAATTATTAGCCGGAGGATTTCCGGAGCAGCAGCAACAGAAGACAGTTAGTTCCCATACCGATCAGCAGCTACTTTGAGGTGAGTTACCTTCCAGTAGCGGTGGGTCTACGGCCACAATGCCGGCCCACCAGTAGGAGTTGTATGTTAGATGATTGTCTTTGTGATAACATCAAGGGTTGCTACTACCTAATATGTTATATGCTGGCATGATATGTATATGTGATAGTAGTAGAGTTCGGTTGTCAGGACCGAAGGGTAGGTTAGACACCCCAGATATGTCTGGCAGTATGTGATAATGCGTTTATATGCTGGCATGATATGTTATATGCGATAGTGGTAGTAGGAGGGAATAGTCCCTAAGTTTCGGTCCTTAGGACCGAAGGGTAGATCGGACACCCCATATATGTCTGATAATATGTTATGATATATGTGATAGTAGCAGTAGGGGTGAAATAGTCCCCAAGGATCGGTTGTTAGGTCCGATGGGTAGTCAGCACCCCAGAACGGCTTGACACGGGTAGTCAGCACCCCAGAACGGCTTGACACGGGTCGGTCGGCACCCAGAATGGCCGTACCGGGTAGGTCGGGCACCCCATAATTGCCCGACAGTATGCATGATATGTGATTGTATGGTAAGTGGTATGTTGGGGGAACTCACTAAGCTTCGTGCTTATAGTTTTTAGTTTTGGTTTCAGGTACCTCTTCTTCGAAGGGGAAGGAGCTGGCGCGGTAGCGGTACATCACACACATGCTTTGTATTCCGCATTATGATATCTTCCTGGGGAATTGTACTCTGACACTTTTATGTTTATGACAATGTTTTCCCAACATGAAACATCTTTTGTGAAATGATATGATCGTTGAATGATTTATTCCTAAATGTTTTGCTAAGCACCTGTTTTAAAAATGAAATTTTTGGCTCGTATTTTTGGGATGTTACAAGTTGGTATCAGAGCCCTGGTTTGAGGGATTCAGACACACCTTCGGGGGTGTCTGGACTCAAATCAAGGGAATAAAAGATTTTAAAGGAGAAAATGTTTTCTAAAAAGCTAAGTAAAGAGTTCTAAGTAGGAACGAAGTGTGTGATGTGCGCGACCGGCCGAGCTCAAGTAATTATTCCCCAAAGTACCCATACAAGCTTATGTTATGTTTATCAGTTTCAGTAGAACAGCATGCTAGAATAGGACTCATGATCTAGGAGTGATACCTTATGTGCCTGCTTTATGTATATGAAAATTCCATGCTAGAATTGAGTAGACAGCAGTAGGATAGCCTATTTAGGTTATGCCTGATTGTATGACCTTAGCACTGTATGCTAGTTCAGTTTTTTTTTATGAGAACGAATTTGCTTGAGATTGTTCCCTTTGTCTGAATGCTGCTTGCTTTGTGCTTTGTGGGATTCTGACTGATGGGAGTTAGCCATTAGGTGAATACGTCACGTCACATGTGATCAGGGTTGAATAATCTTAGAGTGCTGGATTTAGCCCTATTGCGCAGCTCTCGTTTGTTTCTAACCGTTATAGGGACGGATCTATTACTCGAAGGATTATCTAAGCCTCATCACTAGTGATGGTGTTCAAGTAATGGCTAACTGGCATCACAAGGAGGCCTTCAGCAGCTGAGGACCTGCTCGAGTGGAGTTAGAGATTTTCCTAGGGCAAGCCTAGGATGAGTATAGCGGTGGTCAGTGGTAGTGACAGGGACCTGATGGAGTCAAGGCAGTCCTTGGAGAAGGTACGGACAGATGTGGAAGGTAGTATGGGCCCGTACTACTGAAAGCAGAGGATCCGTACCCGAACCGAGGGAGGCCAAGATAAGACCAGGAAACTTGTAGTAGGTGTGATTCCTCCAGAGGTATCAGTATCACTAACGATTATTATTTATGTATTTCAGAATGGTGGTACTACGCTCGAGGCCAGCAGTTGGCAGTACAGGAGAGGGATCGGGTTCGGGATCAAGTTCTGAGCCAGTAGATGAGGGGCTACGCGAGTTCATCACTTCAGAGATCACCAGAGGCATCCTTGAGTCGACCCCCATTATCTTCGGGTCGATCAAGGAAGGGATATTGGAGTTGATAGAGGATCGCTACCGGGCATTCAGGAGCGACATGATATCTGGCCAGTCGGGATCTCGCACACTGTCTTTCAAGGACTTCCGGGGCAGTGGTGAGCCGGATTTTCACGGGGCGAAGGACCCCATAGCTGCCAGACGATGGATTGCAGACATTGAGTCTGCACAGATGATTAGCTTCTGCCATGAGAGGTCGAAGGTGAGGTTCATAGCAGGGTGTTTACGAGATCGAGCTAGGGATTGGTGGGAGTCCGTGGGGGACTCGTTGGGAGCCTTGGCTGTCGAGGCTATGACTTGGTCGGACTTCGCGACCAGTTTCAGGGTAGAGTTCGTGCCGACTGTTGAGCTTCAACAGCTGGCCAGGGAGTTCTTGGATATGAGGCAGACGACGGAGACTGTGGCGGAGATCACCGCCAAGTTCCGGGAGAGGGCATTGTTGGTGCCCCAGTATGCGGGTGATGAGGACATGAGGAGGGACCGCTACCATGATATGCTCCGAGCTGATATTCGGGAGCATGTCAGTTTTTCAGCTTGCCCCACCTAGGACTCTATGATTGTTAGGGCGATGGAGAGGGAGATAGATCTGGAGCACATCCGGAAGAGGAAGTCAGAGGAGGGACAAGCAGGAGGGGCTTCGGGGAAGAAGCCCAAGGGATCAGATGATAGGCCGAAAGGCCAGTCAGGACCGAGCCGCTGCAAGAAATGCGGCAGGCCTCATGAGGGTGCGTGTAGGTTGGGATCGTCGGGCTGCTATAAGTGCGGCAAGACGGGGCATTTCAGCAGGGATTGTACCGCCCCTGCACCTGTGATTCAAACATCAGAGTTGCTGTGTTTTCACTGCAACCAGAGGGGCCACACGAAGGCCAATTGCCCCAGTTGACAGCATCAGCGCCGGTTAAGGCGCCGACTCCAGCTACCCTGCGGATTACAGATGGCCGGCAGGGCAAGGCAGAGGCTCCAGTGGTGAGGAGCCGGGCGTTTCAGCTGACGGCAGAGGAGGCACGCGCCGCACCCGATGTGGTGACGGGTATGATTCTTTCCCTCTACTTTATTTTTATGATGTTATGATATTGATATGTGCTCTGTGTATATGCATTAGGATCGTTCCATGTGAACGGTATACCTGTCCAGGTGTTGTTTGACTTGGGTGCCACCCGATCATTTGTTTCCCTTGCGCTTAGCAAGAGGTTTAATGAGTCTTCGAGCATGTTGGATTGCCCTTTAGAGGTAGAGATTGCCGATGATCGATCGGTGCAAGCGTCAGCAGTATTTAGGGATTGTGTCCTAAGGTTATTTGAGGAGCGCTATTTGGTGGATTTGGTTCCCATCCCTTTGCGGGGAACAAGGTGATTAGAGGCATGGATTGGTTGAGCCCTAATGGGGCGGTGATAGACTGCGCACAACAGCTAGTGCGGGTCAGGACCCCAAGCGGGGGAGAGTTGGTGATCCACGGCGAGTGGCCACAGCGTAGACCTATAGTATGTTTAGCAGCGAGAGCTAGGCGCTACCTTCAGCAGGGTTGCGTGGGATATGTTGCGTATGTTATGGATACCCGAGAGATGGGTAAGGCAACGGTGAGCGAGGTTCCAGTGGTGCGAGACTACGCTGATGTGTTCCCGGAGGAGCTTCCTGGAATACCTCCGGAGCGTCAGGTGGAGTTCAGGATCGACCTAGTTCCTGGTGCGGCTCCGATAGCCAAGGCACCCTATCAGTTGGCTCCTCCCGAGATGCAGGAGTTGTCTACGCAGCTGCAGGAGCTGCTAGACAAGGGGTTTATTGGACCGAGCAGTTCACCCTGGGGAGCCCCGATCCTGTTTGTAAAGAAGAAGGACTGGTCGCACCGGATGTGATTACTGGGAGCTGAATAAGGTAACGGTGAAGAACCGTTACCCACTCCCGAGGATTGATGACCTCTTTGATCAGTTGAAGGGAGCATCTTGGTTCTCCAAGATCGATTTGCGTTCAGATTATCATCAGATGAGGGTCAGAGAGGAGGATGTACAGAAGACCGCGTTTCGGACGTGCTATGGCTATTATGAGTTCGTGGTGATGCCGTTTGGGCTCACCAATGCTCCTGCCGCATTCATGGACCTCATGAACCGCGTGTGTAGACCGATGTTGGATCGGTCTGTGATAGTTTTCATTGATGACATCTTGGTTTATTCCAGGACGCAGGAGGAGCACGAGGAGCATCTGAGAGAGGTTTTGAAGACCTTGAGGAGGGAGAGCTTGTACGCCGAGTTCTCCAAAATTGAGTTTTGGTTGCGCGAGGTGCAGTTTCTTGGGCACCTCGTCAACCAGATCGGGATTTCAGTTGACCCGGCCAAGGTGGAGGCCATGATGAGGTGGGAGGTTCCGAAGTCTCCATCCGAGATTCGGAGTTTCCTAGGATTGGCAGGCTACTATCGAAGATTCATTCAGGATTTCTCCAAGATAGCCGTACCCTTGACACGGTTGACTAGGAAAGTCGTGGTCTTTCGATGGGGGCCTGAGCAGCAGGCAGCGTTCGAGATTCTGAGGCAGAGATTGTGCGAGGCGCCGATCTTAGCACTGCCCGAGGGCGTAGAGGATTTTGTGGTGTACTGTGATGCGTCGATCTCAGGCTTAGGCGCAGTATTGATGTAGAGGGGGCATGTCATTGCTTATCCCTCGACGCAGCTGAAGCCTCACGAGGCGAACTACCCGACGCATGATTTAGAGTTGGGGGCGGTGGTTTTCGCGCTCAAGATTTGGCGGCATTACCTCTACGGGGTTCGATGTACCATTTACACGGACCACAAGAGTTTGAGGTACCTCATGGATCAACCGAATTTGAACATGAGGCAGCGTCGGTGGTTGGACGTGGTGAAGGACTATGATTGCGAGATCCTTTATCACCCGGGGAAGGCCAATGTGGTGGCCGATGTGCTTAGCCGCAAGGCGGCGCCAATCAGGGATATCTGCATGAGGATGACTGTGGTGACTCCCCTGTTGGAGCAGATTCAGGAAGCTCAGCAGGAGGCTATGAAGGAAGAACATCGGAAGAGTGAGCGAATAGTGGGTCAAGTCACCTTCTTCGAATATGATAGCCGAGGGTTATTGACACTACACCATAGGGTGTGAGTGCCGTATCATGGAGGCGTGCACCAGGTATTGATGGAGGAGGCGCACAAATCCCGATTCTCTATTCATCCAGGGGCGACGAAGATGTATCGGGATCTTCGCCTAGACTATTGGTGGCCCTGCATGAAGTGGGATGTGGCGTGGTACGTCGAGCGGTGTTTGACATGTAGGAAGGTCAAGGCCGAGCATCAGAGACCGCACGGCAAGATGCAGCCGTTGGATATCCCGTTGTGGAAATGGGAGGATATTACGATGGATTTTATCACAAAGCTTCCCCGGACGACGCGAGGAGTAGACTCGATTTGGGTCATCGTGGATCGATTGAACAAGAGCGCCCATTTTATTCCGATTTAGGAAAGTATCTCGGCCGAAAAGTTGGCCGATATCTCCATCAGGGAGATAGTGGCGCGGCACGGGGTGCCAGTGTCAGTAATATCAGATCGAGATGTGCGGTTCACTTCCAGGTTTTGGAAGAACTTTCATGATGAGTTGGGCACTCGTCTGCACTTTAGCACCGCCTTTCACCCGCAGACGGATGGTTAGAGTGAGCGGACCATCCAGACTTTGGAGGATATGTTGCGGGCATGCGTGCTAGACTTGGGTAGTAGCTGGGATACCTATCTTCCCTTTGCTGAGTTCTCGTACAACAACAGCTACCATGCCAGTATTAACCGTCCCCCATTCGAGATGTTGTACGGATGGAGGTGCAGGACCCCGATATGTTGGGGTGAAGTTGGCCACAGGGTCATGGGGACCACCGAGGTGGTGCTCAAAACGACCGAGAGAATCTAGCAGGTTCGGAGCAAGCTTCAGACTGCGCAGAGTCGGCATAAAAGTTATGCCGAAAAGCATCGATCAGACCTGGAGTTCCAGGTCGGGGATATGGTTCTCCTGAAAGTGTCGCCTTGGAAAGGCATCATTCGATTCAGGAAGCGGGGAAAATTGAGCCCGAGATACATTGGTCCGTTCAGGGTTGTAGACCGGGTGGGCAAGGTGGCATATAGGTTGGATCTGCCAGCCGAGCTCAGCCAGATCCACATCACCATCCATGTCTCCCAGCTGCGGAAGTGTCTCGTGGATGATTCAGCGGTGGTGCCGTTAGAGGATATACAGGTTGATGACAGCCTGAATTACATTGAGCGCCTAGTCGCAATCCTCAACCAGAAGTCGAAGGATCTAAGGAACAAGAGGGTGGAATTAGTGAAGGTGCAGTGGCAGCACCGAAAGGGGTCCGAGTGGACTTGGGAGCCGGTGGAAGAAATGATGGTGCATTACCCCGAGCTGTTTCAGGATCGAGCAGCAGACTTCGAGAACGAAGTCTAAAATAAGTGGGGGAAATTTGTAGCACCTGGTTCCTGGTACATAAAATTTATCTTAGTGTTTTTTCATTTTTAGCTATGGACTCGGCGGGTTGTAGGTCCGACTCGCCGAGTAGAGATGGGATCCGGAACTCGTTTTAGTTGGCGGCTTGGCAAGTCCATATTTTGGACTCGGCGAGTCCCCGCTGTGTGATGAAACCCTAAATTTCAAGGGTTTGCACCCTATTTAAACCCTCTTATCCGCCCCCAAGCTCGCCCCCTTCACCCTCAGAGCTCTATACTTCGTTCAAACCTTGTTCCTTGTGAGTTTGAAGCATTTTGGTGTGTTTTCTTGAAGATTTGGAGAGGGAAAGAGAGTAAATCAAGAAGAAGAGGAAGAGGCCATGCATCTTTGTATTATCTCAGTGATTTCCTCGAGGTATAACTCGATTTCCCTCTGTTTTCATGCTTATAGTCCCTTTTAGCTCCATAGAAGTCCTTCTTGAGCTTTTCCCCAAGCTTTTTTGTGCCTTATGGTTTGTAATAAGCTGTTAGCCTCTAGATCTAGGTATGATTGAGCTCCAGGAGCTCAGATCTACTGCCTTTATGGAGCCATATTGCATGAAAGCCCTAGATATACTCTTTTGGTGCATTTTGAGCCCTAAAACCTTCATTAGTGGTTATTTACACGTAAAGTTGGAAACTTTACGTGTTATTCATGCCCTAGAACCCCAGATCTATGAATAGCATGAGCTGGATTGAAGCAGAATCGCGTGTATAGTTTTTGCATGTGACAGACTCGGCGAGTCGTTCATCGGATTCGGCGAGTCGAGTCGCGAGTCCCCGAGTTTTCCCCCTTTTCGTGTTTGCAGGGTGGAGTGGTGAGTCGTGTGATAAGACTCAGTAGGTCGGAAGCCAGACTCACTCATAAAGTAACTCGGCGAGTTCAAGGCAATCTTCTTGCCTCAAGAACAACTCGGCGAGTTGTTCATACAACTCGGCGAGTCACAACATAGAATGTTCTTCGGATGAAGATGAACTCGGCGAGTTGTTCATACAACTCGGCGAGTCACAACATAGAATGTTCTTCGGATGAAGATGAACTCGGCGAGTTGTTCATACAACTCGGCGTGTTGGATGAAGGACTATTGGCCTTAGGTTTAGAAGGAAAACTCGTCGAGTCAATGCCTAACTCGAAGAGTAGAGACGGATTTATGTTCAGACTAAGGGACAGGGACTCGGCGAGTTGGCAAGCCAACTCGGCGAATCAGGTCAACTGGCAGTTGACTTAGACTTTGAATCTTGGCTGGTTAGGGGTAAATGGTCATTTTACCCTGAGGTCAGTTAGCAGTATTTGACTAAGTGTTTTGTGGGAATTATTAGCCGGAGGATTTCCGGAGCAGCAGAAGATAGTTAGTTCCCACACCGATCAACAGCTACTTTGAGGTGAGTTACCTTTCAGTAGCGGTGGGTGTACGACCACAATGTCGGCCCACTAGTAGGAGTTGTATGTCAGATGATTGTCTTTGTGATAACATCTAGGGTTGTTACTACCTGATATGTTATATGCTGGCATGATATGTATATGTGATAGTAGTAGAGTTTGGCTGTCAGGACCGAAGGGTAGTTCAGACACCCCAGATATGTCTGGCAGTATGTGATAATGCGTTTATATGCTGGCATGATATGTTATATGCGATAATGGTAGTAGGAGGGAATAGTCCCTAAGTTTTGGTCCTTAGGACCGAAGGGTAGATCAGACATCCCAGATATGTCTGATAATATGTTATGATATATGTGATAGTAGCAGTAGGGGTTGAAATAGTCCCCGAGGATCGGTTGTTAGGACCGATGGGTAGTCAGCACCCCAGAACGGCTTGACACGGGTAGGTTGGCACCCCAGAATGGCCGTACCGGGTAGATCGGGCATCCCAGAATTGCCCGGCAATATGCATGATATGTGATTGTATGGTAAGTGGTATGTTGGGGGAACTCACTAAGCTTCATGCTTACAGTTTTCAGTTTTGGTTTCAGGTACCTCTTCTTCGAAGGGGAAGGAGCTGGCGCGATAGTGGTACATCACACACATGCTTTGTATTTCGCATTATGATATCTTCCTGGGGAATTGTACTCAGACACTTTTATGTTTATGACAATGTTTTCTCGACATGCAACATCTTTTGTGAAATGATATGATCGTTGAATGATTTATTCCTAAATGTTTTGCTAAGTACCTATTTTAAAAATGAAATTTTTGGTTCGTATTTTTGGGATGTTACAAAACATCAATCTTTTGCTATCATTTCCTTGTTGTTGTTATAACTATCATACGAAAATGTTAGCATGCAAAACATCTCACGATACCATTCTACCCTCTCGGGATAAAATACGTTTATATATCAAGATATGTTTTATTTATATGTTTGTATAACATATCATAACAAGGGTAACTATTTCTTTATAACTTTATTCATTTCAAAAATACATGACTTAGTTGAGAATCTGTGAGTCATTTGTCTTCCTAGTACCTATCAAGGTATACAAGCGAGTCCTGTTTTATAACCAGAGTCTTTGTCCAGAGAACGTGATAAGTGTGTATAGATCTATACGGGACTGATGATCCCGCACCCTGGTTGTTAGCTACAGCCCGACCGGCAGGTTAAGGGTGACAAATGTCATAACATTTCGACGCCTGAAGAACGTCGCTACAGGCAAACCCATCTAAGTACGGTTATGAAAACTCAAATGATAGACGATTATTATGGTATTAAGTTTTACGTGGAAAGTAGTATTACAACTACTTTTACGTGAAATTACGAGCTTTCAAATAGTTTTGTTCACTAATAAAACTATACATTATCAACATAAGTATTACATATTTACTTACAAATTACAGTCTTGGGGCATTAAGAGTACTTTTCAATTTTAGGAAAATATAGGATTTTCTGGGTTCAATACATTCATTTTATACAACAACGAATCATGACTCATTTTATAAGAAAATATCAGATTTTCTGAAAACAAATGTGAACTTTCGAATGGCATGCATATATTCAAATAACTACTTATGAACTCATCAACTTAATTGTTGACACTTTTCTTTGAAATAACTTGTATTCTAAGGGAATCGCTAAATCAGGTTAGCAACTACTTTTGAAGATTAACGCATAGGTGTTAGTAAAATCTTTTGGACATCATTTTGTAATTGAGCTTTTGAAACATGTAATACAACAATCATGTAAACACTTTTAATTATATATATGATGGTCGTGTTTAATTTCTTTACTATTGTTTTGTTATGATACTGTAGATGACGTCCTCCTCCGTTCAGGTTTGGGGATGTGACAGCTACTGCTGTAGCTACCACAACCATTGCTGCTATCGGGATTGGCGCTGAGAGAGCCTTCCGATATTGGGATTTAAACAATATAAAGTGCCCAAAATTTGAGGGAGTTCAGGATCAGATCATATCCATGAGGTAGCTTTCTGACATCGAGGGATGCTTCTTTACTTACTCTTGCTCAGCTGACCAAAAGGTCAAGTGCACTTTGAACCTTCTGCGTTCCGGAGCGAAAGATTGGTGGAGACTTGTTACTAGCTTGTATTCTCCTAAGCAGAGGACTGCAGTGACTTGGGAGCAGTTCTATGAGAGGTTACATTCTAGATACGTTCGTTGGTGGTGCGGGAGAGGTTAGCCTAGGAGTACTTGGATTTGAGATAGGGGATTGAGTCTGTGACATAGATCACCAAGATGTTTACGGAGAGAGCCATTTTTTGCCCTGATTTTGCTAGTTTTGAGCAACATCAGATGACCCGGTACTTGAGCATGCTCAAGATAGATATATGGCAGTTTGTATCCACACAACATTATGGTTCATTGTTGGAGTTGTAGGAGGACGCTAGCCGGTGGGAGATTGAGATGGAGCTCTAGAAGAGGGAGCATAGACAGGCCCCGACGCAGTCACAACCTATACTGAATCAGTGTAAGGCCGCTGATGCTAGATATGGGAGTCAGAGGGTCCATACTTTTGGGAAGTGCAGACAGGTTCATGATTGAACTTTTCGATCTTCTATGGGATACCGCAAATATGGCAAGCAGGGCCACATTGCGAGGGACTATGTAACATCGTAAAAATTTGAACAATTTTTCACTTTTTGAAAACCATAAAATATCATTCACATTCATTTTCAAAACATTGTATCAACATTGTATCAATACAAACCCCAAGATCAAAAACATATAAACTCCAATGTGCGTGTGTATGAATCATGTCGGCGCCTTCCTGCGATCATCACTGGTACCTGAAACACATAACACATAACACTGTAAGCATAATTGCTTAGTGAGTTCCCCAAAATACCACTATAACACATATTTGCCACTCAAGGCTATAACTCTGTAGACCCTTTGGTAAATGTGTCTCAGTGGGGCCCTCCAGCCCTAACTCTCTGTGGGCCCTCTGGCCCTAACTCTATGGACCCGAAGGTCCTTACACTGTAACTCTGAATCATGCATATCACATATCACAATAAATCACAACACATAAATAATATGAAAATATATTGACATATAACTCTAAAATACTCTATCACATAACTTTGTTACCACACTAGGTAAAGTATAGTGAGATGACACACCTCAGATGTCTCGGTAAATCTCTGACTCGGTAGAAATACGATCTATCCTCCGCCTAATCACATAAAGTAAATACTCTCATAAATATAACTATACTCAATCCTCTCTTAGCACCATCGGAAGGGTAAAAGACCATTTTTACCCTTCGCTTGCCTTAAAGGCCACATTATTGACCAAACCCTAAAAGTCAACCAAAGTCAACGGTCAACTTTGACCCAACTCGTCGAGTGCACTTTGGCGACTCAGCGAGTATACACATGTCCACTAACTCTTTAGTCTCGCTTGGCATGTCGAGTCCCTCTCTTTGCTCGACATGTCACACCAAGCATGAATCGCGGGCAACCCCGATTCAACTCGCCGAGTCTCAAGAACAACTCGACAAGTTCCGCCTTGAACTCCAGTCCTCTAATCCCCCTCTGACTCACTGAGTTATTCCCCCAACTCGGCAAGTCTACTCACTGAGTGATTTACGTGAAACCCTAACCCTACTCCCCGAGTCTGATCTTTGGACTCGGCGAGTTCATGCGATGCACAAACTCCATTGACCTCCTGAGGTCAAATCCGCTCCTTTAATCCATAGATCTGGCCTTCCCAAGCACGATAATTACGTAAAGTTCAGACCTTGACACTCATATATCATCTAGATGGTATGACTTGGTGATTTATCCCCAAAAATGACATCCTAAGTCCATGGCCCCCAAAATAACTCATAAAGCTCCAAGGGTTAAGGTCTCTGGACCTCTTTGAGTCTAGATCCAAAGCATAAACTCGAGAAGGGATCAATTGCTCCTCATAACCATCCTCCAAAGGGGTTAGAAAACCCTAACTCTAAGAATCAACACCAAAACTGAAGAAGGTTCGAATAAATACCTCAAGATGAAGCCTCTGAACTCTAAAGTCACTAGAATCGCACCTCCTTCAGCCTCCTCTTGCCTTGGTCACCTCCTTCTTGAAATTACACCAACAAAACTGATCAAAAATGGACTCTCCTTCCTCACAAACGCTCTAGATCTCTTAGGGTCTTTCTCTGGGGTTTGGTAGCCGCAAATGATGGCCCTAAGGGCCTTTAAATAGGTCCCAAACCCGGGAAATTAGGGTTTCATTAAACAGCATGGACTCGCCGAGTCCACTCATGGACTCGCCGAGTCTAGTCATGAACCCGGATGAGAATCCGCGACACTACTCGGCGCGTCTAAGCACCAACTCACTAGGTTCCTCCACAAACTCCAAAAATAAATGAATAAAATAATATACATGGTAATTCGGATGTTATAGACTAGCGACATCAGTCCCCCGTTTCCGGCATCAGGATTTGTTATCATTGTGATCAGGTGGTCCATATAAAGGCCCAATGCCCCCTTGCTTGCTGCTAGGCCACTGCAGGCTACAACATTAGCTACTCTGAGGATCATGGATGGGAGGCAAGGCAGGGCAGAGCCCTCGAGGGCTCGAGGTTGTGCTTTCCAGCTCACGACAGAGGAGGCCAGGATGGCACCATGACCAGTACGTTATTAGTGATCTCTTTGTCTACTCTTGACTTATTTGACTCGGGCGTGTGTCGGTTCTTTGTGTCTCGATCATTCAGTAGGGAGTTTGATATGCCTATAGGGGAGTTAGAGTGTCCGTTGCGTGTTTCTATCGCCAACGAACACGGGGTTTCTGCATTGCATTCGCAGTATATCAGGGTTGTGTATTGGAGATCTTTGGGGTACCTTATCCGATTGATTTGATCCATATCCCCATTGTTATGTCTGCGTGATATTGGGTATGGACTAGCTGAGCAGGTTTGATGCCATGATCGATTGCGAGGGACAGCGAGTGGTAGTTTGAACCCAAGTGGGGGATAATTGGTTATCTATGGAGGCGACACTAGGGTTGGTTCAGGGTTTTGTTTGGCAGCCAGGGCTCGATCTTATCTTCATCATGGGAGTACAAGTTATCTAGATTATGTGGTTGATACTCGGGTTGGGGAGCAAACTTCAGTTTCAGAGGTACCATTTGTCAGGGAGTTTGCCGATGTTTTTCCAGAGGAGTTACCCGGTGTGCCTCTTAAGAGCCAGGTTTAGTTCAAGATTTATCTAGTGCTAGGTGAGGCTCTGATTGCCAAGGTGTTATACCGCTTGGCGCCGCCTGAGATGCAAGAGTTGTCATCTCAGCTTTAGGAGTTGTTAGGCAAACAGTTCATCTGACTGAGCAGTTCTCCGTGGGGAAAATCGATACTGTTCATCAAGAAGAAGGATGATTCACACCGAATGTGCATTGATTACTGAGAGTTGAACAAGTTGATGGTGAAAAACCATTATCCCCTTTTGTGGATTGATGATCTCTTTGATCAGTTGTAGGGTGCAGCTTGGTTCTCCAAGATTAATCCGAGGTCCGGGTATCATCTGGTAAGATTGAAATAGGAGGATGTGGAGAAGACTTCATTCGGGATTCGTTATCGGCATTACCAGTTCGTAGTGATGCCATTTGGGCTCACCAATATGCCTCCTATGTTTATGGATTTGATGAATCGGCTGTGCAAGCCGATGCTCAACCGATCCGTCATTGTGTTTATTGATAATATCTTGGCATATTCCAAAACCAGAGAGCAACATGAGGAGCACCTTTGAGAGCTTCTGGGAATATTGAGACGGGAACGACATTATGAAATATTCTCAAAGTGTGAGTTTTGGTTACAAGAGGTCCAATTCCTGGGGAATCTCGTTAACCAGGATGGGATTTTGCTCAATCTGGCTAAGATCGAGGCAGTGATGTAGTGGGAGGTTCCAAAATCTCTCTCAAAGATTAAGATTTTTTGGGTTTGGTAGGATACTATCAGAGGTTTATTCAGGATTTCTCCAAGATTACGGTACCCCTCACCCATATGACGAGGAAGGGAGTGGATTTTCAGTGATTGAGCATCAGTCATCATTCAAGACCGTTCGGCGGAGGTTACCATCCGGGTAAAGTGAATGTGGTAGCTAATGCTTTAAGCCGCAAGTTGGTCGGGGAGGTGTGTATGAAGATATCCGTTGATTCCCCACTTTTAGGATTTATCAGAGAGGCATAAGCGAGAGTTCGGAAGGAGAACTTGAAATAGGAGAGGATCAGGGGTGAGATCGACAGGTTCGTTACAAATAGTTGAGGTTTATTGAACCAGTGTGTTCGACTTTGGGTTCCAGTTTCTGTAGGATCAGACCGATTGTGATAGAGGAGGATCATACGTCTTGTTTTTCTATACATCCGGGAGCCACCAATATGTATCAAGATTTTTGATTGAATTACTGGTGGCAGTGTATGAAGAGGGAGATAGCCTGGTATGTCAAGAGGTGCTTGACCTGCAGGATGGTCAAGGTCGAGCACCAGAGGCCATATGGCAAGTTGCAACCTCTGGAGACGCCCATGTGGAAGTAGGAACAAGTTACCATGGATTTTACCACCAAGTTGCCGAAGACGCCCAAAGGTTTTGTTGCTATATGGGCATCGTGGATCGATTGACCAAGAGTGCCAACTTTTTGGCCACACGGAAGAGCTCTTCAGACGAAAAGTTGGCCGATGTGTATGTCGGGGAGATTGTCACTCGTCATGGGGTCTCGACATCCATTGTTTCAGACCAAGATGTTCCGTTCACTTCCCGTTTCTAGTAGAAGTTCTACGAGGAACTAGACACGAGGTTAAATTTAAGCACTGCTTATCATCTGCAGACTAATGGTCAGAGCGAGCGGACCATCCAGACCCTTGAGGATATGTTGCGGGCATGCATCATTGATTTCAATGGGAGTTGGGATTCCTACCTACCTCTTGCAGAGTTCTCCTACAACAACAGTTATCGCTCCAACATTGGTGCTCTGCTATTTGAGCTCTTGTTGATGGGCTTTCTATGCTATAAACAAAAATTACATGTGGTGGAAAAAATAGTTAAACCCATAAGTTCACATGCAACCTTGAATAGATCTAGGTTTTCTCTATTGATAACTGTTGGGTTTTGAGCATTCTAACACTCCTAAGTGTACATGCAACCCTAAATACCTTGGATCTATGTTTTCTCTATTATACATGCAAATAAGAACATCCAAGGTGTAATCCTAATCTAGCATACAAAAACAATGAGTGTAACAAGATAGAATACATACCTCTTTGATGTAGAAAGTCTTCATGAAGCTTGAGTGCCAAGTGCCCCAAGTGTGACACCTCAAATGGTTCACACAACACCAAATACACTTGGAATAACTTGAGAGAATATACACTCATGAAAAATCGGCTAGCCCTCTTACACTAAAGTAGTGGCAGATTTTGTCAACAATAAGATCTTTATATAGTGTTACAATTAGGGTAAACCCTAATTTGTCATGACTTTCCATTTCCTTGGATCCATGGGTTCAAATACACCATGGATCATCCTATGGGTTTTAGCCCAACTTGATTATCCATGGAGCATTAGCCCACTATACAAGTATGGATGATTTACACAATCAACCCATATATTTAATTAGTCTTCTTTTGATCACTTAATTAATCCTAGATTAATTCTTGATCAATACTAATTAAATAATCTTATTATTCTTATTATTAATATACTAGAACTTATAATATATTAATAACCATAAGTGTCTTATTTCTCTCATTATAGTCAATCCAATTGCATGATGCCATGCAACCCAAATGGACCATGCCGGGTCGGGTCAAGTCTTACCAATTATAGTTATGGACTTAGACATTAATCCAACAGTCTCCCACTTGGATAAGTCTAAAACTATTAGTGCGTATGACTTCAGGAACCAACTGGCAATCATAGCTCTCAAAAGCTTCTGTCGAACTCAGACCTTGTCGATGAACTCTGACCTTTGTCAGTGACTTGTCCGTTAGATAAGGGATCATATATTCCTCCATTCTAGATATCATATGGACTGAGACATGGATTATAATCATTCTCTCTGTCCATTTGTTGTTTCCCGATTTGCGATTTATGACGACTGACTAATTGAACAAATCAAATCAGTCCTGGCTCGGCCGAGCACTTCCATTTGTCATCATCAAATCATCGAGGGGCCCACAGATATCGCTTTTATCCCGAAGGTAAAAGGAATGGATAAACTTCAACTCATATGGCTTGTTCTACTACTTGTTGAATCATACACAAAGGCACGTTTTATAGCACCGAGTTACCAAATGCAGTTTCGTGCAATCAATGTACAACCAACTCATAGTAACAACTCATATCTCTAGGTTTGAAGAATATAAGATATTATCATCTCATGATCACTCGTGATAAAATCCATGAAGTGATTCCAATGAGTGCGGGTTGAATCCAATACTCAGAACTTAGGAGCACTCATGAGTGTTGTAGCCCTTTGTCCAACACCTTAGACCTCTACAAGCCAACCCATGACAGTCTTAATTCATATCTACTTCCAACATATGACCGACTGTGGATGGTTTGAATAACTTAGTCATTCCGGAAGAATAACCCAGTTTATTCGGGAAGTCAAAACATGCAAAATGAAACACAATAATAATTGAATCCAATATGGTGTCAACCCTTTGAACATAAATAAAACACCTTTTATTTATCACCATATGATTACACATTATTCATTGTATACTGTTTCAGCTATCAACTTTATTCTTGAATTTAAAACAATAGTTGTCCCATGCTCCAAGCATATACACTATGTTTTCTAAACACTAGTCATGCCATACACCAAGTATGCATACTATGTTTGTCTATGATCTTTACTTTGTGAACTAGATCAATTGAACATGACTTCAATGATTCTCTTTTCACACTCCCAAATCCTTACTGCAAATGCAAGAATTCCAAATTAATGCCATTTATTGAAATCTGTTAGATTCTAAACTTATATGCATTGATCCTCTTGTAACGATTATGCACAAACTCACAAAGACTTGGCAACAATCATTACAGAGTATTCCAAAGGAGATCAACTCCTTTGAAACATCCTTCTTGCATTAAGTTTCCTTAATCTTACACAGATTGAAATTTCTAACTTTGAAACATTTCCAGATTCCATTTTGACTATCACTTTTCCAGATTCCATTTTGACTATCACTTCTGAACAAGAGTTGCCTCCTTACAGATTATGTCAATATGGTCCTTCCAGAATTATCACTATACTTCCAACTGTCCTTGAGCAACCAATCTTTGGTAAACCTTAGATTGTTCTTGACAATTGTTTAATCCTTTTAGTCATATCCAGTTCTAAACCTTTTCCCTTCTTAATGCCCCAGGCATTTGGAAATTTTTTTAGAAAGGATGAATATAGCACATGTAATCGATCCTATATCCGAAGCATATGGGACACGATTCATGATGTCTCACATAAAGACTAAACCAGTCTATTGCTATAACATTTCCATTTCTATTTGCCAAGTTCTCATAATTCAGATTATGAAAAGGGATGCCGTAATCATAATCGAATTTTAGAACGCAAATAATGGACCCGTATACAGAATTTCCTTATGTTGAGCCATTCCAACATGAAATTCATATATATCCTTGACTAGATGATTAAAACCTCACGATCTAAGCTTATAGATTTGAGATGAAGTATAATTTCCTCTCCCTTAATTATAGCAAAACAACTTTTTCAACCCCTGCAACCTCACGAATTGAAACTTTTTGTTTTCTATAATTAACATTGCTAACTTTCAATACTTATCATAATTATCATGCTCCCACTAACATGATGATTATTAGCATAACACTTATGCTCCCACTAGCTTTGACATGTACTCAGAAATCAGCTGACTTTCTCACCAAAGTTCAGATTTCTGATACAAGATTGTTTTGATAAAACTTTATCAAAATCATACACCTTCCCTTAGATAGCACACTTGTGTATCTAAAAAATTATGAAGAGGTATGCTGTAATCATAATGGTTAGACCTTTTTGCCACTTCTCACAAGTCCAGGTTAGTGTGCCGGTAAACCACACACGCTCCACTAACGACTTTGAGAATGCAAATATCACAATTTCTATCTAGCTAAAATCTACTTAGTGAAAGTGTTTCCTCACCATCATTTTCATGAATCGGAGAGAAACCTTATGACACTTAGATTTGCTGGTGTATGTGTTCTTATCCATGTGAATTGTCATAACCATAGTCACAAGACAAGGATAATAACAAATCCAAACTAATATGGATTGAACTCAATCTTACTTTCTTGCCACCTGGCAGCGCAAGGGCCTGCCATTGCTTCCAAGTTGTTGTGCAACAAATTGAGAACTCTAAGAACTCATATGCAAAGCCAACTTTAACTGG
The DNA here is from genome assembly GCF_051521515.1 of Lactuca serriola. NCBI lineage: Eukaryota > Viridiplantae > Streptophyta > Magnoliopsida > Asterales > Asteraceae > Lactuca > Lactuca serriola. The sequence goes on along the minus strand of NC_136408.1, from coordinate 120,683,772 downwards.
AATAGGCACAGAATATGTCAACACGATAGGTTATAAACTGCAAGTCGTGTGCTAGTGAAGAACTTCAGGTTCTATTCTTGAATAGTTCTTGAGACTTTCAAGACCTTTAAGACTCCCACTATCCTCTTGACCTATAAGACTCCCTTGTCAAACATCCAAGAGATAGTGCGGATTCTAATCAAGACAAACACTTCACACAATTAGCCTTAGTTGGTCTTTGTTTTATCCAAAACATCACAACTTACCAATTTCAAATGTACAAGAGTAGAAAACTTTTACTCTTACATTTGACAAGTGTTTTAAAGCTTCTTTAAGACATATCACTCAAATTACAATCTTAGAGTATGACTCTAAGACTTGTATTGGAACGAGGTATGACTCATCTTCTTGATTTAACCATTTCAACAATTCAAGTTCCTCTTCTTAGTCATAAGAATGCACTAAGATTTTCCTTAGAGAACTAATTTTGATATGGTTTCTTAATCATTAAGATGATCACAAAAATGATACTAAAGTACTCTCCCATCTTTTCAGATTTGAGAAACTTTTATCCTACTGCCTAATTTGATTCTTCTTATTCGCTCTACCATACATTAGAACCTTTTCCAATGTCTCAGAGTTACACTTAAGCTTGTAAGTATAATCATATTTACTGAGCTTTAGTAAACTATGACGAATAGTCTTATCAGTCTGTTGGTGGTGGACTTAATCAGTGCACAAGAATGTGTACTCGATCCCTTAGTCCTTTACTTGACTCACACATCCATGTGAACGAGTAATTAGTCTTAATTTTTCCAAAACTTGAAAGTTCTCATTCATCATGCTATACAACTTGCATGATTCCAAGTTCCGGTCCAATTGAAATTTGGGTGATGAGAATCTTTCCTTATTTGGCAAATTTAGACATTACCACAAATGAAAGAATCAATTTCATATTTCCACTCTTGCTATTAATGGAATCATATAAGCAACAATTTTTCCTCAAATGCCATTGTAAGGATATTTTAAAATAAATAAAATCAAAAATTTTCTTTTATTTTAAAACTTTGCGGAAAAACTTATCCTTACAATCCATATGAAAACTTGTTGTTATCTATTCCTAAGCAATATCTCATAACTCCTAAGAAGTAGCTCAAGAATCCGATCTTCAAACTATGCGATAGAAATCCATCTACGCGATCAGATTCAACATATTCTTTCTTTAAGTTTCTTCACTTTTTTTGATTCTTAAAACATCACCATGTGACCTAGTCACATCATGTATCAAGAATCTCAGAATAGAAACTTAACAGAGTTAGATAGTGGACTTTACCTGAAGTAGAGTCAAACTTATTGACTTCAACATCCTTAGATAAATTTGGCAGCTTCGCAACCAATGCCCCTTCCTTTGGCAATATAAACATATGGACCCTTTGATAATGGTACACGAGACTATCACAGACTTAGCTTTTCTCTTTACCATTTGGTCAACCGAGTTGACTATGGCCGATCCCTTTCCATTGGGAAGAGAATGCTTTTCTGGATTTCCAGTGTCACTATTGTCAATGTCCATCAAGTTTTAAGGAAGTTGATCTTAACAAATAGATAAGATCATTAAGGGTCTTGTCATAGTCTGTTTCATAGGTGTCCCAAAGGAACTCACTATGTGACTCAGAAAGTGATTGAACCACCAACTTTCTCAAGACTTTGACACCCAACTCTCCCGGCTTGTCAATATGTGACTACATCTCCAAGATGTGATCACACCTAGACCTTGCCTTGCCAATAGGGCTTGAGTGACCTTAAACTTTTCAAGAACTTGTGGGTTAGGAAGAATAGTTTGAGGAGGTGAAAGAAGTATGATTTCCAAGGGACATCATCTTCATTTAGGAACCCTTGTTTCAAGAGATTTGGGAAGATCATAGGTGTCTATTATAGACATCTTTTGGGAGATATTCAAGATAGTTGATTTAAAGTCCTTAGTATGACACCCAATATGAAATATTAAGGCTAGGACCCAACAAACTATTTTATAACTTAGAAGAGGTATGCCGTAATCCAAGCTATAAAATATTTGAAGGTAGGTGAATGACGATTCACCAATTTCCACCAAGATAAACGAAATGTATTATTAGGTTTTAATTGGTTTTGAAACTCCTAGATCTTTGAGATTCATTGAACTTTTCAAAGGCATGTTTCAATCTCGAGTGTGCCCTTCAGGTTTTGTGACTGGGATGCCGAGGATCACAAAACAAGGTGTGAAGTAACCATGCAAATTACTTGGTACCCTTAAGTGTTTACCCCTTAATCGATGTGCCGGTTAACCACACACGCTCCATCGATACTATGATAAACATTAAGTTACCCTTTGCCTACCTTGTTAAATACGCGTTAGTGTGCCGGTTAACCACACACGCTCCACTAACCGACTTAAACAAAGTGCAAAGTGTAATTTCATGGATTAGCACCTTATTCACATTTTTCCTAAGTAACTAAGATTGGGTATTATTAAGAGTTTAGTTACTTAGTATTATCATTAATACTTTTAATGAAGGGAGAATTCTAGTCCTGTCAAACCCGTTCGGCTAACGACCCTCCACCGGTCAAGCAAGCGGTGGGTGAGAGTGGACACCCATTAAGTTGCCATTTTATAGGCAACAACCTTATACCCACTTTATAGACCGGCTTCGTGAATTAGGCGTACTAGCGGTAAGACTGACTTTACTCTTATACATATATATATATATATATATATATATATATATATATATATATATATATATATATATTATTAACTTATAATATTATAAAGTATAAGGGTTGAATTTTAACTTTTAAAATTCTAAGGGCTAACTTGGAATTAAAGTATTCATAAGGAAAACTTTTCAAATTCCAAAACTTGAGGGCAAGTTTTGAAACTATTCAAAACTAATTAATTCCATAACTTATGTGTTTAAAGTAGTTTTATCCAAAAACTCTTCAAGTTCCATAACTTGAGGACAAGTTATGGAAGACTTTATATTATTAAAGAATGTAACTTTTTCTTTATTTTGTAACTTATGGAATTAATTAAGGTTACACTTTATTTATTTATTTATTAATGAAGTGACTCTTGAACCTCCATAACTTAAGGACAAGACTCTTCATCTTTTGTAACCATTGCCAACTTTTATGAGTTTTATGAAACTTAAATGTGACTTTTCATATAACTTGAGGACAAGTTACAAAAACACATTTTAGAATCAACTCTTAGATTAATTTGGATTGAAAACAACTATTTCACTCAACTTTTCTATTAATCTAAGCAACTTATAAGAACAAGATAATTCAAATCAAACTTTTTCATGTAATTAGAGTAACACTTTAAACTAATACAAAACATGAATCTATTGACAATTATCTTTAAAATTGGATTAGCATGAACATTACCACATCAAAAAAAAGTTTATAAGTCCAAAACATCTTTGGGTAATGCTCCTAGTCCAATTCCAGCCAAAAAAGTCGAGTTTATGCTGTCTGGGGGTCCAACTCGTCGAGTGCATGAACCAACTCGACGAGCTGGTGATGGACTCGCCAAGTCTGATGATCAGACAGCAAGAAATTCGATTTTTTAAGCAGTTTTGCAAGTATAACAAGAAAACAAGCCTAGGCTCTGATACCACTGTTGGGTTTTGAGCATTCTAACACTCCTAAGTGTACATGCAACCCTAAATACCTTGGATCTATGTTTTCTCTATTATACATGCAAATAAGAACATCCAAGGTATAATCCTAATCTAGCATACAAAAATAATGAGTGTAACAAGATAGAATACATACATCTTTGATGTAGAAAGTATTCATGAAGCTTGAGTGCCAAGTGCCCCAAGTGTGACACCTCAAATGGTTCACACAACACCAAATACACTTGGAATAACTTGAGAGAATATACACTCATGAAAAATCGGCTAGCCCTCTTACACCACAGTTGTGGCCGATTTTGTCAACAATAAGATCTTTATATAGTGTTACAATTAGGGTAAACCCTAATTTGTCATGACTTTCCATTTCCTTGGATCCATGGGTTCAAATACACCATGGAGCATCCGTGGATCATCCTATGGGTTTTAGCCCAACTTGATTATCCATGGAGCATTAGCCCACTATACAAGTATGGATGATTTACACAATCAACCCATATATTTAATTAGTCTTCTTTTGATCACTTAATTAATCCTAGATTAATTCTTGATCAATACTAATTAAATAATCTTATTATTCTTATTATTAATATACTAGAACTTATAATATATTAATAACCATAAGTGTCTTATTTCTCTCATTATAGTCAATCCAATTGCATGATGCCATGCAACCCAAATGGACCATGCCGGGTCGGGTCAAGTCTTACCAATTATAGTTATGGGCTTAGACATTAATCCAACAATAACGACTAGCCATGAATATCAAGATAACCCTAGGATAGAGGCTATGAAAGCGAAATCCATACATAAAATTAGGGTTACATAACTTTTGCTTATTATTGTAAATAATCAAAATAGAATCCTTCTTCTAGATTTTGGAAAGCTAGAGGCAAAGGAATGGATGCCTCTAATGGCCTGTACCCAAACCTCTAGTTGCAAGAAGACTTGAGGAGAGAAGAGACTACAACATAAATTTGGCCCTATTAAAGCAGGTAAAGGTGTGTGTAAAATATGGCATCCATGGTGTCCTATTTATACTTGCTTAAGGAAACTCCCATGGAAACCAAAGAGTCCTTTGAATGATTAATTCTAATTAATCTTAGAATTAAATCCAAATCAATTTTAATTAATCAATTAATCATAACTATTTCCAATTAATATATTAATCATATAATATATTAATAAATCTTATATTTCAATTTCCAATTAGTTTATTATTCACATAATAAACTAACAAAATATCCTCTATCCTCAAATTTTCATTCTAATCAGTTACTAGTTTTGAGAGAAATCCAAACAGAATTTTGTTTCTAATTCAAGAAGATACCAATTTAGTTATTGGCTTAGACACCTTATTCCAACAGTCTTCCACTTGGATAAGTCTGTAACCACAATTGCAAGTATAGACCATGAAATAAACGTCAAAGAGTGCTTTCCAAAGCCACTGTCGAACTCTCATTCAAATCAGCTATTGGCCCTAAGATAAGTAATAAGCTATTCCTTCATTCTTCAAGATATCATATGAACACAAGACTAGGAACATAATCAATCTCATTGACCAAATTTATGTTTCCTAATTTCCTGGTTTGTAAAGACTTGATTGGACTTCAAGTTGAACACATCAACTAGTCCTGGCTGGGCTTAGCACCATATAGTTAACATCAAATCATCTAGGGGCCCAATGATGTTGCTTTTCCTGTTAGGGAAAAAGGAACGATTACATTGACTACATAGTCATACAACTCACACATTAAATCACACATGGAATTACCCTTTATAACATCCAGTTACGAGATACATTTGAGTAAACCAATGCATAGCAATTTTTTGTAAACAATGAACTATATATCTCTGCTTTAAGAATAGAAGATATTATAATCTTAGAATTACTGGTGACAAGATCCATGAAATAATCTCTAAGCGTGGGTTTATCAAATACTTAAGATCCCTATTTTCAAAGTACTCATGAATATTGTAGCAATTCAAATTGCAATGTCTTAACCTAAATCGACAGTCTATAATCAACTCATGACAGTCTTAATTCACTACTTACTTCTAGAAGTATGATTGATTGTGGAAGTTTGAATAATTTAAATTACTTAGTAAGTGTAAACATGCAAAAAGAATACTCATAAATAAATTTCTATTATTCATTTACCAACTCAATTACATTTTTTTACAAGTTTCAAATATATCATCTAAATACTAAAACTAATGTTGTCTCTGAGGCCTATGCTCCTAGCATCCTTGTAGTGTTCGACCCTACTTAAAGCCTTTGTGAAAGGATCTGCAACATTATCTTCTGATGATACTCTCTTCACCAGAAGGTGTCTCTATTCTACCTGATGTCAAATGTAATGGTACTTTCTGTCGATATGCTTGCTTCTATCACAGAACAATTCAATTGGTTCATGAGTAGTTGGAATGACTCCCAGATCTCGGATAAAGTTCTTCAACCAAGCCGCTTCCTTCGATGCTTCACTCACTGCAATGTACTTAGACTCATATGTGGAATTAGTCACTATGTCTTGCTTGGAACTATTCCATGTAACCGCTCCTCCATTTAGTAACAATACCTAAGCAAACTGGGAAAAAAAGTTGTCCCGGTCTGTTTGAAAACTAGCATCATTGTAATCACTCACTCTTAACATATCACTGCCGTGAAGAACTAGGAACATGTCTTTCGTTCTTCATAGATATCTAAGAATATTCTTCACCGCAATCCAATGGCCTCTACCAGGATTTCCCTGAAATCGAGTGACCATGCTTAAAGCATAAGACACATCAGGGCGAGTACATGTCATTGCACATATGATTGATCCTACAGCCGAAGCATATGGGACTTGACTCATGTCAGCTATCTCTTAATCTGTACTTGGACTTTGAGTCTTACTCAACTTAATAGTACTATGAATAGACAATTCCCCTTTATTTGAATTCTCAATACTGAAACACTTCAGAATTTTATCCAAATATATACTTTGGCTGAGACCAATAAGACGATTCTTTCTATCCCAATGAATCCTTATTCCTAGAATATAGGATGCTTTCCCTAGATCCTTCATAACGAAACACTTCCTAAGTCAAGACATAAATTCTTGCAATGTTGGAATGTTGTTTCCTATAAGGAGTATGTCATCAACATACAAGACTAGAAATGTCACTATACCCCCACTAGCTTTAACATATACATATGACTCATCATCATTTCTAGAGACCCCAAACTCTTTGACTCTCTCATGGAATAAGAGATTCCAACTGCGAGATGCTTTTTTAATCCATAAATGGATTTCTCAAGCTTACACACCCTATCAGGACACTTAGCATGTATAAAACCCTCTGGCTGACTTATGTAGATGTCCTTAAATAGCTTCCCATTAAGGAAGGCAGTTTTAACATCCATTTGCCAAATTTCATAATCATGAAATGAAGCTATAGAAAGCATAATCCTGATTGACTTTATCTTAGCTACTGGTGAAAAGGTTCCATCATAGTCAGCTCCTTGGGTTTGAGTAAATCCCTTTGCAACCATCCAAGCTTTATAGGTGTGTACATTCCCATCCATGTCAGTCTTCTTTTTAAAAATCCATTTGCACTTGATTGACTTTCGACCAAGCACATGATTAACCATGTTCCATACTTGGTTATCATACATGGATTGAATCTCACTGTCCATTGCGTCCTTCCATTTAGCAGCCTCATGGATTGCCATTGCTTCCTTGTAGTTAGCAGGTAGATCCAAATTTACAAGTATACGATCACTGACAAATGTGTCACTATCAGTAGTAATATGGAAACCATAAAACTTAGGTGGCATGCTAACCCTATTGGAACGACGAAGGGGTAATGATTTGTCAACTGGATCAACTGGAAACTCTTCCTCATGTTGACTGCTAGTGTTGTTTGAGGTTCCTTCAATTGATGACTCCTGAATTTCTTCAAGATCAATAGCACTCTCATTGTCCTCTTTGAATATTAGCTCTTTCTTGCGAAAGACTCCTCTTCGAGCTACGAAGACCACATTATCACTAGGTCTGTAGAACAAGTATCCAAAGGACATCTATGGATAGCCAATGAAATAAAATTTCGCAGCTATGGGTTCAAGTTTATCATGCGTCTCTCGTCTTACGAGTGCTTCACAACCCCAAACCTTGATATGTGCGAGCGAGGGAGCTTTCCCTATCCACATATCATGAGGTTTTTTGGAAATCTTCTTTGTTGGAACAAGATTCACGATATGGGTGGCTGTCTCTAAGGCATACCCCGAGAAAAGAATAGGAAGAAAATCTAGACTCATCATGGAAGAACCATGTCAAGTAAGGTTTGATTACGCCTTTCAACCACACCATTAAGTTGAGGTGTTCTGGGAGGATTCAATTGTGAAATAATTCCACATTCCTTAAGATAGCCGTGGAACTCGATACTAAGATACTCGCCACCTCTGTCAGATCTAAGCATCTTTATCTTCCTGCCTAAATGAATCTCGACCTCGTGCATAAACCCTTTGAAGCTTTCAAATGTTTTTGATTTATGTTTAATTAAGTAGATATAACCATATTTTTTATAATCATCTATAAATGTAACTTAGTATTGATTGTCATCATTTATGATGTATCTGAAAGGGCCACATACATGTATTTGGATTAGGTCCAACAATCCTTTACCTCTTTCACATGATCTGGTGAAAGGTGATTTTGTCATCTTGCCCAAGAGATAGGATTCACATTCATCATTTGTCCTACCATCAAATGTATCGAACAATCCATCCTTTTGTATTTGGGCGATGTGTTTCTTGTTTATGTGCCCAAGATGACAATGCAAAAAGCATGCTTTGTCCACACCATTGGAAGAATCAATATGAAACACACTATTGCCCAGGTTATCAACACAAGTCACAGTTTCATACACACCATTACAATGTAAAGCTTTAAACATAAAAAAACCATTATGATAAGAAGAAATAGAACCAACTTAGTTATCAAATGAATATCTAAAATCTTGTTTAAATAGTGCATGAAATGAAATAATTTTTCACGTCATATATGACGAATAACAACAATTAATGAAATTAACCCTAACACCACTACTAAGCATAAGCCCATATGTTCCAATCTTGGTAACAAGTGAAGATCGCCTATTCCTAATGATTAGATTGAGCTTACCATGCTCCACCTCCTTAATTTCTCTTAGTCCATGCAAATCAAAACAAATGTGGAAGCCACATCTTGTGTCAAGGACCCAAGGATGAGAAAGTTGTGTGTTTTTAACTTAAATAGTGTAAATACCTGAAGATGACGCCTTGATCTTCCCATCTTTCAAGTCCTTAAGGTACTTAGGGCAGCTTCTTCTCGAATGACCCTTTTCGCCACAGTGGAAGCAAGTGACCTCCTTTAGATCACTAACCGTGGGGACCTCCAATTTGGGCTTCGACTTTGATCCACTGCTAGACCCTCCAACACGGGCCTTCCATTTCCTGGCGGATTGGGAGGGAGCCATCCTTTTCTTCCCTTTTCTAGATCCAATGGCAAGGACAAGAGAATTTGTTTCATTAGAGGCATGGTTTTTCTTCATCCTCGACTCAACAGTTTGCAACAAATTATGAAGCTCGGTTAATGTCGTATCCGTATTGTTCAAATGATAGAGTCAGAACGAACTGATCATAACTAGGTGGTAATGAGTTAAGGACCATATCAATGGCTAACTCACCATCAAACTACACATTGAGCTTATGGAGTTGCTCCATGTATCTTTGCATCTTTTGTACATGAGGGAAAACAGGCTCTCCTTCCTTGAGCTTGCAAGCCATGAAAGCTTTGACGACTTCAAATCGCTCTTGTCTCGCCTTCTTGTGGAACTTTCCAGCGAGGTCGAGATCCATCTCGTATGGCCAGTAGCCCTCATAGAACTTTTCCAGCTCAGGTGCCTTAGTAGCCACCATGATGCACTGACCTTTGTGGCATCATCATAATTTTTGTTGAATGAGTCAATCTCCTCAGGAGTAGCGATGGATACATCAATTTCGACAAGAGGTTTTTGAGGACATATTCCTTGCCTCCATAACAAAAAGTCATCTTCAAGTTCCTCAACTAATCCATGTAGTTGGGACTGGTGAGCTTCTCTTTCGACAAAATCAACAATAGAGAGAAGTTTGAGTGGGAGGAGCCAACTTGAGTAGCAACGAGTTCACCATTTCCAGACATCTTTTAAAGAGACATAGTTTTAGTTAGTGATATAAATCCTTAATATTTTAACCCAAAACAAATATTCAAGGCTTAGATCCAAAATATAATTCACAACAAAGAAGAGGGATATCACAATCTAATTGTGAATTTATTAAGGTAGCTAATACAAAATTTACCAATTTCAATCTAGCATGAAACTCCTAGATCGTTTGAGATTCATTGAATCTTATCAATGACACGTTTAATTTCATATTATGCTCTTACTCATTGTGACTTCGATGCTGAGGATCACAATTAAGATGTGAATAACCATGCAAACCCACTCAAACACCCTCAATTGATTTATGATCTTGCATTGATGCGTCGGTTAACCACACACGCTCCATCACCAATCACAAACATGATTTGTTTCACTATTTCTCCTTTATAGTCCCAAATTAGTGTGTTGGTTAACCACACACGCTCCACTAACGACTCATAAGGAAACCATGTGCATTTTCATAGATTAGCATACAATTTCACATTTATTTTATAAAGTAACTAAAGTGGGATTTATAAAAGGTCTAGTTACTTTATTGTATCATACTTTTAAGAGGTTTTGTCCTATCAAATCCTTTCGACTAATGACCCTCCATCATACAAGGAAGCGGTTGGTGGGAGTGGATACACATTCAACGGTCATTTTATAGGTCGCGTGCTTATACCCTCTTTAGAGTATGGCTTCGTGAATGAGGCGTACTAGCGATTTGACTGACTTATCTTATACATGTAATATATTAAAATTTTAATTATATATATCATATAAGATGTATTTTAAACTTTTTAAAATACAAGGGATTAAAATTAATTTTTTCGAATCAAACAATTAATAATAATTAATTTTAAACTAAATAATGATTTAATCTTTTATCTTAATTAAACAACTAATTAAATAAATTCAAATCATATTATTTACCAATTAAACAATTAATTAAGTAATTTAATGTCACACCCCCAAACCAGAACGGCGGAAACGTTCGGGGGCGGAGGACGTCATATTCAGTATCATAACAATTCATAGAAAGGAAAGTACACACCACCATACATATTAAGGTTTCCAAAATGTTTACATAATTGTATTCGCTACATGTTCAAAAGATAAATACATAAACATCTTTCAAAAGAAGTAATTAACGTCAGCACGTTAATCCTCAAATGTTGATTTGCAAACCTGCTTAGCGGTTCCCTGAGAATACAAGTTATTTCAAAGAAAAAGTGTCAACAATTAAGTTGGTGAGTTCATAAGTAGTGTTTTGAGAAAATGTACGCCATTCGAAAGTTCATGTATGTTTTCCAGAAAATGCGGTATTTTCAAATGAAAAGAGTTATGATTCGTTGGGTTGAAAATGAATGTATTAGATTCAGAAAATCCCATATTTTCCCTAATAGTTGAGATATGATTTGTTGTGCTTTCCAAGAAAAACCCTTATTTTCTTATAAAAGTATGAAATGCATATGAATGTTCGTGTTATAAGTTGTAAATAGTTGCACCAAGAAAATCCCTTATTTTCCTATTAGTTGTTTGTTTTAGATGCATGAAAAACCCTTATTTTCCTAACATAACTGGCAGTCTCTAAGACCGAAAATCGCAAGCAACCGACGTGCTTAAAAGTTGTGGCATAGTTTTATATAATAAAGCTATACGAAGATCGCACTTGTTAGATGAAGAATAGTTTTAATAGCTACTCGTTCATAAAAGCATAATACCATAATAATTGTATATCAGATGAGTTTTATAACCATACTAAACATAATATGCCTGTAGCGACGTTCTTCAGGCGTCGTAGCGTTATGACAAACTGTCACCCCAAAGGACGGACTGTAGCTAACAGTCAGGGCGCGGGATCATGACTTCCCGTATAGATCTATACACATTTGACACGTTCTCCGAACAGGAGACTCTGGTTATAGACAGGACTTGTACCGATACCTTCTAGCAAAAAGGCAGTGTTTGAAGATGTACTTGTCTCACGGATTCTCAACTAAGTCTGTATTAATGTAATAGTTTTGTATGCAAAGATCATCATTTCTCACAAAGTTTTGACAATGCATAATTCATAAGTTTTTAAAATGTATTAAAACGGTTTAACAACAAAAGATACTTTGGAATTTCTAAATACTTTGTATAAATCTAGTGCATGCAAAGTATAACAAGAGTTTTTACATAGTAGTAATAAATCACAAGTGATTCATTTGATAAAAACGAGTAAAGTGAAATTTTTGATGTAGAAGACAAGTTTGTAAACAAAACATATATATGTATATGGTTATATATATGTATAAGTTTTAAAAGATGATTTGGTATGTTTCGTAATTGTTGTTCATATTCTTACGTTTTTATTAGAAACTTTGAATGAAATAATCCTTAAGTTTGATACTAAAGACCCTTTTTGTACTTATCACTTTTGTAAAAATGGTAATTAAACATATTTAAATGATTGTGTTTTAACTTCCTTAATGTATAAATATTGCTCAAAATGTTAGAAGGTGTTAATAAATCTATAAACCACTTTTGACAGTTTTACCCTTTACTGTCCCTGTTTTTAGAAAACTCATAGAAAAATCATTGTAAGTCAAAACCTGAATCTGTCACCTCTGAGAGTTTATAAAATGAGTCTACTTTGTTCCTAATTTTTATTATGATTTTTAGTGGTCTCAAACTAGTGTGAAAATGAACATCTTCACAGACTGGTCCGAAATCACTTTTGAAATGACAGGCAGTTTTATTAAAATCGCCATAAATTGTAGAAAATTCGTATGAATGCGTGCGAGTAGCCCTTAGAAAGGTATAAACTTGAAATGTTTTCATATTGTACATTTTTGAAAGATATTAAGTTTAAGATGGTCAAAACAGTCCGTGAACATGACTCAACTTTTCTGTAGAAAGCTGTCATTTAAATTTAAGTTATGTTTAGTGTTCTAACTTGTATTCCCCCCCCCCCCCCCTTAAAACTTGAAGAAAACATGAAAATTTAGGGGTATGAACTCACCTTATGTGAATACTTGAAGAATGGAAGGTTGAAGATGAACTTTTGATTGTTGGTTTGATGCTCCAAAACAGCCACTCTTTTGGCTATGTTGCTGTCACGAAAATTTCACAGCAAAAGAGCAAGAAAAAGGGTAGTTTACTCACTGTTTTGAATCAATAATTTTGAGTATCATAACAAGTAACTTCCAGGGGTATTTTGTGGTAAAAATATGAAGCAAAAGGAAGGTGTAGATGGGTGAAATGGTGGCTGAAACACAAAAGGGACAGCAACCCTTTTGTTCATGGTTTTGATGGCTTTGGAAGGAAGTTCTTGTTCTTGAAAATGAGATGAAGGTTGAGTGTAATTCCCTGGAGTATTGGCTGGTCAAATGAGGGTAAAATGAAGAGTAAATTTCGTGGATATGAAGGAGGAAAGAGTGGAAGAGGATAAGGGGACAAAACCTAGACTAGCTTGTGATGAGATGTGAGTTTAAGTGATGTGATCTTGTCTAGCCACTTGCTTGGGTGGTTGCTTAGAGATAGAGTTAGTTAACTAACTAACTACTAGTTATTTAGTTAGTTAGGAGTTCTAGTTAAGGAGAGGGAAGGTCTTAATCTCGAAAATTAGACGAGGGATTAAGAAGCATTCTTAGTAAAATGTCTTAAGTGATTAAGCACTTATTAATTAAGTTGACACTTATCTCCACCAATTCTCTTATCTTAATTGATTTAGACATCATAAAACTTACATGAAATCACTTTAAGTCATGACCCATAACTAGTCATTCACTAGATAATAATACATATATACAAATACATACATGTATACTTAGTATAAAATAACAATGTAGTTTTTGTGTATTTGAACTTTAATGTTTATGTTTTATTCTTTTTATTCAAAAACACTTAAATACATTCTAATTATACCTTATAATAATTCATTTTATATTTTAATTTATTTAAATATAAAATTTATTGACCAATGTATAATTTCGTGACATTTAACCGGTTAACCATATCGTTAAACACGTTTTGTCACTTTGGTTCGTATATTTGTCGAATTTAGATCCTACATAACTATTAAGCACACGTTTTAAATAGAACCTAACTTAATTATCAACTAGATACATGTTGATACAAAAATTAAGTTTGTTGCGTTCAAATGATGTTATGTGCTAATTTCACAAACCGGTGATGGTTCGTAGCCATACATCATAATGAAATTTATCAATAGCTACTTGTTTTATATTTCACAATAACTTATTTAAATAAAAGAGGTTAAATTCCTTCAACAATTCTTAATGAAATACTCATATTGCTTAATAATCAAAACATAGCATCGTACGATCATTCGTATTTTTACCAATTGTTACATTTAATTTCATGGATTAATTATTTATTTACCAATTAAATAATTAATTTAAATCATTCAAATTTAATCCTAATCCCTTATACTTCTTTTGATCAATTCATTTTAGTGCACAATCAAATAGAAACCCTATAGCTCTGATACCACTGATGAGTTTTCTAGGTTATAAACAAAAATTACATGTGGCGGAAAAAACGCTTAAACCCTTAAGTTCACATGCAACCTAGAATGGATCTATGTTTTCTCTTTTGATAGCAACTAACTATGAATATCTAGAAAACCCTAGGGGAGAGGCTATGAGATTAAAATTCATACATAAAATTAGGGATACATACCTTTTGATTATTATTGTAAATAATCAAAATAGAATCCTTCTTCTAGCTCTTGGAAAGCTAGCACCATAGGAATGGATGCCTCTAATGGTTTGTACCTAGTAGCAAGAAGACTTGAGGTGAGGGAGGAGATTAGAGCATAAATTTGACTCTATGAAAGCAAGTAAATGTATGTGTAAAATATGGCATCCATGGTGTCCTATTTATACTTGCTTATGGAAACTCCCATGGAAACCAAAGAGTCCTTTAAATGATTATTCTAATTAATCTTAGAATTAAATTCAAATCAATTCTAATTAATCAATTAATCATAACTATTTCCACTTAATATATTAATCATATAACATATTAATAAATCATATATTTCAATTTCCAATTAGTTTATTATTCATATAATAAACTAACAAATTATCCTCTATCTCCATCTGTCATTCTAATTAGTTACTAGTTTTGAGGGAAACCCAAAAAGAACTTTGCTTCTAATTCAAGAATATACCAATTTAGTTATTGGCTTAAACACATTAATCCAACACTTGTTTGCTCGGAGATGTCGTACCATAGGTTTGTTGGGGAGAGGCTTGTTATAGGGTTAAGGGAAGGACTACAGTAGTCCTTCAGAGCACAAAGCTTATTCAACAAATCAGACAGAGACTGCAGACCATTCAGAGTTGGCATAGGAGTTATGTAGACCGGTCCCGATTAGAGTTGGAGTTTTGGGTTAGCAGTATGGTGCTCCTGAAGGTCTCCCCCTATAAGGGTTTTATACGCTTTAAAAAGAGGGGGAAATTAGGTCCCCGGTTTATTGGACCTTTTCAGGTGATTTCCAGGGTTGGCAAGCTAGCTTACAGGTTGGATTTGCCAAGCAAGCTCAGTCAAATCCACTATACTTAGACATGCACACAAAAACCGGATTGGGCTTTAGGATCCGATCCGATCCGAAAACCGGATTTGGTCAAAACCGGTTTTGACCGAACCGGATCGGATTGAACCGGCCACCGGTTTGAAACCGGATCGAGACTTCGAATACGAATCGGATTTGACCACCGGATCGAGAACCGGATTTTGAAGGAACCGGATCCAAAACCGGTTTGAAACCGGTTTTTTTGTTACCGTTAAAAAACGGGAATTTTCAAATTTTTTTTTTTTTTTTTTTTTTTTTTTTAAAAAAAACTAGCCGTTGGAACTTAAAAAAACGGCTACTTTGACTTTTTTTGACTTTTTGGCACTTCTAAACACCTATATATACCTTTCATTTGCTACATTTCAATTTTACACAAAAAATTTACTACTTATTCTCATAATACTCAAAAAAATGAGCTCGAGAAATTCAACCGCGGGTCAAGATTCGGATGCAACGGTGGTTAAAATCATACCAACCACTCGGAGTAAAGAAGTGTGGGAACATTACGATTTGTGTTTGTTGTCGAACGGGAAGGAAAAAGCGAGATGCAAGAAGTGCGGAATGTTTTTGGGAAAAGATGGCAATAGCACGTTAAGGAGTCATACAACAAAAACTTGTCCGGCTGTAAAAGGTCAAAGCGATCCAAGTCAACCAAATATTACTCCCGACGGGTCGATCTTCATTTACAACAATGATGACCTTCGTGAAAGCTTTTGCAAGTTCGTGATTCAAGAGGGCTATCCTTTCAACCACTTCGACAACCCACGATTAACAAGGATTTTGCGGGAAAAAATGCAACCGCAATACCGGCAAGTAAGTCGCACTTCTCTTAGACGTGATGCTTTAAAGTATTGGGATATAGCCAAAAAAGATATCCAATTGGGATTTTTAAATATAAAAACCGGTGTTTCTTTAACCTGTGACGTTTGGTCCTCCGCCGGTAGTTGTCCCAAAAGCTATCTTTGTGTCACGGCACATTGGATAGATCCCTCTACTTCGGTAATGAACAAACGAGTTATTGCTTTTGAACTTTTTGCGCATCCTCACACGGGGGCAAGATTATTTGCAATTTTAGTAAGCGTTATAGAGACTTATAATTTACGCGACAAAATCTTCTCTATTTCGTTTGACAATGCAAGTAACAATACCGCAGCGGCAAAAAGATTAATTGCAAAATATAAACCTATTTTGGATGGCTCGTTTTTTCATACTAGATGTGTTTGTCACATTATTAATCTTGCGGTACAAGATGGTTTAAAAATGATAGATTCGACGATTGAAAAATTCAAAACTGTGTTAACTAGAGTTTTTGGAAGACATAAAGCTACAATGGAAAAATATCGAAAGTTTGCCATTTCCATTAACGTAACTCCATATAGTCCTCATTGGGATTGTGACACTAGATGGAGTTCAACATGCATGATGTTTGAAAGTTTGACACGTCAAAGAATCGCTTTGCAATTATTTTACGACACAATTTCAAAAGGAAAAAACCCGGTTTCGGATTATGATTGGGATTTGATGGAAGAGTTTGTGGAAATGTTAAAAGTTTTTAAACAATCAACCACTTTTCTATCGGGTGTGTATTACCCTACAAGTCCGTTGTTACTAAATGAATTATGGTTGATGTCCGCACAATTGGAACGTTTTGAACAAAGAAGTGAAATATTTGTTTTGGTTACGAGACCAATGAGACAAAAACTAGTCAAATATTTCAAAGAAATGCCACCACTTTTTACTTGCGCCGCAGCATTAAACCCATGTATCAATGTTACGGGTGTAGAGGCTTTGATTACCAAAATTGCTATGTCTTTAAATTTGCACAAAGATAACTCAAACTACATCCGTAACCAAATAAACATTTTTAATGATACTTTTACTAATTTGTTTGACATTTACGCTACAAAATATGGCAATATGTCAAACACTTTTGCAAGTGTAACCGACTCTACTAGCGGTGCATCGGGTAGTGGTGGGGGTCGAACGGATTTTCATATCGACCTCTATAACTACCTTTTGGAGGAGCAAAACAAAAGAGCACGCACATTAACGCCTAGTAGCGAACTTGGAATTTATATGGGTTCAAACTTTTTAAAATTCATGAGTGCACCACAATTTAAAAATTTGGATCTTTTGGCTTGGTGGAGAGAAAAGGAAGCACAATTTCCTATTCTCTCCGTCATGGCCCGTGATTTACTAACCGTCCAAGCTTCCACGGTAGCTTCGGAATCCGCTTTTTCTTTTAGTGGAAGAGTTTTATCAAAGTTGAGGACGAATCTTACCCCGGTTGCGGTAAAGGTTTGCGTTTGCTTGAAGGATTACTTGGATTCTGTGGAACGTATACAACACTTGGCATCACTAGAAGGCCCACTATCACAAAATGTTGAACCGGAGATCATGGATGAAGAATATGCACAAGGCTTATCAACACCTCCGGAAGACGAAGACGATGACGATGAAGTCGAAGATGAAGACGGGGATGAAGAATATGGCATTGATGAGACCCCTAGTTACATGCGTGGCGGTTGAAGAATAATTAAATGAAGGCGACACGAAGTGGAAGACCACAAAAACTATTTCCATTTGGCTAAATGTTATAACGCCACTTTATTATTATTATTATTATTATTTAACTAGTTTAAAAACTCTTTCTAATTCGACGTTTGATGTATGTTTTAACTATTTTAATGTACCCATGTTGCATTTTGTGTTATATTTGAAGTCCAAAAAATGTGTATTTAAAAAAAAAAAAAAAAAAAAAAGAAAATCGGATCGGATTTCGGATCGGATTAAACCGAATCGGATGGGGGGCTCGGAAAACCGGTCAAATCCGGTCAAAACCGGTTTGAAACCGGTTCGGATTTAATGCCGAATCGGATTGGGTGTGTCGTCATCAAACCGGATCGGATCCGGATCCGGATCGGATCGGATCGGGTCTTTGTGCATGTCTAACTATACTTTCCATGTCTCTCAGTTGCGGAAGTGTGTGTTGGACAATGAAGCAATGGTTCCCTTGCACGATATTTAGGTCAATGAGCTCCTGAATTATATTGAGAGGCCAGCGGCGGAAGTAGAGAGAAAGATGAAAGTTTTACGCAAGAACAAGATACTATTAATAAAGGTTCAGTGGCAACATCAGAGGGGTTCTGAATGGACCTTGGATCCCGAGTCAGAGATGTGGGAGCAGTCTGATTTAAGTGGGGGAGAACTGCAACACTCAGATAATGAGGAATGATTTGGACCCATGCATTATTTTAAGGCTCAAGGCATGAGCAGTCTAATGTTCACGATGTGATAGCGACTGATGACCAAAACCCTAAGTTTTTGGTATTTAACGGAATGATAGGGCTAGGGTTACCCACCCTCAGCCTCTTTCACTCTCTAAACCTCCATAAACCCTAATATTATTCCCGTTTAAGATCCTTTGACATTTTGGTGCATTTCTAGCTTTAAGAAGAAAAGAGAAAGAAGAAAGAGTACTCTAGTGGTGGTGTCGGCAAAGAATCATCATCATCACCATCCTTTACTGCTTTTGAACCTTTGTAAGTATCAAAGGCTCCAACTTTATTTCTTGTCATGGATAAATCTTGAGTTTTGTCCATCTTATTTATGCTATTGCATGCTTAAGTGGAGTAAGTCCATAAAGTTAGCAACTTTATGGATTCTAAGACTCCCTAGATCATAATATTGTTCAGAAAGATTGAAGGCATGCATGAGTGAAGTAAATCCATAAAATTGGTATGGATTTGAGGCATGCATGAAAGATTGAAGCTTATTTCTTCACTTTTGACCTAGAAAGTGGATAGATCATGATTAGTGCTTGCATGGCCATAAATAAAACATTTTTATGGACCTTAGGCGTCCCCTTTAACTTCTGGATGAAGTAGACTCAAGGACTTAATGGAATAAGGACTTAAAATGGTGACTGTCATCCTCATACACCGGTCATTATGTGAGATGTAAGATCTCACGATGTGAGATTTGAAGAATCCCCTTCTTCTGTTAGAATCATTGGAGCTCACGATACGAGAATGGGTGCTCATGCTGTGATGCCAGTTCAGGTGGTTTCTTTGACTGAGTTGACTAGATTGGGTCGATTCGAGTGGGAATCATACCAAGTACGCTGTCACAACGTGACCAATGCCTGGCCACGACGTGAGGTTGGATGTGGTATTTAAGAGTCATTGACTTTGACTTTAACTTAGACCAAGGTTGACTAAGTTTGACTTAAGAATATTTTTCACATTTCAGATTATGTTTGTGATTTGGTCATTCTGATGATTAGGTGTCAGTTTCAGATGAGATTCGGAGTCAGGACCTCATCAGCTAGTGCTTAGTTTCTGAGGTGAGTTTTCCTCACTGTACTTACGGATCGAATGCACCAAGGCTGGTTCGTCAGATTATATATCCGGTTATGTGATGGTATGCTATTGTGTTGTAGTGATCTGTTAGATCTGTGTCCTGGTATATAGGATGATGTTATGCTTAGTGATCTGTAGATCTGTCTGGTTGTCTGTTGACTGATTATATGTTTATCTATTATATGTGCACATAGTTTGGTTGGTGGTTGAGGCTTTGTTCTTATGTGCATGGGCCAATAGATCGGGGGCATTCCAACCCGATGGTTGAGTGGGCTCGAGGTTATTCCATCCCAAGGATGAGTGGACCTATTGTATATTGCAACTCCATATTCGGGTATTCCATCCCGAGGATGACTAGACCTGGAGGTTGATTGGGCCGGAGGTATTCCAACCCGATGGTTGACTAGACCCATAGTATATTGGCATTCAAACCTGATGGTTGATTGGGCCTGGGGTATTCCCACCCGATGGTTGATTGGACCTGACATGTTGTTATTGTATATGGTATCTATTTATGTGTCGGTACTTTGGGCGAACTCATTAAGCTTTGGCTTAAGGTTTTTAGTTGTGGTTTCAGTTACTCGTACACATCCTCTATTTAATGTACTTTTCATCTATAGGATACTATGATATGGAACAATACTTTGAAAACAATGATTTCGTAAAAATTCTATTATTTGGGGTTGTTTTAAAAAGTTTAAATTTCTTGTGGTTTCTATGGATGTTACAATGGGGTATCGTTATCTATTATCTCTGACAGATATATAATATTTACCTCCCGATACTGGCGAAGTATGCAAAAATCCCTTGGTACTCTCCAGGATATGATTATAGCCTACCATCCTTAGATTGATGGCCATAGTGAAAGGACCATCCAAACGCTGGAAGATATGCTCAAAGCTTGTGTGACAACCCGAATTTTTTTTTTTTTTTGCCTTGTAAATCCAGTTCAATCAACCAAAAGTCAGAATCGCTCATGCTATCTTTTAGCACTGTTTAGGGTGTGTTTGAGTGTTCTATTCCTAGTGCATTTTAGGTTTGGGTTTTGGGATGAGTTAGCATAAGTTCTTTGTGTTGCATTCGGGCCAAACACTCCTTCAAGAGGAGTGTACGGCTGTACACCCATTATGGTCGTACACCACCTCCCATATATAACATATTCAGTCATTTTTTTATCATTTCTCACACTTACACCTCAAGAACTTTGATTCTCTCTCAACTATCATCAAGCCTTTCACCTTGATCTTCATATATATCTTCAAGAACACCTACTAGTTGTTGGGTTGTATACACCCTAAAACGTTTCCAAAGTGTGAGTACTTCCTTTATCATCTACTTAGGCATGTTAAACACTTGATTTATAGCCTTGAATCATCATCAAAATCATGAACATTAAGAGTGTAAGACCGTACACTCTAAGTGTGGCCGTACACCCTTGTTTGAGTCATAACCTTGAGCCTTAAACCCTTCTAGATGCTAGTTAACCATTAGAACACTTGTACCCTTGAATCCCTATGCATCAAGCCCCTAAATGCACCATTTTGGTGTGTGTACGGCCGTACACACCTTAGTATGGCCGTAAACAACCCTTCATACAATCACATGTGATTCTACACTACGTTTTAAGTGTTCCTTAGTCGCTTAGGTTGTTTCCCTTCATGATTAGTTGTAATATACAATAATTATCTACACATATGTATCAATATATTTCATTTAGGACTCGTTTGTGCCTCGGGAATTCATTCGTGGAACTTCTCATACTCACTCGAATCTTCATTTGAATCACCAACATAAGGTGAGTTCATACCCCTATATTTTACCACTTTTCACTATTTTAAGGGGGGGGGATACAAGTCTAAGGACAATAAATTGTGTTTAGTATAAATGGAATTCTTTAAATATTTTAAATGACACCGAGTCATCAAACTGCTTTTAAATATTGTTAAAATCTTTTAAAAATTGATAAATGCTTTTAAATGTTATTAAACTCTTTTAAATATTGGAGAATGCTTTTAAATGTTCTATAAAATCTTTTTTAATTATTTTGTGGATAAATCATGTTTATATGTATATATTTATATAAATAAGATTTAAAGGGCTTAGGACTGATGATTCGCCTTATTTCCTTTTCCTTGTCTGGATGTGGGCTTAGGATAAAGTTACTTGTTCGACTACTGTTTCAATTTTTGTTATATATATATATATATATATATATATATATATATATATATATATATATATATGAATATAAAAGTTAGTCAAACTAGGTTTCGTACTCCCTTTGTAACATGTCGAGCAAAGGGAGTGCGTTCATGAATATCACATACTTCACAAGAAATAGTAGTAAATTATAGTAGGTATAATTTAGGAGTCAGATCAGGATAACAATCGTCTTAAACATGTATAAAGGTTTAGTAACAACTTGCATTACAAAAAGTTTTTTCACTGTATTACTCGTAAAACTCGTTAACACACCCAATTTGGAGACACGTCTTCGTATACTTAACTAAGTACAGATGAAGTCTAGAATTATTGAACAAGAGTCTCCTAGATGGAGAGCGTGAGTTTGTGTATAGATCTATAGGGGACTGAAAATCCCGCACCTTGCTGCTCGCTACAGTAGGACATGCAAGTCTACGGGTGAGAAATGTCATTATCTGTCGGATTAGTATGGTTATGAGTACTTGCATGGGGGAAACTTATGATATTCTTACGTAGTAATATACTTTCTAATTAGTCGTAAGGAGTAGTTTCGGTGATTACTTGGTATGTACACCAAAGTTATATGTAATGAGAAACTGATAAACAGTCGAAGGTGTGAACTCTGTTTTACTTCCCTTTTCCTTGTTTGGATGTGGGTGCGCGATAGAATCACACAATCAATTGTCTGTCCCTTTCTGATTGTATATAATATGTATATACCAAGTGCTCATGGAATGGTCTTAACATTCATATCAAGTTACAATACTTATGAACATAACAAACAGAAAACAATGTTTTCTATATTTTTATGGTGAGTTAAAACTAGCTATACAATAACATTGTACATCAACATGCAGTTACAACGTTTTTAGGGGATTAAAACTACTTTTCAATAACACCAGGGAATATAGGATTTCCTGGGATAAACTGTAACACTTTCTAGATAGTCTAGTACATTATAAAGGATTCTTAAAGGTTAATGTTATGATCTTCGTTTATACATTCTCGAGTTATATATAACGAAGATTGGATAGACAGTAGAATGTGAGATCTCTAACTTAGTTTCTTTTCCTTGTTTGGATGTGAAACTAAGGTAGAATCCCACAATTTATTATCCGTCAGCTCTTGATTATATCATAACGTGTATAAGCTGAGTAATCACAAATATTAACTCATCACTTAGTTATAATCGATATAACTTAAAAAACTTATGGTTTGATCTGTAATCCTTTAGTTTATACATTAGAGTTATATATGTTGAAGACATGATAGACTGAAGAATGTGTGAATTCTGTTGTACTTCCTTTTCCTTGTTTGGATGTGGTCTTACGGTGGAATCACACAATCGACTGTCCGTCTCATCTTGATTATATGTAACTAGTATAAACTAAGCGATTATAGAAGGACCTGGTTCAGTTACGCTTTACATTAAGAAAATATAGGATTTTCTTGCAGATCATTCAAACTTATTCATTTATCAAAGAAGATACTTTCTTTAAACAAAATCTTATGCACTCACTAACTTTTTAGCTGATACTCGCTTTCAAAATACTTGTATTCTCGGGGATCTAATAAGACAGGTATCCACACTGGAGTTGCGAAGACTGAGAAGTAGTTTCTCGTCTTATCTTTTGATACAATTATAATATTAAACATGTAATGTTTTGAGCTCGATGTAAACACTTTAATATATATACTATGAATGTTGTTGCTTTGATTATTATTATGCAATTTTTTGTGATACTACATATGATGTCCTCCGCCCCCGAACGTTTCCGCCGTTCCAGTTTGGGGGTGTGACAGATTGGTATCAGAGCATTGTTTATAGTGAGCTAAGTATATCAACCTGTAAAAGATATACAAACTATAAATACAATGGGGGCCGTAGTGCTCTGACTAAAAGTATACTTATGAATATAACAATATTATCAAGAAGTATACATACCCCATAAATTTATACTAGAACAAGTATCACAAGTAGAGCAGAACAAAAGTATTTAGATGTTGGACACAACAGTCAAACTTAGGCAGTTATGTAATCATATTTTGGATAAATATAGCCTGATCAACTATAATTATTTGAGATACGATGCACATTTGTTTGGGAGTGATAGTGGTGTTGCGACGAGCCTAAAACTTACCAAAACCTATATACAGAGAATCTATAGAACAAAACATAAAGTAAAATACTATAGGAATATTTTAGGATGCTATTCTATAACAAGTCTAAAAGTGTACCATAACAAGAAACTTGAGAATCAAACACAAAACAAATATACTACAGGAGTATCTTAGATAAGCCATAAATAATTTATGTAAGAATTAAAGACCCTTACTAATAGGTCTGTAATTGTTGAGTTTATAATTCCAAAGGTTATATATAATAAAGATCTTATAGACTCAGAATGTGTGGTTTCTCTTTATCTCATTTTCCTTGTTTGGATGTGGATTTAGAGTAGTATCACATATTCGATGGTCTATTAGATCCGAGTTATATATAATTTGTATACACTATGTGATTGTAGAAGGACTCAGTGAGGATCACAAGTTAAAATTTGTTACTAGAAATAGTTATTTAGTCTCATAGATTCTTTAGACATTCTCATTCTCGCACCAACAACATAGCTAGAGATACCACCTCACTAGGATAGTCAAAGGAGGAGTCAAGGATAAACAAGGAAGGATCCACATAGAGGACTTTGAGAAGGTATCAGACGGGGAGTACGAAGCTAGGGAAATTCTTGAGGACACAATAGGAAGATAAGGAGACAACATATCACTTTTGTCAAGCGTAAGATAGAGGACAGAGGAAACCACTCATGGATCATACGAGGTGGCAGAATACCTTACGTGTCACCCTTATAACTATCAGATCATTACAACCTAGTGAGTCGGTTAATATACCACTCATACTATGTGGTAGGCTTAAACTATTTATAAATCCAACTTGTAAATAACAGTAAATCGGGTCATAGGATTTCAGTTAGGGATAACCCCAACCATTAATTCATAAGTCTATTTTATATCGACCTCCATTATGAATTGTTTACAAATCTGCTTTGAAAACTTATCCCTAATTCATCTTTTCATTTGTTTAGCTAAAAGATGCCTCTTAGAAGGAATCGTAGACACTTTAACATCCCTACTGCACCAACTCCACCATTGCCACCACCTCCACAATTCGATACTACAATGTTACAGGCAGCAATCACTGCTGCAGTATCCGTAGCCATGACACACATCAATGCAACTGCTACCGGTGGTTCGGGTAGGGGTATTATCAACAATAATCATGTGCATCATGATGCAATGGTTTGAGAAGATAGAATAAGTCTTCCAAATTTGCGAGTGCCTAGATGGAACTAGAGTAAAATTTGCTTCTTGCACTTTCACAGGAAGAGCCCTCACATGGTGGAATAGCCATGTGAAGTCCTTAACCCTTACAGTGGTGAATTCGATGGGTTAGGAAAACCTAAAGGAAATGATGAGGGGAGAATACTGTCCCAGAGGTGAGATACAAAAGCTAGAGGAAGAGCTTTGGAATCCCACAATGGCCAGATCTGATATAGTGGTCTACACAGATAGGTTTAGTGACCTAGCGACACTATGGCCCGAGATGATTACTCTAGAGAGTAAGAAGATGGAAAGGTACGTCTAGGGATTATCTCCTCCGACACAAGGAAATGTTTTGTCATCAGAACCTAACACTTTTGATGATGCGAAACGCTTGACAAAGAGGCTTGTTCACCATGAAGTTGGCTAAGGCGTGATTACCCCTATATCTGAGTCATCAAAAGGGTATGCCCACAAGCGAAAGTCTTGGAGCGATAAGAAGGGGAAGTCAAGAAAAGAGACCATGAAGAGACAACAGTTGGTTACCATTCATGCTGCTACAAATCCTGTCACCCTAACACCAGTTAGTCGATATGCTGGAACACTTCCGAAGTGTAACAGGTGTAACTTTCATCACACCGGAGCGTGCTGAGAGATGCATTGCGAAAATTGCAATAGAAAGAGGTACACTGCTCATTTCTGTAGAGCACCAGCATAACCTATCTCCCAAGTCCCTGGCATCGGAGTCAGCCAGGCTTGCTATGGATGTGGCAAAACGGTACACATAAAGAGGGATTGTCCAATAACAAAGATCTCTAGCGGAGACGGGAGGATACTAATGATCACTGCAGGGGAGACCATTTCGGACCGACATTAATCTATCTGGTACGTTCCTAAACGTTAATGTTTAGACTTCTGAACTTTTAAAAAATAGTGCAACTCGAGTCATATCATTTTGCGAGATTCCACCAGTTCATGTGGGACTCTCGTGCTGCTAGTACTCGCTTGAGGCGGTACATCTTGTTTGCAGCAGTAATAACATAGTTAAAACTAAAGTACTGAAACATTTACATAGGTTGCACCATCGTGTTTTTGGAACGCCTTTGTAAGCTAGTCTAATGCTATTTATTCTAAGTAGTCCAGTATCGTCATTTGACATGAGTCGATTCGATCCTCGTAATGTCAGTTTCTGCAAAAATTCTCTTCTTGTAATCGACTTTCTAACGAAGATTTCGCTCCAAAACTCCGAGGTACGCATGCGAAGAGTGCCTTATGTTTCGTAACTTTCCCGAAGTATCCTCAGCATACCTCCCCAAAATACCGCTCGTACAGTACGTCGAGCTTAATACGACGGACCCGTACGGTTAATCAATCACTGATGAGTGTATACGCAAGAGTAGTACATAATTAGAGTTCTACAGGCTTAGAATCGATGATTCAGCTTTAACTTCTTTTCCTTGTTTTGATGTGAGCTTAGAGAAGAATCATTTATTCGACTGCCTTTTCAATCTTAATTATATATGACTCGTATACGCGAGGCTGTGATCGATGAAACGAGTATGAGCTCTATTATGAACTTCAGGACGGAGACTGCCCAAGACTAAGATTGATTATGCTACCATGCGAATAAACTTAGAAGTCAAACCAATACCCTTCCCACCGATCCGAAGAAGTGATGTAGATGGAACAGAAGTACCTACCCTCTTCCTTAATTCATGAGTAATCACTTTACACTATGAATTTCGGGACGAAATTCCCTTTAACCGCGGGATGATGTGACAACCCGAATTTTTTTTCCTTTAAAGCTTGTCCAATCAACCAAAATTCAGACTCGATCCTGCTATCTTTTAACTATTTAGGGTCTGTTTGAATGTTCTAAGCCTAGTGCATTCACGTTTTGGGTTTTAGGATGAGTTAGCGTATGTTCTTCGTGTTGCATTTGGGCCAAACACTCCTTCAAGAGGAGTGTACGGCCATACAGATGGGTGTACGGCCATACACCCATCATGGTCGTACACCACCTCCCATATATAACATATTCAGTTATTTTTGATCATTTCTCACACTTACACCTCAAGAACTTCGATTCTCTCTCAACTATCATCAAGCCTTTCACCTTGATCTTCATATATATCCTCAAGAACACCAAGAACACCTATTAGTTCTTGGGTTGTATACACCCTAAAAGGCTTCCAAGGTGTGAGTACTTCCTTTATCCTCTAGTTAGGCATGTTAAACATTTGATTTATGGCCTTGAATCATCATCAAAATCGTGAAAATTAATAGTGTATGGTCGTACACTCTAAGTTTGGCCGTAAACCCTTGTTTGAGTCATAACCTTGAGCCTTAAACACTTCTAGATGCTTCTTAACCATTAGAACACTTATACCCTTGAACCCCTATGAATCAAGTCCCTAAATGCACCATTTTGCTGTGTGTACGGCCATACACTCTTGGTGTGGCCGTACACACCTTATTATGGCCGTAAGCAACCCTTCATACAATCACATGTGATTCTACACTTCATTTTAAGTGTTCCTTAGTCCCTTACGTTGTTTCCCTTCATGATTAGTTGCAATATACACTAATTATATACATATATGTATCAATATATGTCATTTAGGACTCGTTAGTGCCTCGGGAATTCATTCGTGGAACTTCTCATCCTTACTTCAATCTTCATTTTAATCACTAACATAAGGTGATTTCATACCCCTACATTTTACCACTTTTAACTGTTTTAAAGGGGGGGGGGGGGGAATACAAGTCTAAACACAAGAAATTGTGTTTACTCTAAATGAAATTCTTTAAATATTTTAAATAACACTAAGTCATCAAACAGCTTTTAAATATTGTTAAACTCTATTAAAAATTGATAAATGCTTTTAAATGTTATTGAACTCTTTTAAAAAATGGAAAATGCTTTTAAATGTTCTATAAAATCTTTTTAACTTATTTTGTGGATAAATCATGTTTATTTGTATATATTTATATAAATAAGATTTAAAGGGCTTAGGACTGATGATTCTCCTTATTTCCTTTTCCATGTCTAGATGTGGGCTTAGCGTAAAGTTACTTGTTCGACTGTCGTTTCAATTTTATTTATATATCTTGTATATATATGAATATAAAATTTAGTCAAACCAGGTTTCATACTCCCTTTGTAACATGTCGAGCAAAGGAAGTGCATTCATGAATATCACATACTTAACAAGAAATAGTAGTAATTATTATAGGTATAATTTAAGATTCAGATTAGGATAACAGTCGTCTTAAACATGTATAAAGGTTTAGTTACAACTTTTATTACAAAAAGGTTTTTCACTGTATTACTCGTAAAACTCATTAACACACCCAATTTGGAGACACGTCTTCGTATACTTAACTAAGTAAACAGGAAGTCTAACTTATTGAACCAGAGTCTCCTAGAGGGAGAGCGTGAGTTTGTGTATAGATCTATACGTGAGTGACAATCCTGCACCTTGCTGCTCGCTACAACGGGACATGCAAGTCTACGGGTAAGAAATGTGATAAACTGTTTTGGAGTTTACAAAGCGTTGTGTCAAGTTATCTGTCGGATTAGTATGGTCATGAGTACTCACATGGAGGAAACTTACGATATTCATACATAGTAATATACTTTCTAATTAGTCATAAGGAGTAGTTTCGGTGATTACTTGGTATGTACACCAAAGTTATATGTAATGAGAAACTGATAGACAGTCGAAGGTGTGAACTCTGTTTTACTTCCCTTTTCCTTGTTTGGATGTGGGTGCGCGATAGAATCACACAATCAATTGTCTGTCCGTTTCTGATTGTATATAATATGTATATACCAAGTGCTCATGGGATGGTCTTAACATTCATATCAAGTTACAACACTGATGAACATAACAAACAGAAAACAATCTTTTCTATATTTTTATGGTGAGTTAAAACTAGCTATACAATAACATAGTACATCAACATGCAGTTAGAACGGTTTTAAGGGATTAAAACTACTTTTCAATAACACCAGGGAATATATGATTTCCTGGGATAAACTGTAACACTTTCTAGATAGTCTAGTACATTATAAAGGATTCTTAAAGGTTAATGTTATGATCTTCATTTATACATTCCCGACTTATATATAAAAAATATCGGATAGACAATAGAATGTGAGATCTATAACTTAGTTTCTTTTCCTTGTTTGGATGTGAAACTAAGGTAGAATCCCACAATTTATTATCCGTCAGCTCTTGATTATATCATAACGTGTATAAGCTGAGTAATCACAAATATTAACTCATCACTTAGTTATAATCGATATAACTTAAAAAACTTATGGTTTGATCTGTAATCCTTTAGTTTATACATTAGAGTTATATATGTTGAAGACATGATAGACTGAAGAATGTGTGAATTCTGTTGTACTTCCTTTTCCTTGTTTGGATGTGGTCTTACGGTGGAATCACACAATCGACTGTCCATCTCATCTTGATTATATGTAGCTAGTATAAACTAAGCGATTATAGAAGGACATGGTTCAGTTACGCTTTACATTAAGAAAATATAGGATTTTCTTGCAGATCATTCAAACTTATTCATTTATCAAAGAAGATACTTTCTTTAAACAAAATCTTATGCACTCACCAGCTTTTTAGCTGATACTCGCTTTCAAAACACTTGTATTCTCAGGAATCTAATAACATAGGTATCCACAATGGAGTCACGAAGACGAAGCAGTAGTTTCTCGTCTTATCTTTTGATACAATTGTAATATTAAACATGTAATGTTTTGAACTCGATGTAAACACTTTAATATCTATACTATGAATGTTGTCTCTTTGATTACTATTATGCAATTGTTGTGATACTACATATGACGTCCTCCTCCCCCGAACGTTTCTGCCATTCCGGTTTGGGGGTGTGATAGCTTGTGTGATAGTATTTCGGCAATGCATGAGATACTCACCTTCTTATGGTTGAGTTCTCATACAATAATATCTCTCACACAAGCATTAAAGATGCGTCATTCAATGCTCTATACGGCTTGAAAGATCTATCTCCTATTTGTTGGATGGAAGTTGGAGATACCCAACAAACCAAGAAATTCGTTGGGAATACCCTATAAACTAGCCGAAAGACAATTGACGAGATGACTGAGAAGATAGTGCAAATTCGAGAATGCATGAAGGTATCGCGTGGCAAAGGTGAGCGCATTGTTGATTTTACCCATTTTCTTCGAAATTCCCTGACCTTAATCATGCCATCTAAGACTTTAGTTTCCCTAAAGTGGAACGCTAGCTGCTTTGTTTCCTCGAAGGTGTAGGGCTTGTATGATCGTATCTGCTTCCTGACTTGAGGTGATAGTCCTTGTAGATATGCACCGATATTCTTGCTTTCCGAGCAAATCACTTCTAAGCATACCATGGCTATGTCTTCAAAGTGTATGGTGTAGATAGCTAGACT
Source organism: Lactuca serriola (assembly GCF_051521515.1). Classification (NCBI taxonomy): domain Eukaryota; kingdom Viridiplantae; phylum Streptophyta; class Magnoliopsida; order Asterales; family Asteraceae; genus Lactuca; species Lactuca serriola. Next base: position 120,652,969 of record NC_136408.1, on the reverse strand, counting down.
GGACTTCGTAGTGCTTAATTGACTAAATTTATGTTCTACTCTGGCTATATCTCCCGTAGAATAGAATTCTCGTATCATTTTCCTTTTCAACTCTTCCCAAGAGAATATAGAGGTTGCATCTACTCCTAAGGCCTTAACATGGATACTCCACCAGATGAGGGCATTCCCCATGAAAGGGCAAGTTGAAAATTGTACCCTAACCTCCTTATTAAACCTAATCTATATTCCTTTAATCCAGTGGATTAAATTATTTACACCTTCATCTCTATAGAAGGATCTTAGCTTACTACGAAGAAAATCCTGGTAAGCTTTCTACTCTCCTTGCTGCTTCCTTCTCCATGGTTAATACTGAGATTCCCTAATGTATTAGAGACTTGATGTTGAATCATGGCTTGGATGGCGGCTGGTTTATGTAGAGTTAGTATAGTAGGACTGTTTTCCTAAAACAACATGAGAGGATTATTGGGTTTTACCTAAAGGTTCAATAATATTTCTTATTTGTAGGGTACTTATAGTTGCACTCTTAGCAACTTGTCTACTTATCACTTTTATCAGTATTTTCTAATTGGGATTTTTGGATTTTTTTATTGTTAATATCACAACTTTTGGTTGCTTTCTTGTAACCTTTTGATAATAGCATGTTATTGTTGCTTCCTTAGCAACTTACTGTTGTTTTCCTAGCAGCTTCCTATTGTTTCCCTAACAACATATTGATCATATCATGATGTCATTGCTTTCCTAGCAACTTCATGCTGTTTCCCTAAAAACTTACTGATCATAGCATGTTATTGTTGCTTTCCTAACAACTTACTGTTGCTTTCCTTAGCAACTTACTAATCATCCCAAGGAAGCTCCTTCTTCATTGTCATAAATTTTGGCTCCTAAAGGTTTTTATTATTTTAGGTCATCCAAAGGGTCCAAATTGTCAAAAAGGAAAAATATTGCCTGTCCACGCCGGGCACATGATCCGCGCGTCGCACACATATAGTAGATCAGCATTAAAGTCGATTTTTGGCTTTATTCGAATATTTCATCTGCTTTGTCGCTATTGGGGCCCACACGCATGAAGAACACATGGCGCACCTACTTCCTTTTGTCGATTTCTTCACTTAATTAAAGCACTCTATTATTAGGTAATCTCTATTTTAAATCCTAACCTAAATTTTCGGCTAAATTTCGACTTTTAAGGGGTTTTAGAGGATTTTATCAATTTGCGAATTTTGGTTGTATTTTGTGAAATTGATGAGTAATACTTGTACTACTGATTCTACTTCCAATATACTATATTTTGGGTTTAATTCATCAACTAATTCTCATTTTTAATTTTTAAAATTTTGAATATTTTGAACTAAAATCAGAAACTAATGTTGTTTTGGACGAAATGAGAAGCCTATACGTGTTCTAGAGGATTAACCTGTAACGCCTGCATATTCGGGCTAGTTAATTTAGAAACAATGAGCGTCAAAAATGACTTTTTTTTATTGAAGATGATTTAGAAGGATTAATCTTAACCAAGTTATAGGATATGTCACAAGGGTTTCGTACATATAAAGAACGATGAAATCCGAGTTATAACGAAGAAGTTATGACTCGTCGAAGTTTTTCGGCAAAACCGGCACGACGCTGTGTGACGTAAATAGTGAATTTACGATAGATGACTTTTTAGCCTTAGCAATCCAAACAAAAGTTGTAATGACCCAAAAATCAAAGGCAAAAATTTCATTTTTAATATAACTAAAACATTGATACCATTTAGTCTAAACATTTCAAATCATAGTCAAACAAATCATTTATCAGAGTTTATCCCAACATCATTCATTGTGGAAATCATAGGTGTGTGCACTGCGATTAATCTGATCCTTCCTTTCCAAAACGATGTTACCTGAAACCATTAACAAAACCTGTAAGCACGAAGCTTAGTGAGTTTCCCAGAGCATATCATACACACAATCCACATATCACATATCCTGATAGCTATAGAAGCTACCTGTACCACATAACACATAAGCCATGCATACATAAAACCTGTAAGAATGCCATGGGCTACCCCACATGGTCTTCATACTAGGACTGCAATGGGCTACCCCACATGGTCTTACATCCAATGTCATGGGCTCTCCCACATGGTCTTTACCTAGGAATGCCATGAGCTACCCCACATGGTCTTATATCAAATGCCATGGGCTCCCGCCGGAGTCTTCCATGAAAAAAACACAATCATATATCATATCTAATCACATAATGACCAACACATATAACATAATCACATAATAGGCCGGCCTTGGTGCCTTACACCAATGGGTATAGTAAGAAGACTCACCTCGAATGCAGACGCTTCCTGAAGTAATCCTTAGCTGCAGCCTCGCCAGCTTCCCGAGCTGTCACTACCAATCAATATACCCAATTAGCAATTAGGTTCCATACCAATATCGTTAGTTCATGCATGGGGTAAAATGACCATTCTACCCCTGGCCCAATATGATCCAAACTAAGGCCCATAACCCAAAAAAACAACCCAACACTATAACGTCTAATACTATATTGGGCCACGAGGCCCAATAGCCCAACCATATCATCCATGCTTGAAAACAGCTACACTAGTCCACTAACTCCAAAAACGTGACCAAGCCCAAAGACTCATTGGGGCCCAAAAGCTCAAAGGCCCAAAATAGGTCCAAGTCCCTCTGCTGAGTGTACGCCCTACGTACCACCCTAGTACGTGCAGCGAACTCGGTCCTCGATTTGTACACGTTGCGTACTCCAGGCTATGCCCAATGTAGCATCAAGTTAAGAACTTTCTCCATTAAGTGCTTAGTACTTAATTTCCTTATGTCCAAAAGTTAGATCTAAGCTTATTAAGATGACCTAGGGCATAAAGTTGGCAACTTTATGCCTTTGCATCTCTCATATGCTCCCAATACTCCCATTAAGACCTTTCCAAGGGTCTTAATCCATCCATGAGGTCAAAACACCCATCAAGACTTCATTTTTATGTTGTAAAGGGACCAAGGGACCTTAGAGCTAACATTTCCAGCCTTTGGAGTTGCTCAACTCACAAGCGGAGACCGAACACCAAGAAAAGGGACAAAACTAGAAAACCCTAACTAGATCTAACGCATAAGATGGAAAGATCAAAGCTTTTTACCTCCAGAAGCTCTTCAAGATGAACTAGATGCAGATTCTTGCAGCCCAAATCCAACCAAAGCTTGCTTGGCAACTTCCTCTTCCTGAATGAACTCCAAAATGGCCTCAAATACACTCCTTAAGCTCAAAATACCCTCTCAATGGTATTAGGGTTTTCCAGAGACATTAAAGGTTAAAGAGGATGATTAGGGTAAGGCTCAAATGAGATAAGCATGCTCATATAGGTGCCAAGTCCAAATTTTAGGGTTTTCAATCAGACCCTCGTACGCTCAGGGTACCTTTTCGTACGCCCCGCGAATGAGGCAGCACACCCCGATCTGGTCTTTGCTTATACGCTTCGCGTTCTTCAACCTATGCCTCGTGTAGTTCCTCTTCCTCCGGTACACCCTGTGTACCATCTTGGTACGCCCCGGGTACTAGGGCTTTTTCCAGAACTCCCAAATTCTTCCGAAGGCTATAACTCACCCGATACAACTCTGATTCCGACCATTCATATATCCATAGAAAGGTATCGAGACACTTAACATTATTAACAAATTCTTGTCTGCCACAAAACGTCCCGAACCAACATCCTCTTCACAAGAGACTTGCACTGACAAAATTACCAAAATATCCTTAGATCCAAAACATGAATCAAACCTCCGGATCAATTCTAATACATCACTCGCATCTAAAAGAGCCTAGATCTTAGCTTCTCAAAATCCATAACCCTCATGATGACCGACCTTCGGCCCACATCCTCAGACTAGGAGTCAGTTTGGAACAGAGCGTTACAAAAGTGATAGTATACGTTAAACCGAGACTGTGCATAAAAAGAACGCCCAAATCTGACTTCGTATGAGGAAGTTATGATTTTTCTAAGATTTGGCCTAGCAGTTCACAGCCCGAAACTCGAATTTTAGATCGAGCGGTTTTTGGCCAACACAACCTAAATGAGAATTTAAGATCTCATTATTAGCAGTGCAACGGTAAAAAGACATACAAAAACAGACATCGGATAAAGAAGTTATGAATTTTTAACGGACTTTTCTTGTCCCGGCCTGTTAAAAAATATAACTATAAAAATTAAGTCTAAATTAGCCGACGGAGTCTAAACAAAAGTTGTAGAGTATGATCCCACCTATGCGTGGATATAAAGAACATCAAAAACAAAGCTAGTATGTGAAAGTAATGAATTTTCTAAGTCGGGAATGAGTTGTGTGAAATAGAGTGACGTGGCACAATCCTGGACGTAGCTTCCTCCCCACGGCCAGCCACCAGATGGTGACATGTGGCATGGACTCGGTGAGTCGTTATTCTGACTCGGTGAGTCGATCAGATTTTCAACCTATAAATAGAGGTGTCGGGCAGCCTCATTCCTCACACCTTCAACCCTCTCTTTCTTTCTCTAACCCCCAACCCCGCCCCCTTCCCAAAGCCTAGGGTAACTCCCTACCAAGAGAAGGAAGCCCCGGAGCTCCCGACGGCTCGGGAAAGAAGAGCTTTCAGCTCAGAAACGCTGCTTCAGCGAAGCCCGGTTTTGCGAAAAACCTACTGTAAATGAGATATGCCTACCCTGCCTTAAGTAAAGCTTATGTTTGAATATGGTAATGTTATTAGGACCTTATAATAAAGATTTGGGCTATTATAATGAGTTATATAAGTGTCGTTATAATATCTTTTTAACTAGCCGCGATACGGGGAACCTGATTTGAAGGGTCGCTTGGGTTGTTGGATTCAGAAGTGCTATATGCCAAAATGATCCTGCCCTTCTATGTTTCATGTCTGGACCCTGCCTGTACATAGTGGTTAAGAAGTATTGTTTAGCGCTTATGTAATAGTAATAATGCCAAGACTGTTAATAAGTCTCGTGAATATTAGACTAAACTCTAGTGATAATAATACTAGGTTTCGTCAAAGGAAAATTGTTTTAAGAAGCGAAGCGCTGTTTGAGTTCAGGATCACCACCTTATCAGGTGAGTGCATAGTTACTTTCATCCTACACATAGATATGAAGTATTTTATATGAATTACGTGCTATGTGATTATATTATCTGAATACTTATCGTCTATGTTGGATGAACGATTTTTATACATGTTTTAAATCATTTAAACTGTATATGTATTTTATATCTACAAAATGCGTTGCATAAAAAGATGGGTAGATTAGAGATGAGATAAATGATGAGCGAAGACGGATGAGATGAACAATGAGCGATGATATATGAGTGTTAAAGGATAGTGAGAAGCAATGGGCCAAATGGATGAGCCAAAACGATGAGCCAAAACGATGAACCAAACGATGACCCAAGCGATGGCCCCATCCTCTAGCAGAGTATGGATGACAACCACAGTCTATTTTAGACAGTCCGATGGAACACTAGCAGGCTCGCAACCTGTAGGTGCTGTGAACGAGATGTTCATCCCGTGTACTCTAAAAACCCATTAACATGTATTGTGAGTGGATTCTCCGAAACAATATTGTCGATAAACAAGATAAACCCTGGCAACTATGGACTTAGTGCCTGTTGAGTAAACCTTAGCAATGATGGATTTCTTGACTATTCCTTAGGATGACCCTTAGGAATGAAAGAACGAGGAATAGCTGATTCTTAGTGTAGAATAAAGAAGATAATGGGGATGGGTAATTGGGTTGATTGTTTGATGTTTAAACATAATAATTATATTATTGTGGGTTAAAAACCCTATGTACTCACCAGGTTTCCCAACTTGACCCACTCAACTCATTTGTATCACTGGCGTCGATATGAAGTTATATTACACTGAGAGATTAAGGAGATATAAATCACTTGTGATAATGAAAGTAAGTTCTGTTTATGCTTATGTTTATGTATTGACGAAGACACCCCAAATGTTTTAAAATGAATAAAAATACATTTCTTCGAAAATGCTTTGATAATGTAATTATCATGTTTTTCTGGGAACAAATTCCGCAACATTTTTATTAAAAGAGATACCCTGCTTGTTATAAAGCATAAACAAAAATCAGTCTTTTTTGGCCATGAAAATGGAGATGTCACGGTTGGTATCAGAGAATTAATTTAAGTAAACTAGGAATAAGGATTTATTTCTAGACTTAAACTTAGAATGCTAAGTGATGAGCGTGAGGGGTGTGTCTAATGAATTTAGGTAATACACCTGAATAGACACAAGCATTAGCTTATTGAGGGGAAATGCCTTACATGCTTTTATGTGCTAAATGATTTCTGATATGCATTATATGATCAAATCTATGGTCTATTGCCGACTGGATATAGAAACTTTATGTGTTCGGATGTCTAAACGTTTAATTACGGTATTAGAATTTACATGTAACTTTTTAGAGTGATAAGGAGGTTTTACACGTCGATTTAAAAATCTTCTCTCTCTAAATTCTCGTCACTACACACCGAACGTCTGACCTTGGTGTATAGATCGACATGGTGAGCACTCGAAGCAGATTTAGAAGTAGAAACCCGCAGCTTGAGCCACAAGTGATTAAGCATGCACCAGAAGTAGCAGCTACACCTGAGCCAAACATGATGGTAGGGGTACAGGCAATGGTGCAGATAATATCGGATCAACAGATGGAAGAAACAAGGTGCTTTCTTCAACAAAGTAAGGACGAACTCACTGTGCCAGTACGCCATACACCCACTTTTGAGGCAGCCATCTAGGTTGAAGTTGGCAAGAAGAGGAATTTTGAAGGGTCATCAAGGTCTAACAAGGAGAGAAAATTTCCAAAGTCTGGAGGAAGGAATGGAAATGAAACAAGATGGTGTGGGAAGTGCAAAAAGAAACACTCTAGAAAATGTGGCAAGGAGGTGACTTCTTTCAAATGTGGAAAGTTTAGACATTACGCCGATGAGTGTACGTTCAACACAAAGGTGTGTTACAAATGTAATCAGGAAGGGCACTTCAAGCAAGACTGCCCAAAGAGGAAAGGGGATACAAAGCCAAATGTACCGTTGAAGCACTATGAGAGATGCAACGAGAAGGTGACTTGTTACAAATGTGGAAAGGCAGGGCATTACGCCAGCAAGTGCGCATCCAACAGGAGGGTGTGCTACGGATGTAACAAAGAAGGGCATTTATCTAGGGACTGCCCAAAGAAAAATGAAGCAGCAAAAGCAAATGCACCTCCAGAAGCAAAAAACATCCTTGACGAAGCAGATGTCAATGCAAGGAATCAGGAGTGAGGACGGATATTCGAAGGTCAAGTTATGAAGTAGCCATGTAGATAGTAGAATGTGGTTTAGCCAATTAGAGGCATAGTCTAGGGTGAACTTGAACACCTATGTAATAGTTTCAAGAAATAATATAAACCTTGGTTTTGTTATCTGATGTGTCAAGTTGTTATGTGATTTTCTTATATGGTGAATTGGAAAACTGCGAGACAATACTTGGGAAGAGTATGAGTAGGTGTGAATGGTAGTAGAGGCCTATACTATCGGAAGCACAAGACTCGCACTTGGATCAGGGAAGGTCACCAGGTTACCAAGAAGCTAGTAATTGGTTCCATTTTGCTCATGTATGTCATTACCATTGTTTTGGTAATGATTAAGAAAATGATTGTTATTTCGACGCTAGTGGTCATATCAAATCGAGTCCGACTAAGATGAGTATGTTACGTGGTTAAAAGAACTAAGTTCGATTGATGTCATATCTAACGTAAACCAGAAGATTGAAATAAAGGGTAATCAAAGCGATCAATAGAAGTATCGCAATCGTTGTTAAAGAAGTTGGTAGCTAGATATGCTACATGTGATTATACCACATTAGAACATGAAGGAAAGTATATTCCATTCCGGAATTCGACTCTAAGAGATCTGATTCTAAGAACTGCAACATACGACGAGAGGTCATTAGAACATGACCCATCGGTATATTATGGAAATCAAATAACTTATCTTAAGTTGGTTAAGAAGAAGAAGGAGTCTTTGAAAAAGATCAAGATTGTGACATGGAGGTCATAATTGAAAGTCTAACATGAGATAGAGAGCGGGTACAAGATCAAGCACCGCCTGTAGTCAAGAAGTCCAAGTGTTAGACACTCGTTTGAAGAAACAAAGGAGTTATGGTTATTACCTAGGATGAAGAGATAACCTATGGAGTCATTATACAAGCCCTGTTTTGTTGATTATTCTGGGACGTAATCATCCTAAGGGGGAGATAACTGTAACGCCCGAAGATTCGGGCTAGTCAATTGTGAGCATCAAAAATGACTTTTTGATGTAATATTATTTACAAGAAGTAATCTTAAGCAAGTTATATTATATGTCACAACGGTTCCGTACATATAAAGAACGCCGAAATCCGAGTTATAACGAAGAAGTTATGACCCGTCGAACTTTTTTGGCAAAACCAGCACGACGCTGTGTGACGTAAATAGTTAATTTATGATAGAGGACTTTGTAGCCTTAGGAATCTAAACAAAAATCATAGTATACGTTAAACCGAGAGCGTGCATAAAAAGAACGCCTAAATCTGACTTCGTATGAGGAAGTTATGATTTTTCTAAGATTTTGGCCTAACAGTACACAACCCGAAATTCGAATTTTAGATCGAGCGGTTTTTGGCCAACACAACCTAAATGAGAATTGAATATAAACGGTAAAAATACAGACAAAAATGGACGTCGGATGAAGAAGTTATAAATTTTTAACGAACTTTTCCTGTCCCGGCCTGTTAAAAATATTACTGTAAAAATTAAGTCAAATTCAGCCGACGGAGTCTAAAGGAAAGCTATAGAGTATGATCCTACCTATGCGTGGATATAAACATAAAAAACGGAGCTCATATGCGAAAGTTATGAATTTTCTAAGTCGGGAATTAGCTGTGCAAAATAGGGTGATGTGGCAAAATCCTGGCAGTAGCTTCCTCCCCACCGATAGCCACCAGATGGTGACATGTGGCATGGACTCGGCGAGTCGATAAGATTTTCAGCCTATAAATAGAGGTGTCGGGTAGCCTCATTCCTCACACCTTCAACCCTCTCTTTCTCTCTCTAAACTCTCTCTCTCTCTCTCTCTCTCTAACACCACACACCCCCCCCCCCAAAGCCCCCCAAATCCTAGGGTAAATCCCTAACACGAGAAGGAAGCCCCGGAGCTCCCGACGGCTCGGGAAAGAAGAACTTTCGACTCAGAAACGCTGCTTTAGCGAAGCCTGGATTTTGCGAAAAAACCCGCTGTAAGTGACATACGCCTACCCTACCTTAGGTATAGCTTACGTTTGAATATAGTAATGCTATTAGGACCATATAATAAATATTTGGTCAATTATTATGAGTTATATAAGTGTCGTTATAATATCTTTTTAACTACTCGCGATACGGGGAATCTAGTTTGAAGGGCTGCCTGGGTTGTTGGATTCAAAAGTGCTATATGCCAAAATGATCATGCCCTCCGGTGTTTCATGTTTGGCCCCTGCCTGTACATAGTGGTTGACAAGTACTGGTTAGCGTTTATATAATAGTAATAATGTTAAGACTATTAATATGTCTCAGTGAATATTAGACTAAACTCTAGTGGTAATAATACTAGGTTTCGTCAAAGGAAAATTGTTTTAAGAAGCGAAGCGCTGTCTAAGTTCAGGATCACCACCTTATCAGGTGAGTGCATAGTTACTTTCATCTTACACGTAGATATGAAGTATTTTATATGAATTACGTGCTATGTGATTATATTATCTGAGTACTTATTGTCTATGTTGGATGAACGATTTTTATACATGTTTTAAATGATATAAACTATATATGTATTTTATATCTACAAAATACGTTGGGTAAAAAGATGGGTAGATTAGAGATGAGATAAATGATGAGCGATGAACGATGAGCGATGATATATCAGTCATAAAAGATAGTGAGAACCAATGAGCCAAATCGATGAGCCAAAACGATGAGCCAAAACGATGACCCAAACGATGGCCCCGTCATCTAGCAGAGTATTGATGACAACCATGGACAATTCTAGACAGTCCAGTGGAACACTAGCAAGCTCGCAACCTATAGGTGTTGTGAACGAGATGTTCATCTGGAATACTTTAAAAACCCTTTGACATGTATTGCGAGTGGATTCTCGGAAACGATATTGTCGATAAACGAGATAAACCTTGAAACTATGGACTTAGTGCCTATTGAGTAAACATGGGCAACGATGGATTTTGTGCCTATTCCTTAGGATAACCCTTAGGAATGAAAGAACGAGGAATAGCTGATTTATAGGGTAGAATAAAGAAGATAATGGGGATGGGTAATTGGGTTGATTGTTTGATGTTTAAACATAATAATTATATTATTGTGGGTTGAAAACCCTATATACTCATCAGGTTTCCCAACCTGACTCACTCAACTCATTTGTATCACAGGTGTCGATATGAAGTTACATTACACTGAGAGATTAAGGAGATATAAATCAGTAGTGATAATGAAAGTAAGTTATGTTTATGCTTATGTTTCTGTATTGACGATGACATGCCAAATATTTTAAAATGAATAAAAATACATTTCTTCGGGAATGCTTTGATAATGTAATTACCATGTTTTTCTGGAAAAAAATTCTGCAACATTTTTATTAAAAGAGATACTCTGATTTTTATAAAGCATAAACAAAAATCGTAGTATACCTTGTTCGCGGCGGTAGTAGCATAGATAAAACTAAAGTACTGAAACTTTTCATAGTTTGCACCGTCGTGTATTTTTTGTAACACCTTTTTGAACTATTCTAACGCCATTTCTTCCGAGTGGTCCGACATTGTCATTTGACTTGAGTCGATTCGACCCTCACAGTGCCAGTTTCATGTGAAAATTCTTTTTCCGTAATCGACTTTCTAGCGAAGCCTTCGTTCCAGAATTCCGAGGTACTCATGCAGAGAGTGCCTTATGTTTCATAGTTTTCCCGAAGTATCCTCAGCAGACCTCCCCGGAATACCACTCGTACAGTACGTCGAGTTCAATATCAAGGACCTATATGGTTAATCTATCGTTGAGGAGTGTATACGCAAGGGTGGTACATAATCAATGTTCTATAGGCTTAGAATTGATGATTCACCTTTAACTTCTTTTCCTTGTTTGGATGCGAGCTTAGAAAAGAATCATTTATTCAACTGCCTTTTCAATCTTAATTATATACGACTCAAATACACGAGACTCTGATTGATGAACCAGGTATGAGTTCTATCATGAACTTCAGGACGGAGACTGCTCAAGACTATGAGTGATCGTGTTGCCATGCAAATAAACATAGAAGCCAAACTAATACCCTTCTCGCCGACAAGAAAAAGAGATGCAGATGGAATAGAAGTACATATCCTTTTCCTTAATTCATGAGTAATCACTTTAGACTCTGAATGTCGGGATGAAATTCCCATTAACATGGGGTTGATGTGACAACCCGAAATTTTTTGCCTTAAAAGTCAGTCCAATCAACCTAAAGTCAGACTCGCTCTTGCTATCTTTTAGCATTGTTTAGGGTATGTTTGAGTGTTCCAAGCCTACTACATTCATGGTTTCGATCTAGGGATGAGTTTTCTCAAGTTCACCATATTTCAAAAGGGTCAAACACTCCTTCATGAGGAGTGTACGACTGCACACTTGGGTGTAGGACCGTACACCCATCCTAGCTGCACACTCCATCACACACACACACACATATATATATATATGTTTACTATAAATGAAATTCTTTAAATATTTTAAATGACACCAAGCTATGAAAATGCTTTTAATTCTTATTAAACTCTTTTAAATATTGGCAAATGCTTTTAAGTGTTATTAAATTCTTTTAAATATTAGTTATATATTTTGTATATGTATGTAGATGTGAAAGTTCTATCGATCAGTTCAATACATTTGGGTAGCAAAGGTATTCTTTCATTATCAGTTAATCAATTACAGAGAACTTACTAGTAAACTATAATAGGTATAGTTCAGGGAGGAACTCTAAAACTATGACAAACAAGATAACTTTGAATGTGAGACTACTTCACGACTTAGTAATTCGTTTGCTAAAGTCGCGTTTTCTAACCAGAGTCTCTTGCAGAGAGAGAGAGAGAGAGAGAGAGAGCGTATAGTATGGTTACAAGCACATCACATCCAAACCTTAATAAAAGGAGTACGCGATCACAGTGCCGTACCTTCAATATAAAATGAGAACACGATCATAGTACCAGACTCAAATATAGAGAGAACATAACTAATCATTCGGTCTTAAGTAGTAGTTTCTGTGATTACTTAGCATATACGCTAAAGTTATATACGATGAGAAACTGATAGACAGTTAAATGTGTGAACTCTGTTTTACTTTCCTTTTCCTTGTTTGGATGTGGGGGAATGACAGGATTGCACAATGAATTGTCCGTCCGTTTCTGATTATATATAATAAGTATGTACTAAGTGAATCACAGGATAGTCTTAGCTTAGGGTATTTAGAGTACTATTCAGAGTACAATTCAGAGGAACATAACGGGCAGATTGTAGTATTTTCATCGTATAATTAATATATTATAAACTGTGACTAAGTATACTAATGCATGGTATATTAACACGCATTCAGAACAGTTTTATGAGAATTAAAACTAAGTATACTATTACATAGTATATTAATACATTTACAGGGCGGTTTTATGGAGAGTTAAAACTAACTATTCAAGAACATAGTACGTCAACATTTAGTAGAACTGTTTTAGGGGATAAAACTACTTTTCAATAACAAAATGGGAATATAGGATTCTCTGGGATCAATGGTAACACTTTCTAGGTAAACTAGTACATTATAAAGGATTCTTAAGAAGGTTAATGTTATCATCTCCTCGCTTATACACTCCCGAGTTATATATAACGAAGATCTGGTAGACAACAGAATGTGAGATTTCTAATTTACTTTCTTTTCCTTGTTTGGATGTGAAACTTGATGGGTTTTAAGCAATACATCATTCATGTGGTGTACATGCAAACCCTAATAGCTTTTGGATCTAGTTTGTCTAATGAACATGCAATTGAATATCCAAAGCCATAAACCCTAGATCTATCATACAATTAATCATATTAACATAAAATAGGGTTTAGATCTAACCTTTGATTGTTATATAGCAATAACAATCTAATCCTTGGCTTCAGAAAGCTTAGTGCCTCAAGTGTTGCACCTCTAATGGAGTCACAAACATCACTAAGCAACTTGGATGAAGAGAGAAGAAGGAGGAACACCCAAAAACATCCAAAAACCCTAAGGAAGTCTTCACCACGTTTTTGGCGCAATAAGAGTTCCTTATATATGCTGGCTATTAGGGTTTACAGCTAGGAAACCCTAATTTCACTGCTTGAGCCCTAAGCAGCCCATGGACTCCCTCTTTAGAAACCTTGGACGATTTCTAATGGGTTTCCCCATATAATTCGTCTACTCCAACTTCTATGGAGTCCATTAGCCCATCTATGTAATTATCATATAATTACACAATAAGTCCCTTAAGCTAAATTAATCTCTTTTAGCCACAAAATTAATTCTTAATTAATTCTTGACTAATATTGATTACACAATATGATTTCTCCTTTAATATATTATTCTTATAATATATTAATAAATCATGATTAAACCTTTCTCTCCTTAATTCATCCTACATATTACTATGGTGAAGGCAACCCAAAAGGACCATGCTTATAATCGGGTCAAGTACATACCAAAATAGTTATTGACTTAGACACTAATCCAACAGTCTCCCACTTGGATAAGTCTAATAACTATTCTATATAACTTCAGAACCTGATCGACAATCGTAGCTTTCAAAAGCAACTGTCAACTCTGATCCTATAAGATACGTGTGTCCTTTAGATAAGGGATCATATATTCCTCCTCTCTTAAGATATCGTATAGACATAAGACATGAATTTTTAATCATTCTCTCTATACTAGTTCCCGACTTCTGTTTTATGACGACTAACAACAAACTACAATTGAACACATTAACTTAGTCCCGACTTGGCAAAGCGCTTAGGTGTAATCACTAAATCTTCGAGGGGCCCACAGATATCGCTTTTATCCCACTTTGGGTAAAAGGAATGGATAAACTTCAACTTAAATGCTCGCTTTCATTTACTGATTGAATCACACACAATAATAAGCTTTATAACACCAAGTTACTGGTGCATTTACTTATTATCAATGTGCAACCGAACAACAAATAACAACTCACACATCTCGGTTTCAAGAATATACAATATTATCGACTCACAATCACTCACGATATAAACGATGAAGTGAATAACGTGAGTGTGGGTTTAATCCAATACTCTGATCTTATCAAAGTACTCATGAACTCTGCAGCAAACTGGTGCTATGTCTAAACTCTTCCGACAATCTACAGACTCTTCATGACAATCTTCCTTCATACCTACTTCCAACATATGACCGACTGTGGAGGTTTGAATAACCTAGTTATTTTGGAAGTCAAAACATGCAAAGTGAAACACAATGATAATATTTAATCCTATATGGCCCCAAAACTTTTGAGTGTGAATAAAACAATTTTATCTAAACACCATATTGATATCTCATTACTCCTTGTTTACTGTTTCAGAAAATCAACTTATTACTCAAATTACAACAATAGTTGTCCCATGCACCAAGCATACACACTATGTTTCCTATGGTCCTTAATTTGTGAAATAGATCAATTGGAAAAACTTTTCCAATGATGCTCATTTCACAATTCCCAATCCTTATCATTAGTGTAAGAATACAAGGTTCTTGCCACTATTAGAATATGCTAGATTCTAACATTTTATGCAACGATCCTTTCGCAAAGTCATAGCACAAAAGTCACCAAAACCCGACTAATGAAATTACAAGGTATTCTATTGGAAATTGTTACAAGACAATTGCATAGACGTGAAGTCTCACATTCAAAGCACATTCCTTTGAACATCCTTCTTGCATAGAAGTTTCTAATCTAGATATAGACTCTCAATATCCAACTCCCAATATGGAAACATTTCCATATTTGTCACATGACAACTCATTCTTAATAGAATCTTATCTATTCATAATAATGTCGATATGGTCCATCCAATACCATATTTCCAACTACTCACAAGAGATCAGTCCTCAACGAAATTTGGATCATCCTTTGATAGTTGTTTAATTATTTTAGTCAAAACCAATTCTAGTCCTTTTTCCCTCTTAATGTGCTAGACATTTGGAAAATTTTAGAATGGTCAAATATTATAGCATTTGTAATCGATCCTATACCCAAAGTGTATGGGACACGATGCATAATGTCTTACATAAAGATATGTTACTTTATCAATCTTCTGCCATAATATTTTATGTGCCAGGTTCTTACAATTCGAACTATGAAGAGGGATGTCGTACTCATAATCAAGATTTAAGAACACACTATGTATCCTTTGACTAAATTTATTAAAATTTCTCAATCTAAGCTTTAGATATTGAAACGAAGAATAATATTCTCTCCCTTAATTATAGCAAAACAACTTTTCAACCCTTGCGACTTTGCAAAGTTTAACTCTTGTTTTCTATAATTAATATTGCTAACTTGCAATACTTGCCTTAATAATCATACAAGCAGAACACTTATGCTTCCACTATCATGATGATTATTATCATATAAGCATAACACTTATGATCCCACTAGCTTTGACATGTATTTAGAAAACAACTGAACTTCTAGAAAACAATACCTATTGAATTTCTGAAGTTCATATTTCTAATACCAGATGCTTCGATAAGCCTTTATCTAAGCTTCTTAAACTTATACACCTTTGCCTTAGAAAGCTCACATGTGTGTCTAGACAAATTCAGAACTTATGTTACTAAGTCCCAAATGTTCAGACTAATTGCCAAATCTCAAAATTCAAACTATGGAAAGGGATGTTGTAACCATAATCGAATTTGAGAATACAATTTTCACAATTGCTATCTTCTTAAAATCTCTCTTAGTGAAAGCGTTTCCTCACAACCATTTTCATGAAGGAGGGAATCTTATGACACTTAGATTTCAGGGCGTATGTGTTCCTATCCATGTGAATTTTCCAAAACCAAGTTTGCGACAAATCCAAACTCATATGGACCGAACTTTCTTCTCTTGATTTCTTGCCTTATGGTAACACGAGTGCCACCGTGTGTTCCAAGTAGTTTAGCAACTTATCCTTACATATCAATGTACTTTCCATCGATCAAGGTACTTTGTCTTTATGCATTAAAATGAGAACTCATAGATCTCACATGCATAATTAACTCAAATGGAATGGCACAGAAACAAAATAGTGTCAACACGATAAGTTGTAAACCTCAAGTCGTGTGCTAGTGATGATTGATAAGGTTTATTCTTGATTTGCTCTTGAAACCTTTCAATACCATTAAGACTCCCACTGACTCCTTGACATATAATATTCTCTTGTCAAGAGACTTTCCTAGACAAAAAAAAAATATTCAAGAGTTAGTGTAGTTCATATCAAGACAAAACACTTCACATAATTGGTCCTAGTTGGTCTTTATCTTATCCAAGACAACACAACTTACCAATTTCAAATGTGCTAGAATAAGAAAACCTTTCCAAATTCCACATTTGTTGAGTGTTGTAAACCTTCTTAAGACTTGTCACTCAATTCACAATCTTGGAGTATAACTCTAAGACTTGATATTGGAATGAAGTATGATTGATTTCTTGATTTAACCATTTCCATAATTCTCGATTCCTCTTCTTAGACATACAAAAGCACTAAGACTCACTTAGAAGATCAATTGAAATATGGTTCTTAATCATTAAGACTTATCATGAAACACAATAAAAGGTACTCTCCCTTCTTCTTAGAATAGAGAAACTTTTATCTTTTCTGCCTACTTGATTCTTCTTATTCGTTCTGCTATTCATTGAAACTCTTTCAATAAACTCAGAATTACACTTATTCTTATAAGTATAATCATATTTACTAAACTTTAGTAAATCATGACGAATATCTTTATCACTTTTGTGGTGGACTTGATCAAACCACAACCTAGTGTACTCGATCTCTTAGTCCTTCACTTAACACTTTGTCAAAGAATTAGTCTAATTTCCAAATATGAAGTCTCTCATTCATCACGCAACCAAGTTGTATGATTCCAAGTTTATGTCCAATTGAAACTTGAGCGATAAGAAACTCTCCTTATTTGGTAAATTCTCGACATTTCCACAAATAACATAATTAAGAATCAAATCCATTACTGCTAATAATAGAAACATTCAAACATCAATTTTTCATACATGCCACTGCAAGGATAAATATATAATATAAAGTCAAAATTTATTTTATTGCAGAAAAATTTGTCCTTACAATGCAATTCAACTGAAAAACTATGCTGTTGCATATTACTAAGTAATCTATTCTAACTCCTAGTAGTAGCTCAAGAATCCAATCTTCAAGCAATGCGATCGAAATCCATTTCTTCATGATTAGATTCAGCTCACTTCTTTCCTTAAGCTTTCTCTCTTTTCTTCGATCCTACAAAACATCAAAATGTAATCTTATCACATCATGTATTAAGAATCAATGATAGGAACTTATAAGAGTTAGTTAATGGATTTTACCTGAAGTGGAGCCATACGTCTTGACTCTCCCATCTCTTAAATCTCTCAGGTAAATAGGGCAGCTTCGTCTCCAATGCCCCTTCTCTTGGCAATAAAAGCAAATGGACTCTTTTGGAATGTCACAAGGAACTATCTCAGAATTTACCTTTTCTAGATCTCCAATGTCACTATTTTCAATGTCCATTGATGTTTGGGAGTTTTATTCACCAGACAAATTTGATTGACCAGCTTGCCAAATCATTGTTGAGTCAACAGCTATAAGCAAATAGGTGAGATCAATGAGGGTCACATCATGATCCATCATAGAGTACTCTCTAACAAACTCACTATATGATTCAGGATGCGACTGAAGAACCCAGTCAACAGCCAACTCACCTGAAGTCTTGACACCCAACATCCATAACCTATCAATGTGTGACTTCATCTCTAAGACGTGTGCACACACAGACTTTCCATCTTCATGCTTACTTACCAATAGGGCTTGAGTGAGCTTGAACTTTTCAAGCCTTCGAATTTGTGAGTTAGGAAGAAAAATTGGAGGAGGTGGAGGAAGTGATGCATGATTTCTTGTTCCTCGATCATATCATGGAATATCATCTTCGTTTGGAAAGCTTGTTCCATGGGATTTGGGAAGAACATGATTGTCAGAACTAGACATCTACAAAACGGGAGAAAATTCAAGTTGATTAGAATCCTTGATGTAACAACCAAATGAAACATCAAGGCTAGGATCCAACACAATACTCTACAACCTAGAAGAGGGATGTCGTAATCTAGTTGCAGAATATTTGAAGGTAGGTAAATGACGATTTACCAATTTCCACCATGAAAAACAAAAATGAGGTTTAAGTTTTAAATGAACTGAAACTCCTAGATCTTTTGAGATTCATTGAAGTTTTCAATGGCATGTTTAATCTTGATGTTGCCCTTCTATTTGTGACTGGGATGTCGAGGATCACAAATAAGGTGTGAGTAACCATACGAATCACATGGTGCACCCAATGCTACTATCACCCAATCAATGTGCCGGTTAGCCACACACGCACCATTGATCTATGATAAACATCGAGCCACCCTTCGCTACCAATGTCATCCCCAAATTAGTGTGCCGGTTAACCAGACTCGCTCCACTAACGTTTGACAAGGGTACGAAGTGTAATTCCATGGATTAGCATACAATTTCACATTTTGCCTAAAGTAACTATGATTTGGGAATTTGTAAAAGCATTTAGTTACTTTTTTACTTCATTATACTTATAATGGAAGGTTTCTATAATATCCTACCCGTTCGGCTAACGACCCTCCACTAGTCAAGAGTGCGGTGGGTAAGAGTGGATACCCATTCAATCACCATTTTAAGGCAATTTCCTTAAACACCCCTTATACACCAGCTTCGTGAATGAGGCCTACTAACGGTAATATATATATATATATATATATATATATATATATATATATATATATATAATATTAGACTTT
Source organism: Lactuca serriola (assembly GCF_051521515.1). NCBI lineage: Eukaryota > Viridiplantae > Streptophyta > Magnoliopsida > Asterales > Asteraceae > Lactuca > Lactuca serriola. Next base: position 120,633,781 of record NC_136408.1, on the reverse strand, counting down.
TAATGTTACATATATATAGTATAGGGTGTATTTTACACTTTTAAAATACTAGGTGGTCTAATTTAATAAATTATACTTTTAATTTAATTAAATGTAAACCAAAATTTTATGGGTTTATTAAATCTATTTTAATTATAAACATTAATTAATTAATAAAACCATAAGGGTGTGATTTGAACTTTTCAAAACAATACTAGGGTTGTAGAATTTAACATTTCAAAATTAAACTTTAATCAACTTTTAAATTCCAAAACTTGAGGGGAAGTTTTGAAACATTTTAAAACATTTGGGTTTAGAATTTAAATATATTTCAAAATTAAACTTTTAATTAAAAAGTTTAAATTCCAAAACTTGAGGGCATGTTTTGAGACTTTTCAAAACATTAGGGTTTAACTATTTAAATTTCAAAAACAAAACTTTTAAGTTCAAATTCAAACTATAAAACCTAAAGGGTACAAATTGAAAATTCTCAAACTAACTAGGTCAAATATTTATCTAATAATAATCCTATATTATCCATATTTAACCAAATCCATTAATTTTGATAAGGATAATCATTCCAAACATAAAAACTCGATTTTAGGCAATATAAATGAGGTGTGGTAATTATCCACATCAAAATCTAGCCAGAAAATTGAAAATCCCGTCAACAGACCCTTAGACTCGTCGAGTCCACCATGGAACTCGTCGAGTCCATGAATGGACTCGACGAGTCAGCCACTCAGATTTCAAAATTTCAATTTTCCTGATCTTTGGCAGTCCCATTTTGCATCAAATTCACTAACAAATAACCCTATGCTCTAATACCACTGATGAGTTTTGAGCAATACATCACTCCTATGGTGTACATGCAAACCCTAATAGCTTTTGGATCTAGTTTGTCTAATGAACATGCAATTGAATATCCAAAGCCATAAACCCAAGATCTAGCATATAATTAATCATATTAACATAAAATAGGGTTTAGATCTAACCCTTGATTGTTATATAGCAATAACAATCTAATCCATGGCTTCAGAAAGCTTAGTGCCTCAAGTGTTGCACCTCTAATGGAGTCACAAACACCACTAAGCAACTTCGATGAAGAGAGAAGAAGGAGGAGCACCCAAAAATGTCCAGAAACCCTAAGGAAGTCTTCACCACGTTTTTGGGGCCATAAGGGTTCCTTATATATGCTAGTTATTAGGGTTTACAGCTAGGAAACCCTAATGTGACTACTTAAGCCCTAAGCAGCCCATGGACTTCCTCTTTAGAAATCTTGGACGATTTCTAATGGGTTTCCCCATATAATTCGTCCACTCCAACTTCTATGGAGTCCTTTAGCCCATCTATGTAATTATCTTATAATTACACAATAAGTCCCTTAAGTTTAATTAATCTCTTTTAGCCATAAAATTAATTCTTAATTAATTCTTAACTAATATTAATTAAACAATATGATTTCTCCTTTAATATATTATTCTCATAATATATTAATAAATCATAATTAAACCTTTCTCTCCTTAATTCATCCTACATATTGACTTAGACACTAATCCACAAAACTAAGGTAGAACCCTACAATTTATTATTTGCCAAATGTTGATTATATCATAACGTGTATAAGCTAAGTAATCATGGATATTGACTCAACACTTAGTTAGAATCGGTATAACATAAATAAATATTTGTTCCAGCTTTAATTCTTTAGTTTATACATTAGGGTTATATATGATGAAGACCTGATAGATTGGAGAATGTGTGAACTTAGTTTTACTTTCCTTTTCCTTTTTTGGATGTGGGGTTACGATCGAATCACACAATCGACTGTCCATCTTATGTTTATTATATGTAACTAGTATAAATTAAGCGATTATAGAAGGAATTGGTTCGGCTACGCTTTACATTAAGTAAATATAGGATTTTCTTGTAGATCATTCAAACTTGTTCAATTGTCAAATAAGTTTCTTTCTTTAAACAAAATCTTATGCACTCACCAGCTTTATAGCTGATACTCGCTTTCAAAATACTTGTATTCTCAAGGATCTAACAAGATAGATATCATCACCGGAGTCGCAAAGATAGAGCAGTAGTTTCTCATCGTATCTTTTGATACAATAATGATATTAAACATATAATGTTTTGAAATCAATGTAAACACTTTAATATCTATACAATGAATGTTGTTGCTTTGATTGCTATTATGCAATTGTTGTGATACTACACATGACGTCCTCCGCCCCCGAACGTTTCCGTCGTTCCGGTTTTGAGGTGTGACAGATTGGTATCAGACCATTGTTTATAGTGAACTAAGTATATTAACCTATGTTGGGTCGTGTTTTGTATAAAGTGTTGCGTCTATTGGGCTCGTTAGCTAGTCCATTTTGTATCTCCGGTATGGGCCTATCCATCCGTGAGTTTTAGTAGGGTTTTGTATAAATATAGGTGCTTGCATGCATCTTAGGTGCTAACGATAGAATAGAACGATCAGAGTATTATTCAGCAAGTTTATTACCGTTCTTGTAACCCTAAAGTCCTCTACAGTGGAAGTTCTTAATAGAGCTCTGCTGAGGATTGTTTGATCTAATCATTCGACATATTTCGATCCACACTTGTGTTATTTATTGTTTCTATGTTCATAGTAATACTTGTTACAAAGATCTAATCAATCTTCAAGTTTGTTTTATAACTTATCAATTGGTATCAGAGCAGGAGGTTGTGTAATTCATACACATCTTTTCTGTGAAAAAGGTTGCGATTAGGGTTATTCCGCATTAACTAATATTTATTGAGCCGTCATCCCATAATTGACGTAACTCAGCATTTATTTGTTTTGCCCTAATTTAATATATTACAAGTCTGATCTTTCAAACAGGTTATTCAATCAAGCATGGACGAGTCACAATCAAATCCTGTTAACATCTCAAACAGCATTGGATCAACGACAAAGATTCCCATCCTTTACACCCAGGATTACGAAGTCTGGGCACATCACTTTGAAGATTATGTCATTGGATTTGAAGACAATGGATATCTTATTTGGGAAGCAATCGTGTCCGGACCATTCGCTCATTCAGCAACGTCAAGAATCATTAAAACTCAGAAAGAGTATAATGATCTGTTGAAAGACGTAAAAGACATTGCCCAAGATGAAAAAGATAAATTTCAGTGCAATATTAAAGCATTGAGACTAATCAGATTCGCTCTTCAATCTGATACTTTCAGGCTAGTGAGTTCATACAACACCGCTAAAGAAATATGGGATAGGCTGCGAGAGCTTTATTCTACAGACGAAGATCTCGAGCATTCCATTCAAACCTTACTTTTGTCGGAGTTCGGTGAATTTAAGCAAAATCCTGAAGAAACAGTTACTCAGACGTTCGATCGCTTCAATCATCTTCTTAGTAAGATGATTAAACACGATATTGAAAGGAAGTTGATTAAACAAAAGGTCATGTTTCTAAACGGTCTTAGATCTGAGTGAAGAGCGGTTGTGTCCACTGTTAAAGCGCATGAGCAATTCAAATCTTACTCATTGGCAAAGATGGTAGGGATTTTGAAATCCCAAGAAAAGATTGTCTTGCAGGAGAAAAATGTGGTTTCTAGCTTGGGATCATTGGCCCTTCTATGCAAAAGCAAAGGTGTGATGGAAGATGAAGACCTTAACCTTGAAGACTATGATCTTACCTCAGAAGACTATGCAATGATGGTGTCAAACCCGAAGAGGTTCATCAAGAAAGAACCGAAAAGGTCAGGGAAGAACCGAAGGCTGAAGAACCAAAGAAAGAACCGAAAGCTGAAGGAGATTCGGGAGTAAACTGCTACTATTATGGAGGAAAGAACCACTATGCCAAAGACTGTGTCCTAAAGAAAATGGCAGAAAAGGATGAGGAGAAAGACGAAGAAGCTATGTTGATGAAGAAGCTGGAAGAAATCAAGAGAAAGAAAACTGCTGCTAACCCTTTTATGAATGCTTTAATTGTGCAGTGTTCGGTAGCGGATGATGATTTCGGTGGCGTGGAGGTCTGGTCAACCGATTCTGAGGATGATGAAGTCAGGAAGCCATCTCATGGAAAGGCTTGTGTTGCGAAAGATGAAGGAAGCGGTGGAAAGTGTTTGATGGTGTCGGATGTATCTCAAATGAGGGGATACAACACAGATGGTGGGAATAAAGACACGAAGGAACGAGAGGACTTGTGCTTCACAGCAAAACCTCTCAGCGTGCAGTTTAATGAGCTTGATGAATTAATCAAGAAGGTACAATCCATTTTTGTTTCATTCAAAGTCCCACAAAGTTCATATGAAAAAGAATTGAAAAATGTAAATTAAAGAATCTCACATCTAGACAGCAGTTTAACTCAAACACGGGTCACCAATTCTAACCTAACTGACCAAATAAGCAGGTGTCTTCAAAGAGTGAGAAACGGAGGATGTGGATAGAGCTCAAGGAGTCGGAGTTAATCAAATCCAAGGACGAAAACATTTATTTACAAAGAGACAATTTGAAACTTTTGAAACAGAGAAATGTCTTTTGTTTAATTGCTAAACGTCTTTACACTAATATCACTCAACTTCATTTGAACTGTGAAATAGGGCAGAAAAACCATCGCATGATTTTGCCCTTCCTTGAGTTTAAGGAAGACGAAATCGACGCTGAAGCATACAATTGCAAAAGTGTAGTTTCGTCTGAGGATGTAAATCCGACTTATATGTATGGACTAGACAAAATTGAATCTTTTATAAAGTCCAAGGACCATAAGGACATGCTGAAAAATCTTTTGGATGAAAATGATAAATTGAAACTAAGGACCGAAACCATACAAAAGTTTGATTCATTGAATGCCAACTTGAGCTCAGAAAATAAAATTGATGTTGAAAATGCATCTGAGCTTAATGAGGATGATGATATGACTGAAATTTCTATAGAGGATGTAGTTGACTGTTCTGAGTTTGTCAAAAGCGAACCCGAAAACCACAAAAATCTTATTTCAGAAAATTCTATGGAGTTTGCTCGACTGTCCCAACAAAAGTCCCCAATCCTTGAAGAAAAGGCTGTTGTATACCAAAAGGTAAGGACGACTCCAAATCAGGTGTATAAGGTCACAGGAGTAACCGAACATCAGACAGCCAACCTCATAGCCATTGTAAATGAAGATAATGCTGATGGTTGTGATGAGTTCTTCTGGCCCACCCCTATCGACAATGCTGACGAAACCGTTGGTCTGTCTGAATGGACATCCTGGAAAACCAAAGGCAGATATGCGCCAGAGCCTTTGAACAAGCCTGATAATTTCGACATGCCAAGTACTAGCGGTACAAAAGACGTTCCTGGAGAAAAAGGAGTTCCTGCAAAAAATGTCACTCCTTCAAGCGAAACTTCATCAGTTCAGAGTGAACCGGCTGACAAAAAGCAAAAACAAAAAGCAAATATCCATCGACAGCCGAAGCAAGTGAAGAATCAGAAGCAGCAAAGGAATCTGAGATACAAGAAGAATCTCTCAGAACGAAAACAGTTTTGGCAATCTCAAAACGCCCACTTCTCTTATCATGACAGAAATTCGAAGTCAGAGAAAAATGCTGTTAGACCGCAAGAAAGTAATAACAACCGAAAAGAGAGTTTCGGTTCTGAGAAGCATAACAACCGAGAGGACAGGTTTGGTTATGAAAAATATGACAACCGAAGGCAAAGGTTCTGTTCAGAAAACACTATCTACCGAAAGCAGAGGTTCGGTTCCGAGAGCAAAAGCGACCAAAGTTCTAAGTTCGGTCCCACTAATGATCAAAAACAAATGGGTCACTTAGAACCTCAAGTTAAGAAAACATCTCAGTCTAAATTCTCTCGTTCTACTTCCTCTAATTCTTCTAATTCTTCTCAACCCCTCCCTAAATCCAATTCTGTTCGATCTCAAAATCCAAAATCTTCAAAGGATTTGAAAGGAAAATCGAAGGTTTGCTCAGTCAAATCAAGTCAAAATCATCTCAATGTCCAAATGCCTGAACCTGAATCCAAACCGAAAGTAACAAATCCCAATAAAATTAAGGTTTTCACCATTAAAAGGAAAGATGAAACAACTTTAATAAAAAGAACATATCTTGTTGACATCTCTCTTACTATTCCTGTTCCTGTGAAAAGCTCACGTGGACCCAAGAATCTTTGGGTTCCTAAATCTGCTTAATTTTTGCAGGTTATCTGTGACGAGCAGTTTGACGAAGAATGGTATATTGACAGTGGCTGCTCACGTCACATGACAGGAAGGAAGGAAGAGCTGAGGGAATTTCGATCTCTTTCAAACGGTGGAAATGTCAAGTTCGGGAACAATTCATTCGGCACGATAAAAGGCTATGGAATGATAACAAATGGAGATTTCACAATCAAAAAGGTTGCATACGTTGAAGGACTGCAACACAACCTCATCAGTGTATCTCAGCTTGTTGGAGGTACCGGTCTCAAGGTCTCTTTCGATGACGAGGGTTCAGAGATAATTGAAAAGAATACAAAAAGGGTAATTCTCAAATCGGAGCACAAGGGTGAAATGTTTCCCCTAAATCTCAAACCCATCAAAGGAAATCCAGCTATCTGCCTATTATCCAAAGCACAATCTGACGAAAGCTAGCTGTGGCACCGAAGGCTCTCTCATCTCAACTTCAAGGATATCAACAAACTTGTCACAGGTGGTCATGTTCGAGGTCTTCCATTGCTCAAATTCGATCGAGAACATTTATGTGCTGCGTGTGAAATGGGGAAGCAGAGTCGTCAAAGTCACCCATCGATTGTAAACACTAAAGTTGTTGAACCATTAGAGTTAATTCACATTGACTTGTGTGGTCCATCATCTATCGAAAGCATCGGCGATAGCAAGTATATTCTTGTCATTGTTGATGACTTTTCACGTTTTACATGGGTGTTCTTTCTGAAGCACAAATCTGAAGCAACTCTCAAGCTAAAGATGTTTATCAAGCAGGTTGAAGTGCAGCTAAAGAAAGTCGTTCGCAACATCAGAAGTGATAATGGGCTGGAGTTTAAACATAAAGAATTCGAAGACTTCTTGGCAGAAAAAGGAACCAGTCACAACTTCTCAGCTCCCTACACCCCTCAACAAAACGGAATTGTCGAAAGACGAAACCGATCTTTGTGTGAGGCGGCCCGAACCATGCTAAGTTTTGCCTCTTTACCTTTATATTTTTGGGTTGGTGCTATTGCTGCAGCGTGTTTTACGCAGAACAGGTCATATCTCAATAAATGCTTTAATCTCACTCCTTATGAGATCATCAACAACAGGAAGCCAAATGTCAAATTCTTCCATGTATTCGGCTCACGGTGTTTCATCTTCAATTCTAAAGAACATCGGAACAAGTTCGACGTGAAAGCCGATGAAGGGATATTTCTGGGATACTCTCTCACTTCGAAAGCATACAGGGTTTTGAACAAGCGATCGAGGAAGATTGAAGAAACTTACTATGTGACTTTCGATGACAGCTATGTCAAAAAGCTGAAGGCCAGTGAAGACACAGTTGGAGAAATTTTTTCTCAAACAGGCCAAGTCACAGCCTCGATTGCAAACCTATTTGAGAAGTTTGTTGAGTTATTTGATGAACCGAAGAAGGCCACTCTCTCGGAAGCTAGTGCAATAGACAACAAAGTAGATCATCTGAAGCAACTCATCGAAGATGCTGCCAAGCAAATGAACGAAGGAGGATCAAGTTCCAACGACCCTCCACAGCACGATGCTTCAGTTGAGGGGGAGGATCCACCTTTTTCTTCACAGCCGGGCTCACATGTTGAGGGGGAGAACTGTTCTCCAGCTGCTTCCGAACGCCCAGCTGTACCCGAAAGCCAATCTGCACCCGAAAGTCCAGTGGTACCCGTAAGCTCAACACCGCCCGAAACTCTTGTAGCTCCGGAAACTCAAGACACACCTGAAAGCTTATCTGTCGAGGGGGAGAATGCAGATATGTCTTCTGACTATGATAGTCAATCTGAACTACAAAAGTTGGTAAATGCTGAATTGGATCCATCCTATGATCCAAATTACCCTCCTCTTGTCAAATGGACCAGAGATCATCCTGTTTCACAGGTTGTCGGTAATGTCTCTGAAAAGGTCCTGACCCGATCTCAACTGAAGGCAAAGCAAACTTCCTTATTTTCAAAAGTAGAGTTCTGTATGTTTAACTCCTTCGTCTCAAAAGTTGAACCAAAGATAGTTAACACTGCTCTTGATCACTCCGATTGGGTTCAAGCCATGCAAGACGAACTTAATGAATTCGAAAGAAATAAAGTTTGGCGCCTCATTCCAACTCCTCAAAATGCCTCAGTTGTTGGTCTCAAATGGGTCTTTAGAAATAAGATGGATAAGGAAGGCAATGTGATAAGAAACAAAGCACGTCTAGTAGTGAAAGGATACTGTCAGGAGGAAGGAATCGATTATGAGGAAACTTTTGCTCTTGTGGCTAGGCTGGAATCTGTTCGAATATTTCTTGCCTATGCTGCACACAAGAACTTTGAGGTCTTCCAAATGGACGTAAAGTGCGCATTTCTAAATGGAGAACTCGAAGAAACGGTGTACGTAGAGCAACCACCTGGATTTGTCAATGAAAAATACCCCAATCATTGTTATATTCTGGACAAAGCAGTATATGGACTGAAACAAGCATCGAGGGCCTGGTATGAAACGCTAACCAAGTTTTTAAAGATGTCCAAATTCAAACAAGGTTCGGTTGACCCAACCTTCTTTCGTAAGAAGTAAGGTAACCACCTTATGATTGTTCAAATCTATGTCGATGATATCATCTTTGGCTCTACGAATCCTAGCTTAACGGCTGAATTCAGAAAGCTGATGGAGACTAAATTTGAAATGAGCTCAATGGGTCCAATTAACTTTTTCCTAGGTTTAAATATTAGACAGGGACCCGAAGGCATCTTTATTAACCAGGAAGCTTACACGAAGACTCTCCTTGCTAAATTTGGCATGATGGGAGACTCTAAGGTTAAAGTTCCAATGGCGTTCGGCACCAAGCTTACTCCATCCTTGGATAAGCCAGCAGTCGATATTACGCTATATCGCCAAATGATAGGTTCTTTAATGTACCTTACTGCTAGCAGGCCTGATATAATGTTTTCTGTTTGTTACTGTGCTAGATTTCAGGCAAATCCTCGTGAACCTCACATGCTTGCAGTAAAGAACATACTCTGGTATCTCAAGTGAACTACCTCTTTAGGCCTATGGTATCCATCCAACTCAGGCTTCTTCGCTCAAGCCTACTCAGATGCAGACCTTGGAGGTTGTGGACTAGACAGGAAACGCACCACTGGAGGCTGCCAATTCCTTGACGGGAAGTTGGTTAGTTGGCAATCAAAGAAACAAACCTGTGTATCCTTGTCTACAGCTGAAGCAGAATACATCGCAGCTGCCTCGTGTACTTCTCAAGTGATTTGGATCCAAAGCGAACTCCGGGACTATGGACTCAATATGAAAAAGATCCCACTATATTGCGACTCTGAAAGTGCAATTAGGATCTGTCATAACCCAGTACAACACTCCAAGACTAAGCACATAGCACTGAGGTATCACTTCATCAAGGATCATGTGGAAGATGGGAACGTCGAAATACACTTTGTTCGAACCACTGATCAACTGGCCGACATCTTTACCAAAGCTCTTCCTGAAGCATCTTTTAACAAAATACTACAAGGGCTAGGTCTGATGGAATCGGAGTCAGTACCAAAAATTACCTCACAAGCTCAAAAGCAAGAAGCGAAATAGACCGAACGTTCGGGTTCGGGTCTTGTGCTTATATACCGAAATGAACCGAACGCTCGGGTTCGGTTGCATTATCTACTTTTCGCTCATAACTCAAAGGTAGTTTCCTTGGTTGTAGATCTTATGTATAAATTTTCCAAATTCATTTCTCTTATTATCAACGTTATTCTCTTTTTCAAATCTGTTTTCTTTGGCAACCGAAATCAACCGAACGTTCGGGTTCGGTTCCAAAATTTTTGTCACCCGAAATAGACCGAACGCTCGGGTTCGGTTCCAAAGTTTTTCTAAACCGAAATAGACCGAACGCTCGGGTTCGGTTCCAATTTTTTTTTTTTTTTTTTTTTTTTTTTTGTGTTTAATTTTTTTTGTGTCTTATTTTTTTTATTATCAAAAATTCCAAAAATAATTTTTTCTTCTCTCATAAATTCCAAAACTCCAAAAATATTTTATTTTTTTATTTAGTCTGGCTTTTATTTTTTTTGTGGGTATATAATTTCATTAGCTTAGTGTCCCTAAAAGCATGCTGCTGTATGTGTCCAAAGCCTCACCTGATTCTGAATAATAAGCCTTACTAACTTGGTATAAACAAACCTCGTCTTCCAAATTAGGCTTTCTTATTTATTCTAATCATGAGCTACCTAACTCTCTTCTCACATGAGATATGAGTTTTCTGTTTGGTCCTATTTATTTATAGCAGAGGTACTTTGGTTTCTTTACACCCTCTACATTGCATTTCTCCATTACATTCGCTTCACCAACGTAACCCTTGAGACTCTCAGAAATTACCACTGAGGTTTATGGTTACACAATTTCTGGGTTTATGATCTTAGTTTCGTGCCACTACGAGCTAAGTGAAACCCAAAATTCAATACCCAATATGAATTGACGGTGAACAATTAATTCGCTCTAGTTTTACCTAATGAATTGACGGTGAACAATTAATCTCAAAATTTTCTTTTGTGTGATTCCTATGAAATTGTTAAAACCAATAACATTTTTTCCCTTGGGATCCAGTTTTAATTTTTGTTGAGATTTTATAAATTTCCTAGCCAAATTAAATTATCTCCAGCCTACTTGTTCAATAGTCTACACCGGTCTCACAAGTACTTCGTTTGATTTCTGTCTTATATCAAGATTATGAATTTTGAATCGAAGCAATAGCCACCCTCATAAGCCTAATTAAAAGAAGCCTTTCTACACTTCTTAATAAGTGTTTGATCGTTATTCAACGGGAAACCACATAAACACTTTAAGGTCTCTCTTGACTTTGAAGAAAGCGATTCGTGCCCGGGATCATTATTTCGTCTCTTTATTGACATCACATATTTTCCCAAAAGTGTTGCTTTATTTCTTTTCTTTTACACCCTAAGCACGAAAATCTTTGATTTTCCAAAATTCAGGTTCTCTTAATTACAGGGCATTTCAATTGGATTGGCGGTTGATTAAAGGCTGTGGTTGATTTTAATCCACGTGGGAGCATTTTTAAAAAGATGTTGTTACAATTTAAAGGGATAAGATGATGACATGATGACTCAGGAGGGAGTCTAATCGATTTGCTTTCAAACGGCGCAAGAAGGAAGCGTGCGAATCTGAACCGTTTCGTCTCCAAACGGCGCCTGATGGGAAGGCGTGTAATTAGGGGCCTGACATTCTCTCTCATGCGTGATCATCGGTACCCCAATTGTCACGCATCAGTCAACTCCAAAAAACCCTTCGTTTTTCAATTGAAGATTTGGGAAGATCTTTCTCTCTCCTTAACCCACAGTATAAATGGCAACATAATCCACCGTTTACCTCTTTACTGCATTTAAAATTCCCAAAGAGCAAGAAATCCTTAATCCTTCACTGTTCATCATCTCCTTCACTCTCTTCAAGCAATGGCAGAATCTTCCTCAGTTCACGCAACATCCCACATTTTGCCTATTCGCCCACAGCAAAGCTTGATCATCGATTTAACCCCTCAAGCTTACGACGCCTTCATTTTCCCCATTATTGAGTGTCTGAAGTTTTCTCCAATCGCTCCTGCACTTACCAGGGCTGAAACTGTTCCGATGGAGTTCTTGTCCCAGATCTTTGCGACCGCTCACTACGACAAGGTCGTCGACAAAATCTTCTTTGATTTCTTTGAGCGCAAGGCGTCAATTTCAAAGCAACGGTTCTGCTCACTCTTAGGGTTTGACGTAGATTCTTCCAGGGTCAATCCAGAATCCATCCCCATGTGTCATTTGTTCAACATGTTCTACAACATGGGATATACGGAGGTGCTTACTACGGTGACGAAGTTCAAGAAGTCGTGCCTACCTCCACAGAGGAATGGGATGTTCACTGTATTGTTCAAGGGATTATCTGAACGCAGTGTCGGGTCTGATGGAGCCAGCCGCTTATTTCTCTCCATTATGTATGGGATCTACAGCGGAATCAACATGGACTACGGGTCCATTCTGTGGCAACAACTTATTCAAAGTCTCTCTTCTACTTCCAGACATTCAGAGATTTCGTATGCTAGGTTCTGGACTATTATCACGAAATGGATGATGGACAAGTACCACGTCCCCATTGTCGTTGGTGCTCCAATGACTTCGATTGGTACCTTTCATACCACGAAGATCATTGTGTCGGACGCTTCAAAATTTCTGTTCAATGGTTCTATTCCGGAAACCATGTATGGGGATGTCACTCCGGAAATGCTAAAATCCATTCATGACGTACAAGGAGTTCAAGCGTTCTGGTCTGAGGGATCTCACTCCGGAAATGCTAAAATCCATTCATGACGCCGACAAGCCTGCTCCACGAGGCAAGAAGGCTGATAAGGGAAAACAGGTGGCCAAGGGGGCAAAAGGCCCGTCTCCAAGGAAGAGGAAACCCACCAGGGCAGCTCAGTCTCCACAACAGAAGAGGAGAAAAACTCAGCCGAGGCGAAAGCTGGTTATCGCTTCCTCCTCAAGCGAGTCAGAGGGTTAGAGTTCAGATTCTGATGACTCTCCATGAGGCAACACTCCACCCAAATCTCCGACCCCTGAAGTTCATGTCTCTACTTCTCCAATTTCCTCACCACCTAAAACCGTTCATATTTCTATTCCCTCCATAACTTCCATTACTCAAATACCACCCACTTCCATCCCAATACCTACACCAATATTCACCGAAGCAACCACAACAACCACTGCAGATGTTAGAACCAATGTATCTTATACGGGGGTTCATACTGAAGCACCCAAATCCACCCCAGCACCCAAAACCACCCCAGCACCCGAACCTACACCTACACCCGAAACAACCCAACCCGAACCTACCCATACTACCGAACCACAAGCTTCACCACCACCACCTTCTCCTGGTCATGCTTCAGAGGGAGAAGAACCACTCCTTGGCGGGGAGAATATGACGTTTGACTCAGTCTACTATAGTTCGTTTCAAGTACAAAGCGATGATGATGACGACACTCCTATCACTAAAAGGCATCTCAAGGAGCTCCATGACAAGATTGACTCGCTCATCGCCTCCTCTTCCACATCTCAGTCATCACTTTCTGAAGCTGCAGTTCAGAAAATTGTTGATGCCTTCTCCAAAGCTCAATAAGATTCTCTTGCTTCTGCAACCCCCGCCATTGATGCCTGTACCAAATCCTGTCAGGTTGCGACCGAAAAAGTCGATAAACTATTCACTGATGCTTCTACCCTGTTGAAGTCTTTAAAGGAGAGTGCCAATGCTGCCAAGACTACGCTGGAACCTATTGTTCACCAGCTGGAAACATCAGTCTCAACTAAGTTGAAGTCCTTCGCTTCTCTTCGTCAATCAATTTCTGACGACAACTCAGCTTTTCGCACAACCATTGAAGACCGTCTCTCAAAGCTTCAAGAAGATTTGGCTGCAAAGAACTCTCTTATGGATGTTCTAGCCAGGAAGACCACCGCTCTGAAGGTCAAGAGCATTCAACTCTCCAACTCTCAACAGGAGATTGACTCTCTTCGGTCTGAAAGGGAGGTGATAAAATCGTATGTTTCGGATGTCCACTCTGCCATCTCCAAAATCCTCGAAGCACATGATCCAATTCTTAACTATACTGTGAGGCGTGACCTTGCAGAGAAGCTCGCTCCTGCCCTTGCCCTACTCAGCAAAATCGAAGGGCTACTTGATTTCGTGTCCATTCCGAAACAAGAGGGAGAGAAGGAAACAGTGTCTCAACCACCTCCTACCTCAACGGCAACTCACACTACCGAACCTCCTCCAGTAGGCCAAGCCTCCAGTTCTGGTGTGAAAGACAAAGGCAAAAACATTGCTGAGGAGGAAGAAGATGAAGATAAAGAGACAATCGCTGACTTGTTGAAGCGAAAAAGTCGAAACAATGAGGCTGACATCAGTGCTTGTGTGGCAAGAGAGGCTGAAGAAGCCGAACGAAAACAGAAGGAAGCCCACGACCTTCTTGAGATTAGGAAAACTCTTTTTCCTGCTTGGACTCTCGATAGGATGATTAAAGAAGCCATTGACACACCGAGTATCTTGTGGCTGGAACTTGTGATCTCTCTAGATTGTTCCAACACTGTCAACTCACAGTTCGACATGCCACTGACCTGAAAGGCGTTTATCTTTCATGCCTTTTCCAACGTTGCATAAATCCCTCATCCTCATCCACAGGTTGATCGAGATTTGATCAATTTCTATCTGAAGGCTGCTCAACCCCAATATCAGACTTGGAGCGCTCAGAAAATTGTCAACGTTCGGGTCTTGAAGCCGTATAGTGAAGGGAACTTCATCAACATTCGGTTCAAGGTACTTCGGGGATCTGCCAAAACCGAACATGCTATTTCCCTTGCAGATCTTCCAAACCTTAATCCCCATGATTGGATTATCTTGCACAACATCCTCCTCACCAACGAAGCTGAAATCGGTCCGGTTATCGACCATTTTAAGAGGATGCTCGTGTGCTACATCATGGAAGTTGCACTGATGGATCAGGAGATTGCGCGCGTGTTTAAGAAGAAACCTACAATATCTCCTGTTGGCTCTGCCAGTGATCTCAACCAAATGCAGATGGGTAAAATCGACTCAAGGAGGAATTCGGTCATGTTTACAAGGAATGAAGGACAGAAATGTCTTTTCGCCTTGGCTGACAAACACCTCTACACCACTGCCTGTTTGGAACATGTTTTGGGGATCATCCACAGATGCAAGCAGAACACAGCGGATGATGTCAAGTACTTTGATGACATGATACAATGGTACATTCGGTTCAGACAGACTATTCTCGCTGTAATTTCACGTCTGTTTGATACTACAAAGAAAGTTCCCGCTGCTGGCACAAATAAGAAGAAGAAGTAGTCTCGCTCCAATTTGATGCAAAGGGGGAGATTGTTGGGTCGTGTTTTATATAAAGTGTTGCGTCTATTGGGCTCGCTAGCTAGTCCATTTTGTATCTCCGGTATGGGCCTATCCATCCGTGAGTTTTAGTAGGGTTTTGTATAAATATAGGTGCTTGCATGCATCTTAGGTGTTAACGATAGAATAGAACGATCAGAGTATTACTCAGCAAGTTTATTATCGTTCTTGTAACCCTAAAGTCCTCTACAGTGGAAGTTCTTAATCGAGCTCTGCTGAGGATTGTTTGATCTAATCATTCGACATATTTTGATCCACACTTGTGTTATTTATTGTTTCTATGTTCATCGTAATACCTGTTACAAAGATCTAATCGATCTTCAAGTTTGTTTTATAACTTATCAACCTATAAAAGATATACAACTATAAATACAATGGGGCCGAAGTGCTCTGACTAAAAGTATAATTATAAATATGACAATATTATCAAGAAGTATACATGCTTACATACATATACATATATATATATATATATATATATATATATATATATATATATATATATATATATATATATACTAGAACAAGTAACACAACTAGAACAGAAGCAAAAGTATTTAATTGTTGGACACAACAGTCAAACCTAGGCTGTTATGTAATCATATATGGGATATATACTAGAACAAGTATCTCAACTAGAACAGAAGCAAAAGTATTTAATTGTTGGACACAACAGTCAAACCTAGGCAGTTATGTAATCATATATGGGATAAATGTAGCCTGATCAACTATATTTATTTGAGATATGGTGAACGTGTGTTTGGGAATGATAGTGGTGTTGCAATAGCCTAAAACTTACCAAACTCTGTACCCAAGGAATTCTTTAGAACAACACATAAAGTAAAATACTATAGGAGTATTTTAGGATGCTATTCAATAATAAGATTAAAAGGGTACAATAACAAGAAGCTTATGAATCAAATAAAAAACAGAGATACTATAGGAGTATTATGGATAGCTATAAATAATTAAGTGAGAATCAAAAGACCCTTTGTAACATCCGGATTCCCAGGTATATTATTTATTCGTTTATTTTGGACATTTTGGAGGAACTCGGCGAGTTGACACTTAGACTCGCCGAGTAGGGTGGCAAATTCTATTCGGGTTAATGACCGGACTCGGCGAGTCGACTAGTGGACTCAGCAAGTCTGCACTTTTTAATGAAACCCTAATCCCCGAGTTTTGGTACCTATTTAAAGGGGCTTATAGCCACCATTTGCGGTTACTAGACCCCTGAGTAAAACCCTAAGCAATCTAGAGCGTTGGTGAGGAAGAAGAGGACATTTTTGATCCTTGTGTGGGTGTTTTTGCAACAAGAAGGTGACCACGGCAAGAGGGAACTGAAGAGGGTGCTATTCTGTGGATTTCAGAGCCTAGGGACTTCATATTGAGGTATATATTCGACCCTTCTTTAGTTTTGGTGTAAATCTTTGAGAGTTAGGGTTTCTAGCCCCTTTAGAGTATGAATTGCGGAGAAATTGGTCCCTTCTTGTGTTGAGGCTTCGAATCTGGATCCATAGAGGTCCAGAGACCTTAACTCCTTGATCTTTAGGGGTGACATTGAGAGATATGAGCTTAGGGTGGCATATTGAGGCCATTTCTACAAATAGAGCCATTGGGTCTTTGCATGGGCATCAAGATCTAGACTTTACGTGTTTATTTTGCTTGAGGAGGTTAGATCTATGGGTTAGAGGAACAGATCTGACCTCAGGAGGTCATTTCTGTTGAGCATGGCATGAACTCGCCGAGTCCCAAGAACAGACTCGACGAGTAGGGTTAGGGTTTCCTGTGAATCATTCAGTTGGTAAATTGTCGAGTTAGGGGAATGACTCGGTGAGTCAGAGGGAAACAGAGGACTGGAGTTAAAGGCGGAACTCGCCGAGTTCATAATGGGACTCGACGAGTTGAGTCAAGGTGGCCCCGCGATTCATGCCAGGTGTAACTCGTCGAGACTCGACGTGTCAAGCGAGACTAGAGAGATAGTGGACACGTGTAGACTCACCGAGTCGCCCAAGTGCACTCGACGAGTCGGGTCAAAGTTTGACCATTGACTTTTGTTGACTTTCAGGGTTTACAATGGGGTCTTTGAGTCAAGAGAGGGGTAAAATGGTCTTTTACCCTTCTGAGGGTGCCAAGAGAGGGTTGACTCTAGTCTCGAGAGTTATATTTATGAGCGTATTTACTTTATGTGATTAGGCGGAGGCTAGATCATATTTCTACCGAGTCAGAGATTTACCAAGACATATGAGGTGAGTCTTCTCACTATACTTTACCTAGAGTGGTAAAAAAGTTATGTGAAAGTGTATTTTAGAGTTATGTGCCAGTGTATTTATATGCTATTTATGTGTTGAGATTTATTGTGATATGTGATATGCATGATTCAGAGTTATCAGAGTTAGGACCAGTGGGTCCATAGAGTTAGGACCTTTGGGTCCATAGAGTTAGAGCTAGAGGGCCCACAGAGAGTTGGGACTGGAGGGTCCCACTGAGACACACTGACCAGAGGGTCAGCAGAGTTATAGCCTTGAGTGGCTAATATGTGCTAGAGTGGTATTTTCGGGAACTCACTAAGCATTTATGCTTACAGTGTTATCTGTTATGTGTTTCAGGTACTAGTGATGATCGCGGGAAGGCGCCGGCATGATCTGTACAAACACACCCGCGGAGTTTATTATGACTTGATCTTGGGACTTGTAATGAGATAATGTTGATACATTGTTTTTCTTTAAAGTGATTATGAATGAAATTATATGGTTTTAAAAAGTGAAAATTTGTTTTAATTTTTACGGTGTTACAAATTAGTATCAAAGCCTTGGTTTGAGGGATTCAGATGCATCTTCGGGCGTATCTAAACTCAAAATGAGGATTTGAGAAATTTTTTGATAATAAAACAATTTTTAAAAAGAGTAAAAAGAGTTTTGAGACAACCAGAGTAGAGCCGTGTGTACGATGAGGCAGTGCCCGAACAGTGATTTCCCAAAATACCCTTGCAATAAGTGTTATGAGATATATTATGCTATGATATATGATGAGTTATGATAATGCATGCTAGAGTAGATTAGGTATTCTTATTAGGACTAGAGTGGCCTGATATATGATGCCTTAGTCTTGGAGTTTTGCTGCTAGAGATGCTTAAGAATGTTTAGATAGCAGCGAGGAGCTTATGAGAGATCTGCTAGTGAGTAGCATATGATTAAAGTGAGTAGAGTACTTGGGATTTAGGACTCTGGGAGGAGGACTCAGGATGAATGCTGATGCAGTGTAGATGGTAGAATTGGGCCCGTACTACTGAAGACATCGAGTCAGTGCGCAGTCCAAGTAAGAATGCTTAGAGTACTAAGGAACAAGTAGGGTGGAGTTATCGAGTGTGAGTATGCTCGAGCGAGTCCCTAATATTCTTATGTTGTATTTTAGAGGGAGATCATGTTAGGGACATGCCACACACTAGAGGCCAGCGGTACGAGTGATGCGGAGATCCGTAGGATCATCCATGAGGAGGTGGCTGGGGCCATCAGGGCAGAGATACTAGAGATGTTCGGGTCTATCAAGAACACACTGATAGAGACATTTGATGAGATAAGCTGCTCTTCCTGAGGCTGCTGTTGCTACGGCCACTGCTGCTATAGATGCGACTAGGCTGCAGGGTGGTGATGAATTGTTGTTCCGTGAATTCAACAACACAAAACCACCGGAGTTTGATGGGACCCAGGACCTGATTGTAGCGATGAGGTGGATATCAGACGTAGAGGGGTGTTTCTTTACTTGCTCATCTCCAGAGCATTTGAGAGTCCGGTTCGCATTGAACCAGCTTCGCTTGGGAGCGAAGGATTGGTGGAAGTTTGTGATGGCACACTATACGCCTGCTGAGCTTACTGCAGTAACCTAGGAAAGGTTCACTGCTATGTTCTGAGATGAGTACGTTCCCTAGGTGGAGAGAGAGAGAGAGTTTGGCACAGGAGTTTCTGACCCTCAAGCAGGGTACCGAGACTGTTACAGTGATTACTCGGATGTTCCATGAGAGGGCGATGTTCTACCCAGAGCACGTGTCCTCCGATCAGGCACGTATAAGCCGATATATGAGTGTGTTGAGGAGGGATAAACAAGAGTTCATGGCGAACTCGACGTACCGGACATTTGCTGAGCTTTAGGTAAATGCCCGGAAGAGGGAGATAGAGCTAGAGACCCAGGCTAGGGAGAAGGCTTAGTCTCAGGGGAGGGATCGGCGACCGACACAGTCCCAACCGGCAGCCAAGTGGGCGAAGCCCGTTGATTCGAGATCTGGGAACCAGAGGGGCCGCACTTGTGGCAAGTGCGGCAAGAGCGGCAATGGGGTGTGCAGAGCAGGGTCTTGCTACAAATGTGGCAAGGAGGCGCATATGGCCAAGGATTTCCCCAAGGGGTTTGCAGTATGTTTTCACTACAACCAGAATGTACACCGGAATGTAGAGTGTCCACAGTTGTGAGGGACAACACAGGGATCATCTCAGGGATCTGCCCCTGCTGCAGTGAGAGCCACAGACAGTCGGCCCGCAAAGGCCGAGGCACCGAAGGCACGAGGGAGAGCCTTCCAGTGACCGCAGAAGAGGTCCGCGCAGCGCCTGATGTCGTGGCTGGTATGTATTCTTTCATGTATTTATTTTTATGTTGAGATATTGTGCTTATATTATGATATGCTTACATACTTTTCTTGTGAGTTCTGTACCTGCCTTAGTGTTGTTTAACTCGGGTGCGAGTCGGTCTTTTGTATCTTTGGCTTTTAGCCAGCACATCAGTATTAGTCGAGAGGCATTGAGTCGAACTCTGAGAGTTTCCGTAGCTGATGAGAGAGCCGTGTATGCCACAGAGGTGATTCAAGGTTCTGTACTCGAGATTTTCGGAGTGGAGTTTCCGATTGACTTAGTTCCTATCGCGATGGGAGATGTTTGTGTCATCATGCGCATGGACTGGTTGAGCAGATTTAGGGCGGTTATCGACTGCGAGCGACAGCTGGTGACCATACGAGATCCTAGTGGGGGAGTTCTTACGGTGTATAGCGAGGGTACACGTTCTGGGTCGGCATTTCGTTCGGTCGCTAGAGCAAGACAGAGTCTACAGCAGGGCTGTAAAGGGTTCGTGGCATATGTGATTGATATGAGGGTTGATTCAGAGAGACGGAGGTCAGTTGATGAGGTTCCGATAGTGCGTGAGTTCCCGGATGTATTTCCGGAGGAGTTTCCGGGTGTGCCTCCCGAGAGGCAGGTAGAGTTCCGTATCGATTTGGGTCCGGGGGCTGCGCCTATCGCCAAGGCGCCCTATCGCCTTGCGCCTCCAGAGATGTAGGAGTTATCCTCGCAGCTTCAGGAGCTGCTGGGGAAGGGGTTTATTCGGTCGAGCAGTTCACCATGGGGAGCGCCTATCCTTTTTGTCAAGAAAAAGGATGGTTCACACCGGATGTGCATTGATTACCGGGAGTTGAACAAGTTGACGGTCAAGAACCGTTACCCTTTACCGAGGTCCGACGATTTGTTCGATTAGTTGTATGGAGCGTCTTGGTTTTCCAAGATTGATTTGAGATCTGGATATCATCAGGTGAGGGTGCGCAATGAGGATATCCAGAAGACAGCGTTTAGGACTCGTTATGGGCATTACGAGTTCGTGGTGATGCCTTTCGGGCTCACCAATGCACCGACGGTATTCATGGATCTCATGAACATAGTGTGCAGGCCGATGTTGGATCGCTCGGTGATCATGTTCATCGACGACATATTGGTGTATTCGAGATCCAGAGAGCAGCATGAGGAGCATTTGGGGGAGATCCTCGGAGTTCTGATATCAGAGAGGCTTTATGCCAAATTCTCCAAGTGTGATTTCTGGTTATGAGAGGTCTAGTTCCTAGGGCACCTCGTTAACCAGAAAGGGATATTAGTCGATCCGGCCAAGATTTAGGCAGTGATGAGTTGGGAGGTGTCGAGATCCCCCACCGAGATCAGGAGTTTCTTAGGGTTGGCCGACTATTATCGGAGATTTATTAAGGATTTCTCCAAGATCGTCGCCCCACTCACCAAGTTGACCCGGAAGGGTGTTGGTTTTATTGGGGCCTAGAGCAGCAGGCCTCCTTCAAGACAGTTCGCCAGAGACTATGTGAAGCCCCGGTGTTAGCCCTTCCGGAGGGGATGGAGGACTTCGTAGTGTATTGTGACACGTCGATATCAAGGTTGGGAGCGGTGCTTATGCACAGGGGGCATGTGATAGCTTATGCATCGAGGCAACTGAAGCCTCATGAGTCGACGTATCCCACCCATGATCTGGAGTTGGGGGCAGTGGTGTTCGCCCTCAATATCTGGCGTTACTATCTGTACGGGGTTCGGTGTACCGTATACACGGACCACAAGAGCTTGAAGTACCTGATCGATCAACCCAACCTGAATATGCGCCAGAGGAGATGGTTGGATGTGGTAAAGGATTACGACTGCGAGATCCTGTACCACCCGGGCAAGGCTAATGTTGTAGCCGATGCCATGAGCCGTAGGGCAGAGGGCACCTCGATGCTAGACGTTTGCATGAGATTGACAGCGATGACACCGGTGTTGGACACCATTCGTGAGGCCTAGGCTGATGCCGTAAGACCAGAAAACCGTAAGAGAGAGCAGGTTGTCGGGCAGGTATCGGAGTTCGTTACCGATAGCCTAGGGCTTATGACATTTCAGGGTTGGATTTGGGTACTGTTTTGTGGGCGGAATGCGTACCATTTTGATGGAGGAGACGCATCGATCGAGGTTCTCGATCCATCTGGGGCCACTAAGATGTATTTGGAGCTAAAGAGAGAGTATTGGTGGCCCTGTATGAAGAGGGATGTTGCATGGTTTGTAGAGAGATGCTTGACCTATCGTAGGGTTAAGGCCGTGCACCAGCGTCCAAATGGTAAGCTGCAGCCATTAGAGATTCCCGAGTGGAAGTGGGAACAGATTACCATGGATTTTATTACCAAATTGTCGAGGACTACGAGAGGTGTCGATGCAATTTGGGTGATTATGGACAGGTTGACGAAGAGCGCTTAATTTCTGGCTATTAGTGAGATCTCTTCTGCTGAGAGGCTAGCAGAGTTGTACGTGATAGTGGTGGTATCACGACATGGTGTACCGGTCTCGATTGTTTCAGATCGAGATGTGCGTTTCACTTCCAGGTTCTGGAAGACATTTCATGAGGAATTGGGTACGAGGCTGCATTTTAGTACCACATACCACCCACAGACCGATGAACAGAGCGAGCGGACGATTTAGACGCTCGAGGATATGCTTCGGGCATGTGTATTGGACTTCAGAGGGAGCTGGGACACATACTTACCCTTGGCTGAGTTTTCCTATAACAACAGCCATCATTCAAGCATTGGTATGCCACCCTTTGAGCTGTTGTATGGGAGGAGGTGTCGGACTCCCATTTGCTGGGGAGAGGTAGGGCAACGTGTGATGGGTAGTACAGAGATTGTGCTTCAGACGATAGAGCAGATACAGCAGGTCAGACAGAGGTTGTTGACAGCTCAGAGTCGCCAGAAGAGTTATGCGGATAGGCGACGATCTGAGCTCGAGTTTCAGCTTGGTGATTTTGTTCTCCTGAAGGTATCCTCTTGGAAGGGAGTGATCCGATTCAGGAGGAGGGGCAAGTTGGGGCCCCGATATATTGATCCTTTCAGGGTGACCGCGAGAGTAGGTAGGGTAGCTTACCGGTTGGAGCTACCTGCAGAATTGGGCAAGATTCATGACACCTTTCACGTATCACAGCTAAGGAAGTGTATAGCCGACGAGTCGGCAGTGGTACCATTAGAGGATATTCAGGTGGATGCGAGTCTGAACTATGTTGAGAGACCGGTTGCGATTATGGATCGAAAGACCAGGGTTCTGAGGATCAAGCAAGTGCTCCTGGTGCAGGTTCGGTGGCAACATCGGAAAGGGTCTGAGCTGACTTGGGAGCCGAAGCGAGAGATGTGTGAGTAGTATCCAGAGTTTTTTGCGTAGTAAGACTTCGAGGACGAAGTCTGATTCTAGTGGGGGAGGGGGGGGGGGAATTGTAACATCTGGATTCCCAAGTATATTATTTATTCATTTATTTTGGACATTTTGGAGGAACTCGGCGAATTGACGCTTAGACTCGCCGAGTAGGGTCGCGAATTCTATCCGGGTTAATGACCGGACTCAGCGAGTCGACTTGTGGACTCAGTGACTTCGCGCTGTTTAATGAAACCCTAGTCCCCGAGGTTTGGGACCTATTTAAAGGGGCTTATAACCACCATTTGTGGCTACCAGACCCCTGAGAGAAACCCTAAGCGATCTAGAGCGTTGGTGAGGAAGAAGAGGCCATTTTTGGTCCTTGTATGGGTGTTTTTGCAAGAAGAAGGTGACCAAGGAAAGAGGGAACTGAAGAGGGTGCCATTCTATGGATTTCAGAGCCTAAGGACTTGATATTGAGGTATATATTCGATCCTTCTTCAGTTTTGGTGTAAATCTTTGAGAGTTAGGGTTTCTAGCCCCTTTAGAGTATGAATTGTGGAGCAATTGGTCCCTTATTGTGTTGAGGCTTCGAATCTGGATCCAGAGAGGTCCAGAGACCTTAACTCCTTGATCTTTGTGGGTGACATTGAGAGATATGAGCTTAGGGTGGCATATTGAGGCCATTTCTTCAAATAGAGCCATTGGGTCTTTGCATGGGCATCAAGATCTAGACTTTATGTGTTTATTTTGCTCAAGGAGGTCAGATCTATGGGTTTGAGGAATAGATCTGACCTCAGGAGGTCATTTCTGTTAAGCATGGCATGAACTCGCCGAGTCCCAAGAATAGACTCGACGAGTAGGGTTAGGGGAAATAGAGGACTGGAGTTCAAGGCGGAACTCGCCGAGTTCATAATGGGACTCGACGAGTTGAGTCGGGGTGGCCCCGCGATTCATGCCAGGTGTAACTCGTCGAGTAGGGGAAAGACTCGACGTGTCAAGCGAGACTAGAGAGATAGTGGACATGTGTAGACTCGCCGAGTCGCCCTAGTGCACTCGACGAGTCGGGTCAAAGTTTGACCGTTGACTTTTGTTGACTTTCAGGGTTTGGTTAAAAATGGGGTCTTTGAGTCAAGAGAGGGGTAAAATGGTCTTTTACCCTTCTGAGGCTGCCAAGATAGGGTTGAGTCTAGTCTAGAGAGTTATATTTATGAGAGTATTTACTTTATGTGATTAGGCGGAGGCTAGATCATATTTCTACCGACTTAGAGATTTACCGAGATATCTGAGGTGAGTCTTCTCACTATACTTTACCTAGAGTGGTAACAAAGTTATGTGACAGTGTATTTTAGAATTATGTGCCAGTGTATTTTTATGCTATTTATGTGTTGAGATTTATTGTGATATGTGATATGCATGATTCAAAGTTATCAGATTTAGGACCAGTGGGTCCATAGAGTTAGGGCTAGAGGGCCCACAGAGAGTTGGGACTGGAGGGTCCCACTGAGACACACTGACCAGAGGGTCATCAGAGTTATAGCCTTGAGTGGCTAATATTTGTTAGAGTGGTATTTTGGGGAACTCACTAAGCATTTATGCTTACAATGTTATGTGTTATGTGTTTCAGGAACCAGTGACGATCGCCGGAAGGCGCCAACATGATCTGTACACACACACCCGCAGAGTTTATTATGATTTTGATCTTGGGATTTGTAATGAGATAATGTTGATACATTGTTTTCTTGAAAGTGATTATGAATGAAATTATATGGTTTTAAAAAGTGAAATTTTGTTTTAATTTTTACGGTGTTACACCCTTACTGATATGTCTATAATTGCGAAATGTATACATCCAAAGGTTATATATAGTAAAGATCTTAAAGACTTAGAATGTGTGGTTTCACTTTACTTCCTTTTCCTTGTTTGGATGTGGATTTAAGGTAGTATCACATATTCGAATGTCTATTAAATCCGAGTTATATATAATTTGTATAAACTATGTGATTATAGAAGGACTCTTTGAGGATCGCAATTTAAAATTTAGTAGTAGAAATAGTTTAATTATTCACATAAATTCTTTAGACATTCCCATTCTCACATTAAGAAATTAGCTAGAGACACCACCTCACTAAGATAGTCAACACAGGAGTCGAGGATGAACAGAGAGGAAGCCGCAGAGAGAACTTCGAGAAGGGGTCAGACGAGAAGTACGAAGCTAGAGAAATGCCAGAAGATATCATAGGAACGTAAGAGAACATCAGATTACTTTCGACGGGAGTAGGACAAAGAACAGAGGAAACACCCAGAAAATCCAGTTCATAAGTCTATCGACATCTATTATGAATTATTTACAGAACCACTTTGAAAACATGAAACACTCAGAAAATCCAGTTCAGATAACATTTGACTTGACTTCATTCCTGAAAACTTATCCCTATTTTATATTTTCATCTATTTAGATAAAAGATGCCTCCCAGAAGAAATCATAGATGCTTTAACACCCAAGCAACAGGAACTCCACCACCGCCACCACCTCCACAATTCGATGCTGCAATGTTACAGGAAACAGTCACTGCTACAGTATATGCAGCCATGGAGCACATGAACGCGACAGTTACCAACGAGTCAGGTGATGGTACTATCACCCATAACCATGTGCATCAGACAAAATGTTCCTATAAAGAATTTAGGAATTGTAAACCCAAAGCTTTCGATGGGACTGAAGGAGTCCTTACCTTGATGCAATGGTTTGAGAAGACAGAATCAGTCTTTGAGATCTGCGAGTGTCCGGAAGGAAGCAGAGTAAAATTCGATGCTTGCACTTTCACAGAAAGAGCTCTCACATGGTGGAATGGCCATGTGAAGTCACTAAGTCGTACAGTGGCAAATTCGATGGGTTGGAAGAACATGAAAGAACTGATGAGGGAAGAATATTGTCCCAGAGGCGAGATACAAAAGCTAGAGGAAGAGCTTTGGAATCTCATAATGGCTAGGTCTGATATAGTGACCTACACTAATAGCTTTAGTGATCTAGCGGCGCTATGCCCAGAGATGGTTACTCCAGGGAGCAAGAAGATAGGGAGATACATCTGGGGGTTATCTCCTCCGACGCAAGGAGATGTTTTATCATCCAAGCCAATCACTTTCGATAGTGCCAAACACTTGGCACAGAGACTAGTTGACCATGAAGCCGGTCAAGGCATGATTATCCTTATCTCTGATTCGTCAAAAGGGGATGCCTACAAGAGAAATTCTTGGAGTGATAAGAAGGGGAAGTCAACACAAGAAACCATGAAGAGACCACAGTTGGTTACGATTAATGCTGCTACAACTCCTGTCATTTCAACAACTGTTAATCGATATGCTGGAACACTTCCGAAGTGTGAGATGTGTAACTTTTATCACACCGGAGCGTGCCGAGAGATGCATTGTAAAAATTGCAACAGAAAGGGGGAACACTGCTCGTTTCTGTACAGTGCCTGCACAACCTATCTCCCAATTTCCTGACATCGGATTCAGCCAGGCTTGTTATGGGTGTGGCAAAACAGGGCATGTGAAGAGGGATTCAGACAGCCTTGTTCGCAGCGGTAGTAGCATAGATAAAACTAAAGTACTGAAACTTTTTCATAGGTTGCACCATCATGGTTTTTTGTAACACCTTTTTGAAGTATTCTAACGCCATTTATTTCGAGTGGTCTAACATTTTCATTTGAATTGAGCCGATTCGACCCTCACAGTGCCAGTTTCATGCGAAAATTAGTTTTCTATAATCGACTTTCTAGCGAAGCCTTCGTTCTAGAATTCCGAGGTACTCATGTGTAGAATGCCTTATGTTTTGTAGTTTTCCCGAAGTATCCTCAACAGACCTCCCCGGAAGACCACTCGTACAGTACGCCGAGTTCAATATCAAGGACCTATACGGTTATTTTATCGTTGATGAGTGTATACACATGGGTGGTACATATTCAATGTTCTATAGGCTTAGAATTGATGATTCCCCTTTAACTTCTTTTCCTTGTTTGCATGCGAGCGTAGAGAAGAATCATTTATTCAACTGCCTTTTCAATCTTAATTATATACGAATCGTATACACAGAACTCTAATTGATGAACCAGGTATGAGTTCTATCATGAACTTCTGGACTGAGACTGCTCAAGACTATGAGTGATCGTGCTGCCATGCGAATAAACTTAGAAGCCAAACTAATACCCTTCTCGCCGACAAGAACAAGAGATGCAGATGGAACAAAAGTACCCATCCTTTTCCTTAATTCATGAGTAATCACTTTAGACTCTGAATGTTGGGATGAAATTCCCATTAACATGGGGATGATGTGACAATCCGAAATTTTTTGCCTTAAAAGTCAGTCCAATCAACCTAAAGTCAGACTCGCTCTTGCTATCTTTTAGCACTGTTTAGGGTATGTTTGAGTGTTCCAAGCCTACTACATTCAAGGTTTCAGTCTAGGGATGAGTTTTCTCAAGTTCACCATATTTCAAAAGGGTCAAACACTCCTTCATGAGGAGTGTACGACCGCACACTTGGGTGTAGGACCGTACACCCATCCTAGCTGCACACTCCATCACACACACACATATCTATATATATATATATATATATATATATATATGAGACTTAGTCATTTCTTCTCACTTTTCACACTTCCATGCCTAGAAATCGGATTCTCTCTCAACTATCATCGAGTTCTTCACTAGGATCTTCAATTAAGTAAGTGTTTCTTCCATTTGATTAGTTGATATACTCATTGATCTAGTATCACCCTTTGATTTCATCTGTGAAAACGTCTCTTTTGAGTTAGATCATCAAGAATACCAAGAACACCTACTAGTTCTCGGGCCGTATTCACCCCAAAAGGCTTCCAAAGTGTGAGTACTTCCTTTATCATCTAGATAGGCATGTTAAAAACCTATTTCTTAGCCTTGAATCTGCATAAAACTCATGATCTTTATGAGTGTACAGCCGTACACACCTTAGTTTGGCCGTACACCCATGTTTGAGTCTTATCTTCAGCCCTAAACACTTCTACATGCTTGTAAGCCACTAGAACACTTGTATCCTTGAACCCCTATGAATAAAGACACTAAAATCACCATTTTGGTGTGTGTACGGCCGCACACACATGGGTGGTCGTACACCCTGGCCGCACACGCCCTTGTATGGCCGTACACTCCTTAGTCTGGTCGTATACTCCCCTTTGATCAATCACATGTGATACTACACTTCATTTCGAGTGTTACTTAGTCTCTTAGGTTGCTTCCCTTCATGATTAGTGGTATTATACACTAATTATATACATATATGTATCAATATATGTCAATTAGGACTCGTTTGTATCTTGGGACTTTATTCGTGGAACTTCTCATCCTTACTTGAATCTTCATTTGGATCACCAACATAAGGTGAGTTCATACCCCTACATTTTATCACTTTTCCCTGTTTTAAGGGGGGAGGGGGGGGGGGAATACAAGTCTAAAAACAAGAAATTGTGTTTACAATAAATGAAATTCTTTAAATATTTTAAATGACACCAAGTCATGAAATTCTTTTAATTGTTATTAAACTCTTTGAAATATTGGAAAATGCTTTTAAGTGTTATTAATTCTTTTAAATATTAGTTATATATTATGTATATGTATGTAGATGTAAAAGTTCTATCAATCAGTTCAATACATTTGGGTAGCAAAGGTATTCTTTCATGATCAGTCAATCAATTACAGAGAACTTACTAGTAAACTATAATAGGTATAGTTCAAGGAGGAACACTAATACTATAACAAACAAGATAACTTTGAATGTGAGACTACTTCACGACTTAGTAATTTGTTTGCTGAAGTCGCGTTTTCTAACCAAAGTCTCTTGCAGAGAGAGAGAGAGAGAGCGTATAGTATGGTTAAAACCACATCACATCCAAACCTTAATAAAAGGAATACACGATCACAGTACCGTACCTTCAATATAAAATGAGTACAAAATCACAGTACCAGACTCAAATATAAAGAGAACATAACTAATCATTTGGTCTTAAGTAGTAGTTTATGTGACTACTTAGCATATACACTAAAGTTATATACAATGACAAACCGATAGACAGTTAAATGTGTAAACTCTGTTTTACTTTCCTTTTCCTTGTTTGGATCTGGGGGTACGGCAGAATCGCACAGTCAATTGTTCATCCGTTTATGGTTATATATAATAAGTATGTACTAAGTGAATCACAAGATAGTCTTAGCTTAGGGTATTCAGAGTACTATTCAGAGTCTAATTCAGAGGAACATAACAGGCAGATTGTAGTCTTTTCATCGTATATTTATTATATTATAAATTGAGACTAAGTATACTAATTCATGGTTTATTAACATGCATTCAGAACAATTTTATGAGATTAAAAACTAAGTATACTATTACATAGTATATTAATACATTTACAGGGTGGTTTTATGGAGAGTTAAAACTAACTATTCAATAACACAGTACGTCAACAGTAGAACGGTTTTAGGGGATAAGACTACTTTTCAATAACAAAATGGGAATATAGGATTCTCTGGGATCAATGGTAACACTTTCTAGGTAAACTACTACATTATAAAGGATTCTTAAGAAGGTTAAAGTTATGATCTCCTCACTTATATACTCCCGAGTTATATATAACAAAGATCTGGTAGACAATAGAATGTGAGATTTCTAACTTAGTTTCTTTTCCTTGTTTGGATGTGATACTAAGGTAGAACCCTACAATTTATTATCCGCCAAATGTTCATTATATCATAACGTGTATAAGCTAAGTAATCATGGATATTGGCTCATCACTTAGTTAGAATCGGTATAACATAAATAACTATTTGTTCGAGCTATAATCATTTAGTTTATACATTAGGGTTATATATGATGAAGACCTGATAGATTGGAGAATGTCTAAACTCAGTTTTACTTTCCTTTTTCTTGTTTGGATGTGGGGGTACGATCGAATCACACAATCGACTGTCCATTATATCTTGATTATATGTAACTAGTATAAACTAAGTGATTATAGAAGGAATTGGTTCGGTTACGCTTTTCATTAAGAAAATATAGTATTTTCTTGTAAATCATTCAAACTTGTTCAATTGTCAAATAATTTTCTTTCTTTAAACAATATCTTATGCACTTACCAGCTTTATAGTTGATACTCGCTTTCAAAATACTTGTATTCTCAGGGATCTAGTAAGACATGTATCATCAAAGGAGTTGCGAAGACAGAGCAGCAGTTTCTCGTCTTATCTTTTGATACGATTATGATATTAAACATATAATGTTTTGAACATGATGTAAACACTTTAATATCTATACAATGAATGTTGTTGCTTTGATTAATATTATGCAATTATTGTCATACTATATATGACGTACTCCGCCCACAAACGTTTCCGCCGTTTCGGTTCGGGGTTTAACAGTCTCGAGCTTTTCGTCTGCCATAGGTGGCGGTAGGTTATCAGGATTCAGGAGGTGATCTACTTGGAGCTTTGTTGGGAGTTCTTTTTGACAGCTAGATTCGAAAAGGAGTCAAGGCTCTGGGCTGATCAATCGATATTTTATTTTCGCCTAGGAGGTGTATCCCGCTCCTGTAGCCTCATCGATTTGGGGAGGCGTCTAGGGATTTATATTGCTGAGGAGACTCTAAGTCCTCATTTTTATGCATTTTTGGATAGCTGCATCACTGCTCACCTATAGGAGTATGACTCTATGCAGGTTTGGGCTCATGCTTGGGGGACCAATGTCTCCCGCGGAGCCAAGGAGAGCTCGGGGGGACCTATATCTCATGCTCGCATCCACCATTTTTCATAGACAGAAGTGTGATAAGGTTTCTTCTGACTACCTTTTCTATATGTGGTGCCTCACTCAGACGGAGGTTCGTCTTCATCTCCCTTTCTCCCTTGGTCTTTACCTATCTGGTATGGCTCTAGGTACCACATTGTCGAGCAGGATTTGTGGGGGTCACTGGGTTACTAGGTTATCCCTATCCTATGGGGTTCACACTAGCAGGATGTTTCCTATACCTGTCCGGGAGCTGAGTATTACCACTCTCGGAAACATGCGGGGTTTGACTTGGGAGGCAGGGTAGCCTTGAAGGATACCAAAGGATGACATCATCGAGCCGATTCAGAAGGTGGAGCCAGAGGTCGTGTCTGACCTTTCCTTTATGAGGCGTCAAAGACCTAGGTATGCAGAGCCTGATTTTTCGGATCCTACTCTTGATGACGTGATGCGGGGTCTTTCTAATGCATGGGAGGAGTGTCATCGGATTATGGCTTCACTTGTCGCGGTGATGTGTCATTTGGGGATGGACCATTCGCCCTTTCCTATTGCGAACTCGTTGTACCACCTCCTTCTCAGCCACGCAACATTGTTTACGATGGTTCCCGTCCTTCAGGCATGCATCCTCGAGACACTGGTGACTATGACGATGTTGATGATGATGATGACGACGACGAGGAGGAAGAGACTGAGACGGAGTCGGAGGGAGATAAGGAGTAGATTTCAGAGTTTTTTTTTTTTTTGTTTTTTTTTTTTGTATTTTGATACATTATCTTTTATTTGGTAAAGTATATATATATATTTATGGTTTTTATGTTTTATTTGTGTATCCTAATTCAGATGTTGTATTGGTTAAGTCAAGACTAAACATAGTTGATCAGGCTATGCTTAGGAGTGACTCAACTTTTAGACACCGAATTTCCTGGATATTTATCTTTATGTTTTGCGTTTTCGTATATGTTTATTTGTGATTGGCGGTTCATTAATTTTTTATACTTCTAGACTATGTATGGATCGACTAGGTAGGAAAAGTCAATAAGCAGGACCATTTTGACATATAGTTGTTCTGAAATCAACACTACATAATATATTAGTTCTAGCCTAGTCACCTCAACACTACATAATATAATAGTAGGAAATTTTATGGTATAAAATTTATAGTTATAGGTTTGAGGACAAACCCAACGCAATAGTTCTAGCCTAGTCACCTCAACACTACATAATATATTAGTAGGAAATTTTATGGTATAAAATTTATAGTTATAGGCTTGAGGACAAACCCAATCAGAGTATTTAACCTAAGCTATAGTCGTAATTCTTAAAGAAATACTATGTTGCTATCCTTAAGGAAATACTAATTTGTTATAGCTAAACCTATGCTCTGATAACATCTCTATTACAACCCTTTCCCGACCTTTGGCAGAAACACCTAGCAGTGTGATGGTATAAAGAGCGCCAATCCTATTAACCTGAGAATAAATGCATTTTGAAAGTCAACATAATGTTATTGAGTGCACGAGTTTTTAAATTTTGGGAATTTTTGAAACCCTTTTTAAGAATGCTTTTCTTTAGTGAAAACCTTTCTTAATTATTTATCTAGTCTTTTATCTTTTAAGATATCTTTTATTGATCTTAAATGACTATCTTTTCTGGATATCTATGATCCTAACGTATTTTAATTAGGATTGTCTTTTGTTAACCCTAATTTACTATCTTTCAAGGATTTCTAATGATCCTAATATATTTAAGTTATCATACCAGGCGTCCCTAATGGTAATGTAAGCTCTAAGGCAATTTTAAATATATTAACGTGATCCCCTATGATCGATGCTAAGACCATAAATGTACCCCTAATCACGACACTTCATCGGACGTCGAATAATAACTTTAAGGGATTGTAACTATCAATCGTAGATGGGGTTGTCATGGCCCCATATAGATCTATACATAATTTTCTAGCTCTCGCAAGATTAACAATTATAGGTATTGGGGATATGTCAAATTTAATCAAAGTTTTTTGTATGAGTAACCAACTCACTAACCATAGACTTTTATCGTTTATCTTTTAATCTTTTATTTTTTTTATAACTACCCCTATATATATATATATATATATATATATATATATATATATATATATATATATATATATATATATATATATATATATATATATATATATATATATATATATATATATATATATATATATATACACACACACACATTGGGTTACGTTCATGTGAGACGGCCTAATTTTGTGAGACCGTGAGACACAATCCAGTCACTCATTTAGTAGATAAAACAAAAACATTTTTAAAATGCAAAATAATTGAAATTTCTCAAAAAAAAATTCCAATATTATTTTCGAAATATGTATTTTCGAAAAAAAAATTACCAAAAAAATATTTTAAAAAATACATTTTTTACATATTCTAGTAATATTCTATTGGAATATTTCACATATTTTTCAAAAAAAAAAAAACGGGATTTTTTTTATTTATTTTTATTTTTTTAGTTAATTCAAGTTCCAAAAATAATATTTAAAAAAAGAATTTTTGGATTTATCCATTTATTTTGCATTTTAAAATTATTTTTTTAGAATTTGTACAGTGTAGTATTCTATTAGAATATTTCACATATTTTTCAAAAAAAAAAAACAGGATTTATTTTTAATTTTATTTTATTTTTTATTTTTTTTAGTTAATTCAAGTTCTGAAAAATAATATTTAAAAAAAGAATTTTTGGATTTTTCCATTTATTTTTAGAATACGTACTATCTAATATTCTATTAGAATATTTAACGTATTTTTCAAAAAAAAAACGGGATTTTTTTTTATTTTTTTTATATATTTTTTATGTTTTTTTAGTTAATTCAAGTTCCAAAAATAATATTTAAAAAAAAAAAATTTTGGATTTTTCCATTTATTTTGCATTTTAAAATTATTTTTAGATTTTGTCTCACGGTCTCATAAAATTAGAATGGTCTCAAGTGAACCTAAACATATATATATATATATATATATATATATATATATATATGTATGTATGTATGTATGTATGTATGTATTTGATAATTATATTTATGATCTCTTAACTATCTTATATATATATATATATATATATATATATATATATATATATATATATATATATATATATATAGGGAAAGGTTATATGGAAAATAAAGAATTAGGGCACCACATGTTGGAACCAATAAAAGAATGACAACACATCACTTTGGAATAACTACATAAATAACTTTCATAGTACATTGCTTATGAATAAAGAAATGGACACGTGTCACTTGATCATTGGTTCCAGCATATGTTGCCCTAATTAATAATTTTCCATTGAACCTAAACCTATATATATATATATATATATATATATATATATATATATATATATATATATATATATATATATATATAAATTGTCATATATGTACGCTAAATATAGTTGTTTTAAAAAGATATTTGGGCAGCGTAACAACTAAGTACAATACATATCCTAAATCTTGTCTAGCATAACTCCTAGGAACATAAAGTTTCCTAGGGATTGGCCATAATATCATCTTGGTAATACCTACCCTTAGACTATCGAGCATCATATCCTTTAGACATAGATCAAAACTTAAATCCAGATATAGTATTTACAGTTATACTATCCCAAGGCATTTTGCTTATAATAAAATGACTTTATAGTTATAAAGTAAATATTTTGATAAATCATTTGATAAGCATGTATTCCCCCTGAAAAACATTTTAAAACAGTAAAATAAACTATGAAGCTCCCGGATTGTTGCAACTTGAGTTTCTTGCCATCGAGTGGGTATTGAAGTGTGTAACACTGGAATCCTGGTACGATTTCTATTTATGTATTTTTCTTATTTTTCCTTGCACTCGGCGAGTTGGAGGCCCGACTCGCCGACTAGGAGCGATTTTGGCACGGGACTTAAACGAGGGACTCGACGAGTCGGGTCCCAAACTTGGCGAGTCCGTGCTGGACGAGTAAAACCGTAACCCGGGTGTTTACACCCTATTTAAACGATCTAACTCGGCCTCCCTTGTCCCTTACACTTCCAGAGAGCTATAGAGCGAGCCCTTAGCCCCCATATTGTTCTTGCGAGTGATCTTGGCTTTGTAAAGGAAGTTGGAGCTTAGAAGAAGAAAGAGGAGGTTGAATAGTGCAAGGAGGGGAAATAGATCTAAAATCTACACTGTGAGAAGCTTCCATTCAGGTAGAAAAGTCCCTACCTTGATCACTAATTCATTAGATCCCCTTTTTGTCCCTAATTGGTGGTTTTCAAGCCCTAAAACCTCAAACTCCGTGTGTTTATGCATTATGTTCTGAAAGGACTTCGGAACTGGACCTTATGAACATCTTAGAAGTGTAAAGTCTCTGTGGTTGAAATGAATGAGGACCCTATTGAGTGTATGACCTCATAAAGAGCTTGCAATTGCCATTTGGAGCTCATAGGGCCATGCATGCACGTAAAGTTTGCAACTTTACGTGATAAGCATGCCCTAGGAACCTAGATCTATGGTTTGGAACAGTTTCATGTCTCAGATTTGGTCTGTATAGGAGGAGGGTCGAAGGGACTCGACGATTTCCAAAGTGGACTCGGCGAGTCCTATGAAGATGGTTTTACACTCGAGGAGTTGGATGAACAACTCGACGAGTTGTTCTTCCAACTCGGTGAGTCATATGAACTGTTACAGAGTTAAGAGGGGTTGAAGTGTAGAAGGTCCAATCCTTCGTAGCTGCATGCGGAATTAGCAATTTAATATGTATCAATAGTCCCAGAAACCCAAATCCTCAAGAAGGATGCTCTGGTGAGGATTTGGAAGTGAGAAGGAGATCTACTCGTGGGACTCGGCGAGTCGGGTCACGAGTCGGTCTAAGCGTCCCAAGTAGTGAGTTAAGGGTGACTCAGTGAGTGGGAAGAGGGACTTGATGAGTTAGTACCAGAATAGTAGGAGAGGGACTCGGTGAGTCTGTGCCATGACTTGGCAAGTCCAGTCATCCGGAAGTTGACTTTGACCAAGGAGTTGAACTTGGACCAGTGGTAAGTCAGTCATTTGACCTAAGGGTATTTATGAGTGACTAATCTATGTTTATGGATTTATAGCCAGAGGATTACCGGTTCAGCAGTCAGACGTCTAGCAAGCAGAATTTCAGCAGCTACTTTTCGAGGTGAGTTACCTTCCAGTAGCGGGGGGTCTACGGCCATAATGTCGGCCCACTAGTAGGAGTTGTATGATTAGATGATTGTCTATGTGATATTCATCTAGGGTTTCTACTACCTTTTATGTTTATGTGTTAGTATGATATGATGTTATGTGCTAGTGACAGTAGGAGAGATAGTCCCCAGATTACCGGTCGATAGGGCCGAAGGGGTAGTCATGCCCAGCCATGCTAGATAGATTATGTGATATGTGTTATGTGGTAGTAGTAGGGGGTGAAATAGTCCCCAGTTATGCTAGTCAATTACCGGTCGAGACGACCGAAGGGGAGACCAGCACCAAGATATGCTAGTTAGTATCCGGTCGAGAGGACCGAAGGGGAGGCCAGCACCCAGATATACTAGCCAGTATCCGGTCGAGATGACCAAAGGGGTAGGTCGGGCACCCATATATGTCTGACAATATATGTATGTTATGTGGTTATATGGTATGTGGTACAGTGGGGGAACTCACTAAGCTTCGTGCTTACAGTTTTAAGTTTTGGTTTCAGGTACCTCTTCAGCAAAGGGGATGGAGCTGGCGCGGTAGTGGCGCATCACACACACAATCTTTGTTTTCCGCACTATGAGATATTCTGGGATTTCTACTCTGACATTATTATGTTTTACGATTCGGTTTTCAGATACGAGACATGTTTCATTAAATGATATGATCGGATGATATTTTGTTACAAATGTTTTGCAAATCACTTAATCAAAAATGAAACTTTTGGATGTGAAAATTAGGTCGTTACAAGTTGGTATCAGAGCCCTGGCTTGAGGGATTCGGACACACCCTCGGGAGTGTCTGGACTCAAATCGAGGGAATAAAAGAATTTTCTAAGAAAATGATTTTCCTAAAAGGTAAACTAAAGAGTTTTAGGAAAAGTACGAAGTGTGTGATGTGCGCGATCGGCCGAGCTCAAGTAAGTAGTCCCCAAAGTACCCATACAATGTTATGCGATGTTTATCAGTTTCAGTAGAACAGCATGCTAGAATAGGACTAAGGATCTAGGAATGATGCCTTATGTGCCTGCTTTATGTGCTTCAACTTATGAGAATTGCATGCTAGTATTAAGTGGATAGTAGTACGATAGCCTGTTTAGGTTATGCCTGGTAGTATGAGCTCAGCGTTATATGCTAGTTCAGCTTCTTATTATGAGGACATATTTGCTTGAGTAGCTTTCCTGTGTCCGAATGTCGCTTGCTTTGTGCTTTGTGGGACTCTGAGTGATGGGAGTTAGCCTTTAGGTGAATACGCACGTCACATGTGATTAGGGTTGAATAATCTTAGAGTGCTGGATTTGGCCCTATTGTGCAGCTCTTGTTTGAGTCTAACCGTTGTAGGGACGAGTCTGTTACTCGAAGGATTATCTGAGCCTCATCACATGTGATGGTATTCAGGTAATGGCTAGTTGGCATTACAAGGAGGCCTTCAACAGCTTAGGACCGGGTAGGGTGGAGTCAGAGGTTTCCCTAGGGTAAGCCTAGGATGAGTGTAGCAGAGATCAGCAGTGGTAAAAGGGATCTGGTGGTGTCGAGGCAGTCCTTGAAGAAG
This sequence comes from Lactuca serriola, assembly GCF_051521515.1. Classification (NCBI taxonomy): domain Eukaryota; kingdom Viridiplantae; phylum Streptophyta; class Magnoliopsida; order Asterales; family Asteraceae; genus Lactuca; species Lactuca serriola. The sequence goes on along the minus strand of NC_136408.1, from coordinate 120,596,110 downwards.
GTACAGATAGATGTGGAAGGTAGTATGGTCCCGTACTACTGAAAGCAGAGGATCCGTACCCGAACCGAGGAAGGCCAAGATAAGACAATGGAACTTGTAGTAGATGTGATCCCTCAAGAAGTATCGGTATCGCTAACGGTTGTTATTTATGTATTGCATAATTGTGGTACTACGCTCGAGGCCAGCAGTTGGCAGTTCAGGAGAGGGATCAGGTTCGGGATCAGGTTCCGAGCCAGTAGATGAGGGGCTACATGAGTTCATCGCGTCAGAGATCACCAGGGGCATCCTTGAGTCGACTCCCATTATCTTCGGGTCGATCAAGGAAGTGATAGTTGAGTTGATGGAGGATCGCCTCAGGGCATTCAAGAACGACATGGCATCTGGCCAGTCGGGATCTCGCATACTGTCCTTCAAGGACTTCAGGGGCAGTGGTGCGTCGGATTTTCATGGGGAGAAGGACCCCATAGCTGCCAGGCGATGGATTGCAGACATCGAGTCTGCACAGTTGACTAGCTTCTGCCCCAAGGGGTCGAAGGTGAGGTTTGCAGCAGGGTGTTTACGAGACTGAGCTAGAGATTGGTGGGAGTCCGTCGGTGACTCATTGGGAGCCTCGACTGTTGAGGCTATGACCTGGTCGGATTTTGTGACCAGGTTCAGGGCAGAGTTTGCGCCGGCTGTCGAGCTTCAGCAGCTGGCCAGGGATTTTTTAGATATGAGGCAGACGACGGAGACTGTGGTGGAGATCACCGCCAAGTTCTAGGAAAAGGCGTTGTTGGTGCCCCAGTACGTGGGTGATGAGGACATGAGGAGGACCCGCTACCATGACATGCTACAAAGCTGATATTCGGGAGCATGTCGGTTTTTCCACTTTCCCTACTCTGGAGTCCATGATTGCCAAGGCAAGGGAAAGGGAGATCGACCTGGAGCACATTCGGAAGAGGAAGGCAGAGGAGGGGTAGGTTAAGGGGGCTTCGGGGAAGAAGCCCAGGGGACCAGACGCACGGCTGAAAGGCCAACAGGGACGAGGCCGCTGCAGGAAGTGCGGCAAGACGCACGAGGGAGTGTGCAAGTTGGGATCGTCAGGCTGCTACAAGTGCGGCAAGCCGGGGCACTTCTATAGGGATTGTACCGCCCCTGCACCTATGATACAGGCGTCAGATTTGTTGTGCTTCCACTACAACCAGAGGGGCCACGAGAAGGCCAACTGCCCCCAGTTGATAGCAGCAGCGCCAGTGAAGGTGCCAGCTCCAGCGACCCTACAGATCACTGATGCCCGGCAGGGCAAGGCAGAGGCTCCGGTGGTGAGGAGTCGGTCATTTCAGCTGACTACTGAGGAGGCACGCGCCACACCCGATGTGGTGACGGGTATGATTCTTTCCCTTTGTTTTATTTATTTAATGTTATGATGTTGGTATGTGCTTTGTGTAAATGCGTTTAGGATCGTTCCATGTGAACGGTATCCCAGTTCAAGTGTTGTTTGATTCGGGTGCCACTCGATCGTTTGTTTCTCTTGCGCTTAGCAAGAAGTTGACTGAGTCTTCGGGCAGGTTGGATTGCCCTTTAGAGGTGGAGATTGCGGACAATCGGTCGGTGCGAGCATCAGAGGTCTTCCGAGATTGTGAATTAAGATTGTTTGAGGAGCGGTATCTTCTTGACCTGGTTCCCATTCCATTGCAGGGAAACAAGGTCATTATTGGTATGGATTGGCTGAGCCCCAATGGGCAGTGATAGACTGCGCGCAATAGCTAGTGTGAGTCAGAGCCCTGAGTGGGGGAGAGATGGTGATTCAGGGTGAGAGACCACAACGAGGGCCAGCCTTATGCTCGACGGCGAGGGCGAGGCGTTACGTTCAACAGGGTTGCGCAGGATATGTCGCTTATGTCATGGATACCCGGGAGGCTGGTAAGGCGACAGTGGGCGATGTGCCCATGGTTCGAGAGTTTGCGGATGTATTCCCCGAGGAGTTGCCTGGGATACCCCCCGTAGCGACAGGTGGAGTTCAGGATCGACCTAGTCCCTGGTGCTGCTTCGATAGCCAAGGCACCATATCGGTTGGATCCTCCCGAGATGCAAGAGTTGTCTACGCAGATGCATGAGCTGATAGACAAGGGATTCATTAGACCAAGTAGTTATCCCTGGGGAGCTCCGATTCTGTTTGTGAAAAAGAAGGACGAGTCGCACCGGATATGTATAGATTACCGGGAGCTGAATAAGGTGACGGTGAAGAACTGTTACCCAGTCCCGAGGATTGATGACCTCTTCGACCAACTGCAGGGACCATCTTGGTTCTCCAAGATTGATCTGCGTTCGGGGTACCATCAGATGAGGGTCAGGGAGGAGGATGTGCAGAAGACCGCGTTTCGGACGCGCTATGGCCATTATGAGTTTGTGGTGATGCCGTTTGGGCTCACCAATGCTCCTTCCGCATTCATGGAACTCATGAACTGCGTGAGCAGACCGATGCTGGACCGGTCTGTGATAGTTTTCATTGATGACAACCTGGTTTATTCCAAGACGCATGAGGAGCACGAGGGGCATCTGCGAGAGGTGTTGGAGACCCTGAGGAGGGAAAGCTTATATGCTAAGTTTTCCCAGTGTGAGTTCTGGTTGTCCGAGGTGTAGTTTCTTGGGCACCTTGGCAACCAGGATGGGATTTTGGTGGATCCGACCAAGGTAGAGGCTGTGATGAGGTGGGAGGTTCTGAAGTCTCCATCTGAGATTCGGAGTTTTCTGGGATTAGTAGGGTACTATCGGAGGTTCATCCAGGATTTCTCTAAGATAGTTGTACCCTTGACGCGGCTAACAAGGAAGGTCGTAGTCTTCTGATGGGGGCCTGAGCAGCAGGCGGCATTTGAGACGTTGAGGCAGAGATTGTGTGAGGCGCCAATCTTAGCCCTACCAGAGGGCATGGAGGATTTCGTTGTTTATTGTGACGCATCTATTTCGGGTTTGGGCGCGGTATTGATGTAGAGAGGGCATGTCATTGCCTACACTTCGAGGCAGCTGAAACCTCACGAGGCGAACTACCCGACGGACGATTTAGAGTTGGGGGCGGTGGTCTTTGCCCTCAAGATTTGGGGACATTACCTCTATGGATTTCGTTGTAGTATTTACACGGACCACAAAAGTTTGAGGTACCTCATGGATCAGCCGAATCTGAACATGATACAATGTTGGTGGTTGGATATGGTGAAGGATTATGATTGTGAGATCCTTTATCACCTAGGGAAGGCCAATGTGGTAGCCGATGCGCTTAGTCGCAAGGCAGCACCGATCAAAGGAGTGTGCATGAGGATGACGGTGGTGACTCCCCTATTCGAGCAAATTCAGGAGGCTCAGCAGGAGGCAGTAAAGGAGGAACATCGGAAGAGTGAGAGGATTGTGGGTCGGATTTCCTCTTTCGACTATGACATTCGAGGATTGTTGACACTACACCGTAGGGTATGGGTGTCATACCATGGAGGCGTGCGCCAGGTTCTGATGGGAGAGGCGCACAAATCTAGATTCTCCATTCATCCCGGGGCAACGAAGATGTATAGGGATCTTCGTTTGGATTATTGGTGGCCCTGCATGCAGCGGGATGTAGCCTGGTACGTGGAGCGTTGCTTGACCTGCAGGAAGGTCAAGGCCGAGCACCAAAGACCACACGGTAAGATGCAGCCGTTGGATATCCCATTGTGTAAATGGGAAGATATTACGATGGATTTTATCACAAAGCTTCCCAAGACCGCATGAGGAGTGGATTCGATATGGGTCATCGTGGATCGATTGACCAAGAACGCCCATTGTATTCCGATTCAGGAGAGCATCTCGGTCGAGAAGTTGGTAGACATCTATATCAGGGAGATAGTGGCGCGGCACGGGGTGCCAGTGTTAGTGATTTTAGACAGGGACATGCATTTTACTTCTAGGTTTTGGAAGAAGTTTCATGATGAGTTGGCTACTCGTCTGCATTTTAGCACCGCTATTCACCCACAGACGGATGGTCAGAGCGAGCGGACCATCCAAACATTAGAGCATATGTTGCAGGCATGTGTTCTGGATTTCGGAGGTAGTTGGGATACCTATCTTCTGTTGGCAGAATTCTCATATAATAATAGTTATCATGCAAGTATCAACCGTCCCCCATTTGAGATGTTGTGTGGGAGGAAGTGCAGGACCCCGATATGTTGGGGAGAAATTGGCCAGAGGGTCATAGGGAGCACTGAAGTGGTGCTCAAAATGACCAAGAGGATTCAGCAGGTTCGGAGCAGGCTTCAGACTGCTCAGAGTCGGCAGAAAAGTTATGCCGACAAGCGCCGTTCAGACCTGGAGTTCCACGTCGGGGATATGGTTCTTCTGAAGTTTTCGCCATGGAAAGGCATCATCCGATTCAGAAAGCGAGGCAGCCCAAGGTACATCAGACCATTTATGGTTGTAGCTTGGGTGGGCAAGGTGGCATATAGGTTAGATCTGCCAGCCGAACTCAGCCAGATCCACAGCACTTTCCACGTCTCTCGGTTGCGGAAGTGTCTGGTGCACGACTCGGCAGTGGTGCCTTTGGAGGATATTCAGGTCGATGACAGCCTGAATTACATCGAGCGGCCTGTGGCTATCCTCGACAGGAAGTCGAAGGATCTGAGGAACAAGAGAGTGGAGCTGGTGAAGGTGCAATGGCCGCACCAGAACGGCTCGGAATGGACTTGGGAGCCGGTGGATGAAATGATGGAGCATTACCCAGGATTGTTCTGGAAACGGGCAACAGACTTCGAGGACGAAGTCTAAGATAAGTTGGGGAGATTTTTAACACCAGATTCCTGGTACGATTTCTATTTATGTATTTTCTCATTTTGCCTTGGACTCGGCGAGTTGGACGCCCGACTCGTCGAGTAGGAACGATTTTGGCATGGGACTTAAATGAGGGACTCCACGAGTCGGGTCCCAGACTCGGCAAGTCCGTGCTGGACGAGTAAAACCCTAACCCGGGTGTTTGCACCCTATTTAAACAATCTAACTCCGCCTCCCTTGTCCCTTACACTTCCAGAGAGCTATAGAGCGAGCCCCTAGCCCCCATATTGTTCTTGTGAGTGATCTTAGCTTTGTGAAGGAATTTGGAGCTTAGAAGAAGAAGGAGGAGGTTGAAGAGTGCAAGGAGGGGAAATAGATCCGAAATCTACACTGTGAGAAGCTTCCATTCAGGTAGAAAAGTCCCCACCTTGACCACTAGTTCATTAGATCCCCTTTTTGTCCCTAATTGGTGGTTTTCAAGCCCTAAAACCTCAAACTCCGTGTATTTATGACGTATGTTCTAAAGGACTCTAGAATTGGACCTTATGGACATCTTAGAAGTGTAAAGCCTATGTGGTTGAAGTGATTGAGGTCCTTATTGAGTGTATGACCTCATAAAGAGCTTGGAATTGCCTTTTGTAGCTCATAGGGCCATGCATGCACGTAAAATTTGCAAATTTATGTGATAAGCATGCCCTAGGAACCTAGATCTATGGTTTGGAACCATTGCATGTCTCAGATTTGGTCTGCATGCGAGGAGGGTCGAAGGGACTCGGCGAGTTCCAAAGTGGACTCGGCGAGTCCTATGAAGATGGGATTAGACTCAGCGAGTTGGATGAACAACTCGGTGAGTCCTATGAATATTGCCTGGAACTCGACGAGTTGTTCTTCCAACTCGGCGAGTCATATGAACTGTTACTGAGTTAAGAGGGGTTTACGTGTAGAAGCTCCAACCCTTCATAGTTACACGCAGAATTAGCAATTTAACGTGTAGCAATAGTCCCAGAAACCCAAATCCTCAAGAAGGATGCTCTGGTGAGGATTTGGAAGCGAGTAGGAGATCTACACGTGGGACTCGGTGAGTTGTTCTTGAACTCGGCGAGTCGGGTCGCGAGTCGGTCTAATCGTCCTAAGTAGTGAGTTAAGGGTGGCTCAGTGAGTGGGAAGAGGGACTTGATTAGCTAGTACCGGGATAGTGGGAGAGGGATTCGGCGAGTCTGTGCCATGACTTGGCGAGTCCAGTCAGCCAGAAGTTGACTTTGACCAAGGAGTTGACCTTGGACCAGGGGTAAGTCAGTCATTTGACCTAAGGGTAGTTATGAGTGACTAATTTATGTTTATGGATTTATAGCCGGAGGATTACCGGTTCATCAGTCAGACGTCTAGCAAGCAGACTTTCAGCAGCTACTTTTCGAGGTGAGTTACCTTCTAGTAGCGGTGGTTCTACGGCCATAATGTTGGCCCATCAGTAGGAGTTGTATGATTAGATGATTGTCTCTGTGATATTCATCTAGGGTTGCTACTAACTGGTATGTTTATGTGCTAGTATGATATGATGTTTTGTGCTAGTGACAGTAGGGGAGATAGTCCCCAGATTACCGGTCGATAGAGTCGAAGGGGTAGTTATGCCCAGCCATGCTAGATAGATTATGTGATATGTGTTATGTGGTAGTAGTAGGGGTGAAATAGTCCCCAGTTATGCTAGTCAATTACCGGTCGAGAGGACCGAAGGGGAGACCAGCACCCAGATATGTTAGTCAGTATGCGGTCGAGAGGACCGAAGCAGAAGCGAACACCCAGATATGTTAGCCAGTATCCGGTCGAGAGGACCGAAGGGGTAGGTCGGGCACCCACATATCCCTGACAATATATGTATGTTATGTGGTTATATGGTATGTGGTACAGTTGGGGAACTCACTAAGCTTCGTGCTTATAGTTTTCAGTTTTGGTTTCAGGTACCTCTTCAGCAAAGGGGAAGTAGTTGGCGCGGTAGCGGCGCATCGCACACACGCTCTTTGTTTCCCGCACTATGAGATATTCTGGGATTTGTACTCTGACATTATTATGTTTTACGATTCGGTTTTCAGATATGAGATATGTTTCATTAAATGATATGATCGGATGATATTTTGTTAGAAATGTTTTGCAAATCACTTAATCATAAATGAAATTATTGGATGTGAAAATAGGGTCGTTACAAAGTGTGTGTGTGTGTGTATATATATATATATATATATATATATATATATATATATATATAGAGAGAGAGAGAGGGGGTTGCAGGTTGGTTTTGAGATGAATAATCAGGAAGCAAGCACCTCTATTTATAGTGCTGGTACACGTCGGGCATTCTCCTGTGTGGCATGCACATGCTTCGTGGCCCATCCAAATCTTACCACGTGACACCCTTTTGGTGGTCCATATTTCCAAATCTCCGACAAATCTTGGGGTCAGATGTGCGCGACGGGCTTTGCGTGCACATTGACTCGCACCCTTAAATTCTTTTTAAAAATTCATATTTTCTTCATATGAACTTTGTTTCTTACCATCTTTATATATTTGTGTAGCTTTTTCCTAGAACTACAACTTTCCTTTAGGTTGCATCTTCTAATTTTAACTTTCATTTTTAACCTACATTTTTATATTATATAAAAATCATATCTCCTTCATACGACTTCTATTTTCGCCCTTCTTTCTTCCCAAGTTCTTATCTTATACTTTACTACAAATTTCCTTTTTGTAGTGTTAGCCAAAACTCAACCGTTTTCTTTTACTATTTTTGACGTCGATAGCGTTTATTAATGTGGTTGGTTTCTATTCGTCATAAATAATAACTCTTCAAATCAGAGTTAGATTTTCTCGACGTTTATATTTTTGGGATCATTAGGTCACATATTTTCCAAGTACACTAACCATTTTAACTTTTTGATTACTTTATTTTCGACTCAGCTATCCATATTATCCTTCAATATGGGAACTTTTTGTCATTATGAGTCGAACCTAACTACTAGTAACAATCAATGACAGAAAATTCTCAATTATTACATCTTGTGTACAAAAACTTGTAAATCTAAAGTAAAAGTAAAATGGGGGGTTTTAATCTTTTGGTTGTTTTAAGAAAAAAAAAACTAAGACTTCGAAATCACAATTCAACAAAATCAAAGGTTTGATGAAAATCAATGAGAGAAATATAGTTGACATGGGTTTCAACACTTGAACATTAGGTAAATTAATCATTAGAACTCAAGGTGAAATACTTGTTATGAATCTCTAATTTGGCTATAGCAATCCAAGAAACTTAAGATTACTTAGACTTTTCTTAATTGATAAAATAGCTAGAGAAACTCATAACATATTTCCTTAGTTGTTGCAGCCAAAAAAATAAATATCCTAAATATTGCACACAAAGTAGTGTTAATGGTAAAAGGGATCATATCCACGGAGATTGATTCAATATGTAACCCTATAAAAAAATCATGTGTACAAATACTTGTTCAATTAAAATAAATTTAAAATAGGGGTTTTAATCCTTTTCGTTTTTTTAAGAAATTAAAAATTATACTAAGACATAGAAATCACAATTCAACAAAAGCAAAGGTTTGATGAAAAGCAATGAGAGAAATATGGTTGACACGGGTTTCATCACTTGAACATTTGGTAAATAAATCATTAGAACTTAAGATAAAATACTTGTCATGAATCTCTAATTTGGCTATAGAAATCCAAGAAACTTAAGATTACCTAGACTTTACTTAGTTAGCAAAATACCTAGAGAAGCTCATAACATATTTCCTTAGTTCAAGTCACAATTTCCGTTAAGCATGTAATCAGTGAAAGGTAAGTAGCATTAAGAACCAAAAAGTTACTAAATCCAAGAGGATTCAAATGCTTACACTACCATGTTGGAGAAAATGTTTTTATGATTATGTAAAGCCAAAAATAACACAAAAACCATTTGTTGCTTGCTAATTTTAATATCCTACTTAATCCTGAAAATAGGCAACTAATCACTACATGTACATCTAAACTCATGAATAAAGACATATAAGTAGAAAGTCGATGTTAAAACAGAAACCATTTTCATAAAGATTTAAGAACAAGTTCATGATGTTCTTCAAGATTAACCAAACATTCAAGGAATTCCACCAAATGAAACCAAAAGAATTTTAGTGTATATTTTCACTAAGATTCAAGAACAAGTTCATGAAGTTCTTCAATATTAACCAAGCATTCAAGGAATTCCACCAAAGGAAACCAAAAGAATTTTAGCTTAGCATGGATAAACTTACAAAAACACAATAAGAGTTAATTGTACCAAACATTCCAAGTGAAAATGAGAGAAAAATGATAATCTTCAAAGTGTTCTTTGTGTTCTTCATGTAACGACCCAATTTTTCACATCCAAAAATTTCATTTTTGATTAAGTGATTTGCAAAATGTTTGTAACAAAATATCATCCGATTATATCATTTAATAAAAACATGTCTCGTATCTAAAAACCGAAATGTAAAACATAATAATGCCAAACAAATCCCAGAATATCTCATAGTGCGGAAAACAAAGAGCGTGCGTGTGATGCGCCGCTACCGCGCCAGCTCCTTCCCTTTTGCTGAAGAGGTACCTGAAACCAAAACTGAAAAGTGTAAGCATGAAGCTTAGTGATTTCCACCACTATACCACATACCATATAACCACATAACACACATATATTGTCAGGCATATCTGGGTGCCCGACCTACCCCTTCGGTCCTCTCGACTAGATATTGGCTAGCATATCTGGGTGCTGGCCTCCCCTTTGGTCCTCTCGACCAGATACTGACTAGCATATCTGGGTGCTGGTCTCCCCTTCAGTCCTCTCGACCGGATACTAGGGACTATTTCACCCCTACTACTACCACATAACACATATCACATAATCTATCTAGCATGGTTGGGCATGACTACCCCTTTGGCCCTATCGACCAATAATCTGGGGACTATCTCCCCTACTGTCACTAGCATATAACATCATATCATACTAGCACATAAACATAACAGGTAGTAGCAACCCTAGATGAATATCACAGAGACAATCATCTAATCATACAAATCCTACTGATGGGTCGACATTGTGGCTATAGACCCACCGCTACTAGAAGGTAACTCACCTCGAAAAGTAGTTGCTGTAAGTCTGCTTAGTAGACGTCTGACTGCTGAACCGGTAATCCTCCGGCTATAAATCCATAAACATAGATTAGTCACTCATAAATACCCTTAGGTCAAATGACTGACTTACCCCTGGTCCAAGGTCAACTCCTTGGTCAAAGTCAACTTCCGGATGACTGGACTTGCCAAGTCATGGCACAGACTCACTGAGTCCCTCTCCTACTATCCCGGTACTAACTCATCAAGTCCCTCTTCCCACTCACTGAGTCACCCTTAACTCACTACTTGGGACGGTTAGACCGACTCGCGACCCGACTCGCCGAGTTCGAGGACAACTCGCCGAGTCCCACGAGTAGATCTCCTTCTCGCTTCCAAATCCTCACCAGACCATCCTTCTTGAGTATTTGGGTTTCTGGGACTATAGCTACACGTTAAATTGCTAATTCCGCATGCAGCTACGAAGGGTTGGACCTTATACACTTAAACCCCTCTTAACTCAATAACAGTTCATATGACTCACCGAGTTGGAAGAACAACCCGTCAAGTTCCAGGCAATCTTCATAGGACTCGCCGAGTTGTTCATCCAACTCGTCGAGTCTATGACCATCTTCATAGGACTCGTCGAGTCCACTTTGGAACTCGCCGAGTCCCTTCGACCGTCCTCCCATACAGACCAAATCTGAGACATGAAACTGTTCCAAACCATAGATCTAGGTTCCTAGGGCATGCATATCACGTAAAGTTGCAAACTTTACGTGCATGCATGGCCGAATGAGCTCCAAAACGCAATTCCAAGCTCTTTATGAGGTCATACACTCAATAGGGTCCTCAATCACTTCAACCATAGAGACTTTACACTTCTAAGATGTCCATAAGGTCCAGTTCTGAAGCCCTTTCATAACATAGAGCATAAACACACGGAGTTTGAGGTTTTAGGGGTTGAAAACCACCAATTAGGGACAAAAGGGGATCTAATGAACTAGTGATCAAGGTAGGGACTTTTCTATCTGAATGGAAGCTTCTCACAGTGTAGATTTCGGATCTACTTCCCCTCATTGCACTCTTCAACCTCCTCCTTCTTCTTCTAAGCTCCAACTTCCTTAACAAAGCCAAGATCACTCACAAGAACAATATGGGGGCTAGGGGCTCGCTCTACATCTCTCTGAAAGTGTAAGGGACAAGAGAGGCCGAGTTAGATCGTTTAAATATGGTGCAAACACCCGGGTTAGGGTTTTACTCGCTCAGCACGGACTCGCCGAGTCTGGGACACGACTCGCCGAGTCCCTCGCTTAAATCCCGTGCCAAAATCGCTCCTACTCGACGAGTCGGGCCTCCAACTCACAGAGTCCAAGGCAAAATGAGAAAAATACATAAATAGAAATCGTACCAGGAATTCGGTGTTACACTTCAAGAGCTTCAAAATGCAAAGAAAATACTTAACTTTTCGGGAAAACCTGTCAAAAAGAATCTACCAACTTTCCCAATATAGAATCCAAGTTTCAAATCCCTGATTTGCCCCTGTGAACTCATGCAAACCATTTAGCATACTCTTGCAGACAGCATGAGTGCTTATGTAATGGCAATTTGGCCCGTTTAAATGGTCTTCAACCTTCTCTCCTCTTTGCCTCTAGGTCTATCCCACTTGTAAGCATTCTTAGCCAAATTGTTTTCTTCAATACACTTCCAAGTTATCCCATATATCCTTTCGTCATCCATCGCCTAAAATCATCACATCGTCTTCCAATCTTCATTCAAGATCAAGCCTAATTTAATTCCACCTACTTTTTGCTAGCAAGCCCAAATTGTACTCACTAAGTAATCCTGAAATATACCGCAAGCTTCATGATTTAAGACTATGCACTCCCATAATCACTCTGCATTGCATAGCCTTTCATGAATCTAAAATTAAGCTCAAAAGACTAGAAAGTATCCAATAAAGATATAACAACCCAAAAGAGAAAATATGCATGAGGATTAACTAAACTGAGATGAAATATCCTAAGATAAAATAGAAAAAGAAGTAAATAAAACGAAACTATCATATCTCACATCTCTCTCTCTCTCTCTCTCTCTCTCTCTCTCTCTCTCTCTCCCCACCTACCATCACCCTCATCTTCTCCTCTGTCTTTATCTCTTCAAAACACACATACACACATAATCTAAAGAACACACACTTTATCAAGAACACCCACACACTTTCTAAAGAACACCTACACCCATATGAACTAACATACGCTTCAATTTCTTCATACCACCACCCGCGACTTCTATTCTGCCAAAAAACCATTCCATATCTCCCCTACCTCCAATGTCCAATACCACAACCATCATATCTACTGTCAAAACCCTAGCCCCTAAAAGAACCCATATATTGGTTCACCACCATCTACCCCGCCTCCGTCCACTATAAACCTCCATCATCGCCTCCACACCCACTTTCACATTCTAGATTATAAAACCCCCATCTTGTTATGGATACCTCACTTACCATATGCTTTTTCAAAAAATAAGCTCCACATCGTACCAATGAAAAGCCTAATCACCATGATCAAATCACCTGGAAGAGTGAGAAAAGGTGGTCAAAATCTTGTATTTTTTCAAATAACCAATGCCATTGTACCTTGCAAATCGATCTTATTTCTAATGTTCCTCTTTAAGTGATAGAGTATCATCATACCATGACCCTCTTTCCTAGTTTATGAAAAAGAAACATAACAACAATTTGGTTGGATTACAATTATTAATCCGCCAGTGGTTTTATAGAAATGACGTCTCCCACATCTTTACTCCTTCCATAATCATTTTTGTTATATGATATACTGATAATAGTAAGTTTCACATCAGATTTTGCAAGAGGAGTTGCAAAGTTCCAAGTTGAAGGTCAATAAGGAAGCTTATATACATACATACATATATATATATATATATATATATATATATATATATATATATTGGAAAGGCAACTTGAATTAAAAGGCACAACCCAGCCAGGAACTGGGAGGCACACGACAAACGAAATTACATCTGGTTAATGGTTAAGCTAGATGAAGAAAGCCACAAATTTCTATCAATAGCCATTTTAGACATCCTACTATCCAACCAAAGAATGGAATCGCTTTGAATCTGTATAAAAATGTCCTCAACATTTTTCCTTTTAGATTGAAATGTAGCCAAATTTCTATTTCTCCATAATTGGAAAAGGCTGGCACATCTAACAGCACAAATAAAATTAACTTTGAAACGGTCTTTAGCAGACTCCCCGAGCTAATTGAGAATCTCCTCCACAGAGTATGTGTCACGATCAACAATGCTCCAGCTATATATTATTACAGAAATTGATTATAACAGAAGGAGAGATATGGAAGGGTGTCATTACGGTAAAACCACGGGCGGATAAGTAACTACAACTCACCAAATTTCTTACGAATGCCTCTTCTCACCCCTCCAAGTGAGTCAATCATGGTGATTGGGCTTTTTAATGATATGTTTTGGAGGGATTTTTTTTATAAGTATATGATAAGTGAGGGATCCATAACAAGATTTGGGGGGGGGGTGTTATCATCTATAATTTGAAAGATGGTGTGAAGAAATGATATATGATGATGAATGAGGGGGGTAGATGTAGATAGTGGTAGAAGAAGATCTATATTTTTTTAAAGGCTAGGATTTTCTCAATAGATATGGTCGTGGTGGTGGTGGTAGAGGATACTCAAAACGATTTCTTGAAATCATCTAGAATTTGAAAGGTGGTGTCAAGGACATGATATATGATGAAGAAGGAGGGGGCAGATGTAAATGGCAGTGGAACAAGATCTAAATTTTTTTAAAAGGCTAGGATTTTATCAGTAGATATAGTGGTGATGGTAGAGGAGACTTGGAATGATTTTTGGAAAAAAATAAATATGGTATATGATAGTTGGGTAGAGATGGAGGTGGTTGACGGTGGTGGCGGCAGATTGTGGGAATAAACAATGGTGGGGGCAGGCGAAGATGAATGTGTGTGTTCATACATGTAGGTGTTATGAAGAAAGTGTGTATATTCTTGAGAGAGTGTATTTATGTATGTGTTTTGCATAGAGAAAGTAAGAAAAGAAGCTTAGTGCAGTCGCACACATACACATACACACACACATACACACATACACACAGAGAGGTAGAAAAGGGAAGTGAGAATGAGAAAGATGCCTTGTTAACTACAAAGCATTAAAAGATAAGGTTAAAAAAAGGGAAAAAAAGAGTACATAAGGGTATAGTGGTAATTTTAAAAAAGACTTAACCCTTTTTAACTAAGGGTGTTAGTAAAATGTGTATGCATTGCATAGTCTTTCAGAAATCTGCAATTAAGCTCAAAAGACTAGAAAGTACCCCATAAAGATATATAACAAAAACAGAAAATATGCATGATGATTAATTAAAATAAGAAGAAATTAAATATGCTAAAAATAAACTAGAAAAAGAAATAAATAAAGTGAAAATATCACATCTCACTCACTCTTTCTATCTTGAAAACACACATACACATATAATCTAAGGAACACAAACTTTATCAAGAATGCCCACACACTTTCGGAAGAACACCTACAACCACATGAAATAACACATGCTTAATTTCTTCATGCCACCACCCACCACCTCTGTCCTTGCCAATAAAAACCATTGCATATCACCTCCGCCTCCAACTGTCTACTTGCACCACGATCTATATCATATATATTTTCAAAACCCCAACCCCTATAAGAACCCATATCTTGGTTCACCACCATCTGCCCCCGCCTTCGTACACCGTTAACCTCCATCATCGCCTCTACACCCACTTTCACATTTTAAATTATAAAACCCCGCATCTTGTTATGGATCCCTCACTTATCATATGCTTTTTAAAAAAAACATCCCTCCACATCGTACCAATGAAAGGCCTAATCACCATGATCGGATCATCTAGAAGAGTGAGATAGGGTGGTCAAAATCTTATATTCTTTCAAATAACCAATGTTATTGTATCCTTTCAAATCGATTTAAGTTTTGAAAATCCTTTTCACCACCTTGTTTCTAATGTTCCTCTTTAATTGATAGCGTATCATCAAACCACAACACTCTTTCTCATTTTAAGAACAAGAACAGTATCAACAATTTGGTTGGATTGCAGTTATTTATCCGCCAGTGGTTTTTACAGAAATGACGTCTTCCATATCTTTGCTCCTTCCATAATCATTTTTTTCAATACGATATACTGATAATAGTAAGTTTGACATCAGGTTTTGCAAGAGGAGTTGCAAAATTCCAAGTTTAATGCCGATGAAGACGCTTATCTATATCTTATTACAAAATTGGTTATAGAAGGAGGAGAGATACGGAATGCGTCGTTTCGGTAAAACCACCGGTGGATATGTAACTACAACTCACCCAATTTCTTGCTATTTTTCTTGTTCTTTAACAAAAAAGAGGGTTTTTAATATGATACTCCATCAATTGAGGAGGAACATTGAAAACAAGGTGTTGAAAATGATTTTGAAAACTTATATTAACTTGAAAGAATACAATGGCATTGGCTTTTTGAAAAGATAAAGGCATCCGACTACCTCTTCTCACCCCTCCAAGGAGTCGGATATGGTGATTGGGCTTTTTGATGATATGTTGTGGAGGGATTTTTTGACAAACATATGATAAGTGAACGATCCGTAACAATATTGTGTGTGTGTATTTTTTTTTTGCGGGGGGGGGGGGGGGGGGTAAGGTGGGGGGGTGTATCATCTAGAATTTGAAAGATGGTGTGAAGGAGATGATATAGGATGACGAAGGAACGGGGCATATGTAGATGCTGCTGGAACAAGATCTACGTTTTTTGAAAGGCTAGGATTTTGTCAGTAGATATGGTGGTGGTGGTAGAGGAGACTCGAAACGATTTCATGGTATAAGATATTTGGGCAGAGATGGAGGTGGTTGAAGGTGGTGGCGGCAGATTGTGGGAATAAACAATGGTGGGGGTAGGCGAAGACGAATGTGTGTGTTCATACATGTAGGTGTTATGAAGAAAGTGTGTATATTATTGAGAGAGTGTATTTATGTATGTGTTTTGCATAGAGAAAGTAAGAGAAGAAGCTTAGTGCAGTCACACACATACACATACACACACACATACACACATACACACAGAGAGGTAGAAAAGGGAAGTGAGAATGAGAAAGATGCCTTGTTAACTACAAAGCATTAAAAGATAAGGTTAAAAAAAAGGGAAAAAAAGAGTAAATAAGGGTATAGTGGTAATTTTACAAAAGACTTAACCCTTTTTAACTTAGGGTGTTAGTAAAAAGTGTGTGCATTGCATAGTCTTTCAGAAATCTGCAATTAAGCTAAAAAGACTAGAAAGTACCCCATAAAGATATATATATATAACAAAAACAGAAAATATGCATGATGATTAATTAAAATAAGAAGAAATTAAATATGCTAAAAATAAACTGGAAAAAGAAATAAATAAAGTGAAAATATCACATCTCACTCACTCTTTCTGTCTTCAAAACACACATACACATATAATCCAAGGAACACAAACTTCATCAAGAATTCCCACACACTTTCGGAAGAACACCTACAACCACATGAAATAACACATGCTTAATTTCTTCATGCCACCACCCACCACCTCTATCCTTGCCAAAAAAAACCATTCCATATCACCTCCGCCTCCAACTGTCTACTAGCACCACCATCAATATCATATATATTTTCAAAACCCCAACCCCTATAAGAACCCATATCTTGGTTCACCACCATCTGCCCCCGCCTCCGTACACTGTTAACCTCCATCATCGCCTCTACACCCACTTTCACATTTTAAATTATAAAACCCCCCATCTTGTTATGGATCCCTCACTCATCATATGCTTTTTCAAAAAACATCCCTCCACATCGTACCAATGAAACGCCTAATCACCATGATTGGATCATCTGGAAGAATGAGATAGGGTGGTCAAAATCTTGTATTCTTTCAAATAACTAATGTTATTGTATCCTTTCAAATCGATTTATGTTTTGAAAATCCTTTTCACCACCTTGTTTCTAATGTTCCTCTTTAATTGATAGAGTATCATCAAACCACAACAGTCTTTCTCATTTTAAGAACAAGCACAGTATCAACAATTTGGTTGGATTGCAGTTATTTATCCGCAAGTGGTTTTTACAGAAATGACGTCTTCCATATCTTTGCTCCTTCCATAATCACTTTTTTAATACGATATACCGATAATAGTAAGTTTGACATCAGGTTTTGCAATAGGAGTTGCGAAATTCCAAGGTTAATGCCGATGAAGACGCTTATCTATATCTTATTTCAAAATTGGTTATAGAAGGAGGAGAGATACGGAATGCGTCGTTTCGGTAAAACCACCGGCGGATATGTAACTACAACTCACCCAATTTCTTGCTATTTTTCTTGTTCTCAAACAAAAAAGAGGGTTTTTAATATGATACTCCATCAATTGAGGAGGAACATTGAAAACAAGGTGTTGAAAATGATTTTGAAAACTTATATTAATTTCAAAGAATACAATGGCATTGGCTTTTTGAAAAGATAAAGGCATCCGACTACCTCTTCTCACCCCTCCAAGGAGTCGGATATGGTGATTGGGCTTTTTGATGATATGTTGTGGAGGGATTTTTTTGACAACCATATGATAAGTGAACGATCCATAACAATATTGTGTGTGTGTATTTTTTTTTTTTTTGCCGGGGGGGGGGGGGGGGGTGGGGGGGTGTATCATCTAGAATTTGAAAGATGGTGTGAAGGAGATGATATAGGATGACGAAGGAACGGGGCATATGTAGATGCTGCTGGAACAAGATCTACGTTTTTTGAAAGGCTAGGATTTTGTCAGTAGATATGGTGGTGGTGGTAGAGGAGACTCGAAACGATTTCATGGTATAAGATATTTGGGCAGAGATGGAGGTGGTTGAAGGTGGTGGCGGCAGATTGTGGGAATAAACAATGGTGGGGGCAGGCGAAGATGAATGTGTGTGTTCATACATGTAGGTGTTATGAAGAAAGTGTGTATATTCTTGAGAGAGTGTATTTATGTATGTGTTTTGCATAGAGAAAGTAAGAGAAAAAGCTTAGTGCAGTCGCACACATACACATACACACACACATACACACATACACACAGAGAGGTAGAAAAGGGAAGTGAGAATGAGAAAGATGCCTTGTTAACTACAAAGCATTAAAAGATAAGGTTAAAAAAAAGGGAAAAAAAGAGTAAATAAGGGTATAGTGGTAATTTTACAAAAGACTTAACCCTTTTTAACTTAGGGTGTTAGTAAAAAGTGTGTGCATTGCATAGTCTTTCAGAAATCTGCAATTAAGCTCAAAAGACTAGAAAGTACCCCATAAAAATATATATAACAAAAACAGAAAATATGCATGATGATTAATTAAAATAAGAAGAAATTAAATATGCTAAAAATAAACTGGAAAAAGAAATAAATAAAGTGAAATTATCACATCTCACTCACTCTTTCTGTCTTCAAAACACACATACACATATAATCTAAGGAACACAAACTTTATCAAGAATGCCCACACACTTTCGGAAGAACACCTACAACCACATGAAATAACACATGCTTAATTTCTTCATGCCACCACCCACCACCTCTATCCTTGCCAAAAAAAACCATTCCATATCACCTCCGCCTCCAACTGTCTACTAGCACCACCATCAATATCATATATATTTTCAAAACCCCAACCCCTATAAGAACCCATATCTTGGTTCACCACCATCTGCCCCCGCCTCCGTACACTGTTAACCTCCATCATCGCCTCTACACCCACTTTCACATTTTAAATTATAAAACCCCCCATCTTGTTATGGATCCCTCACTCATCATATGCTTTTTCAAAAAACATCCCTCCACATCGTACCAATGAAAGGCCTAATCACCATGATTGGATCATCTGGAAGAGTGAGATAGGGTGGTCAAAATCTTGTATTCTTTCAAATAACTAATGTTATTGTATCCTTTCAAATCGATTTATGTTTTGAAAATCCTTTTCACCACCTTGTTTCTAATGTTCCTCTTTAATTGATAGAGTATCATCAAACCACAACAGTGTTTCTCATTTTAAGAACAAGCACAGTATCAACAATTTGGTTGGATTGCAGTTATTTATCCGCCAGTGGTTTTTACAGAAATGACATCTTCCATATCTTTGCTCCTTCCATAATCATTTTTTTAATACGATATATCGATAATAGTAAGTTTGACATCAGGTTTTGCAAGAGGAGTTGCAAATTCCAAGGTTAATGCCGATGAAGACGCTTATCTATATCTTATTACAAAATTGGTTATAGAAGGAGGAGAGATACGGAATGCGTCGTTTCGGTAAAACCACCGCCGGATATGTAACTACAACTCACCCAATTTCTTGCTATTTTTCTTGTTCTCTAACAAAAAAGAGGGTTTTTAATATGATACTCCATCAATTGAGGAGGAACATTGAAAACTAGGTGTTGAAAATGCTTTTGAAAACTTATATTAATTTGAAAGAATACAATGGCATTGGCTTTTTGAAAAGACAAAGGCATCCAACTACCTCTTGTCACCCCTCCAAGGAGTCAGATATGGTGATTGGGCTTTTTGAGTATATGTTGTGGAGGGATTTTTTTGACAAACATATGATAAGTGAATGATCCATAACAATATAGTGTGTGTGTATTTTTTTTTTTGCCGGGGGGGGGGGGGGGGGTTGGGGGTGTATCATCTAGAATTTGAAAGATGGTGTGAAGGAGATCATATAGGATAACGAAGGAATGTCGCATATGTAGATGCTGCTGGAACAAGATCTATGTTTTTTTAAAGGATAGGATTTTGTCAGTAGATATGGTGGTGGTGGTAGAGGAGACTCGAAACGATTTCATGGTATAAGATATTTGGGCAGAGATGGAGGTAGTTGAAGGTGGTGGCGGCAGATTATGGGAATAAACAATGGTGGGGGCAGGCGAAGATGAATGTGTGTGTTCATACATGTAGGTGTTATGAAGAAAGTGTGTATATTCTTGAGAGAGTGTATTTATGTATGTGTTCATACATGTAGGTGTTACAAAAGACTTAACCCTTTTTAACTAAGGGTGTTAGTAAAAAGTGTGTGCATCGTATAGTCTTTCAGAAATCTGCAATTAAGCTCAAAAGACTAGAAAGTACCCCATGAAATAACAAAATAAACTAGAAAAAGAAACAAATAAAGTGAAAATATCACATCTCACTCACTCTTTCTATCTTCAAAACACACATACACATATAATCTAAGGAACACAAACTTTATCAAGAATGCCCACACACTTTTGGAAGAACACCTACAACCACATGAAATAACACATGCTTAATTTCTTCATGCCACCACCCACCACCTCTGTCCTTGCCAATAAAAACCATTGCATATCACCTCCGCCTCCAACTGTCTACTTGCACCACGATCTATATCATATATATTTTCAAAACCCCAACCCCTATAAGAACCCATATCTTGGTTCACCACCATCTGCCCCCGCCTCCGTACACCGTTAACCTCCATCATCGCCTCTACACCCACTTTCACATTTTAAATTATAAAACCCCGCATCTTGTTATGGATCCCTCACTTATCATATGCTTTTTAAAAAAAAAAACATCCCTCCACATCGTACCAATGAAAGGCCTAATCACCATGATCGGATCATCTAGAAGAGTGAGATAGGGTGGTCAAAATCTTATATTCTTTCAAATAACCAATGTTATTGTATCCTTTCAAATCGATTTAAGTTTTGAAAATCCTTTTCACCACCTTGTTTCTAATGTTCCTCTTTAATTGATAGCGTATCATCAAACCACAACACTCTTTCTCATTTTAAGAACAAGAACAGTATCAACAATTTGGTTGGATTGCAGTTATTTATCCGCCATTGGTTTTTACAGAAATGACGTCTTCCATATCTTTGCTCCTTCCATAATCATTTTTTTCAATACGATATACTGATAATAGTAAGTTTGACATCAGGTTTTGCAAGAGGAGTTGCAAAATTCCAAGTTTAATGCCGATGAAGACGCTTATCTATATCTTATTACAAAATTGGTTATAGAAGGAGGAGAGATACGGAATGCGTCGTTTCGGTAAAACCACCGGCGGATATGTAACTACAACTCACCCAATTTCTTGCAATTTTTCTTGTTCTTTAACAAAAAAGAGGGTTTTTAATATGATACTCCATCAATTGAGGAGGAACATTGAAAACAAGGTGTTGAAAATGATTTTGAAAACTTATATTAACTTGAAAGAATACAATGGCATTGGCTTTTTGAAAAGATAAAGGCATCCGACTACCTCTTCTCACCCCTCCAAGGAGTCGGATATGGTGATTGGGCTTTTTGATGATATGTTGTGAAGGGATTTTTTTGACAAACATATGATAAGTGAACGATCCGTAACAATATTGTGTGTGTGTATTTTTTTTTTTGCGGGGGGGGGGGGGGGGGGGGGGGGTAGGGTGGGGGGGTGTATCATCTAGAATTTGAAAGATGGTGTGAAGGAGATGATATAGGATGACGAAGGAACGGGGCATATGTAGATGCTGCTGGAACAAGATCTACGTTTTTTGAAAGGCTAGGATTTTGTCAGTAGATATGGTGGTCGTGGTAGAGGAGACTCGAAACGATTTCATGGTATAAGATATTTGGGCAGAGATGGAGGTGGTTGAAGGTGGTGGCGGCAGATCGTGGGAATAAACAATGGTGGGGGCAGGCGAAGACGAATGTGTGTGTTTATACATGTAGGTGTTATGAAGAAAGTGTGTATATTCTTGAGAGAGTGTATTTATGTATGTGTTTTACATAGAGAAAGTAAGAGAAGAAGCTTAGTGCAGTCACACACATACACATACACACACATACACACATACACACAGAGAGGTAGAAAAGGGAAGTGAGAATGAGAAAGATGCCTTGTTAACTACAAAGCATTAAAAGATAAGGTTAAAAAAAAGGGAAAAAAAGAGTAAATAAGGGTATAGTGGTAATTTTACAAAAGACTTAACCCTTTTTAACTTAGGGTGTTAGTAAAAAGTGTGTGCATTGCATAGTCTTTCAGAAATCTGCAATTAAGCTCAAAAGACTAGAAAGTACCCCATAAAGATATATATATATATATATAACAAAAACAGAAAATATGCATGATGATTAATTAAAATAAGAAGAAATTAAATATGCTAAAAATAAACTGTAAAAAGAAATAAATAAAGTGAAAATATCACATCTCACTCACTCTTTCTGTCTTCAAAACACACATACACATATAATCCAAGGAACACAAACTTTATCAAGAATGCCCACACACTTTCGGAAGAACACCTACAACCACATGAAATAACACATGCTTAATTTCTTCATGCCACCACCCACCACCTCTATCCTTGCCAAAAAAAAACCATTCCATATCACCTCCGCCTCCAACTGTCTACTAGCACCACCATCAATATCATATATATTTTCAAAACCCCAACCCCTATAAGGACCCATATCTTGGTTCACCACCATCTGCCCCCGCCTCCGTACACTGTTAACCTCCATCATCGCCTCTACACCCACTTTCACATTTTAAATTATAAAACCCCCCATCTTGTTATGGATCCCTCACTCATCATATGCTTTTTCAAAAAACATCCCTCCACATCGTACCAATGAAAGGCCTAATCACCATGATTGGATCATCTGGAAGAGTGAGATAGGGTGGTCAAAATCTTGTATTCTTTCAAATAACTAATGTTATTGTATCCTTTCAAATCGATTTATGTTTTAAAAATCCTTTTCACCACCTTGTTTCTAATGTTCCTCTTTAATTGATAGAGTATCATCAAACCACAACAGTCTTTCTCATTTTAAGAACAAGAACAGTATCAACAATTTGGTTGGATTGCAGTTATTTATCCGCCAGTGGTTTTTACAGAAATGACGTCTTCCATATCTTTGCTCCTTCCATAATCATTTTTTTAATACGATATACCGATAATAGTAAGTTTGACATCAGGTTTTGCAATAGGAGTTGCAAATTCCAAGGTTAATGCCGATGAAGACGCTTATCTATATCTTATTTCAAAATTGGTTATAGAAGGAGGAGAGATACGGAATGCGTCGTTTCGGTAAAACCACCGGCGGATATGTAACTACAACTCACCCAATTTCTTGCTATTTTTCTTGTTCTCTAACAAAAAAGAGGGTTTTTAATATGATACTCCATCAATTGAGGAGGAACATTGAAAACAAGGTGTTGAAAATGATTTTGAAAACTTATATTAATTTCAAAGAATACAATGGCATTGGCTTTTTGAAAAGATAAAGGCATTCGACTACCTCTTCTCACCCCTCCAAGGAGTCGGATATGGTGATTGGGCTTTTTGATGATATGTTGTGGAGGGATTTTTTTGACAAACATATGATAAGTGAACGATCCATAACAATATTGTGTGTGTGTATTTTTTTTTTTTTGCCGGGGGGGGGGGGGGGGTGGGGGGTGTATCATCTAGAATTTGAAAGATGGTGTGAAGGAGATCATATAGGATAACGAAGGAATGTGGCATATGTAGATGCTGCTGGAACAAGATCTACGTTTTTTTAAAGGCTAGGATTTTGTCAGTAGATATGGTGGTGGTGGTAGAGGAGACTCAAAACGATTTCATGGTATAAGATATTTGGGCAGAGACGGAGGTGGTTGAAGGTGGTGGTGGCAGATTGTGGGAATAAACAATGGTGGAGGCAGGCGAAGATGAATGTGTGTGTTCATACATGTAGGTGTTATGAAGAACGTGTGTATATTCTTGAGAGAGTGTATTTATGTATGTGTTTTGCATAGAGAAAGTAAGAGAAGAAGCTTAGTGCAGTCGCACATATACACATACACACACATACACACATACATACGGAGAGGTAGAAAAGGGAAGTGAGAATGAGAAAGATGCCTTGTTAACTACAAAGAATTAAAAGATAAGGTTAAAAAAAAGGAAAAAAAAGAGTAAATAAGGGTATAGTGGTAATTTTACAAAAGACTTAACGCTTTTTAACTAAGGGTGTTAGTAAAAAGTGTGTGCATTGCATAGTCTTTCAGAAATATGCAATTAAGCTCAAAAGACTAGAAAGTACCCCATAAAGATATATATAACAAAAACAGAAAATATGCATGATGATTAATTAAAATAAGAAGAAATTAAATATGCTAAAAATAAACTAGAAAAAGAAATAAATAACGTGAAAATATCACATCTCACTCACTCTTTCTGTCTTCAAAACACACATACACATATAATCTAAGGAACACAAACTTTATCAAGAATGCCCACACACTTTTGGAAGAACACCTACAACCACATGAAATAACACATGCTTAATTTCATCAGGACACCACCCACCACCTCTGTCCTTACCAAAAAAAACCATTCCATATCACCTCCGCCTCCAACTGTCGACTAGCACCACGATCTATATCATATATATTTTCAAAACCCCAACCCCTATAAGAACCCATATCTTGGTTCACCACCATCTGCCCCCGGCTCCGTACACCGTTAACCTCCATCATCGCCTCTACACCCACTTTCACATTTTAAATTATAAAACCCTGCATGTTGTTATGGATCCCTCACTTATGATATGCTTTTTAAAAAAAAACATCCCTCCACATCGTACCAATGAAAGGCCTAATCACCATGATCGGATCATCTGGAAGAGTGAGATAGGGTGGTCAAAATCTTGTATTCTTTCAAATAACCAATGTTATTGTATCCTTTCAAATCGATTTAAGTTTTGAGAATCCTTTTCACCACCTTGTTTCTAATGTTCCTCTTTAATTGAT
Organism: Lactuca serriola; assembly: GCF_051521515.1. Taxonomy (NCBI): domain Eukaryota; kingdom Viridiplantae; phylum Streptophyta; class Magnoliopsida; order Asterales; family Asteraceae; genus Lactuca; species Lactuca serriola. The sequence goes on along the minus strand of NC_136408.1, from coordinate 120,571,326 downwards.
AGATTATCATCAAACCACAACACTCTTTCTCATTTTAAGAACAAGAACAGTATCAACAATTTGGTTGGATTGCAGTTATTTATCTGCCAGTGGTTTTTACAGAAATGACGTCTTCCATATCTTTGCTCCTTCCATAATCATTTTTTTTAATACGATATACCGATAATAGTAAGTTTGACATCAGGTTTTGCAAGAGGAGTTGCGAAATTCCAAGTTTAATGCCGATGAAGACGCTTATCTATATCTTATTACAAAATTGGTTATAGAAGGAGGAGAGATACGGAATGCGTCGTTTCGGTAAAACCACCGGCGGATATGTAACTACAACTCACCCAATTTCTTGCTATTTTTCTTGTTCTTTAACAAAAAAGAGGGTTTTTTAATATGATACTCCATCAATTGAGGAGGAACATTGAAAACAAGGTGTTGAAAATCATTTTGAAAACTTATATTAACTTGAAAGAATACAATGGCATTGGCTTTTTGAAAAGATAAAGGCATCTGACTACCTCTTCTCACCCCTCCAAGGAGTCGGATATGGTGATTGGGCTTTTCGATGATATGTTGTGGAGGGATATTTTTGACAAACATATGATAAGTGAAAGATCCATAACAATATTGTGTGTGTGTATTTTTTTTTGGGGGGGCAGGGGTGTATCATCTAGAATTTGAAAGATGGTGTGAAGGAGATGATATAGGATGACGAAGGAACGGGGCATATGTAGATGCTGCTGGAACAAGATCTACGTTTTTTGAAAGGCTGGGATTTTGTCAGTAGATATGGTGGTGGTGGTAGAGGAGACTCGAAACGGTTTCATGGTATAAGATATTTGGGCAGAGATGGAGGTGGTTGAAGGTGGTGGTGGCAGATTGTGGGAATAAACAATGGTGGGGGCAGGTGAAGATGAATGTGTGTGTGCATACATGTAGGTGCTATGAAGAAAGTGTGTATATTCTTGAGAGAGTGTATTTATGTATGTGTTTTTCATAGAGAAAGTAAGAGAAGAAGCTTAGTGCAGTCGCACACATACACATACACACACACATACACACATACACACAGAGAGGTAGAAAAGGGAAGTGAGAATGAGAAAGATGCCTTGTTAACTACAAAGCATTAAAAGATAAGGTTAAAAAAAGGAAAAAAAAAAAGAGTAAATAAGGGTATAGTGGTAATTTTACAAAAGACTTAACCCTTTTTAACTAAGGGTGTTAGTAAAAAGTGTGTGCATTGCATAGTCTTTCAGAAATCTGCAATTAAGCTCAAAAGACTAGAAAGTACCCCATAAAGATATATATAACAAAAATAGAAAATATGCATGATGATTAATTAAAATAAGAAGAAATTAAATATGCTAAAAATAAACTAGAAAAAGAAATAAATAAACTGAAAATATCACATCTCACTCACTCTTTCTGACTTCAAAACACACATACACATATAATCTAAGGAACACAAACTTTATCAAGAATGCCCACACACTTTCGGAAGAACACCTAGAACCCCATGAAATAACACATGCTTAATTTCTTCATGCCATCACCCACCACCTCTATCCTTTCCAAAAAAACCATTCCATATCACCTTCGCCTCCAACTGTCTACTAGCACCACGATCTATATCATATATATTTTCAAAACCCCAACCCCTATAAGAACCCATATCTTGGTTCACCACCATCTGCCCCCGCCTCCGTACACCGTTAACCTCAATCATCGCCTCTACACCCACTTTCACATTTTAAATTATAAAACCCCGCATCTTGTTATGGATCCCTCACTTATCATATGCTTTTAAAAAAAAACATCCCTCCACATCGTAGCAATGAAAGGCCTAATCACCATGATCGGATTATCTGGAAGAGTGAGATAGGGTGGTCAAAATCTTGTATTCTTTCAAATAACCAATGTTATTGTATCCTTTCAAATCGATTTAAGTTTTGAAAATCCTTTTCACCACCTTGTTTCTAATGTTGCTCTTTAATTGATAGAGTATCATCAAACCACAACACTCTTTCTAATTTTAAGAACAAGAACAGTAACAACAATTTGGTTGGATTGCAGTTATTTATCCGCCAGTGGTTTTTACAGAAATGACGTCTTCCATATCTTTGCTCCTTCCATAATCATTTTTTTTTAATACGATATACCGATAATAGTAAGTTTGACATCAGGTTTTGCAATAGGAGTTGCAAAATTCCAAGTTTAATGCCGATGAAGACGCTTATCTATATCTTATTAAAAAATTGGTTATTGAAGGAGGAGAGATACGGAATGCGTCGTTTCGGTAAAACCACCGGCGGATATGTAACTACAACTCACCCAATTTCTTGCAATTTTTCTTGTTCTTTAACAAAAAAGAGGGTTTTTAATATGATACTCCATCAATTGAGGAGGAACATTGAAAACAAGGTGTTGAAAATCATTTTGAAAACTTATATTAACTTGAAAGAATACAATGGCATTGGCTTTTTGAAAAGATAAAGGCATCCGACTACCTCTTCTCACCCCTCCAAGGAGTCGGATATGGTGATTGGGCTTTTTGATGATATGTTGTGGAGGGATTTTTTTGACAAACATATGATAAGTGAACGATCCATAACAATATTGTGTGTGTGTATTTTTCTTTTGCGGGGGGGGGGGGGGGGGGGGGGGGTATCATCTAGAATTTTAAAGATGGTGTGAAGGAAATGATATAGGATAACGAAGGAATGGGGCATATGTAGATGCTGCTGGAACAAGATCTACGTTTCTTTAAAGGCTAGGATTTTGTCAGTAGATATGGTGGTGGTGGTAGAGGAGACTCGAAACGATTTCATGGTATAAGATATTTGGGCAGAGATGGAGGTGGTTGAAGGTGGTGGAGGCAGATTGTGGGAATAAACAATGGTGGGGGCAGGCGAAGATGAATGTGTGTGTTCATACATGTACGTGTTATGAAGAAAGTGTGTATATTCTTGAGAGAGTGTATTTATGTATGTGTTTTGCATAGAGAAAGTAAGAGAAGAAGCTTAGTGCAGTCGCACACATACACATACACACACACATACACACATACACACAGAGAGGTAGAAAAGGGAAGTGAGAATGAGAAAGATGCCTTGTTAACTACAAAGAATTAAAAGATAAGGTTAAAAAAAAGGAAAAAAAAAGAGCAAATAAGGGTATAGTGGTAATTTTACAAAAGACTTAACGCTTTTTAACTAAGGGTGTTAGTAAAAAGTGTGTGCATTGCATAGTCTTTCAGAAATCTGCAATTAAGCTCAAAAGACTAGAAAGTACCCCATAAAGATATATATAACAAAAACAGAAAATATGAATGATGATTAATTAAAATAAGAAGAAATTAAATATGCTAAAAATAAACTAGAAAAAGAAATAAATAAAGTGAAAATATCACATCTCACTCACTCTTTCTGTCTTCAAAACACACATACACATATAATCTAAGGAACACAAACTTTATCAAGAATGCCCACACACTTTTGGAAGAACACCTACAACCACATGAAATAACACATGCTTAATTTCTTCATGCCACCACCCACCACCTCTGTCCTTGCCAAAAAAAACCATTCCATATCACCTCCGCCTCCAACTGTCTACTAGCACCACGATCTATATCATATATATTTTCAAAACCCCAACCCCTATACGAACCCATATCTTGGTTAACCACCATCTGCCCCCGCCTTCGTACACCGTTAACCTCCATCATCGCCTCTACACCCACTTTCACATTTTAAATTATAAAACCCCGCATCTTGTTATGGATCCCTCACTTATCATATGCTTTTTAAAAAAAACATCCCTCCACATCGTACCAATGAAAGGCCTAATCACCATGATCGGATCATCTGGAAGAGTGAGATAGGGTGGTCAAAATCTTGTATTCTTTCAAATAACCAATGTTATTGTATCCTTTCAAATCGATTTAAGTTTTGAAAATCCTTTTCACCACCTTGAATCTAATGTTCCTCTTTAATTGATAGAGTATCATCAAGCCACAACACTCTTTCTCATTTTAAGAACAAGAACAGTATCAACAATTTGGTTGGATTGCAGTTATTTATCCGCCAGTGGTTTTTACAGAAATGACGTCTTCCATATCTTTGCTCCTTCCATAATCATTTTTTTTAATACGATATACCGACAATAGTAAGTTTGACATCAGGTTTTGCAAGAGGAGTTGCAAAATGCCAAGTTTAATGCCGATGAAGACGCTTATCTATATCTTATTACAAAATTGGTTATAGAAGGAGGAGTGATATGGAATGCGTCGTTTCGGTAAAACCACCGGCGGATATGTAACTACAAATCACCCAATTTCTTGCTATTTTTGTTGTTCTTTAACAAAAAAGAGGATTTTTAATATGATAGTCCATCAATTGAGGAGGAACATTGGAAACAAGGTGTTGAAAATGATTTTGTAAACTTATATTAATTTGAAAGAATACAATGGCATTGGCTTTTTGAAAAGTTAAAGGCTTCTGACTACCTCTTCTCACCCCTCCAAGGAGTCGGATATGGTGATTGGGCGTTTTGATGATATGTTGTGGAGGGAGTTTTTTGATAAACATATGATAAGGGAACGATCCATAACAATATTGGAAACAAGGTGTTGAAAATGATTTTGAAAAATTATATTAATTTGAAAGAATACAATGGCATTGGCTTTTTGAAAAGATAAAGGCTTCCGACTACCTCTTCTCACCCCTCCAAGGAGTCGGATATGGTGATTGGGCTTTTTGATGATATGTTGTGGAGGGATTTTTTTGACAAACATATGATAAGTGAACGATCCATAACAATATTGTGTGTGTGTTTTTTTTTTTTTTGCGGGGGAGGGGGGTGGAAGGGTGTATCATCTAGAATTTGAAAGATGGTGTGAAGGAGATCATATAGGATGACGAAGGAATGGGGCATATGTAGATGCTGCTGGAACAAGATCTACGTTTTTTTAAAGGCTAGGATTTTGTCAGTAGATATGGTGGTGGTGGTACAGGAGACTCGAAACGATTTCATGGTATAAGATATTTGGGCAGAGATGGAGGTGGTTGAAGGTGGTGGCGGCAGATTGTGGGAATAAACAATGGTGGGGGCAGGCGAAGATGAATGTGTGTGTTCATACATGTAGGCGTTATGAAGAAAGTGTGTATATTCTTGAGAGAGTGTAGTTATGTATGTGTTTCGCATAGAGAAAGTAAGAGAAGAAGCATAGTGCAGTCGCACACATACACAAAGAGAGGTAGAAAAGGGAAGTGAGAATGAGAAAGATGCCTTGTTAACTACAAAGCATTAAAATATAAGGTTAAAAAAAAAGAAAAAAAAAGAGTAAATAAGGGTATAGTGGTAATTTTACAAAAGACTTAACCCTTTTTAACTAAGGGTGTTAGTAAAAAGTGTGTGCATTGCATAGTCTTTCAGAAATCTGCAATTAAGCTCAAAAGACTAGAAAGTACCCCATTGAGATATATATAACAAAAACAGAAAATATGCATGATGATTAATTAAAATAAGAAGAAATTAAATATGCTAAAAATAAACTAGAAAAAGAAATAAATAAAGTGAAAATATCACATCTCACTCACTCTTTCTGTCTTCAAAACACACATACACATATAATCTAAGGGACACAAACTTTATCAAGAATGCCCACACACTTTTGGAAGAACACCTACAACCACATGAAATAACACATGCTTAATTTCTTCATGCCACCACCCACCACCTCTATCCTTGCCAAAAAAACCCATTCCAAATCACCTCCGCCTCCGACTGTCTACTAGCACCACCATCTATATCATATATATTTTCAAAACCCCAACCCCTATAAGAACCTATATCTTGGTTCACCACCATCTGCCCCCGCCTCCGTACACCGTTAACCTCCATCATCGCCTCTACAGCCACTTTCACATTTTAAATTATAAAACCCCCCATCTTGTTATGGATCCCTCACTTATCATATGCTTTTTCAAAAAACATCCCTCCACATCGTACCAATGAAAGTCCTAATCACCATGATCGGATCATCTAGAAGAGTGAGATTGGGTGGTCAAAATATTGTATTCTTTCAAATAACTAATGTTATTGTATCCTTTCAAATCGATTTATGTTTTGAAAATCCTTTTCACCACCTTGTTTCTAATGTTCCTCTTTAATTGATAGAGTATCATCAAACCACAACACTCTTTCTCATTTTAAGAACAAGCGTAGTATCAACAATTTGGTTGGTTTGCAGTTATTTACCGCTAGTGGTTTTTACAGAAATGACGTCTTCCATATCTTTGCTCCTTCCATAATCATTTTTTTTAATACGATATACCGATAATAGTAAGTTTGACATCAGGTTTTGCAAGAGGAGTTGCAAAATTCCAAGTTTAATGCCGATGAAGACGCTTATCTATATCTTATTACAAAATTGGTTATAGAAGGAGGAGAGATATGGAATGCGTCGTTTCGGTAAAACCACCGGCGGATATGTAACTACAACTCACCCAGTTTCTTGCTATTTTTCTTGTTCTTTAACAAAAAAGAGAGTTTCTAATATGATACTCCATCAATTGAGGAGGAACATTGGAAACAAGGTGTTGAAAATGATTTTGAAAACTTATATTAATTTGAAAGAATACAATGGCATTGGCTTTTTGAAAAGATAAAGGCTTTCGACTACCTCTTCTCACCCCTCCAAGGAGTCGGATATGGTGATTGGGCTTTTTGATGATATGTTGTGGAGGGATTTTTTTGACAAACATATGATAAGTGAACGATCCATAACAGTATTGTGTGTGTGTATTTTTTTTTCTTTTGCGGGGGGGGGGGGGGGGGGGGGTATCATCTAGAATTTTAAAGATGGTGTGAAGGAAATGATATAGGATAACGAAGGAATGGGGCATATGTAGATGCTGCTGGAACAAGATCTACGTTTCTTTAAAGGCTAGGATTTTGTCAGTAGATATGGTGGTGGTGGTACAGGAGACTCGAAACGATTTCATGGTATAAGATATTTGGGCAGAGATGGAGGTGGTTGAAGGTGGTGGCGGCAGATTGTGGGAATAAACAATGGTGGGGGCAGGCGAAGATGAATGTGTGTGTTCATACATGTAGGCGTTATGAAGAAAGTGTGTATATTCTTGAGAGAGTGTAGTTATGTATGTGTTTCGCATAGAGAAAGTAAGAGAAGAAGCTTAGTGCAGTCGCACACATACACATACACACATACAGAAAGAGAGGTAGAAAAGGGAAGTGAGAATGAGAAAGATGCCTTGTTAACTACAAAGCATTAAAAGATAAGGTTAAAAAAAAAGAAAAAAAAAAGAGTAAATAAGGGTATAGTGGTAATTCTACAAAAGACTTAACCCTTTTTAACTAAGGGTGTTAGTAAAAAGTGTGTGCATTGCATAGTCTTTCAGAAATCTGCAATTAAGCTCAAAAGACTAGAAAGTACCCCATTGAGATATATATAACAAAAACAGAAAATATGCATGATGATTAATTAAAATAAGAAGAAATTAAATATGCTAAAAATAAACTAGAAAAAGAAATAAATAAAGTGAAAATATCACATCTCACTCACTCTTTCTGTCTTCAAAACACACATACACATATAATCTAAGGGACACAAACTTTATCAAGAATGCCCACACACTTTTGGAAGAACACCAACAACCACATGAAATAACACATGCTTAATTTCTTCATGCCACCACCCACCACCTCTATCCTTGCCAAAAAAACCCATTCCAAATCACCTCCGCCTCCAACTGTCTACTAGCACCACCATCTATATCATATATATTTTCAAAACCCCAACCCCTATAAGAACCTATATCTTGGTTCACCACCATCTGCCCCCACCTCCGTACACCGTTAACCTCCATCATCGCCTCTACACCCACTTTCACATTTTAAATTATAAAACCCCCCATCTTGTTATGGATCCCTCACTTATCATATGCTTTTTCAAAAAACATCCCTCCACATAGTACCAATGAAAGTCCTAATCACCATGATCGGATCATCTGGAAGAGTGAGATAGGGTGGTCAAAATCTTGTATTCTTTCAAATAACTATTGTTATTGTATCCTTTCAAATCGATTTATGTTTTGAAAATCCTTTTCACCACCTTGTTTCTAATGTTCCTTTTTAATTGATAGAGTATCATCAAACCACAACACTCTTTCTCATTTTAAGAACAAGAGTAGTATCAACAATTTGGTTGGATTGCAGTTATTTACCGCTAGTGGTTTTTACAGAAATGACGTCTTCCATATCTTTGCTCCTTCCATAATCATTTTTTTTAATACGATATACCGATAATAGTAAGTTTGACATCAGGTTTTGCAAGAGGAGTTGCAAAATTCCAAGTTTAATGTCGATGAAGACGCTTATCTATATCTTATTACAAAATTGGTTATAGAAGGAGGAGAGATATGGAATGCATCGTTTCGGTAAAACCACCGGCGGATATGTAACTACAACTCACCCAATTTCTTGCTATTTTTCTTGTTCTTTAACAAAAAAGAGGGTTTCTAATATGATACTCCATCAATTGAGGAGGAACATTGGAAACAAGGTGTTGAAAATGATTTTGAAAACTTATATTAATTTGAAAGAATACAATGGCATTGGCTTTTTGAAAAGATAAAGGCTTTCGACTACCTCTTCTCACCCCTCCAAGGAGTCGGATATGGTGATTGGGCTTTTTGATGATATGTTGTGGAGGGATTTTTTTGACAAACATATGATAAGTGAACGATCCATAACAGTATTGTGTGTGTGTATTATTTTTTCTTTTGCGTGGGGGGGGGGGTATCATCTAGAATTTGAAAGATGGTGTGAAGGAAATGATATAGGATGACGAAGGAATGTGGCATATGTAGATGTTGCTGGAACAAGATCTACGTTTCTTTAAAGGCTAGGATTTTGTCAGTAGATATGGTGGTGGTGGTACAGGAGACTCGAAACGATTTCATGGTATAAGATATTTGGGCAGAGATGGAGGTGGTTGAAGGTGGTGGCGGCAGATTCTAGGAATAAACAATGGTGGGGGCAGGCGAAGATGAATGTGTGTGTTCATACATGTAGGCGTTTTGAAGAAAGTGTGTATATTCTTGAGAGAGTGTAGTTATGTATGTGTTTCGCATAGAGAAAGTAAGAGAAGAAGCTTAGTGCAGTCGCACACATACACATACACACATACACAAAGAGAGGTAGAAAAGGGAAGTGAGAATGAGAAAGATGCCTTGTTAACTACAAAGCATTAAAAGATAAGGTTAAAAAAAAGAAAAAAAAGAGTAAATAAGCGTATAGTGGTAATTTTACAAAAGACTTAACCCTTTTTAACTAAGGGTGTTAGTAAAAAGTGTGTGCATTGCATAGTCTTTCAGAAATCTGCAATTAAGCTCAAAAGACTAGAAAGTACCCCATTGAGATATATATATAACAAAAACAGAAAATATGCATGATGATTAATTAAAATAAGAAGAAATTAAATATGCTAAAAATAAACTAGAAAAAGAAATAAATAAAGTGAAAATATCACATCTCACTCACTCTTTCTGTCTTCAAAACACACATACACATATAATCTAAGGGACACAAACTTTATCAAGAATGCCCACACACTTTTGGAAGAACACCTACAACCACATGAAATAACACATGCTTAATTTCTTCATGCCACCACCCACCACCTCTATCCTTGCCAAAAAAACCCATTCCAAATCACCTCCGCCTCCAACTGTCTACTAGCACCACCATCTATATCATATATATTTTCAAAACCCCAACCCCTATAAGAACCTATATCCTGGTTCACCACCATCTGCCCCCGCCTCCGTACACCGTTAACCTCCATCATCGCCTCTACACCCACTTTCACATTTTAAATTATAAAACCCCCCATCTTGTTATGGATCCCTCACTTATCATATGCTTTTTCAAAAAACATCCCTCCACATCGTACCAATGAAAGTCCTAATCACCATGATCGGATCATCTGGAAGAGTGAGATTGGGTGGTCAAAATCTTGTACTCTTTCAAATAACTATTGTTATTGTATCCTTTCAAATCGATTTATGTTTTGAAAATCCTTTTCACCACCTTGTTTCTAATGTTCCTCTTTAATTGATAAAGTATCATCAAACCACAACACTCTTTCTCATTTTAAGAACAAGAGTAGTATCAACAATTTGGTTGGATTGCAGTTATTTACCGCTAGTGGTTTTTACAGAAATGACGTCTTCCATATCTTTGCTCCTTCCATAATCATTTTTTTAATACGATATACCGATAATAGTAAGTTTGACATCAGGTTTTGCAAGAGGAGTTGCAAAATTCCAAGTTTAATGCCGATGAAGACGCTTATCTATATCTTATTACAAAATTGGTTATAGAAGGAGGAGAGATATGGAATGCGTCGTTTCGGTAAAACCACCGGCGGATATGTAACTACAACTCACCCAATTTCTTGCTATTTTTCTTGTTCTTTAACAAAAAAGAGGGTTTCTAATATGATACTCCATCAATTGAGGAGGAACATTGGAAACAAGGTGTTGAAAATGATTTTGAAAACTTATATTAATTTGAAAGAATACAATGGCATTGGCTTTTTGAAAAGATAAAGGCTTCCGACTACCTCTTCTCACCCCTCCAAGGAGTCGGATATGGTCATTGGGATTTTTGATGATATGTTGTGGAGGGATTTTTTGGACAAACATATGATAAGTGAACGATCCATAACAATATTGTGTGCCCACACACTTTTGGAAGAACACCTACAACCACATGAAATAACACATGCTTAATTTCTTCATGCCACCACCCACCACCTCTATCCTTGCCAAAAAAACCCATTCCAAATCACCTCCGCCTTCAACTGTCTACTAGCACCACCATCTATATCATATATATTTTCAAAACCCCAACCACTATAAGAACCTATATCTTGGTTCACCACCATCTGCCCCCGCCTCCGTACACCGTTAACCTCCATCATCGCCTCTACACCCACTTTCACATTTTAAATTATAAAACCCCCCATCTTGTTATGGATCCCTCACTTATCATATGCTTTTTCAAAAAACATCCCTCCACATCGTACCAATGAAAGTCCTAATCACCATGATCGGATCATCTGGAAGAGTGAGATTGGGTGGTCAAAATCTTGTATTCTTTCAAATAACTATTGTTATTGTATCCTTTCAAATCGATTTATGTTTTGAAAATCCTTTTCAACACCTTGTTTCTAATGTTCCTCTTTAATTGATAGAGTATCATCAAACCACAACACTCTTTCTCATTTTAAGAACAAGAATAGTATCAACAATTTGGTTGGATTGCAGTTATTTACCGCTAGTGGTTTTTACAGAAATGACGTCTTCCATATCTTTGCTCCTTCCATAATCATTTTTTTTAATACGATATGCCGATAATAGTAAGTTTGACATCAGGTTTTGCAAGAGGAGTTGCAAAATTCCAAGTTTAATGCCGATGAAGACGCTTATCTATATCTTATTACAAAATTGGTTATAGAAGGAGGAGAGATATGGAATGCGTCGTTTCGGTAAAACCACCGGCGGATATGTAACTACAACTCACCCAATTTCTTGCTATTTTTCTTGTTCTTTAACAAAAAAGAGGGTTTCTAATATGATACTCCATCAATTGAGGAGGAACATTGGAAACAAGGTGTTGAAAATGATTTTGAAAACTTATATTAATTTGAAAGAATACAATGGCATTGGCTTTTTGAAAAGATAAAGGCTTTCGACTACCTCTTCTCACCCCTCCAAGGAGTCGGATATGGTGATTGGGCTTTTTGATGATATGTTGTGGAGGGATTTTTTTGACAAACATATGATAAGTGAACGATCCATAACAGTATTGTTTGTGTGTATTTTTTTTTCTTTTGCGGGGGGGGGGGGGGGGGGGTATCATCTAGAATTTGAAAGATGGTGTGAAGGAAATGATATAGGATGACGAAGGAATGGGGCATATGTAGATGCTGCTGGAACAAGATCTACATTTTTTTAAAGGCTAGGATTTTGTCAGTAGATATGGTGGTGGTGGTACAGGAGACTCGAAACGATTTCATGGTATAAGATATTTGGGCAGAGATGGAGGTGGTTGAAGGTGGTGGCGGCAAATTGTGGGAATAAACAATGGTGGGGGCAGGCGAAGATGAATGTGTGTGTTCATACATGTAGGCGTTATGAAGAAAGTGTGTATATTCTTGAGAGAGTGTAGTTATGTATGTGTTTCGCATAGAGAAAGTAAGAGAAGAAGCTTAGTGCAGTCGCACACATACACATACACACATACACAAAGAGAGGTAGAAAAGGGAAGTGAGAATGAGAAAGACGCCTTGTTAAGTACAAAGCATTAAAAGATAAGGTTAAAAAAAAAAGAAAAAAAAAAGAGTAAATAAGGGTATAGTGGTAATTTTACAAAAGACTTAACCCTTTTTAACTAAGGGTGTTAGTAAAAAGTGTGTGCATTGCATAGTCTTTCAGAAATCTGCAATTAAGCTCAAAAGACTAGAAAGTACCCCATTGAGATATATATAACAAAAACAGAAAATATGCATGATGATTAATTAAAATAAGAAGAAATTAAATATGCTAAAAATAAACTAGAAAAAGAAATAAATAAAGTGAAAATATCACATATCACTCACTCTTTCTGTCTTCAAAACACACATACACATATAATCTATGGGACACAAACTTTATCAAGAATGCCCACACACTTTTGGAAGAACACCTACAACCACATAAAATAACACATGCTTAATTTCTTCATGCCACCACCCACCACCTCTATCCTTGCCAAAAAAAAACCCATTCCAAATCACCTCCGCCTCCGACTGTCTACTAGCACCACCATCTATATCATATATATTTTCAAAACCCCAACCCCTATAAGAACCTATATCTTGGTTCACCACCATCTGCCCCCACCTCCGTACACCGTTAACCTCCATCATCGCCTCTACACCCACTTTCACATTTTAAATTATAAAACCCCCCATCTTGTTATGGATCCCTCACTTATCATATGCTTTTTCAAAAAACATCCCTCCACATCGTACCAATGAAAGTCCTAATCACCATGATCGGATCATCTGGAAGAGTGAGATAGAGTAGTCAAAATCTTGTATTCTTTCAAATAACTAATGTTATTGTATCCTTTCAAATCGATTTAAGTTTTGAAAATCCTTTACACCACCTTGTTTCTAATGTTCCTCTTTAATTGATAGATTATAATCAAACCACAACACTTTTTCTCATTTTAAGAACAAGAACAGTATCAACAATTTGGTTGGATTGCAGTTGTTTATCCGCCAGTGGTTTTTACAGAAATGACGTCTTCCATATCTTTGCTCCTTCCATAATCATTTGTTTTAATACGATATACCGATAATAGTAAGTTTGACATCAGGTTTTGCAAGAGGAGTTTCAAAATTCCATGTTTAATGCCGATGAAGACGCTTATCTATATCTTATTACAAAATTGGTTATAGAAGGAGGAGAGATACGGAATGCGTCGTTTCGGTAAAACCACCGGCGGATATGTAACTACAACTCACCCAATTTCTTGCTATTTTTCTTGTTCTTTAACAAAAAAGAGGGTTTTTAATATGATACTCCATCAATTGAGGAGGAACATTGGAAACAAGTTGTTGAAAATGATTTTGAAAACTTATATTAATTTGAAAGAATACAATGGCATTGGCTTTTTGAAAAGATAAAGGCTTCCGACTACCTCTTCTCACCACTCCAAGGAGTCGGATATGGTCATTGGGATTTTTGATGATATGTTGTGGAGGGATTTTTTGGACAAACATATGATAAGTGAACGATCCATAACAATATTGTGTGTGTGTATTTTTTTTTGCGGGGGGGGGGGGGGGGGGGGGTGTATCATCAAGAATTTGAAAGATGGTGTGAAGGAGATCATATCGGATGACGAAGGAATGGGGCATATGTACATGCTGCTGGAACAAGATCTACGTTTTTTTAAAGTCTAGGATTTTTTCAATAGATATGGTGGTGGTGGTAGAGGAGACTCAAAACGATTTCATGGTATAGGATATTTGGGCAGAGATAGAGGTTGTTGAAGGTGGTGGCGGCAGATTGTGGGAATAAACAATGGTGGGGGCAGGCGAAGATGAATGTGTGTGTTCATACATGTAGGTGTTATGAAGAAAGTCTGTATATTCTTGAGAGAGTGTATTTATGTATGTGTTTTTCATAGAGAAAGTAAGAGAAAAAGCTTAGTGCAGTCGCACACATACACATACACACACATACACACATACACACAGAGAGGTAGAAAAGGGAAGTGAGAATGAGAGAGATGCCTTGTTAACTACAAAGCATTAAAAGATAAGGTTAAAAAAAAAGGGAAAAAAAGAGTAAATAAGGGTATAGTGGTAATTTTACAAAAGACTTAACCCTTTTTAACTAAGGGTGTTAGTAAAAAGTGTGTGCATTGCATAGTCTTTCAGAAATCTGCAATTAAGCTTAAAAGACTAGAAAGTACCCCATAAAGATATATATAACAAAAACAGAAAATATGCATGATGATTAATTAAAATAAGAAGAAATTAAATATGCTAAAACTAAATTGAAAAAGAAATTAATAAAGTGAAAATATCACATCTCACTCACTCTTTCTGTCTTCAAAACACACATACACATATAATCTAAGGAACACAAACTTTATCGAGAATGCCCACACACTTTCGGAAGAACACCTGCAACCACATGAAATAACACATGCTTAATTTCTTCATGCCACCACCTACCACCTCTATCCTTGCCAAAAAAACCATTCCATATCACCTCCGCCTCCAACTGTCTACTAGCATTTTGTCAGTAGATATACGTTTCTTTAAAGGCTAGGATTTTGTCAGTAGATTTGGTGGTGGTGGTAGAGGAGACTCGAAACAATTTCATGGTATAAGATATTTGGGCAGAGATGGAGGTGGTTGAAGATGGTGGCGGCAGATTGTGGGAAAAAACTGTGGTTGGGGCAGCAGAAGATTGATGTGTGTATGTGTTCATGCACATAGGTGTTATGAAGAAAGTGTGTATATTCTTGAGAGAGTATGTTTATGTATGTGTTTTGAATAAACAAAGTAAGACAACTCAGGGGGTGTGAGAGGTACAAATGGGTAAAGAAAAGTGCTTTGGTTAAGTCTAAAAATATCAGAAAAATAGATACGTTAACTATAGAAGTGTGAGTAAATATATGATAGACTTGGAATTATATTTGGAAGATTTTGGGAACACATTGGCATCAATTAGATATAAAATAAGAAGTTCTATATTATGCTTTTTGAAAGAAAATTAAAATACCATATTAATAAATTTTAATATTGAGGACATAAAATATATATATTATAAACCTATGAAGAGTTCATAAGTTGAAAGATACTAGACGTTCTTAAACAAAATAAAAATACATTTCATGAAAATAATATACTGATATGAGTAATATATATATATATATATATATATATATATATATATATATATATATATATATATATATATATATATATATATATATATATATATTAAAAAAAAATCTTTAAAAGATCTTGTTAACTTTTGTACATGTTTAAAACACTATTGGTAAATGTTTAGATTGAATAACATGAATTTAAACCGAATTATGAAAGTAACTACTAATTGGTCAAAATGGGACAAAACGTAAAAAACGATTAGGAACCTTTTATAAAACATTGTTAACCATTATACTAGAGTTTATAATGATATTAGAATGACAAGATTAACATAGATATTTAATTATTATGAGATTCAACGAAATTTTCTAAAAGTAAAGTAATTTAATTAAAATAAAGTAAGTTGATAAAATACGAATAGGAGAGCTAATTATATTATGGTATTTAACAAGCTACATGCATGTATTGATTAGTTTATGTTATATAGTGAGACTCAACTACATGAAATGAAATTAATGAATTATTATTTCCTTTTAAGAAATTAGGTTGCTTGAATGTGAAAAGTAGCCTTATGTGATGGTTAATATTTAATAAATGATTAGGTACGAAACAAGATTTGGATTGTAAGAAGAAGTGGAGTAGAGATTAGATGCTAAATGATTATGTTTATGAAACTTTTTTCAAGAGTAACTAGTATATTTACCATCTGTTTATAGAAGTTAAAGCATACTACACGTTTCTGTTTATGAAATCTTTCAGGAGTAGCCAATATGTTTTAAATAGTTAATGAAAGTTAAAGCATGCAAAATGTTTATGTTTATTAACTAAAGAGTAACTATTATGTTTTAAATGGTTTATTGAAGGTAAAGCATATTAATGTCTTTCATTAATGTCTTTCAAGTTAGATATAATTTATAATTAAGAATACTTATATCAAGGTAACTGAATGGGAGTAACTTGCATAAAAGAAAAGTAATGAACATGTTGACTCGTCAACCCCTTAATAAAAGGGTTTTAAGGTTTATTTTTGGCGAGTCAACACGTTGATTACTTTTCTTTTATGCAAGTTACTCACATTCAGTTACTTTGATATAAGTATTCTTAATTATAAATTATATCTAACTTGAAAGACATTAATATGCTTTTCTTTTATGCAACAATCAGGTCAACATTAACACTAATATAATTCGTTGACTATCAAATAAAGGGTTTATGCAAATGAGAATTTACAAGCGGTAATTAAGGGTAAATCTAGGGAGCTTTGTAAGAAATAATAAAATAAATAATATAAAAAAACTTGAATTCAATAATCGAAAAAGTGATCATTAATGGTTTCAGCCCTAAATTCAGTTAAGTAGAGTTTTGTTTAATTATAGGTTTTCTGTTTGTTCATGATACATAGAGATAACTGTATTAATTGTTCCTAAATCTAGATACGAATTAAGCACTCTGCAATCCTCGTCCTCCACACCGTTGTGGATGTTTTGGTAAGGCAGGGAAGATTGCAAGAAAAGAAATCTACTTAAACTAAAACACAACTAATATAATAAAAACATGTAACAAAATAAATGTCAAACTATTAATAAGCACAACATAATTCCAGTGTTTCAAATAAATATAAAACAATTCATAAACCTAAACTGATACAAAAAAGAGAACCTGTTCCCGGTCATGATACACAGCTCCACCAGCCAGCCAGCGTTTTCGTTTATGAAGGTTGAGGAATGAAAGGATGAATTGAAAATGGTAGATCAATGGAGTATTTATAGGTTGAACAGAGGTGCTCGGTTTAGGTTTGTGGCAATGTGGGATTAAATACTTAAGGTTTTGTAAATAATTACGAATGTGTATGGTTTGTGTGGGCAACAAGCAAACGTTGTGATCGTATGAACTAAGGTGAAAGCCGATTATTTTTGTAGGTGCATAACAAATATGGTTTTGCATGGATTTATATTTATGAAAGTTGTTTTTGCTATATGGTTTTAATGGTACATGGCGGTGGGTTTTTAGGATAAATGCCGTGAAGTGATCAAGCTTAGGAAGCTTAGGCGTGGGGTCCAAGAAAAGTAAATGGTTCCGGTGTGTGTGAGAAAGAGATCATGAAAAAGTGGACGTGGCTACTGTTTTGTGTGTTAGGACTAGCTACGGAATATTTTTATTTATCCAATTAAGCCATGTGGATTTTGGAATGTGAGATTTTTGCATAGTTTTGGGGTATAGAGATTAGGAGATTGTTTATGTTTAGACGTGGGATGAATATTAGTGTTTCAAGTGGGTTAAATGGTGTAGAATGTAAGAATATTTTTCTATTATTTATTTTATTAAAGGGTACAAACGTTAAACTTAATTTTTAGTTGGGGTGTGTTTACGTTCGATTCACGTATGTGGTAATTAATACGGACTTAAGTATTTAATAACGTGTAATTAAGGTCCATGGAGCGCCATTAAAATGAGTTTTAGTATTTATTTTCATTTATTTTGCTAAAAAAAATATATACATATCTATTCGGTTTTAACGTTTTTTCCGTTTATTTTTTATTTTTTTCGTTTTCATAAATTTTTTAGTTTTCTTTTCTGAAAAAAAAAATATTTTTTACTTCTTGTTTTTCGTTTTTTTTTATTTTTTTTAATATATTTGCTACATAAAGATACTAGTGTTTTTGCTTATTTTTGTTTTTATTTTTTTATTATATTTTTTTTATTTTTAATTTTTTTCAACTAAATATCGGTTTGAGTTTATAATGTTTAACAATTATAAAATTTTAAATAAAAAGAATATTAAGGATCATAATATTTTTTGTTCATAACCTTTTTGAATCATATCATTTTTAAAACGTTGAATCAAATTATTTTGAATTATAGTATTTTGAACTAAATTATTTTTAAAGCATATAAATTTGCATGAATAATATATTCAATTAAATAATTTTTTTTCCAAACCTTTTAACCTTTTTCGAAAATTATCAATATCTCGTACATAATGATTAAAATGTTATATTATCTCGCGAGATATTAATGATAAAAAAAATCAAATCTCCACATTTTATTTTTTCAATCGTACGACAATGATTTTTATTCTCGCAACCGTCATTTATTTTTAAATCTTCACTCCATCCAACTTTTATCACTACAAGATTAAAGACCTATGGAGACGACATAGTCGTCGCCATAGGGTGCAAAATCGTCGCTATAGACCCCAGAGACGACATGTCGTACCCATATGCTTTGTCGCCAGAGTTTTGTCGCTTTAGATCCTATTGTCGTCGCCATAGCCTTCGTCACCATAGCCAACCGTATAGCAACAACTTGTTGTCGTCGTATGTATACCTATTGTGATGACTTCTTGTCGCCATACATATCCCCATAGAGACGATATGTCATCCTTCTATACAGATTTTACAAATTTTAGTCGTGCACTTGTGATTTGTTTAATTTCCCATGATTTTTATTTACAATAAAAGTTTTCTATACAATAAAACAAAAAACGGTAAATTTAAGTATAAAACATTTCAAATATCTACAATCCAAAGTTTTAAAGTATATTACACGATTGGTTTACTAAAAACAAACAACAGAATTTGAAATCTTTTAGATGTTCATACAAAACAAACTAGAGTTGATAATCGAAACAATATCTAATGAAAAGTTAAATGGGTTTCCATATGCTTCCTCAAATAAAACCAGTAGGTTCCTTGTTGCTTTAAGGAAAGATCGGGGTACTTGTACCTGTCTAACATAAAGCAATTTCACAAATCACAGTTGCTAGCAATAAAAAATATAATCAAATAGTCACTAATCAATGTAGGTTTACCATGTATGTGAAGGAGAGCCCGTAGGGGTCTTAAACGAGAGCCAATATCTTCCAATACTTTGGTCATTGATCAAAACTTCACCTTTACCCATTGAAACACGGTTTAGTGCAACCGACTTGTTTCTACTGAGCGAGTCAAATACCACATGTGAAGTACAAATCAACAACACAATTAGTACAAGAATGCGTAACATAATTTTTATTTCATGGAAATAGGACTAAGGGTAACCCCATTAAGGTTAGAGTACGAAGATACGGATACTAGCTTAATGATACATGACCTGACCTCTGTGTAAAATGATAGCTTCTCCCCAAGCAATCCAACCTTGGTCGATTAATGTAACCTCTTTTAAAGATATACACAACAATAACTCCAAATAAGTAATTTAATATCAAAAATTAAGAATGTTTGATGAAAAATATATCACTGTGTAAACTGATAGCTTTTCCAATGTGAAGTTTGTAACATTACGGGTTCCATGAGCAACACTTGCAGATTGAAAGATAATACATATGATCAGGCATCATTTCAATACCTTTCAATTTGAAATATACACTACTAGAAAAACAGCCTTTTACGACGCTCATTGCGCGTCGTAAAAGGCTCAGATGACGCGCAAATGCGCGCCAAGGAAGGCCCTGTCATAAAGAGAGGCGACGCGCATTTACGACGCTCATTTACGACACGCAATTACGACGCGCGTTTACGACACGCAATGCGTATCAAGGAAGGCCCTGTCATAAAGGAAGAAGACACGCATTCACGTGTCGTAACCTTACGACGCGCGTGTTTATGACACGCAATGCGTATCAAGGAAGCCCCTGTCATAAAGGAAGACGACACGCATTTTTGCGTGTCATAATTTTAAATGCTTTTAAAATTATATATTTTTGATAGATTTACTAATTTTCAAATTAAATAACACATTAAAGGTCTCATAATACAAAATAAAATAACATAAATGTCAAATACAGAGAATCATTAATTCCAATAGTAAGTAAATGTAACACATTGCTAATATTGCATAATATTTATTATAGAGCACAAAACATGTACAAAGTCGAAACCATTGTTGCCGTCCTCAATGCTTCAAGATTTTTAGGACGAAGTTGCCTGATTTGCTCATATGATTCAGCAGCCTTGTGATTGTTTCCAGGCTCAACATAAATCGAGGCACGGGGATGTCTAAGACTCACATCTTCCGGATCTGCCCTTATTGCTCGGTCAAGACGATACTAGGCTTGTTTATGGTTCCCTAGTTCCCTGCATATATTATCACAAGGTCATTTTTGGTAGAAAATGCATCTAAAATGAATGTGTGTTATGTTGGAAGAAAACTCACAAAGACCAAGTAACAAGTAGCTTCCAATTTCTAGGGTTCACCTTAATGGGCTTGTACATGATCGACATACTTATATTCCTTTCAGTGTAAGTTATCTCTATTATCACTAGCAAAATTTTCAGGAAAACCAATACATTTTTAAACATTTAATTTATCTGAAAAAGTTAATTAATATTTTTTCCCTTTTAGAAAAAGAATGTTTCTAATGGTTAACAAACTTTGTTTCATGGTCAAAAATTATATAACAACATTGTACTTTAAAATGTCTATTGAATTATATTTATAGCAGTGTCATCCAAATACAAAACCATTTTCAATACTATATATAATAGCTTTTCAAAGTACAATGTCCAAATATGAAAAATTTATAAAAACCCAATGCATTAATAAGAAATAAGAAATAACATGTAAGTAGGATGTTGTCAAGACTTACGTGCTCCAAGGGAGCGAAGCTCCTCTTGTTTGTCTAGTTGTTGATAGGGTGTTTTGTGCCTCCCAATATCTTTGCCAATTGATTTTCCAAAGAAATGATACGTAAAGCATATGAGCATATATATATAATCTGTTTCATTTAAAAAAAAAAAAGAAAAAAAATTACCTGCAAAACAAGGCTTCCGGAGTAGTCTACAATTCCTCCAACCACATCCAATCTTCCAGGTGCCCTTGCCACATATATCTCTTCCTGTATAAGTAAACAATGCAACAAGAAGATTGGAATTTTCTTAAAAAAGGAAACAAGAACAACTTTCATCTGATCTAAATAAAATTTAAAATAAGTTGCATGATTGATTTTGCATTAGAAAACATTAAGGAAATCTAGTCATAGTGTGACATGAGAATCTAGACCGGCTCTCGATCTTTCGTATGTGTAAAAGACATAAATGCCCTCTTCAAAAATAGCCCCAGAAAGCAGTTTCATATCTAATTTTTCCTGAAACAGTTTATGTCAAATGAGTCTGGAATGCAAAAGGAAAGAAAGCTTTTTTTTTTAGTTTTTTTTATATATATATTTTTATCACTAACCAAGCATGCAGTCAGATGCTTCGATGACATCAGGGGTATACACATCTTTTGCCATCTTCTTAAAATTGTGAGGAAGCTCCTGCTGATTGTCATGTGCTCCACAAACCTGAGCCATAGAACTTTTTGCACAAATTTTTTTTACATTGGATACAAAACGGTAGATATGGAAAAAGAAAGAAAGAATACCAAGGAAATCCAACCAGGAGGCAAGTACTCCTCCTTTAAGTTCCAACCTAATGACTTCAAATTTTCATGCATTGAAGGTTAAAGTTTAAGTTATTTTATAGCATTTTGTCAGTTAAAAGTATTTCATATTTATTTTTTTTAAATTCTGCAGCAGACCCACTACGAAATAGGTGGTTATGTTGTTAAAAGGTTATGAAAATTGGTCAATTTGTTAAATGGAATCATCCATTTTGGTCATTTTTTGATAATACCTAAATTATATTTTACTAATTACTTATGTTTACTGAGTATCTTCTAAGAGAGAAAGCAAAATTATTATATTGTTAATGATGAATGAAAGAAATTAGTGAATTATGAAAAGTTAAACTATCACATAAAAAGATGATAATTTGCATAGAAGATGAATATATTTTACCGAATTTACCCTGTATTTGATAATACCTAAATTATATTTTACTAATTACTCTGTATTTTACCGAATTTACCCTTGTTAAGTCTATCTAAAAATATGATAATTTGCATAGAAGATGAATATATTAGAAATAAAAGGGGTAAAAATTGTAAGCTTTGTAGCCTTCATTCTAACAGATATGCTAAACTTACCAAAATCCCGATTGATTTCTACAAGGTCTAAAAAATGGAGAGAAAATAACGAGGTTTTATGAAAAATTTTTGGTGGATTCACCTGACTCAATCTGTTCTTGAACCCTAACATCTTGAAATTCGTTTGTGAAGTCTGGAGTATTAGTTCTTGAACCCTTAGATACGGCTGTTTGTGCAGCCAAGCCAAGAGTTGTAGCTGGATTAACTCATATCAACTGCAACCAATAGAGATAGAGGATTAGACCTGTGAGGACAGATTGGAACAACAATTTGAGGGGTTTGGTACTACAACAGACTGTTTAGCACCTCCATCCGTTGTTTCTGCAATTTTTGTACTAAATGTTGCACTTTGACCTTCTAATTTTTGGCCTTCAACACCGTTCACCCAAATTTTAATCATTACCTGAAAAGTAAGCACATAAAAAGCATATCATGTGAACAAATCACCAATTCACGCTACAATCATCAATCATCAGTTAGTCTATATATGTATGTATAATCAAATATGTGGCTTACCTTCAATTTCTCATGTCTGATAATTCTTTCACATATGAGGAGTAATCTCTCCAATTCAACTTGCATGACGATTTTAAGAAAAAAAAATTAAGATTTTGGATTCAA
The DNA here is from genome assembly GCF_051521515.1 of Lactuca serriola. Taxonomy (NCBI): domain Eukaryota; kingdom Viridiplantae; phylum Streptophyta; class Magnoliopsida; order Asterales; family Asteraceae; genus Lactuca; species Lactuca serriola. Next base: position 120,548,261 of record NC_136408.1, on the reverse strand, counting down.
ATAATTGTTTTTATAAACAACAATATAACTTACCCTGACTTTCTTCAGAGAATTCCATTCTTCAACTCCATGTTTTTGAGTCTCGGCCTAGAATAAACAATAAATAAAGTATTGTAAGAAACTAGTATCATATTTGATAAAAAATAGAAACAGAAAAACAAGAAGGTTGATAGTGATTAATGTTATGGTAAATAATAATAATAGTATATCACCTCATAAGTAAGAATCACAATCAAAGAATATTACCTCAACACAGAAGGCAGGGACCCATTGACCATTAGTTGACTTCCTAAAAGCACCAGTGTTGCCACCACATAAGCAACATTCCGCTACACGAGACGCCTTCTATGACTAACTGAAAGATGGGACCCCCTGTTTCTAGAAGATGATGAATCTTCACATAACTCACAAAACCATGGACCTGTAGAATCTTTCAGCAAACCGATTCACTGTATTACCAAAACTGTTCTCCTTTTGGCTACCCTTCTTCACTTTTTCCTCTTTTTTCCCAAAATCCACACTTTCTTTCCCATTATGCCCCTGCTTATCCACAATGAAAGATTTATTATTTGATGCAACAAACTCCTAGTTCTTTTGATGATTCCAATGGCTAACATTGGAACTAGAACCCTTGATCAAAGCTTGACAAGCTTACTGAGTTTTTTTTAATGATCCAAATGTAACCTTTTTTACAGATAGCGTTCAAGTGCTTAATGGTTACAGATGGACATACGTATGTTGGAAAAAGCAAGAAAAAGGAAAGTGTACGTAGGGCTGTTACTACCATTAATGTGGAGAAGCTTAGCCACAGCTGGCAAGAACCAACCCTAATGTGGTTCTTCTGGACATGTTTTGAAAGCATGTTGTACTCCAAGATTCAATTAAAGAAGGCTGATGATCAAGACCCGATGATGCAACAGATCAAGAAACTTCTAAGCTATGATAAAGATGGATCATGGGCTTTGTTGTGTAGAGGGTCAAAGATTCTGACTAATGGACATGGAACCACAATGATGCAAACACCATCTGACTTTGATATGTGGAAGAAAGATATTGAAACAAAGGGGTTTGATTAGTCGTTTATGGAGTACCATGATAAGATTCATGTTGCAGCGAATAATTGTTGTAGATTTGAGTTTCCAGTAGCAACAGGTAGAGTCCTTGATGGGATGCGGTTCCCTGAGTGTCATCGTTTCATGGAGAAATACATTGCTTTTCTTTGTTGCCATGATCAAGATGGCTTACTTGAAATCGATTGAGAATTATCTACATACAACTATGGAACTACCAATCACAAGGTAATCCTCAGCATCCATAGGAGTTCTGAGAAGAGAATCACCCCAATTAGGTTTCCTAGCTTTATGCAAACCATCCAATTTCCATTCCGCTTTCCCGATTCCCAACACAACAGCTCCAGTAGCACTTGGGTTTCATCGGGCACGGTAGATAGTAGACGAAGACTGATCGACAACCCCATGAGGAATAACATCGCTTAAATCAACCTCAGTCCGCACAAATCGACCCACCGCTCCTTTATCAGGAGGCTTAACCTTTACATCCTTCAGCAAAGAGATGAAAAAGGGTAGAGAGAAGTCGTACCAGGTTTTAGGGTAGAGAGAGAAAGGGTAGAGAGAATTATAGAGAGAGAAAGGGTAGAGAGAAAGCGTTTTTTTTTTACCGTGAAGTTTCTTAATCTATTTCTTCAAGTCGGCCTCAAAATTCTCCTTTTGATTGGCATTGTCAGTATCGTATACCTAAAATAAGAAATTCAACACGCGAACATGAAACTTCAGCATTCAGATTACACAAAAACAATAACGTCAATAATTCGAAGAAAACTAAAAACACTTACAAAGAGGCCTGGGAGAAAGGATTAGGAGAAGTCGTACCAGGTTTTAGGGTAGAAATCAAACTAGTTTCGATTGTTGCAGAGGCCTGGGAGAACCGATCGAGAATTGGAGAGCGTTTTGAATTTTCTTGAAAAAGCCCTAGGTGTGAATGAAGGGAGATACAAAGGAGAGATCGAAGAAGCAGGCACTTCAAAATTTTTGGCCTTTAAAAACGCGCGTTTGATAAAAAAATATAAAGCGACATTTTTAGAGGACACCCATTTAAAACAAGTGCCCTCCGTGTTTGTATTTTTTTTATTGGACATTAATTTTAAGGCACGCAAAAATACGCGTCCTTTATCCTTCAAATTTTGGAAGGCTGACATTATTTTTAGGGGCACACAAAAATGCGTATCGTTAATCAGCGAGTGTCATTGTTCGCACGTCATTAAAGGGTATTTTTCTTGTAGTGATATATATATATATATATATATATATATATATATATATATATATATATATATATATATATCAACACAAGGCCATACCAACAAGATCTTCATTGACATATGTATGTACCAATGATAACCTGATGAATCTTTCATAGTATTCATTTGTTCCATAAATCTAAAGCATTATGTTTTTTAACAAAATCATACAAAACCAAGCGTTCATATCACAAATCAGTAACCTTAAACATAACCCTAAACAGATTCATACAGTTCCATAAAGTTTCAAACAGATTCAGACAAAATATTATAACAAGTATCTGATTGGTTCCATGTTGGGATTTAACTTTGATATAAACTATAAAAATCATATATTTACGCTTCCGAGCTTGTAAGAAGTATTGGATATTGCTAGGAATTTTACACAGATCATAAAGCCGTTTTTCTAATTTAATTAAGAGCTTATTTAATTGAACAATAAAAAGTTAGGGTTAATTCAAAGAGCTTGTTTTAGTTAACTAAATTAGGTAAAAATAGATTATACTAGAGCTTGTTAGTTTTTCTCAGTACCAGCTTAGATTGAACACATTCTGAATAACCATATCTTAACTGATTGGATGATTAGGAAAGTCGCAGCAGAGGTGAAACAGTTTTTATTATTGATTTTCGTTTAATTTCACTCCAACTTTTAGTTGTTAGTTTGATTCAAAAATCCCTTTTTATAATTTATGTTTTATTGACTAGAATGTGTCTGATACAAAAAGGCATTGACCATTAGGGTGTGTCCCAGAGGATTTGACCATACTTCCATGTGCAATATTTTTATCACAACAAAGCAATGAGTGTTTTATTTGTTTAATATGCCTGCGATAGCGTGTCACCAAACTCCACCTCGGAGGGTTGCGAAAAGTCAGGAAATGCTAACACCGAAGCAACACACAATAACTCCTTTACTTTTGCAAAGGCTTTCTGAGAATCCAACCCCCATGCGAAAGATCCTTTCTTAAAATAACCTATAATCAAACTCATAATGGAGTTAAAATCGTGAATGAACATCCTACAAAAAAAAAAGCAAGCCCATGAAACGATTGGACATCTTAAAAGTAGTAGGAGTAGGCCACGATTTGATTGCTTCTATCTTGGATTGATCCACCAAAACACCATCTTTGGAAACGACATAACCTAAGAGAATCACTTTTGCCACCAAAAATGAACATTTTTCCTTCATCCCATAAAGCTTTTGTGTTCTAAGAGTCTCGAATACCTTTCATAAATGCACCATAGGATCTTCCTTTCTCTTGGTATATATCAAGATATCATCAATATATATAACAACAAATCTCCTAAGAAAAGAATTCAATACTTCATTCATCAACCTCATAAAATTACTTGGTGCATTAGAAAGACCAAATGGCATCATAGTCCATTCATTCAACCCATGTTAGATCATGAAGGTTGTCTTCCACTCATTACTTTCTCTTATGTGAATTTGATGATACCCACTTCGCAAGTCAATATTTGAAAACATCACTTTCTCCAGGTCTTCGTTGGTAGTCCCCACTTTTGGACCTTCTTTTGCAACAAGGACGAAAATTTCCTCTCCTTACTCTAGAACCTGTTCCACCTCCTTTTCGCTAGCTAACATCATCAACCTTAGTTTATTATTGTTCATCTGTGACATCCCCAATTTCACGGCCATAAAAGACCGATTTTTTTATGCTTTGTTTTTTAAAATCAGAGTAATCGTTTAAAGAAAACGGTTGCGAAATTTGTTTCCAAAAAACGTATGATAAGAATTTATCAAAGCATTTCTTAAAGAAATGTATTTTTATTATATAACAAAATCCCGGGATGTCATGTTCCGATACAGACCAAAAGCATAAACAGAACAAGATAGACCTTACAACAGTTATTTATAACTATTAGCCTCTTATCCATTATCTCTCGTCATGTCAATCAATGTATGCTCTTGATCCACTACCTGTAATACAAAGGAAACTGAGTGGGTCAGGTTTGGGAGCCTGGTGAGCATATAGGGTTCTCAACCCACAATAATATAATTATTATATTAAATCATCAAACAATCAACCCAATTACTCATCCCCATTTTCTTCTTTATTTCTTTAGGTTTTACCCTAAGAATCACCTATCATTTATTCCTAAGGATTCATCCTAAAGAATATAGACGAAGTCACATCATCACTAGGGTTTATACAAAAGACACTAAGTCCATAGCTGTCAGGGTTTTTATGTTAGGGTGCAAAGTCATGCTTTGATGTAATGTTTTAGGCTTTCCTCTTTGTATGTGTAAATGGGTTGAGTCTTTCCTATAAATAGGAAGTGAGTGACTCCAATTATGTAAGAGTCCATTTGGAGTGTTAGACTAGAGAGAGAATTTGTATACAAGACCCATTTGTATAATCTTTCTAGATCTAATAAGAGCTTACAAAGATTTATTAACTCCTTGTGTTCTTGAATTTGTATGATGAATTACTAGATCTTTTCTAATTCCGCACATGCCATCATAATCAACACCACTACAATTGGTATCAGAGCGGGTATTCTTGATTTCATCAAGAATTGATCCTTGATGGCGATCTTGATTTGGTGATTCTTCATGTCCTTATGGATCTTCGTGATTAGAGTGCTTTTGTGTTCTTGAAGTCGAATTTTTCCTTGATTTGATCCATAATTCGACTTTCTCTCTCTAGAATACTTGTTTGTACCACTTTCTCTCACTAGAATTTGGTTCATATTCACTTTCTCTCTCTAGGGATCTCCTTGATTTACACTTTCTCTCTCTAGAAAACTCAAGTTCATAACATTTGATTCAAAAGAAAAGAAGCAATTATGGAGCAACGGTTGGTTCGGAATGAAAGTTTTCTATACGTATACACTTCTTTTGAATGCATTCTTTATCAATTGACTGTTGGATTGCAAAGTGAAGATGCACTTATGTCAAATGGAGAAATGGATGGAAAGGGAGATTTCATTGGTTATCCAATTTATCAAAACAAAGATTTGTTTGATCGATTGATTACAACATATCAAGAAAGACGAAGAAATAAGAGGAATGGTGAAGTCATAAAAGGAATTCTTCTTGCTAATTTTAAACCGGGAAGAAATAGACTTGAATATTATGCAAATTGTCGTGAAGCTCAAGAACATGTTCTTGATCATGTTCATCGTGTTCACGATGTTCAAGGAAAAGAAGTTCAAAACAATGGAGTTCAATGTGATGTTCTTGATGTTCAAGAAAAAGGATTTCAAGATGAAAAAGTTTTTTTGCTCAATTGGAGTTCAAACCAATGATATTTTGTGTTCTTGTGATTCGTTTGAAGGAATGATTCCTTATCGGAAGCCGGTGGTTCAAGAAATTCACAAATATCAAACTCCAAAAGATTTGATTCAAACTCAAAATGTTCATGTTGTTGAAAGTGGGTTTGTTCATGAAGTCAAGTCTTCAAGATGCAAAAAGATGAGAAAGAAAAAGAAGAAGAAGATGAATCGGAAGAATAAGCGGGTTTACTCACAAAAATCGTCATATGTTGTGAAGCCAAAATCCATGAAGCAAATTTGGGTTCCAAAGCAACAATCTCCAAAGGTTGTATTGAATTTGAAGTCAAAACCCAAATGTGTTGGTGGTTCTTTTGAAGATGTTCTTGGATCGTTGAAGAACACGAAGAACACGAAGAATGAGTTGTACATCTTGCATGGTAGGTGGTACAATGTTCGATTTGGAGATCTTCTCATTCCGACAAAAGAACCAAGATCTTCCAAATTTGATTCGTTCGTTGAAAATGGATCTCGATTCGTGAAAAAGGTAACTCAAATTCTCAAATGGATTCCAAAACGTCCATGATTTTGATTTGTATTTTTCGTTTTTCATTTTTGATCGATTTGCCTCATTGGATCAAATCCGTTTCAACCACTTTAATTGATCCAATTATTTTTGTTTAGATCAAAACCAAATTATCCTTTAATCTCGAACTTTACTGTTCATCAAATTCGAGTATTGTTCAAAACCCAATCCTAAACATTTGTCTAATTTCACTGTTCATAAATACAAATGTTGAGCCCAAATGTGTTTGATCCGATATCTTAAAAGTTGTGAGCCCAATCGCCCAATCATTCTTTTAATAGATCCGATATCTTTAATTGAGATCGTAAGTCTGGAAGTATTCAATTGGGTTTATTCTACAGAACACTGTTCTGAGATCAAATTGTACTCTGGCTTATCATGTTGTACAATCAATGACTTATATCTCAGATCCTAATCAAAATTGTTCTTGAAGTATAATCACATTATTTCATATTTGATTGTTTGATTCGGTTTCTGCTTGATCATTAGTTATCCATCGAATATTCTATTTGTTCTTGATCCACAAAATCGAATTTTGAACTCGATGATAAACTGATGTTATTGCTCTTAACATCGATTCATGTTTGCCAATCGGTTCCTGGAGTCAAACTAATTTTGTTTGTTTTTGTTTATTCACATTGGAGTCGTATGAAAATCGAGTCAAGATCTTAAACTGTTGAATCAGCGAATCGAAAGTTTCGATTGATGTTTGTTCTTCAAGTCAAAATTTATTTCGATTTTGACTTGTATGACTTAATGGAGTTCGAATCATGTGTTGGATAATAAACTGGAAAACTTGAATCGACTTTGTTCTGGATTCACGGTTGAAAAGCCGTTACCTGAAATTGACATCCATATAGGTCAAGAATTTGATTGGATTTTCAATATTAGTTTATTATAGTTAAGAAATTGATTGGGGAGTCGATTTTCAAAGCCTGAGTTGATTGAAGTTCTAAGGTCGATGGTCATCTGTTGGAATTTCGGTTAATATCAATGCTTGGGGAGTCAATGTCAAAGATTAATAGTCGATGGAAGAAAAAGGATCGATGTCAAGGATATTGATTTTGGAGTTCTTGGGTTGATTGTTGAGGTTTAAAACCAAAGAACGAAGTGTCGATTGATTATTGAGGTCGACTGTTGAAAGCGAGATAGTCAAATCCTGAATCTATTGAAGTGAAAAGTGAGTTCGCAAGTTCGGTTGTTGATCTATGATGTATAAAGCTGAAGAACAAAATGCAAAGATGTTTACAGGAAAATGAAAATTTGATTGCTTGTGTTTGGATTGTGAATGAAATGTGAATAATAAAAATTTTGTGATTGATTTGTGCGAGTTCACATTTGAGGTCAAGAACGGTTCGCTTATGAGATCAAAATAGTTAGTTCGCATCCATATCTCACAAACGTGCAAAGAATCTGAAAATGCGAAGTAATTGACTGTATAAGTGAATTGGGGAAGAAGAAAGCAAATAGTTTCAAAATTGGTCCCTGATCTTTTCACGAAATGGCAAAATTGACCCAACTTCGCATATGGGTAATAAAAGCTGAAAAAAATGTAGAATTTTCAGTTTTGGTCCCTGCAGTTTGTGTAAATTTACGCTTTGTGCCCGGTTTCGCAAATGGGCTAGAGTTTCGCATATTTTACTGTTTTTGGCACAACGGGTCCCTGCAAGTTTCAGAAAGTGACAATTTCTACCTGGATTTTGAAAAATCTTGCAACTTTCACCCAAAAAGTCAAAAATTTTCATAAATTGAAAATTTTTATGGCTTTTTCGTGATTGTTTTTCCGTGCAAGATTTTTGGTGATTCATTTTTGATACACATCAAGGGGGAGTATCGTGAAGACTATTCCTCGGGCGCTTCTCATCCTTAGTGGGTTTTATAATCATTTTTTGATTATAAAAAAGGGGAGAAATGATGGGTATTCGAAGCTTCTCGGGTTTGTCGAATATTCATTTGCGAATTTGAAGACCGGTGTTACTTCGAGGGGGAGTTTGGTCTTGATCGCGCTAGCTCGTTGGAAATTAAAGTCGGACATCCAATCCTAACTTTGAGGGGGAGAATTTTAGGGTGCAAAGTCATGCTTGGATGTAATGTTTTAGGTTTTCCTCTTTGTATGTGTAAATGGGTTGAGTCTTTCCTATAAATAGGAAGTGAGTGACTCCCATTATGTAAGATTCCATTTGGCGTGTTAAACTAGAGAGAGAATTTGTATACAAGACCCATTTGTATAATCTTTCTAGATCTAATAAGAGCTTACAAAGATTTATTTACTCCTTGTATTCTTGAATTTGTATGATGAATTACTAGATCTTTTCTAATTCCGCACATGCCATCATAATCAACACCACTACATTTTACAACATGAGCTAAATCCATAGCTTTCATTTATCGACAATATTATTCACAGGAATCCACCTGCAATACATGTCAATGGGTTTTTAGAGTATATCTGATGAACATATAGTTCACACACCTACAGGCTGCGAACTTGCCAGTGTTCCATGGACCGTCTAGAATAATCCATGGTTGTCATCCATACTCTGCTAGATGACGGGCCATCGCTTGGTTCATCGCTTCTCACCATATTTTACTACTCATATATCATCGCTCATCGCTTATCGCATCCTAATATACCACTCATATATCATCGCTCATCTTTCATCGCTCCTCGCTTATCTCATCTTATTTTACCACACACCAACTATCTCATCTACCCATGCTCTACCCAACATATTTGTAGATATAAAATACATATACAGTTTAACTCATTTAAAAACTATATAAAACATCCATTTCAAATTCATCTCAAATAAACAACAACATATAAACATATAGCACGTATTTTATAGCAAATACTTCATATTTATGTGTTAGAAGAAAGTGACTACACACATACTCAAAACATATACTTAATACAATTAAAGAATACTTGTATTAAAATCGATTTCAAGAAAGGGACTATACAATCACTTGATTAGACGATTATCAGACAGCACCACGGCTCTCCAAGTAGAAATTCTTTGGTGAACCGGGATACCTTCACACACTGGACTTCTCGCGGGCAGAACTTCGGCTCCGAAACTCTTTTTTTCTAGGGATATTCGGGCTTCGGGACTTAATTAGGGTCTCGGGATGATATCGGGCTTCGGGTGTACTTCTTTGCACGTAAATCGAGGTAATATGGGTGAGAGAAGGGTGAATTAGCAACCTTGGCTGGCTGCCCCTTCAAATCTATTTATAAGGCTGATTTCTCGATTGTCACGTCGCGAACAGTATTTTCACGTCGTGGGCTTGATCGTCACTGCGTGCTTCATCTCAAGTTGGGTCTAGCAAACCCCAGGAGGCGTCAGAATACATTTCACGTCGTGAACACTGTTTTCACGTCGTGGTCTCTGGCCGTTTTGGGGTTTCACGCCCCGAACTTCATAAATTCATAACTTTCGCATACGAACTCCGTTTTCGACGTTCTTTATATTGACGCGAAGGTGAGATTATGCTCTACAACTCTCGTTTAGAACTCGTTGGCTAATTTTGAATTTATTTTTATTATATATTTATTATATTATTTTTAGTAGGCTGGGACAGGAAAACTCTGTTAGAAAATCATAACTCCTTCGTCTGACGTCCGTTTTTGTCTGTCTTTTCACTGTTGAACTACTATCGACAAGATCTTCAATTCTCGGTTAGATTGTTTTGGCTAAATATCGCTCGATCTCATATTCGAACTTCGGGCTGTACATTGTTAAGCCGAAACTTCGAAAAATCATAACTTCCTCATACGAAGTCAGATTTGGGCATTCTTTTCATGCACGCTCTCAGTTTTACGTATTCTATGACTTTCGTTTAGATTGCTAAATCCAAATATCGCTCTATCATAAATTCACTATTTATGCTACGCTGTGTCGTGCCGGTTCTGTCGCGAAACTTTGACAAGTCATAACTTCTTCGTTATAACTCGGATTTCGGCATTCTTTATATATCCGGAATCCTTGTCACGACCTCTACAACTTAGTTAAGATTATTCATTCTAAATAATCTTCTATCAAAAAGCCATTTCCGACACTTATTGTTTCTTAATTGACTAGCCCGAATCTGCGGGCGTTACAATCGAAGATATATGTAACAATACAATTTTCTTTCTGTTGTGTTTTATTTCATACTCTTTACTCCTTCCTCTATACACCACATCCCTATCGAACTACCAAGGACGTCCTAATAGAATATGACAAGAACCCTTGGGAATCACATCACACAAAATTTCATCCTAGTACGATCCCATTGTTAGAACAACTCAAACTTGTCCGGTTACCTTCACTTTATTACCATCATCAAGCCAATGATGTGAATTTGGTTTAGGATGGGATGTCATGACTAAAACCAACTTCTTTACCATCTCACTCATAGCCACGTCCATACAGCTACCACCACTGTTGATCAAGCTACACAATCAATCATCCACATGACACTTAGTGTCAAAAATTTGATCCTTCTAATCGCTATCAACATGCATTACTTGAGTTTGTAAATCCCTAAGGACCAACATTGTTTTTCTGTTTAGTGATTCATACTTTTCTTCCTCCTCTTCTTCATTACAAACTTCCTCATTAACGAACGCATCTTCAAACACCGATTCCACTTCAAATAACTCATCTCAAATCGCAATAGCTTCTCTAAGCATCACCACCCTTCTGTTTAGAAACGCGTTCTAGTAATGTCCAAACCCTTGACACTTAAAACAATGAATCTTTGATATAATCGTTTCATTGTTCGCACTGCCTGCCTTTGGAGTTGCAATGAAACTGTTCACAACAGCAGGAGTGGATGTTGCTTTTGCACTTGCTTTTACCTTCATCCAAGGCTTGGGTTTATCCATTACTACACTCAAACTTTCCACTTACTTTTCTTTCCTTTGCACTTTAACCTTCAAGCTCAGACTACAAATCACATCAAAATCAAAGCATATGTAGAGTTCCACCATACCTGAGATATTGGAATTCAACCCACTTGTAAACCGTGCCATATTTTGTTCTTTGGACTCCTCAACTTCTCCCAACAACGTTAACTTCTCAAACCCATTGATGTACTCTCCCACACTGTGCTTTCCTTGTTTCAAATACGTCATCTTCTTATAGGTGATCGATCTATGATGAGCAGGAACATATCTTTTTCTAAGTTTCTGCTTCAAAGGTTCCCAAGAAGTGATCTTTTCTGTACCCTCACGAGCCGTTCTGCAGTTCTGTTATTCAAGCCTTCATACCACAATGATACTCCTCCACTCAATTTGAGTATTGCATACTTACAACACTTATCCTCATCAAGATCTTTAAACTCAAAGATTCGGTCGATCTTTCTTTCCCAATGCAAATAAACTTGAGGATCAGCACAGCCAGCAAACTCAAGTAACTCATTGACCTTGGCATCGTAAGTAACCCTAAATTGCCACTCCTAGGCTACCTGCTTTCTCCACCTTCTTGCAAAACATGTAAGGCATTAATGAAATTAGGATCATTAGCGTCTATGGTTTCTTGATGCGACTTCCAAAACGCCAACAACAAGATGCGTGTATAGAGGGATTGATTTCAATAACTAAGAATGCAACGGAATATTCAAGTTAAAACCAAGAACATGAGAAAGTAACTTGGAAACAAGAAATTGAGAAAAGATAGTTTGATAAACAATCTAGACCTATAAATTGAGTATCTATGAATACAAGTCAAGACCTATTGATTTGAATTCCAATCAGCCTAGAAAACGCGATCTAGAATTGACAAAGAACGAGAAAGAAACTCAAAATAACATGGTTTTTTATTTGAATAATCAGCAAGAAAAAAAACATTCTTAAAAAGGTTCAACTAGAAGCTATTTATATAGCCTTACAAATGATAAGAAAATAAGGCAACCAGAAAATAAAGGAAACTCCAAAATAAAAGGAAACTACCTTGTAAAGGCTTATCCATGCCAAAAAAACCCTCCATAATCTTCCAGCTAACCGACGTATGAGATCATGCAAACTCCATGAACATGTGAGTCTTTACCATCCGAACTTTCAGGTGATTGTTATTTTTTGCTCCCCATACATACCAAGCTAACTCATTAAGTTTGAACCATTATTTTGGAACAAAGTGATGCCCCAAAATATGAGGACTTGAAAATATATATATATATATATATATATATATATATATATATATATATATATATATATATATATATATATATATATATGCACCCGTATTACACATATATCCTTACTTAGAAGAATCTCCAAAAGTTACCCAATTACCGAACCAAAAGAGATTATAGGGATATACCGAATAGACGAACCGATCCTATCGCTCCTGATGACCGAAAAGTTAAATCGTCCGAATGAATAATCCGATCTTCATATCAGTTACTAATACATGAAATTAAGAAAAGTGCTCAGAGTTGAAACAAACAAGCAAACAGGCTGTAATATACTTGATTAATGATAGTACCTATAGTTACAAGAAATAACTAGTAGCGATAAACAAGTACATACATTTGTACCTTCTATCTGATGATTAATAAATGTAACAAAGTTGAATCCTGATTAGCAAGGGTAAGCAACGATTCCCAATAACCCGAATACAAAAAGTAGTTATAAAGAAATGATAAGGTACACTCGCAATACACTATTTATATAGAGAATTATGAGTTGTCGATCCAGTAGTTCTGACTTTAGCATCAGAGAGTTGACATGGGAAAACTTCTCGAATAGGTCCTTACAAATTGCTTATGCATTCAAGTCTCACAATTCTAGCTATCAAGCCATGAAGTGGGTCGTATACCTTCCGTTATTTGGAGTTCATACCTAGGGCGCATCAACCATAAGATAGATTGTCACCATAGACGGTATATCCATGTCATGTTTTAAGGGAGAGTTCAATTTGGGTTTAGTAATGCCCTTCCATACATATTATAATGTTTTAGTAACTTTTGATTTTTATCTAGGTTTAATTTTTTGTATAAGTGTTAGAAAGTTTCTGCAAAATGGGATATATTACTTAGGGTATTGCATTTATCGTGTTGAAACTTGTTGATTAAAATAAGTCGTGTTACCAAAAAGGGCAACAATATAGGATGATGATAATATCTACTATTTGTAAGCATACGTATATAGTTCATAGTTAACGAATCAGTTGTGCATTGATTTACCCAAACGAATCTTGTAACTAGGTGTTATAAAGTGTAATTACATGCATGACTTGTTAAGTAAAATATATGAGTATATAGTCAAAATAATTTGTTCCTTTTGCCTTTAACAAGAAAATCGGTAGCTTTGGGTCCCTCAATGATTTGTTGCCGACATCTGAAGTGCTTCGCCGAGCCTAGACTAAATTGATGTTTTGAATTAGTAGTATGAATTCACTCGTCATAAATTAGGAAATCAAGAAACAGAATCTTGGAATATGGGATTGATTCTAATCTACGTCTCATGTCCATATGATATCTTGTAGAATGAAGGAATAGCTTATCACTTATCTTAGCGCCAAAGTTTGATTTGAATTAGTGTTCGAAAATGGATTTGGAAAACACACTTTGTTGTTTAGTTCAAGATTTATACTTGCAATTGTAGTTACGGACTTATCCATGTGGGAGATTGTCAAATTATGTTGTCTAAGCCAATAACTAAATTGGTATATTCTTGTATCTAGAAGCAATGTCCTTTTTAGGTTTCCCTCGTAACTAGAACTTTGTAAGAATTACATTTAGAGAAAGAGGGCATGTATATTAGTTTATTTATGAGTAATAAATTATAATAAATGATTTGTTAATATATTATGATTAACATATTAATTGGAAATAGATAACTGACTTGTTAATTTATTATCTGACTAATAAATTAATAAGAGATCAATTGTTAAATGATTGATTCACTGCTTTATATGGTTAATAAATTAATGTGAAATCAGTTAGAATTATTTAATTATTAATCAAAAGTAATCTGGATTAATTTGGGATTAATTGGATCAACTAAAGGTCGAAGGGTTAAACTGTAATTGTGCATAATTGAGCAAGGAAAGAAAATTCTAGAACCAATATAGTGATGAACGAAATTTAGGAGTGTTATAGAGTTTCTAAAATATTCCTAAAGTTGACAAGGATACCATATTTGAATAGAATAAATTTGAGTATTTTATTATTTAAATCTATGGTTTTTCTTGTCTCATTTACACTATTAATAGGACCCTAAGGGTTATTATTTTCATTCATATCACTCCCTTAAGGATACTCTGGCCGGAAATATCCTCTTCCTCTCTCCTCTTGTCTTCTAGTTTTGGGGTTTAGGTGTGAGACATTAAAAGCATCATTTTTTTGGTGCAAAGATTTCCATGACCTACTCAACAAGGGGATTGAAGTATTGTTTATAAAAAATTAAAGGTATTTAACCCTAATCCCATGATTTCTATTATGTTAGCGTTTATGTTAGTTTTTTTTGTTTATGGTATGTTGCCTTCAAAGTGTTATGACATAGACCCTTTATAGGATGCATAAATCCTCTTAATTTTTAAGTGTGTTTTGCATTTTACATGATTTTGTAGTCTATAAAATCCATAATAAAACGGGTTAGAAACGAAGAAGAAGTTGGGACAAAGTTGTCCCAAAGTTGGAATGGAATCAGCCCAAGGGATTGCTGTCAAGTCAGAACCGTGATACGAAAAGTAGATGTCTACAACGCGGCAAGCAGTAAAAAAGGTCCAGACATAGTCTTCTTTATAAAAGAGAAATGGCATCTTACTTTTCCCCGCGGTGCGGTATATGGGTGGCATGGCACGGTGGCCAAATTAGGTTGCTAATGGATGAAGAGCACAACTGTGTGGAAAGTAGAATGTCACGACGTGGCAAGCATTTACACGGCCATTGAACGAGGTCAAAGTGGTTTCCGATTTGTGCTAAGTAAGGAACTTCGGTGCAATTTTGAGAGTTTAAGTCAAGTTCTAAATTTTTACAACCTCATTTCCGAATCAAAACGCCCCAAATTGATTGATTGCTAAATGTTGGCAATTTGGTTGTTAGAATGTGGGAAAAAGAAACTAGAGATGGTGTAACCTTTTGAAGATGAGGTATTTTCCATCTTAACCCTAAGTATGAAGATTAATTCCATTTAGCCCTTATGCATGGAAAATGTATCAAAATGGCCCATAGTAGCATTTTTGTAATTTTGGGGATGAGCTCGCATACGTTGGGCGTATGTGCCTGATCCACAAGGCCTAATTTTTAGGGTTTGAAATCTATATAAACATCATTAGCTCTCCAATTCTCACTCCTCACCGACCTCCAACCCTCATTTTGTCCATTGCAACCCTAATCTCTTGTGTGTGTTCCTTTGAGCTTGAAAGTGTGTGTTTGTGGTGCTTTTGAAGCAAGGAGAAGAGTGAAGCACCAACTTGGAAGATCAAGAATATATAAATCCAGGATCACCTCACCTCCAACATTCATTTTGAGGTATAAATTTTTGAATTTGATGATAATATCACTATATCTTGTTTATGTTAAAATTTTGTGCTTATTAGCCCTCATATTCTTGGTTCTTTTGGGTATATGAGCTACCCTAGCGCCAAGAGTTGTTCTTTATGGATGTTTTATGGTAGTTTCTTAGTCCTTCCTTTCACCCCATACAAGTTTTGAGGTATCTTAATGGGTTAAGAAGTTGGGGTTTTAACTCCTAAGCATTTGTTAGCCATGCAACACCATAAAGTCGGAAACTTTATGGTGAAGGACGTTAGTTTAGGGTCAGATCGAAGAAATGGACGAAAAATATTAAGGGAATAAGCTCTTAATAGAAGGATTAATGGAAGGCCTCGTACGTTGGGCATACAGATTGGTACGTTGAGCGTGCTAGGTCAACCTCATGATTTTGGTCAAGGGCTGAGTACGCCCCGCGTTCAGGCTGGGTACACCCAACGTACTTAGTTGTGTTGACCAAATTTTGACTTTTGACTTTTTAAATTTTACCAAGTTTTACCTAAGGGTATTTTGGTCATTTGAGTGGTATTTGAGATTGGTCATTATTTGGTGTTTAGGTGACCAGTTGAGTTGTCATTCGGAAATGGGTTCTATCAGAGATCTTTTCATACTGAGAGGTGAGTTTTCCTTACCATACTTGTAGTTCGAAGGCAACATGGCCGACCCATTGGTTGATAATTTGTTTCATATTGTTTATTGATATGTTGAGCGCATGATAGACTTGTATGACTTTGATAGTTGCTAATAGGTGTTAGACTGGTAGACCTGTAGGACTACCTGTGATTATTGGTTATATCATTATCTGTTTGCTGAGTATGTTTGTTGTCTATTATATGTTGATATGTCGTGTGAGTTGAGACTACTGTTATGTGCTGTCAGTTAACAGACAAGGGCATTCCAACTGTGAGGTTCTGGTCTAGGGTAATCCAATCGGGAGGTTGTGGACCTAGTATGTGGAATGCAGGGCAATCCAACCAGGAGGTTGTGGTCCGAGGTAATCCAACCAGGAGATTGTGGACCCAACATGCTAAATCTATGTATATTATATGTTGTTTGATGGTACTTTGGGGTAACTTACTAAGCTTTGGCTTATAGTTTCAGTTTATTGTTTCAGATACTTCAGGGGATCATAGGAAAGCGAAGACCTGATCGTGCACATCTTTTTATTTTCATGATATTGATTTTTGGGACATTCTATTATGACTTCACTTTTGAAACAATGGTATTTTGTAAACAATTATTGATATTCGTTGTTGTTTTCTTTAATTTTTATGATTTTTGGAGTGTTACGGATGGAGCTTGATAAGTACTTTCATCCTCTCTCCATTATGCTAAGATTTCTCGATTTTAGTGAAATGTTTGATTAGAGTAGATTGGTTGAACTGATAAACCTAAAGCTTAATTATGATGTTAATGATAGTGTTTAGATGCTTTAATAAATCTTAGAAGGTGATTACCATGGTGAAATATATGTATGTGAAGTTAGGGTTTAAAACCCTAACTAATTAGAATATTAATTGATGCATTAGAGTAGATTATGATGAATTAGGTATTATGGGATGCTTAATTCTGTAATTATATTGGATTAAGAGATAGAGAATGAAAAGAAGGAGTTTTGATCCATTAAGTGGTCATTTTGAGCTTACGAGTCATTAAGTGATGGGTTTTGAGTAAAACATCATTCCTATGGTGTACATGCAAACCCTAATAGATTTTGGATCTAGTTTGTCTAATGAACATGCAATTGAATATCCAAAGCTATAAACCCTAGATCTAGCATATGATAATCAATATTAATATATGAATTAGGGTTTTATATCATACCTTGATTGTTATATAGCGATAACAATCTCAAATCCTCCTTGTAATGGCTTTAGAAAGCTTAGAGTCACAATTGTCACTCCTCTAATGGCTCACAAACACCAAGAGCAAGAGGATGAAGACAGATAAGAGAGGAGGCACCCAAAAACGTGTGGAAACCCTAAGAAAACTCTTAGCCACGTTTTTGGTGCTCTAGGGATCCTTAAATAGTGAGGCTATTAGGCTTATCTAACAAGGAAACACTAATTTGACTGCTTAGGCAATAAGCAACCCATGCACTCCCTTCTTAGAAGCCTAGGACGATTTCTAATGGGTTTCCCCACAGAATTCGTCCACCCCTCTAATATGGAGTCCATTAGCCCAATATTCAACTATCATACAATTGACAGTTCTAGTCCCTTAAGTTTAATTAATGTCTTTTACCCACAAAATCAATTCTTAATTAATTATTGACTAATATTAATTAAACAATATGATTTCTCCTTTAATATGTTATTCTCATACTATATTAATAAATCATAATTAATTCTCTCTCTCCATAATTCATCCTATCAAGTTGCTTTGGTGAAGGCAACCCAAAAGGACCATGCTGATGGGTTTTGGCCATATGAACATTCCTATGTGCACATACAAACCCTAATGCTTGGATCTAGGTTTCTCTAATTAAACATGCATTGGATCCAAGACTTCTAATAGCTAATAGAGCATAAGAACAATACAAAATCATAGTTAGAAGCTTACCTTGAAACACTTGTTTGATCTTCTTGTTCTTGGAGCTTTAGAGTCACAAATGTCACTCCTCTAATGGATTACAAACACCAACTAGCAAGAGGATGATTTGAGAGAGAGGAGAGGGAATAGAAATTGGCCAGGGTTTCTTTGCTTTAGCAGAGGTGCCGATTTCCCTTGCCCCAAGGGTCTATTTATACTTGTAAGGCTCCTAGGGTTTCACCCTTAAACCCAAGTTGGATAATCTTAACTCAAAGCAATCCAAATCATTTCCATGTTAAGCCCTTGGACGATTTGTGGCTTATCCCAAGCCCTAGAAATCGTCCAACCCTATCCAAGAAGGATTTACAGCCCAAAGTGTAACTATCAAACAATTGACAGTTTATACCCTCTTATTTAATTAATCTCTTTAAGTCACCAAATTAATTCTAATTAATTTATGACTTATATTAATCAAATAACAATATTATTATTCCTTATAGTATTCTCATAATATATTAATAATATTTATTCTCTCATAATAAATCATCCTATCAAGTTGCTATGGTGAAGGCAGCCCAAAAGGACCATGCACAATCGGGTCACATACTTGCCTAATATAGTTGCAGCCTTAGACACTATTCCAACAGTCTCCCACTTGGATAAGTCTAGTAACTATATGCACAAGTACAATTCGATTTGCAATCGTAGCTCTCAAAGACGCTGTCAAACTCTGATCTAATCAATCTTGTCCTTTAGATAAGGGATTGTACAGTCCTCTATTAGATATCATGCTGACAATTCTATGGAATAATTTGTCTAGCATTTGGTTTCTCGATCTCCGATTCATTTGACATAGAACTTAATCGAACATATGAATTCAGTTCTAACCGGGCCTGGCACATAAGTCAAATCAAATCATCGAGCGACCGAGATATCGCTTTTACCCTCTTGGGATAAAAGTAACAGATAAACTTCGACTTATATGCATTTACTTATTCATTAATCAACTATACACAACAATGTGTTTTATAACACCGAGTTACTGATGCATTTTCGCATTATCAATGTACAACCAATTAACAAATAACAAACCATAGATCTAGGTTTTAAGACTATATGATATTATCGTCTTGCGATCACCCTTTTATATCATATTCCATAAGGTGATTCCAGCAAGCGCGGGTTTGTTCCAATGCTCAAAACTAGTTCATAAGCACTCATGAACGTTGCAACAACCCTTTGCTATGTCTAATACCATTTAGACAATCTACACACCAATTCATGACAATCTTCATTCATATCTACTTCCAACATATGAACGATTGTGGACAATTTGAATAATTCGATTATTCTTAATAAATTAAATTATTCTGGAAGTCAAAACATGCAAAATGAAACAATAGTTAAATAATTAACATAAGACAGTAACATTACTTATAAATAATACTCTTTTATTTAATCATCAAATGTCAATTACATTTATCTATTACACGTTTCTACTACTATCTAATATATGCTAATATCATCCTTCAGCCCAATACTCCTAGCATGCTGCAAGTGCTTAACCCTACTCAGTCCCTTCGTAAGCGGATCTGTTGGGTTATCTTCTGATGATATCCTCTTCACTACGAGTTGTCCTTCTTCTACACGATGTCTAATAAAGTGATATTTTCTGTCGATGTGTCGTGATCTACCATGATCTCTCGATTCCTTGGTCAAGGCAACCGCTCCTTCATTATCACAGAAAATCTCCATGGGCTCCTTTATGACAGGTACAACTCCAAGATTACCGATGAAGTTCTTCAACCATATTGCCTCCTTCGACGCTTCGCTTGCTGCAATGTACTCTGATTCGCACATTGAATCAGCTACGGTTTCCTGCTTGGAACTTTTCCAAGTCACTGCTCCTCCATTCAGGGTAAAGACCCAGCCCGACTACGAACGGTAGTTGTCCCTGTCGGTCTGAAAGTTGGCGTCACTATACCCTCGCACCTTCAAGTCATCACTCCCTCCGAGGACTAAGAACCATTCCTTCGTCCTCCGAAGGTACTTAAGGACATTCTTAACCGCAATCCAATGGTCTCTGGCAGGGTTCCCTTGATATCTGTTAACCATGCTCAAAGCAAAGGCTACATCAGGGCGAGTACAAGTCATAGCATACATGAATGAGCCAACTGCGGAAGCGTATGGTACTCGGCTCATTTCTGCTTCGGTACTCGGATTTGAGTCTTACTCAACTTGACATTACTCCGTATCGGTAATTCTCCCTTCTTCGAGTTTTCCATACTAAAACGTTTTAGTACCTTCTCTAAGTAAGTGTTCTGACTAAGTCCTATTAGTCTCTTACTTCTCTCTCTTACTATCCTTATTCCTAAAATATAGGAAGCCTCTCCGAGGTCCTTCATAGCGAAGCACTTCCCGAGCCAGGACTTAACCTCCTGCAGAGTTGGGATGTCGTTTCCTATGAGTAGTATGTCATCAACATACAAAACGAGAAATCTAACTATGCTCCCACTGGCTTTGGCATATATACACGATTCATCTTCGCTTCGTACAAATCCAAACTCTTTGACTTTCTCATCGAAGCAAAGATTCCATCTGCGAGATGCTTGCTTAAGTCCATAAATGGACTTCTCAAGCTTACACACTCTATTCGGATGCTTCGGATCCACAAACCCCTCTGGCTGAGCCATGTAAACATCCTCAGCCAACTTCCCATTAAGGAAAGCGGTCTTGACATCCATTTGCCAAATCTCATAATCATGAAATGCGGCAATCGCTAGCATCACTCTAATAGATTTTATCTTCGCAACTGGTGAGAAAGTCTCATCATAGTCAACTCCGGGAGTTTGAGTAAAGCCCTTCGCAACCAATCACGCTTTATATGTGTGTACGTTTCCATCCACGTCGGTCTTCTTCTTGAAGATCCATTTGCACCCAACGGTCTTACGTCCGGGCACATTATCAACCAAATTCCAAACTTGGTTATCATACATGGATTGGATCTCGCTATCCATTGCCTCTTTCCATTGCGTAGACTCCAGGCCTGCCATGGCTTCCTTATAGCTATTAGGTTCATCAAGTTTTATTAGTGTACCATCACTAATATACGTGTCCCCTTTAGTAGTAATATGAAAACCATAAAACTGGGGTTGAACTCTAACTCTTTCGGAACGTCTAAGAGGTAAGAATTCGTCAATCGATTCAACCTGAGTTTCCTCCTCGGGTTGAGTGCCAGCCGTATAGGTTCCTTCATCTATCGACTCTTGAATCTCTTCAAGCTCGATTTGCCTCCCACTGTCTCCTCGGCTTATGAGTTCTCGTTCTCGGAAAACTCCTCTCCTCACAACAAAGAAAACATTGTCCTTCGTTCTATAGAAGAGATATCCAAAGGATTTCTGCGGGTAGCCGATGAAAATACATCGCTCACTACGAGGTTCGAGCTTGTCGTGAGTATCTCGTCTTACGAAAGCTTCGCAACCCCAAACCTTGATATGTGCCAACGAGGGAGCTTTTCCTGTCCACATCTCATGAGGTGTTTTGGCAACCTTCTTAGTAGGGATTCGGTTAAGGATATGGGCGGCAGTCTCTAAGGCATATCCCCCAAAAAGAGATAGGTAGTGAAGCACGACTCATCATAGAGCGAACCATGTCGACCAAGGTTCGATTACGCCTTTCTGCCACACCATTCAATTGTGGTGTCCTAGGTGGCGTCAATTGTGAAACTATTCCACACCCCTTGAGATAATCGTGGAATTCAAGACTTAGGTACTCTCCTCCTCAATCGGATCGAAGCATCTTGATTTTCCTGCCTAATTGATTCTCCACTTCATTCTTGAACTCTTTGAACTTTTCAAAAGTTTCTGACTTTTGCTTGATTAAGTAGATATACCCATATCTACTAAAGTCATCAGTAAAAGTTACATAGAACCGGTTCCCATCCTTCGTGGTTGATCTAAACGGTCCACATACATCGGTATGTATTAGGTCCAATAGACCCTCACCCCTTTCACATGTACTTGTGAAGGGTGGCTTAGTCATCTTTCCAAGTAAATAAGATTCGCATGTGTCATCTTCCCTAAGGTCGAATGACTCCAACACTCCATCCTTTTGGAGTTGGGCTATGCGCTTCTTGTTGACATGTCCACGACGAGAATGCCACAAGGATGCTCTATCCATACTATTGGAAAAATCCATGCATAAAACATCATTTCCTAAGTTATCTACAATCATAACGGTTTCATAAATTCCATTACATGGTATAGCTTCAAAATAAAAGACACCATTTAGATAAGCCAAAATAGAACCATTCTCATTATTAAAAGAAAATCTAAAACCTTGTCTAAACAAAGCATGAAATGAAATGATGTTTCTAGCCATTTCTGGCGAATAGCAACAATTGTTCAAATATAAATATAAACCATTCCTAAGCACTAAAGAATACACTCCAATCTTGGTCACAGGCGACGATCTTCTGTTCCCCATGATTAGATTTATTCTTCCATGCTCCACGTCTCTATTTCTTGTTAGTCCCTACACATTAGAACAAGTGTGGTAACCACAACCGGTATCAAGAACCCAAGAAATATCATGAGATGAATCGTTAGATTTAATTCTGTATATACCTGCAAAAGACGGCTTGATCTTTCCTTCCTTGATGGCTTGCAGGTACTCTGGGCAGCTTCACTTCTAATGTCCTATCTTATGGCAGTGGTGGCACTCTGCCTCCTTTGGGTTAGGGCAGGGTTTAGCAGGATCAACTTTGGTCCCACTAGAAGAGGCACCATCTCGGGGTTTAACCTTGCGATGGTTCTTAGACAAAGCCTTCCTCTTCTTTCCCTTTCCTTGTCCAATAGCAAAAACAGGAGCAGCGGGTGGATTGGGAGTTGGTGCAACAGACTTGTCCTTGAAGTTGCTCTCAGCGACCCTCAAGAGACCTTGGAGCTTGCTTAGGGTGACCTCTTCTTTGTTCATGTGGTAGGTCATCCTAAATTGATTGTAACTTGGAGGAAAAGAGTGAAGCACCATGTCGATCGCCAACTCTTCCCCAAAGTCAACATTCAACTTGCGAAGACGGTCGACATACCTTTGCATCTTTTGCAGGTGCATGGTAAGAGACTCTCCATGACCCATTTTAGCGGAAATCATGTTAGTGAAAATCTCATAACGCTCTTGTCTCGCGTTTTGGTGGTATCTCTCCAAAAAGTCTTGGTGCATCTCGTAAGGGTACATGTCCTCATAGGACTTTTGGAATTCGGGGTTCATAGTGGCTATCATGATGCAATGAACCTTCGTTGCATCACGCTCGTGAGTTTCAAAAGCGGTCATTTCAGCTGGAGTAGCGATTTTAGGGTTGATTTTCTCAAGCTTCTCATTGAGGACATACTCCTTATCCTCATAGCGAGCAATAGTGTGAATGTATCTTATCCATTTGCTAAAGTTCGTCCCATCGAAAGTGACCTTTTGACAAAGGCTCATCAATGTGAATGAACTAGCAACAGCGTTGTTTGCGTTCGACATCCACAAATAGAAAGGACAAAGATAGATTAGAATATGAATCCCTAATTATCACCCAATAAGAAAAATTAGGGCTAGGATCCAACAACAATATTTGCATATTAGAAAAGGGATGCCGTAATCTAACATGCAAACAATTTGAAGGTAAGTGAATGACGATTCACTAATTCTCCACCACAAAACATAAGTCTAAGTTCTAAATTGTATTTGAGAATTCCTAGGTTTAGATGAGATTCATTGAAACTTTTCAATGGCATGTTTAAATCTCGATATGCCCCTCTTGTTTGTGACTGGGATACCGAGGATCACAAAGCGGGTGTGAATTACCATGCAAATTTACATGGTGGCTTCATTGTAACGATCACCTATTCGATGTGCCGATAAACCACACATGCTCCATCGAACTATGATAAACAATGAATCATCCTTTGCCACCTTCGCTTAGAACCAATTAGTGTGCCGGTAAACCACACACGCTCTACTAACTTCTTAGCAAGGTGCAAAGTGTAATTTCATGGGGTTGCATCAATTCACTTTTCCTAAAGTAACTAAGACTGGGAAATTTTTTTGAAAAACATGTAGTTACTTTGTATTTCATATTATACTTTAAATGAGAGGATGAGGTTGCCCTATCCTACCCGTTCGGCTAACGACCCTCCACCGATCAAGCAAGCGGTGGGTGTGAGTGTACACCCATTAAGCGCCATTTTATAGGCCGCAACCTTATACCCACCTTATAGACCGGCTTCGTGAATGAGGCCTACTAACGGTAAGACTAGCATTTTAGTTATACATATATATGTATACATATATATATATATATATATATATATATATATATATATATATATATATATATTAATCTTGTAATATTATATTAGTATAGGGTTGTATTTTAAACCTGTAAAATTATAGGGTTTGAAATTTAAATTAAACTTTTTATCACAAAACATAAATTTCAAAACTTGAGGGCAAGTTTTAAACATTTAAAACATGGAGGATCAAATAACAAATAATCTTAATTAACAATTAATTCCATAATTATCCATATTTGATTTATTTAATGATTTCTTGCAAAATAATTTACCAATTTAATCAAAATAATTAATTAATTATCACATAAGGAAACTAAATATTTTATTAATTGATAAATATCTTTAATTAGATAAAGATTATAGTCATATATATATCAAAAAATCGGATTAGGGTTGATCTAATATGATAAAGTCAAGTTTCCATAAGATAAATATCAACAAATCCCGATTTGGCCCTTCCTGACGCTCGGACTCGTCGAGTTCCCTACTGGACTCGTCGAGTCAGGCGAACTCGCCGAGTCCACAATGGGACTCGTCGATTTCATGACTCAGAAACACAAAATTCAAATTTTGCAAGCAAGAAACAAACAATCAAGCATCAATTTAATAGAAACCAATCTAGTCTCTGATACCACTGATGGGTTTTGGCCATATGAACATTCCTATGTGCATATACAAACCCTAATGCTTGGATCTAGGTTTCTCTAATTAAACATGCATTGGATCCAAGACTTCTAATAGCTAATAGAGCATAAGAACAATACAAAATCATAGTTAGAAGCTTACCTTGAAACACTTGTTTGATCTTCTTGTTCTTGGAGCTTTAGAGTCACAAATGTCACTCCTCTAATGGCTTACAAACACCAACTAGCAAGAGGATGATTTGAGAGAGAGGAGAGGGAATAGAAATTGGCCAGGGTTTCTTTGCTTTAGCAGAGGTGCCGATTTCCCTTGCCCCAAGGGTCTATTTATACTTGTAAGGCTCCTAGGGTTTCACCCTTAAACCCAAGTTGGATAATCTTAACTCAAAGCAATCCAAATCCTTTCCATGTTAAGCCCTTGGACGATTTGTGGCTTATCCCAAGCCCTAGAAATCGTCCAACCCTATCCAAGAAGGATTTACAGCCCAAAGTGTAACTATCAAACAATTGATAGTTTATACCCTCTTATTTAATTAATCTCTTTAAGTCACCAAATTAATTCTAATTAATTTATGACTTATATTAATCAAATAACAATATTATTATTCCTTATATTATTCTCATAATATATTAATAATATTTATTCTCTCATAATAAATCATCCTATCAAGTTGCTATGGTGAAGGCAACCCAAAAGGACCATGCACAATCGGGTCACATACTTGCCTAATATAGTTGCGACACTATTCCAACACATGCACCATCGGGTCAAGTACTTACCAAAATAGTTATGGAATTAGACACTAATCCAACAGTCTCCCACTTGGATAAGTCTAATAACTATTATGCACATCGCTTCATATCTTGATCCGCAATCGTAGCTTTCAAAAGCCGCTGTCAACTCTGATCTTATCAGATACACGTCCTTTAGATAAGGGATCATATATTACTCCATTCTAAATATCGTATAGACTGAGACATGGATTTAAATCATTCTCTCTGTCTATGTGTTGTTTCTCGATTTCCGATTTATGACAACAGACTACAATTGAACACATCAAATTAGTCCCGGCTTGGCCAAGCGCTTAGGTGTCATCACTAAATCATCGAGGGGCCCACATATATCGCTTTCATCCCACTTTGGATAAAAGGAATGGATAAAATTTGATTCAATGCTTGCTTGCACTCACTTATCGAATCACACACAACAATATGTTTTATAACACCAAGTTACTGTTGTGTTTACATATTATCAATGTGTAACCGACTCGCAAGATACAACTCACACATCTCGGTTTCAAGAATATACAATATTATTGACTCACAATCACTCGTGATTAAATCCATGAAGTGATCTAAGTGAGCGTGGGTTTAATCCAATGCTCAAATCGTATTCATAAGCACTCATGAACGTTGCAGCAAACATTTGCTTATGTCTAATACACTTTAGACAATCCACACACCAATTCACGATAGTCTTCATTCATACCTACTTCCAACATATGAACGACTATGGTCCGTTTGAATAATTTGATTTTTCTGAAATAATTAATTATTCAGGAAGTCAAAACATGCAAAGTGAAACACAAGAATAATACTAATCCCATATGGACCCAAACTCTGGGTATAAATAAAACATTTTATTGAATCACCATATTGATTACTCATTATTTGTTATTTCGGGTAATCAACATCTCACTTGAATTTTTTACTACACTTGTCCCATGCTCTTAGCATGTACACAATGTTTACCTATGGTCCTTACTTTGTGAAATAGATCAAATGAACACATTTCAAATCATACTCATTTCACAACTCCTAATCCCTATCACAAGTGTAAGAATATCAAATTCTTGCCACTTATGGAATATACTAGATTCTAACATTTTATGCAACGTTCCTTTCGTAATGTCATAGCACAAAAGTCACAATGACTATTGCTAATGAAATTACAAAGTCCTCTATTTGATATTGTTACAATAAAATTCCATAGATGTGATGTCTCTCACTCAAAGTACATTCCTTTGAACATCCTTTTGCATAAAATTTTCTAATCTAGACATAGACTCTCAATATCCAACTCCCAATATGGAAACATTTCCATATTTTCCATATGACAACTCATTCTTAATAGAATCTTATCTATTCATAATAATGTCAATATGGTACATCTAATACCATACTTCCAACCACTCACAAGCGACCAATCCTCAGCGAGCTTTGGATCGTCCTTTGATAGTTGTTTAATTATCTTAGTCAAAACCGATTCTTGTCCTTTTTCCCTCTTAATGCTCTAGACATTTAGAAATTTTAGAATGGTCAAATATTATAGCATTTGCAATCGATCCTTTTACCCGAAGCGTATACGACACGATGCATAATGTCTTACATAAAGATCTGATACTTTATCAATCTTCTGCCATAATATTTTATATGTCACATTCTCACAATTCCAACTATGAAGAGGGATACCATAATCATAATCGAAATTTTGAGAATGCACTGTGTATCCTTGACTAAATTTATTAACATTCCACAACCTAAGCCTTTAGATTTGAAATGAAGCATAATATTCTCTCCCTTAATTATAGCAAAACAACTTTTCAACCCTTGCGACTTTGCAAAGTATAACTCTTGTTTTCTATAATTAATATTGCTAACTTGCAATACTTGCCATAATAATCATACGAGCACAACATTTATGCTCCCACTATCATGATGATTATTATCATATAAGCATAAAACTTATGCTCCCACTAGCTTTGACATGTATTCAGAAAACAACTTAACTTCCAGAAAAACAATACCTATTGAATTTCTTAAGTTCATATTTCTAATACCTAATGCTTTGATAATCCTTTATCTAAGCTTATACACCTTTGCCTTAGATAGCTCATATGTGTGTCTAAACAATTCAGACTAATTGCCAAATCTCACAATTCAAATCATGGAAAAGGATACCATAACCATAATCAAATTCAAGAATCCAATTTTCACAATCACTATCTTCTTAAAATCTCTCTTAGTGAAAGTATTTCCTCATAGTCATCTTCATGAAGGAGGGAATCCTATGACACTTAGATTTTAATGGTGTATGTGTTCCTATCCATGTGAATTTGTCAAAACCAAGGTTTGCGACAAATCCAAACTCGTATGGACGGAACTTTCTCAATCTTGATTTCTTGCCTTATGGTAACACGAGTGCCCACCATGTCTTCCAAGTAGTTAAGCAGCTCACCCTTTCCTATTAATGTACTTTCCATTGATCATGGTGCTTGCCTTTTATGAGTTGAAATGAGAACTCATAGAACTCACATGCATAATTAACTCAATTGGAACGGTCACAGAAACAAGATAGTGTCAACACGATAGGTTGTAAACTTCAACTCGTGTGCTAGTGATGATCGATAAGGTTTATTCTTGATTAGTTCTTGAAACTTTTCGAGACCATTAAGACTCCCACTGACTCCTTGACATATAAGATTCTCTTGTCAATAAACATTTCTCGACAAAAAAATATTCAAGAGTTAGTTTAGCTTTTATCAAGACTAAACATTTCACAAAATTGGTCCTCGTTGGTCTTTGTCTAATCCAAGACATCACAACTTACCAATTTCAAATGTGCTAGAATAAGAAAACCTTTTTCCAAATTCTACATTTAATGAATGTTATAAACCTTCTTAAGACTTGACACTCAATGTCACAATCTTAACTCTAAGACTTGTTTTGGAATGAAGTATGATTGACTTCTTGATTTAACCATTTCTTCAATTCTTGATTCCTCTTCTTAGACATACAGTTGTACTAAGACTCACTTAGAGGATAAATTGAGATATGGTTCTTAATCATTAAGACTTATCATAAAACATAATAAAAGGTACTCTCCCTTCTTCTTAGAATAGAGAAACTTTTAACTTTCTGCCTACTTGATTCTTCTTATTCGTTCTGATATTGATTTAAACTCTTTCAATCAATTCAGAACTACACTTAATCTTAGAAGTATAATCATATTTACTAAACCTTTAGTAAATCATGACGAATATCTTTGTTACTCTTGTGGTGGACTTGATCAACACACAACTTTGTGTACTCGATCTCCTAGTCCTTCACTTGACACTTTGTCAACGAATTAGTCTAATTTCCAAATATGAAATTTCTCATTCATCATGCAACCAAGTTGTATGATTCCAAGTTTCTGTCCAATTGAAACTTTGGCGATGAGAAACTTTCATTATTTGGTAAATTCTTGACCTTTCCACAAATAACATAATTAAGAATCAAATCCATTATTGCTAATAATAGAAATTTACAAACATCAATTTTTCATACATGCCATTGCAAGGATAAATAAATAATATAAAAATCAAAATTTATTTTTTTGCGGAAAAATTTGTCCTTACAATGCAATTCAACTGAAAAACTATGTTGTTCCATATTCCTAAGCAATCTATTCTAACTCCAAGTAGTAGCTTAAGATTCTAATCTTCAAGTAATGCGATCGAAATCCATTTCTTCACGATTAGATTCCGCTCACTTCTTCCCTTAAGCTTGCTCGCTTTTCTTTGATCCTACAAAACATCGAAATGTAATATTATCACATCATGTATTAAGAATCTAGAATAGGAACTTAAAAGAGTTAGTTAATGGAATTTACCTAAAGCAGAGCCATATGTTTTGACTCTCCCATCTCTTAGATCTCTTAGGTAAATAGAGCAGCTTCGTCTCCAATGCCCCTTCTCTTGGCAATAAAAACAAATTGACTCTTGTGGAACAGCACATGGAACTACTTCAGACTTTGCCTTTCTCTTATGATCAAACTTTTCGATCATGGCATGCCTTTTGTTGCCATTGCCTATATCCATAGAGGTCTGGAAGGCAGATTCACCAATCAACTTTACTTTTCCAGTGCGCCAAACCATTGCTGACTTAGCAGCAATAAGCATGTAGGTGAGATCTATAAGGGTCACATCGTGGTTCATCATATAGTACTCTCTTACTAACTCACTATATGAGTTAGGAAGCGACTGAAGAACCCAGTCAATAGGCAGCTCCTCACAGACAACGGATCCCAACATTCTTAACCTATCAATATGTGACTTCATCTCTAGGACGTGTGCACACACCGACTTTCCTTCTTCATGTTTACTTGCCGAAAGGGCTTGAGTGAGCTTGAACTTTTCAAGCCTTCGAACTTGTGGGTTAGGGAGAATAATTGGAGGAGGTGGAGGAAGTGAAGCATGATCTCTTGTTCCTCGATCGAATCGTGGAATATCATCTTCATGTGGAAAGCTTGTTCCACGGGATTTGGGAAGACCATAGTTGTCGTACTTTAACATCTACAAAACGGGAGAATATAAATTCAAGTTAGTTGATTGATTGAGTCCTTAATAAATCACCCAAATGAGATATTAAGGCAAGGACCCAACACAATACTCTACAACCTAGAAAAGGGATTCCGTAATCTAGTTACAATATTTGAAGGTAGGTAAATGACGATTTACCAATTTCCACCATGAAAAACGAAAAAGAAATTTAAGTTTTAAATCTATGAAAACTCCTAGATCCTTTGAGATTCATTGAACTTTTCAATGGCATGTTTAAATCTTGATATGCCCCTCTAGTTGTGACTGGGATACCGAGGATCACAAAGCGGGTGTGAATAACCATGCAAACTTACATGGTGCCCCCACATGTAACAGTCACCTATTCGATGTGCCGGTTAACCACAAACGCTCCACCAAACTATGACAAACATTGGGTCACCCTTTGCTACCTTTGCTTAGAACCATTTAGTGTGTCGGTTAACCACACACACTCCACTAACGTCTTCGCAAGGGTACAAAGTGTAATTTCATGGAATTGCATCAATTCACTTTTGCCTAAAGTAACTAAGATTGGGAATTTGTAAAAGCATTTAGTTACTTTTGTAAAAACATTTCAAAACATTAGGGTTTCAACTATTTAAATTTCAAAAACAAAAACTTTTGAGTTTAAATTTAAACTATAAAACCTAAAGGGGTTTATTTGAAACTTCTCCAAACTTTGTCAAGAATATTCTAGATCACAAAATTCAAATAAGGCAATTAACAATTAATTGGTGGTTATCTAATTTGACCTAGTCCAAATTCTTGCAAGATAATTCACCAAATAATTCAAATAAATAAATCTAATCATACAAGGTAACAAATATTTGATTAATTGGTAATTATCTTCTATTTTGGTAAGGATATTCACCCAAAATCAATAAAAATCGGATTTTATTCATTAAAAACGTTTTTGGTAATAATCCTAAGCCAAAATAGCACAAAATCCCGATATTCCCTCTTTCTGACCAGCTGAATCGTCGAATCAGGCATGGACTCGGCGAGTTCATCCATGGAATCGGCGAGTTCAGCCCCCAGAATCCCTAAATTTCAATCTTTAAGAAAGGATAATTCACAATAGCATCAATTACATCAAACAAACAGCCATGGCTCTGATACCACTGATGGGTTTTGAGCAAAACATCATTCTTGTGGTGTACATGCAAACCCTAATAGCTTTTGGATCTAGTTTGTCTAATGAACATGCAATTGAATATCCAAAGATATAAACCCTAGATCTAGCATATGATAATCAATATTAATATAAGAATTAGGGTTTAGATCATACCTTGATTGTTATATAGCAATAACAATCTCAAATCCTCCTTGTAATGGCTTTAGAAAGCTTAGAGTCACAAGTGTCACTCCTCTAATGGCTCACAAACACCAAGAGCAAGAGGATGAAAAATGATAAGAGAGGAGGCACCCAAAGACGTGTGGAAACCCTAAGGAAACTCTTAGCCACGTTTTTGGTGCTTTAGGGATCCTTAAATAGTGAGGCTATTAGGGTTATCTAACAAAGAAACCCTAATTTGACTGCTTAGGCCCTAAGCAACCCATGGACTCCCTTCTTAGAGGCCTAGGGCGATTTCTTATGGGTTTCCCCATAGAATTCGTCCACCCCTCTAATATGGAGTCCATTAGCCCAATATTTAACTATCATACAATTGATAGTTCTAGTCCCATATGTTTAACTAATGTCTTTTAGCCACAAAATTAATTATTCACTAGTATTAATTAAACAAGATGATTTCTCCTTTAATATATTATTCTCATAATATATAAATAAATCATAATTAATTCTCTCTCACCAAAATTCATCCTTTCATGTTGCTTTGGTGAAGGCAACCCAAAAGGACCATGCACTATCAGGTCAAGTACATACCAAAATAGTTATGGACTTAGACACTAATCCAACATTAAGCTCTTAATAGGTTAAGACAAGTATTGAGATACTTGTGCATGTGCATGAATAGGCCTAAAATCAAAGAAGGGGGATCAAGATGCATCAATGGCAGAATATATGAGAATAAGACAGTTAGTCTTCACTAATTTACAAGCTGAGTTATTACTCTCTCTCTCTCTTTCATTCTCTCTCAATCTTTTTATATTATGATTATATATATATATATATATATATATATATATATATGTGTGTGTGTGTGTGTGTTAGATTCCGTTTTATGCATCTTATAGGGTAGTTTTCATTATCATTTAGGATCATATTTTGTATATTTGCACGTCATTTATTTAAATAATGTTCAGCTCATGTCTTTTGTTAGAATTCTCGTACTGCTCATGTTTTTATGTCGATTTCAGATAGTTCGAGTGAAGTAGTTCTTTGGGAGCAGTTAGATGCGCGTTTGGAGCTTAAAATGGAGCTTGGGACTTATAAAGGATTATGAGGAATATTTGGAAGATTCTTTGGTCAAGAAACATTCGATTGAATTGATCACACGAAGATAGAATATGCAATCTAAAGTTAAAGGATGTTGCTGGCAGCTTTGACCCCCTGTCAGTATTTTGACCATATCTTGCAAACCGTAACTCTGATTGACACGATTCAAAATGATATGAAAAGTAGACGAAATTTCGGATGTCTTAGGCACAACATGCGATCGCAGGTTGCCTTCATGCGATCGCATGGGGCCATTTTGCGATTGCAGGTTAGGTCGCAGCTTGGATTCGAGGTTCTTTTGTGCCAAAAATTGATCCGGAAGTGAAAGATCAATACCTGCGATCACAGGTTGTGTACATGAAATTGCAGGTTGGCCATAAAGTGCTAAAATGGTATCCTACTTCATTAAAAAGGCATGAGACACGTTTATTTCAAAACCTGCGATCGCAGGTTGTGTACATGCGATCGCAGGTGCGCCATTTTTGCTATTGGACGTATAAATAGACCCTGATAGCATTCCTGTAACCTAAGTTGGTGATTCCAGAGTTACCAGATGAAGAAAATATGATTTTAGAGGCGTTTCTTATCCGATTTCAACGATTTCTGAATATCTGAAGACTATGGATCATCTCCTTCAAGTAGATTAGTAAGATTAGTTGTTTGATGTCTCTTTTCATTTGTTTTTATCAGATTTTAGCCATGTCTGGCTAAAACCCTAGTTTTCAGTTCTGCCAAGACAAGTACTTTTCATGTGATTGATCATTACATCTGGTTTTTGTTTTGTGTTTCTATCTAGATTCTTCAGTTTTGTTCTTAATGAATGTTTGATTTGAATTCTTGTTATTCTGATCACCTAGCTAGGGTTTTATCATTCTAGTTAATCAATTAATAGTATCTGTAATTGTTCTAATGAATTGGTAAAAGTGACAAGTATCAGATTGGTTCCGCTTTGGGATTTAACTCTGGTATAAACTGTAAAAATTATATCTTTATGCTTCCGAGCTTGTGAGAAGTATTGGATATTGCTGGGAATTTTACATAGAACTTAATGCGACTTTTCTGATCTTAATTAAGAGCTTGTTTGATTAGACTGTAAAAAGTTAGGGTTAATTGAAGAGTTTGTTTTGGTTAACTAAATAAGATAAAAGAGAAATTACTAGAGCTTGTTAGTTTTTCTCAGTACCAATTTAGATAGAACGTATTTCAAATAACTAGGTCGATGTTGATTGTATGATTAGGAAAGTCGCAATAGAGCTGAAACTATTTTTATTATTGATTTTCATTTATTTTAATATCATTGCAATTTTAGTTTTTAGTTTAATTAAACCCCCTTTTAATAATTTCTGTCTTGACTAGATGTGCCTGATGCAAAAAGTCATTGACTTTTAGGCTGTGTCCCTGAGGATTCGACCCCACTTCCATGTGTTATATTTTTAGTGCAACCAGCAGTGATAATTTATTTGCTTAATACGCACGCGACAACGTGTTAACTGTGTGTGTGTGTGTGTTTGTTTGTGTTGGACCTTGGGCACTAAGAGACTGTCCCCAAATAATGAGATGAAGATAGATGAAGAATATGTGTGTAAGAACATGAATTAGAGCATGTACACATATTAAGAGCATGTAAGAGGTATATGCATGATACATGTAGCAAAGCATGTATGTATACAAGAGTATGAGGGTTTAGTTAAAAAAGGTATTTGTTAAATACCTTAAAGATAGAAGAAAGAATTAGAAGATGATTATATGCAGCATAATCATAAGAGTATGTATCTCTAGACATTAATAGTATTGTAGAAAGCCAATATGTTATTAAACATAGATATGGATTAAGTACTTAATGTGTTAAGTAGTAGTAAAGAAAGATTAGATGGACACTTGATGAGACAAAGAAATAGATTGTCCAGGGGACATGTGTTATGTGTTCAGTCACATACCAATGATAGAGATGTAGAGAATTATGGTTCCTTCGGGGACAAGAGATAGAGGTTCATGTAGGGACAAGAGTATGATTCCTTCGGGAATAGAGTATTGTTCGTATAGGTACAATAGAATGAATCCTTTGGGAATATGGGTATGGTTTATTCAGGAGCAAGAGTATGGTACCTGTAGGAATAAAGAGTATGATTCCTTTGGGAGTGAGATTATGTCCCTATGGGGAAATATATGATGCTTCCCTTTTAGGATATATATAAATGATTCTTGCGGGAATCCAAATTGTGTATGGTTAGAAAAGATAGAAAAGGGTTCCATAAGAGGAACAAGATAAGAGTGTTCTTTGTAAGAAAATAGATTTAAACCATGAGTAGCTAAGAGTAAGGAATCTATGACGGATTCAATAGTAAGAGGTAAGATTTAAGATACACGAAGGATCAGAAGAGAGAGAGAGAGAGAGAGAGAGAGAGAGAGAGAAAGAAAGAGGTAAGATCTGATAAAAATACATGGTAATGTAAGATCAAATAAGAATACATGGTTGTGTTATGGAATGTTTTCCCCCTTAAAGTATAGGTAAGACTAGACTATGAGATGTAACTATTAGGTATACATGAGGAAAGAATGTTGAGGCATTAGAGTTGAGAATAGAGAGAGATGAAGAGTAATCAGAGAATGTGAAGGCATTGCTAAGAGTTAAAGCATTAAGAAGAGATAGAGAAGAGCAGAGAAGTGATAGAGATAGAGACAAAGATAGAGTATATGCAGAGTATGAGAATATCTTATTAAGAGGCTAAGAGAAGAGTATGATAAACAGAGTACATGACAGAGCAAGAGACAAATAAATATAGAAAAGATAGTCGTTTATGGTATGAAAGAAAGAAAGAAATATGGAAGAGATATGCAAATGAAAAGAATGACGATGTATGGTATTAAGAGAAAGAGATCGATGACATGGTATGAGAAATATCAAGAAATATGAAAGATAAGAAAAGATAGAAGAATACCTCACCAGACAATTTGTGTCTGATGTTTTAGATGTTTTATGTTTTGCAGGTTTCAGGTAGTAGTAGTCGTGGTACCAGAAGAGAACAGGAACACAATGAAGAAATAGATAGTAAGATGCTACTTTTATATTTTCCTTGTTTCAATTTATATGTAGATATTTATTGTTCCTGGGAAGTAAAGGTTTTAATTATAGTAGAATTTCAAACTTGTTAGATTAAACTCTGATAATTCCCATAGATTTGATATATAGAAATCTGGTTCGTTACATTTTCGGCAATAACAAGGGGAGAGATGCGTTCAGAATGAAGTTGTCCGGTATTCACTAACTTCGGATCAAATGTGATGGGACAATCATGTAGCTTCATCAGATCTAACAAGTCGACCATATAAACATGAGCAATAATTTCAGTGTATGCTTTTGAATCAGGACTCTTGGAAACAAAAACCTTGTTACATACCGAATGTACAGATATCCAATACTTTGGTGGGTAGAAATCAATTACTTTATAAGTTTAACCTATCATCCCTTCTAGATACATGATTTTGTCATTCTCAAATCCCACCTTCCTTTTCGTTGAAGCGAGGCCCTTAATAGATAATATGATAAAGGAAGAAAGGGGTTTCCCGCTAACTCGTTCCAATTCAAGGATTTCTTTTCAGGCCTTTGCATCAATCAGCCATGATGGCATCATTATTCGGCACATTCAGACAACCGGACCTAATAGGATAATATTTAGTCGGGGAAGCATATAGAAGAACAAGCGAACCCTTAGTAGATTGAATAGATCCAACAAGCCAATTCCTATGAAGCGATCCAAAAAATTAACAAATTTTCCTGCTACTTTTTGCACCAGTTGCTTTCCTAGTTTATTCCAATAAGAAGTTAACCTATCCATCCCTAACATTGTTTCATCCGGGCCGAACCACTTCACAAAATTAGCAGATAGGTGCTCAACAATATCCCTTTCTTTTTTTGGTCGAATCAGGGACAGGTCCAGGGCCCGTTTCTACGGAATCTCCAAATTTAATTAACCTTGCGAATGTAGAATAGTGTACAAAGAAAAATTCCTCTTTCCACATTTTGATAGAACTTGGCAGCTCGTCATATATGTTGTTTAATCCAAGGTGTAGGGAAAATGATACCCAATTATCACTGGCCATTATCATATATAATTGATAGGAAAGGTCAAAGTGGGAATAATGTTGATTTCCTTGAAAAGCATCACAAAGCACCTGATTTAACGAAACCCATTTAAGGTAACCTAAGCAATATCAAGCCCATAGTGATCTAGCACAATCTTCAAAAAGTTAAATGTTGGTCAAAATTCTAATTATTTTTAGACATGACTGTTTTAGAGAGAAAATTAGAGATATCAATAAACACAAAGAGAAGAGGAAGTAACGGTAAAGGAAGAATCAAAGGGAGTATTTATGGAGTAGACAAAAAGGGAAGTTGGAGACTGTAACACCCTTTTAATGTAAAAAAATTAAACGGACAATTATAGCTATAGGGAAATGATGGGAGTTTGAATCGTCAAACAATCTTCTTAGAATTCAATTCAGGTGATTGTTATTTTTTGTTCCCCATACATACCAAGCTAAATCACTAAGTTTGAACCATTATTTTGGAACAAAGTAATGCCCCAAACTAGGGGGCTTAATAAGATATATATGCACCCGTATTACACATATATCCTTATTTAGAAGAATCTCCAAAGGATACCCGATGACCGAACCAAGAGAGATTACAGGGATACACCAAACAGACGAACCGATCCTATCTCCCCTGATGACCGAAAAGTTAGATCGCCTGAAAGAATAATATGATCTTCATATCAGTGACTAATACATGAAATTAAGAAAGGTGCTAAGAGTTGGAACAAACAAGCAAACATGTTGTAATATACTTGATTAATGACAGTACCTATGATTACAAGAAATAACTAGTAACAATAAACAAGTACATGCATTTGTACCTTCTATCTGCTGATTAATAAATTCAACAAAGCTAAATCCTACATAGCAAGGGAAAGCAACAATTCCCAATAACCCGAATATAAATAGCAGCTATAAAGAAATGATAAGGTACGCTCTCAATACACTATTTATAGAGAGAATTATCAGTTGTCGATCAAGTAATTCTGACTTTAGCATCGGAGTGTTAACACGGGAAAAATTCCCGAACATCAACTTATGAATTGTTTATGCATTCAAGTCTCACAATTTTAGCTATCGAGCCATGAAGCAGCTCATTTACCTTCCATTATCTGGAGTTCATACTTGGGGCGCATCAACCATAAGATAGATTGTAACCATAGATGGTATATCCATGTCATGTTTTAAGGGAAAGTTTGATTTGGGTTTACTAATGCCCTTCCAGGCATATTATAATGTTTTAGTAACTTTTGATTTTTATCTAGGTTTAATTTTTGGTATAAGTGTTAGAAAGTTTCCGGACAAATGGGATATATGACTTAGGGTATTGCATTTATCTTGTTGAAACTTCTTGATTAAAATAAGTTGTGTCACCATAAACGGCAAAAATATAGGACGATGTTGATTTAATATGGAGAGGACATGGGGATAGATAAACTGAGTTAAGGTCAATTGGGAGTTTTTGTTTATTAATTACATTGTAATTGTAGGGTTCGAAATGTAGATAGTGAGAAGTTGAATCTCATTTAGTGTGTTAGGGTGCGAAATCTATGATTTCGACATTGTATGTATTTACAAGACACTTTCGAATTCGTTATTAATGGCTTGTCCTTGTATTTTTTGTGAGTCTATAACACCCTATATATAGGGTCAATATTAGGGAGAGAGTAACTTTTTGGCTATTATTGATTGTAAAACGCTCTCAAACCTTGTACTTCTTTTAGAGACATAAATGAGCCAATCATAGCTTATTTACTTGAGTTCTTTCTGATTTCTGTTATCAATTTCATATCCTGTACTCGAATCTTACTCACATCAATTGGTATCCAAGAAAAATTCATTCAACCAGTCTCAGTTTTCTCATGTTTTTCAGTATTTTTGAATCGCTCTTTTCGATTCAAAGTATTCCGTAATAGTGATTCAGAAAACTTGTTTCGATTGGTTGTTTTGTTTCGATTATGCACTCTGTTTGTGAGATCTAGTGATTATTGATCATTTTCTGTTTGATTCTTCTTTCAAATCACTTTTTGAAATCAAAAACCAAGGTTTTTCATACAATAATGGAGAACTTCAACATGAACACGATATCGAGTTTCTCTCACTTGCTTGGATTATCTACGAAGATTCCAATGCTCATTCTTGAATATTACGAGCAGTGGGTTGATCGAATGGAGGACTATCTCAATGGAATAGATGAAGATATTTGGAGATGCACCAAAATTGGAAATTATCGTCTTGGTATGGCTGCAGAAGTCACAAGTGTTGGTTCAAATGCTGATATGAACGCACAAGAGAATAAATAGGAAGCAAATGACAAGAAATGCCTTCGTGTACTATGTGGTGCTCTTCATCCAGTAGTTTACAACTATGTATGAAGTTGCAAGATAGCAAAGGAGATTTGGGACACTTTGAAAGAAAAGTATCAAGGCAGTGAGAAAACAAAGAAAAGCTCTATGAAGCAATGTTTGTTGGAATTAGGCAAGTTCAAGCAGAAAGATAACGAAACTATCGAGTTGTATTACGATTTCTTGAACGAATTAATATTCAGTTATACTCTTTATGGTGTAACTCGTTCGACTTAGGAATACAATTTAACTTTTCTAATAGGATTGTGAAAGGAATGAAGGAACATTAGTCTGATGATCAAAACTCAATTTAGGTTTGATGGTTATTCGTTGGCTGATTTGTATAATGTTCTTAAGGCCACTGAAAGTGAGATAAATGAAATTTCTGAAGAAGGAAAGTTGAGCTTAGGTAGACCTTTGGCTGTGATGTTAAAAGTGACTGGCAAGGACTCTGAAGTCGAATCTGTTAATCAAGATGACCTGAAAGAAGAATGAATTCTGGTCAATTCTAAAGATGAATCAGTGACTTAATATTCGAATAATTAAGTGAATAAATTCTTCAAAAATCCATTCAATTCGAAGTACAAGAACAACAGTGATTTCAAGGGTAATAGCTCAATCGGAAAAGGTGCAAAGGTAGAGTTGAAAGAGGAGAAAAAAGAAGTGAAGAATGTGATTAAGAAGAAACAAATGAAGCTCAAAGGAGATCCGGACTATGATTGCAATTACTACAATGGTTCAAATCACTTGGCTAAGGACTGCAAGCTACGAAAGAAGGAAGAGAAGAAGGAGAGAGTGAAATATGATGCATACTAAGCTAGGAAGATTGAGGAATTAAAGGTACGAACCAATGGACTTTCATTGATGGTGAAGGGAGGAGATTAGAATGATAAAATGTATCAAATCTGGTCTTCGGGGTCAGATGATAAGGAAATGAGGAATCGCACCCATGCAGCAATGTATGCTCAGTTCGAAGAGGAAGGTTCGGATGATGAGAAGATAACAGGAAGGTGCTTTGTGTCGATTGGATCTGAAAAGGCTCCAATGACGGCAAGGTACGTAAAGTTCTTGAATCTTCTAATATTCCTTCAAATGAATATCATAATATTATATCAAAATTTGATGATATTCTTTCTTATATTCATGACATCTTGATTCCCATGAGTTTCGAAGTTGAACGGTCGAAATCATTACTATATGATGTTTGAAATAAAATGGAAGTTAAGAAGAGTATGATAGAGAAATTAGAGCTTCAACTAAAAAATATTACAATAGATAGAGACTATATTAGGAATGATAATATTTTGTTGGTTAAACAAAGAAATATCTATTGTAATATTGTTAAACGTCTATACGCTAAGCTTACTGAATTGCATCATTCTTTGGATATTTCCAAAGAACAACATCGAAAATTGTTACCTTTCTTAGCGTTTGAGATAGATAAAGTAGATGCTACTTCATATGATTGCGAAAAGAAAATCTCTAAGTTTGATAAAGTACCTAATGATTCATATGCATATGGTATAGTTAAAATTGATGAATGCTTAAATGTTGATGATTTGATGCATATTGTTAATGAAACTCTCACTAATAATGAACAAGTTAAAATTTTGAACATGACTAAGAAATCGACATTTGATTCCCAACAAAATTTTGCCGATATCGAAGACGGTTATGATAATATCAGTGAAATTCAAGCTGAGGAAAGTGTTTATTGTTCTCAGTTATCTATTATTAATGTCAATTCGATGGCAAAAGGCAAACAAATATTTCATGATTCAATGTCAAAGGTTAACAGTGATCAACCTTCTATGTCAAAAGTATGTGATACTCGTGATTAAGTTGTAGTGGAAAACTAGGTGAGTGATGAGAATGATGTTTCGAATGAAACTCCCATTCCAAGAGTCGTTGTTGAACAGGTCTATGAAGAATCAGTGAAGTATACAAAGGTGTTAAAAGACAGAGGACAACATTTTCTGGAATCTAATTCGGTAGTCTATCCAAATTTCAAGTGTACAGATGAGGTTTTTTTCCAATCCAAGTTTTTGTCACCTCAGGAAATGGTGACAAGGTGAATCCATAATTAAATAAGTTGGTTGAGAAAGATAATAAAGATGTGACAAGAGAAGGCTTTTATTCAAACCAAAGCAGAGTAAAAAATGATTTGAACAAAAACTCATCTACTTTTCCAAAAAAAAAAATCAAAACGTGTTTGGGTAGTGAAAATTGCAAAATCAAGTGTTGAAGATAAAAACAAAGAAAAAGAAGTTAATTCCTTGTCCAATGATTCAAAATCACAAAAGAAGAAAACAAAAATTTTCAAAGAAAGGATGGAGAAATTGGTTTCTAAAGAAGAAGTTTTGATTTCGAAAGCTCAACATAAAGCTTATTGGAAAAATGTAAATGCTTTTCAAAATCAAAAGGTTTTTAAAAATACATCTTCTGAAAGCAAACATACATTTTCTCAAAATAAGACGTTTGTTCAAAACAAGCCATCTCAAAAGAGAACAAATGTTCAAAATAAAGTTCGAACACAAAATGTTCCAAACCAAGGAAAAAGAAACTTTGTTCATAATCAATATAAAAGAAATGATGGTTCAAACCATTCAAATGGAAGTTTTGATCAAAACAAGCATCAAAGGAATTTTGTTCAAAAGAATGAAAAAACTCATGATCAAAGACGTTTTGAACATAATCAACAAGTTTCTCATCGAAATGTCATTGCTTATCAAAAACAATATCAAAATCGTTTTCAAAGTCCACCTAAACAGTCTTTTTCAAAACGAAAAGTTAAGTAATTAGATGTTCAAGGAAAGAAGAATGAACACTTTAAACCCAAAAGTCCACATTTTCCAAACCCTAATTCAAAGCAGAAGGTGAAATTATCCTTCATGAAAGGATGAAGTGATGTGAAAAACATCAATCATTGGCTCGATGGTAAAGGAAAACAATACCAGTCGGGAAAGTACTCTCAAGAGCAAATTAAGTCTTCTTATGAGACATACTTTAATGATTCGATATGTGGAAGCTCTTCGTCATAGGAGTCGAATCCATCTTTGCAAAAGTGGAAGGAAATTTCTAAAAAGAAAGTTTATGAATTTTAGTCAAATGATGGAAAAAGGGAAAATCAATGTTGAAGCTTAAGCATTGAATGATTACATTTCAATGCCCAAAACTGTTGAAATTGAATTAATTGACAATTTGAAGTCTAAGGTTCGAAATTGGGTAATAGGTTCGTCCTTTCATAATGTGTTTCAAACTAATGTCTAAGGACCCAAGAGGTCTTGGGGACCTAAATTCTTCAAATTGATTGCAGGCACTATGTGACGAGCAATATGATGAGAATTTGTATATTGATAGTGGATACCCGCATAACATGACTGAGAGGAATGAGAATTTACAAGATTTTTGAAATCTGGACAATGTTGGAGTTGTGAATTTTGGCAATAACAACAAATGTAAACTCCAAGGATATGGCAAAGGAACGAATGGGAAATTTATGGTGAATAGATTAGTGTATGTCGAAGGCTTACAACACATTCTGATTAGTGTTTCACAACTGTCTGTGGGCACTGGTAATCAGGTTCTTTT
This sequence comes from Lactuca serriola, assembly GCF_051521515.1. NCBI lineage: Eukaryota > Viridiplantae > Streptophyta > Magnoliopsida > Asterales > Asteraceae > Lactuca > Lactuca serriola. Next base: position 120,505,335 of record NC_136408.1, on the reverse strand, counting down.
TGAGACATTTTCATTCGCAACATGAAACCTATCATGGGAATTCCATTTGTTTGTTTACTATGGAAAGCGTCCTCAGATCTCAGTTGGTTATGGCATCGACGTCTATCTCATCTTAATTTTGAAAATCTTAACAAACTAGTTTTAAATGATCTTGTTTGAGGCTTACCTATCTTGAAATTTGATAACGATTTTGTAACGCCCCAATTCTGGTATGTTATTTAATATTATTATTTCTTCAAGTTTCAAGAGGGACTCGACGAGTCAGTGGCCCAACTCGTCGAGTAGAGACGGGATTTCGAGCACGTTTAAGTTGGCGACTCGGCGAGTCCATATCCTGGACTCGGCGAGTTCATCAGTCTGAATGAAACCCTAAATCCCCGGGTTTTGCACCTTATTTAAACCATGTTATGAGCCCCAACCTCGTCCTCATCACCCTCAGAGCATCATTTAGCAAACCCTAACCTTTCCTTGAGCATTTTGAGCATTTCTTGTGTGAATCTTGAAGTTTTGAAGAGAAGAAGGAAGCTAGATCCAAAGGAGTATAAGGAGATCCAAGATATTACATCTATTGCAGAGTTATTGAGGTAATAATCAGATTTCCTCTGTTTCTATGATTGATACTCCCTTGTTGAATCACATTTAGACCATTTTATCAATTTCTTAGCTTATTTATGGTAGAGAAATCACATTGGGGTGATTGGCCTTCGGGTCTAGCCATGTTTCAGTCCCAAATTCGTGGATCTAACACCTTTATGGAGCCATTTTGCTTGGAAGCCCTAGATCTACTCCTTTAAGTGTCTTTTTAGCCTTTAAATCCCTTTTCATGCATATGTACTTGTAAACTTGGAAACTTTATGTGGTAACTAAGCTTTATGAACCCAGATCTATAAGTTGTATGCATTAGATTTGAGCAGAATCATCAGAGTAGTGTTGCATGCAACTGACTCGGCGAGTTGTTCTTCAGACTCAGCGAGTCGATTCGCGAGTCCCCGATTTCTTACCCTTTTACGTGTCATGCCGAGTGGAACCAGTGATTTATAGGTGGACTCAATGAGTCGGAGATCGGACTCATTCATAGAGGGACACGATGAGTCAATGCCCTGACTCGGCGAGTCCAAGGCAATCTTCATACCTCAAGAACAGACTCGACGAGTTGTTCATAAAACTCGGCGAGTCACAGCCAGAGTGTTCTTGTGTTGAAGGAGGACTCGACGAGTTGTTCATACAACTCGGCGAGTCAGATGCAGATTAACTGAGTGTTAGTATCAAAGAGGAACTCGTCGAGTCTATGCCAAACTCGACGAGTAGTAGCGAGCAGAAGCAAGAAAGTGAGACTAAGGATCCGACGAGTTGGTGACCCAACTCGACGAGTCAGGTCAACTGTATGTTGACTTTGACCAATAGGTTGACTTTGACCAGGGGTAAAATAGTCATTTACCATCAGTATAGTTATCAGTGATTGATTGAGTGTTCTTATGGAAATTGTAGTCGAGGAGATACCAGAGCAGCAGCAGACAGTTTCCCGAGCAGTTCATTCAGCAGCCAGATTACGAGGTGAGTTACCTTTCAGTAGGAACGGGTCTATGGCCATAATGCCAGCCCGATTAGCTAGCAGTAATTTTCGGACTTCGGTCTGATGCAGTAGATAGTGTGTTTGATGCCTTCGTGGCTCAGACAAGATTTATCTGTTATGTGTTCCGAGCTACAGCCTGATGCAGTATGCAGTATATGTGTTTATGCTAGATGATATGTGTTATGCTAGTTGATATGTGTTTATGCTATGTTATGATCAGTCAGTTCCAGAATTCGGTCCGATGCAGTTAGTTCTGGACTTCGGTCCGATGCAGTCAGTTCGGGACTCTGGTCCGATGCAGCTAGTTCCGGACTCCTGTCCGATGCAGGGGACAAGGTCCCAGTCAGTTCCGGACTTTGGTCCCAGTCAGTTTCGGACTTCGGTCCGATGAAGTGGGCAAGGCCCAATATGTGATTTATATGTATTGTATGGTATGCGGTAGTTTGGGGGAGCTCACTAAGCTTCTTGTTTATAGTTTCGGTTTTGGTTTCAGGTACTTCCGCAAGTAAAGGGAAGAGCTTGGGATGATGGCATCGTACACACCATAGCTTTAGTTTTTGTCCTGGGAGTTTATTTTGATACTTACTTTGATTTGATACAGTTGTATCACGACAGTTTATTATGGTATGAGATATTTGACGTATGGTTTTATGATATGACGTTCAGTATATGACTTTTATTATTATTAAAACAAAAAAATTTGGGCCGTATTTTGGGATGTTACAGATTCGTTGTGTGCTGCTTGTTAACAACGAAAGCAACATAGACAAGGACACCCAATTGTTATCGATTCCAAAATCATCGAACCATCGGAACTTCTTCACATTGACCTATGTGGACCTTCAATTGTTCAGTCTCTCAATTTGAAGAAGTATATATTGGTCATTGCCGATGATTTTTCAAGGTTTACTTGGGTTTTTTTTCTTCGATAGAAGTCTGAAACTACTCAAGTGATGATTGATTTCATCAAAAACATCGAGTTGATCTTGAAGAATAAAGTTCAAAGAATTAAGAGTCACAATGGCTCAGAAATCAAGAATTGAATTCTTGACTCATTCTTAACTGAGTTGGGAATTTCACATAACTTTTCGCCTCCTTACACACCACAAGAAAATGGTGTTGTCGAAAGGAGGAATCAGTCACTATGCAAAGCTGCTCGCACCATGCTTAGATATGCGAATTTGCCTCAATATCTTTAGGCCTAGGCTACTTCGACTGTTTGTTTTACAAAAAATCGTTCTTTTACTTATCGTCGTTTCAACATCACACCTTAAGAAATAATATACAAAAGAAAGCCTAATGTCAAATTCTTTCATGTTTTTGGGTGAGATGTTTCATCATGAATCTCAATGATAATCTTTCTAAATTTCAATCAAAAGTCGATGAAGGAATCTTCTTAGGATATTCTCACAACTCTGTTGCCTATAGTGTGTTGAACAAACAAACAAGAAAGACTGAAGAAACATGCAAGCTTACTTTCCAAGGCTATTATGTCAAAAGACTCAAACACTCTTTCGTACAAAAGCCAATCATTTATGAAACAAATGAGGATTTTGAAATCATGAATTCTTATGATATTGATTTTGATTTGATTTTTGGTATTCCAGATATGGCGATTGATGCTGAAAAACATGTTAATGACAATCATGTTCCTAAAGAACCGAAGCATTCAGATGATTTGACTATTACAGGGGAATTAGATGACACATTCTACATCAACTTCACGAGTGAATGTCGAACTAGTATCGATTTTGACTCATGATCAACTGGAGGGGGAGCACTTGAATTCGACATTACATGATAATAATCAAGATTCAACTGTTAAGAGGGAGCATGTGCGAACTACATCTCAAGTTCAGTGGGAGCTTGTGCATGACAATGTTGATGTAGAAGGGGGCATCAAAACTCAAATCCATTGGTTGAGATGGAGCCAAGTAGATCGAATCTTGATATTCTAAATAATCAAACTAATAAGTTTTATGATGTAGATGAAAATATTTCAAAAGAGGATGAAGTTATCAAAGATGCATGTTTGGATTTTGAACCTACATATCCACTATTGGATAAGTGGACACACAATCATCCAAAGGAACATGTTCTTGGTGATCCATAAGCTGGGGTCTTGACACGAGCCCAGATGCGAGCTAAAAATGAAGTGTTCAATGTTCATCAGGAATAATGTATGTTTAATTTATTCATTTTGAAACTAGAACCAAAAACAGTAAAGGTTGCATTAGAATACTCAGATTGGGTTGTTGCAATGCATCTAAACTGGCTGAATTTGAACACAACAAAGTTTGCAAGTTTGTTCCTAAACCAAAAGATGTTTCATTAATTGGTTTAAAATGGATTTTCAAAACTAAAACTGAAAAAGAAGGAAATGTAATTAAAAATAAAGCAAGATTAGTCGTTAAAGGTTATTCTCAGCAAGAAGGTATCAATTATGGGGAAACCTTTTCCCCTGTTGCACGACTCGAGGCAGTTCAAATTTTTCTTATGCAACACATAGAGATTTCGATGTGTATTAAATGGACATCACAGGTGCATTCCTCAATAGAGTTTTAGAAGAGATGGTCTATGTCGAAAAACCACCTGGTTTTGTCAACAATAAGTAGCCTAATCATTGTTATGTTTTAGATAAGGCAGTCTATCGATTGAACCAATCACCTCGTGCCTGGTACACAACCTTGACCGATTTTTGAAAATTGCTAAATTTAAACAAGGATCAGTTGATCCCACATTATTTTGAAAGAAAGTTGGGAATCACCTGATGCTTGTTTAAGTTTATGTCAATGACATAATTTTTGGTTTGACTAACACTTTGTTGTCTAAGGAATTTGAGGAACTTATGAAAATCCAATTTGAAATGAGTATGAGGGGAAAAATTAATAATTTTCTTGGTTTACATATTCGTCAAAGCAGGGAAGGATATTTATTAATCAGGAGAAATCTACTCGAAACCTGCTTGAAAGATTTGGGAAGATGAATAAATCTAAAGTAAAAGTACCTATGGTGTGACTGACGTGACGGGAGTCACTGATGAGGTGGAGACCGACAAAACAGGAGTGGCGGGTGAGGCAGTATCCGGCGATGCAGGACCAGACGCAGCCACTAGAACGAAAGCAGAAGCTGGTGAGGAGCCGGAAGCGACAGGTAGTTGAGCCTCACCATCACAAAGAACACAACCAGTGGAAGAGGCAGGCGGCGACTAAGCAACGGGTGGTGATGGAGGCGGGTCGGTAGTGAGAACCAGCAGTGATGAGGAGTACGAGGCATCATCCAAAAACTCAACCAACTGAAGATCATGTAGAGAAGCCCAAGATGAAGAACCACTAAATGGAAACGAAAGTTCATCAAACTTGGCATGTCGGGTAACATAAATACGTGAAGAAGAGGGTTTAAGGCACATATATCCTTTGTATTGAACACAATAACCAGTAAAGATGCAGGGAAGGCTTCGCGGAGACAAATTGTGTTCGGTATAATCCCGTAAATAAGGACCTGACATCCGAATGGACAAAAGTGATCATAAGTGGGAGCACGGCAAAACAAAACTTCAAAGGGTGACTTATCACTTAGTAGGCGTTTGGGTAGCCGATTTATTATATAAATAGCGGAGAGAAAAGCATGAACCCAATAAGACGACGGAACGTGCCCATGAAATAACATAGCAAGACCAGTTTCAACAATGTGGCGGTCCTTACGTTCTGCTCGACTATTTTGTTGTGGGGTGTACGGGCAAGAGACACGATGAAAAGTGCCATTATCTTCAAGCAATTTCCGAACATGTTGATTTAAAAATTCGGTGCTCCCGTCACTATGAAAAACTTTAATTTTAGTAGAGAATTGTGTTTGAACAAATTTAATAAAAGCTCCAAAAATCACATGAAAACCAGACTTGCTTTTAAGATGATAGGGCCAAGTAAATCGAGAGTGATCATCCACAAAAATGGCATAATAACGATAACCATCAATCGAATCAACCGGGGATGGTCCCCATAAATCACAATGGACTAAGTCTAGTATATATAAAGCACGTTTGTCATTAGATTCAAAAGGTAACCGATGCGCCTTAGCAAGTTGACATGGCGAACAAAGAACAGGTGATGGTAATAAGGACGTAACCGAAACATAACCCAATTTATTTAAAAGAGAAATAGTAGCAAATGAAACATGGCCCAAATGGGAATGCCAAAGTTCAAATGACGCTTTTAACTTTGAAAACTTGATAGCTGTAAATGCCTGCGGCTTATTGGAGAGAAGATAAAGTCCATGCTCACATCGGCCCTACACTAGAACGCGCTTCGTTGCTCGATCCTGAATATAAAAATGCGGGTGGGAAAACAAAACATCCATCATATTGTAAGTTATTAATTTACTAATAGATAATAAGTTTTTAGTGATTTTTGGAACCACCAAAACATCACGCAAGCGGATACAACTACTGAGAGTATTTTGACCAATATATGATATGGGGAGAAACATTACCATCCCCAAAAGTGACCTTTGAGTTCCCAACGTATGCAGTAGGTTGGGTTACCGAACTCGTGGAAGAGGCCATATGATCAGTAGCGCCAAAATCAATATACTAATCTGGAGCATTGGTTGTAACATGACATTGAGCATGGAACGCCTTAGCCAAATCCGTATCTGAGCCAGATTTATGAGTGGCATGCAAAGAAAGGAGAGGGCATGCACTAGCATAGTGTCCTTCTTTGCGACACAACTGACAGTGGGGAGGGCGGCAACCACAACCACCCCGAAAAGCACGACCACCACGTCCACGAGAAGAAACGGGTGGCCCCGTGTGAGTCGAAAAAGCTGCTAGTGGAGAGGCAGTCCCGTGAAGGGAGCGCAGAGATAATTCATGGGCTTCGGCTTGTGCAAGATCTCGAAGAGTAGTTGCAGAACGAGAGGCGCGAATTGCAGTAGAAAAAGTCTCGAAAGACGGACCAAGATCACATGGAACCAGTGGACTTTGTTCGAAATCGACGGCCAAACTCAGCAACAGAGGATGATCCTTTGAAAATTTGACGAAGTTGGTCCCGCAAAGTTTGAGCACGTTCGACAGAAGAGTGGCTGTAAGCTTCCTCAAGAGAGCCCCATATTTGGCGGGCAGTAGAGCAACCAACAATTTCTGCAAAAGCTTCTTCAGTCAAGGAGGCCTGGAGAAGAATAATTGCCCGCTCATCAGCTGAGAGCCACGACGCAAATGTCGGATTTGGAGCAGATTTTTCGTTAACAAGAAGTTCAGGTGGGGGCGCAGAAAGAAGAGCCATCAACATGCCCCCAACAAGTTTTGATAAGAGAGGAGAGGGAGCATTTGGTTTTTCCACAGCAAGTAGTTAGAAGAAGACAGATGATTTGTGATCAGATGCAAAACAGTGTTCATGGGTAGGGTGGAATCGGCAGGTAGGGTTGAATCAGAAAATGAGGAAGACATTGGGAGAAGAAGGTTGAATAGAAAAGTAACCGAAACCAGGGAAGGAAGGGACGAATGACAGGAAGAAGAATAGAAAAAGTTGGAGTTTAAATGTGCTCTGATACCAAGAGAACAAAAACTCTTCACACGCAATTGTGGTGGCGAGGCTGAGAATATATAAGTTATAAAAGTTACACTTTACAACCTTGAATATTAAACAAACATACAACAAATACAACACAATTATTGTCTAATATTTAGGCTTTGGCTCATTTCCACCGTTGTATGGTAGCCAGTGGTGGCCATGATGGCGAGTGGTGGGACTCGAACCAAAAAAAAGAAATGAAGGGATTTAGAGCTTACGTGAAAGGATTATTGACATTACCAGCTAGAACCTTTGCACCACATATTTTCTGTTATAGCACCATATCTCTCTTTAAAACACACATACAAGCACATAATCTCTAGAACACATAATACTTTCTAAGGAACACCCACACCCACATGAACGAACACATGCCTTAATTCTGCCACGATTGTTCACCTCCATAATTGTCCATGTCTACCAATATCTCATATGCCACTTCTATATTTTGGCAAACACATTCCAAATCTCCTTTTCCACTACCACTATTATATCTACTATTGAAACCCTAACCCCTAATAAAAATCCAAATCTTGTTTCACCATCTATCCTTGCCTCCGTCCACCATCAACCTCCATCATCACTTCCGCACCCTCATTCACATTCTAGATGGTAAAATCCCATATTATTATGGATCTATCACCTATCATATGATTTGTCAAAAAAAATCCCTCCACAACAATCTCGATCATACAATACTGAGAAAGGGTGGTTGGAAGATTATATCCTTTCAAATAACGAATATAAAAATATCTTTCAAATCAATTTAAGTTTTTAAAATCCTTTCCACCACCTTTTTTCTAGTGTTCCTCTTTTAATGATAGAGTATCATATAATAACCTTGTTTCTCGGTTTGACAAGAAAGGTCGCAACAAATTGGGTTGGTTGCAGTTCTTTATCTTCCGGTGGTTTTTACAGAAATGAGATCTTCCATATCTATCCTCCTTCCAAAATCATTTTTTGTAATATGATATCTAGATAATAGTAAGTTTAACTTCATATTTTGTAGGAGGAGTTGCATAAAATGAAGTTGAATGTCGATGAAGATGCTATTATATAGTTGATTACAAAAATTAATTATGAAAGAAGGAGAAATATGGAAGATGTCATTTCTAGTAAAACCATCGGCGATTATGCAACTACAACCCACCCAATTTATTGCTACTTTCCTTTTTCTTCAACTAAGAAATAAGGTTATGGTATGATACTCCATCAAACACTACAAACAAGGTGTTGAAAATGATCTTGAAAACCTATATTGATTTTTGTGGATATAGTGTGGCTATTTGAAAAGATAAAGGCTTTCAATCACCCCCTTTCACTCATACAGTTGATTCGTTCATGGTGATCGGGCTTTTTGATGATACATTGTTGAAGTTTTCTTTATGATACATTGTTGAAAATAAGATAGGGGTTTTATCATCTAAAATTTAAAAGATGATGATGATGTGATGATGGAGGATGACAGCGGAGGGAGGCTGAGGTAGATGTTGGTGGAAAAAGATCCGTGTTTTTAAGGCTAGGGTTCTGTTACGAATATGGTTTTGGTGGTAGGGGATGTAGAATGTTTTTTGGCAAAGATAAAAGGCAAATTAAAATATATATAAGCATTGAAAGTGATGGTGGTAGGTGGAGATGAAGGTGTATGTTTTTGAGAGAGAGTGTGTTTGTTTATGTATGTGATTTGATATTTGAATAGATATAGAAAGAAAAGAAGGTGAGACTAGTGGCAAGCAAGGATATATATATATATATATATATATATATATATATATATATATATATATATATATATATATATATATATATATATATATGTTTTAAATAATTTCAAGAGTAGCCAATATGTTTTAAATAATGTATGGAAATTATAGCATGCTGAATTTTTATGTTTATTAACTCTTTTCAAAAGTAACTATTATGTTTTAAATAGTTTATGGAAGGTAAAGCATGTTAATAGTCTTATCAAATGAGTAGATTTATATTATCTTGATTTTATACAAAGTTTATCATTGTCTTTCAAGTTAGACGTACATAATTTATATTTAAGCATACTTATATCATGACATATGAATGTGATTAGAAAGAGCGATAATAATATTGATTGAGGCCGTTGACTCGTAAAAAATAAACCTTTAACCCGTTTTATTAATTATCCAGTTGTATTTCATGAATCTCTTATTAACACTAATATAATATGTTGACTATCAAATAAAGAACGCACATATAAGAGAATCGGGAGGCAAGACATTTCGATATTTATAACCTTTCGATATTTATAACCTTTTGGAAATTTAACAACTAGATCAACGTAGTTATTGTAGGCACCGCCCTTGAAATAGAATTACTACTATTCTATTTGAAGCTACATGAGAAATTAGCAAGCAATAAGTAAGGGTCAAACCATTCGAGCTTATGGGTAACAATTTAGTTCTATCTAATTTAGAGAATGAAATAAAATGATTGCTTTGTAAGAAATAATAAAATGAAGAATATAAAAAATGCTTGAATTCAATAATGAAAAAGTGATCATTCGCGGTTTCAGTTCTATATTCAGTTGAGTATTATATTTGGTAATCGTGGTTTTCCATTTGGTCGTGTTACATAAAGATAACGATATTAATTGTTCCTAAATCTAGATAACAATTACACATTCTGCATTACTTGTCCTAAGCACCGCTTTGGATGTTTTAGCAACGCGTGGAAGATTGCAAAAAGTCTACTTAAACTTAAAACACAATTAACTAATTTAAAAGAAACATGTAACGTAATATCTAAATAAGCACAAGCTAATTACAATGTTTTGAATAATATAAAATACTCCTTCATAAACCAAACTTAATTTAAAAAAGAAAAAAAAAAAAATAGAACCTGTTCCCGCTGGTGACTTGTGATGCACAAGTTGCCTAGCCACCCATCGTTGTCGTTGATGAAGGTTGAGTGATGAAAGGATAAATTGAAAATGGTGGATCAATGGGGTATTTATAGTTTGAGTGGAGGTGTTCGGTTTTGATTTGTGTCAATGTGGGATGAAGTAATTAAGGTTTTGTAAATAATCAAGAATGTGTATGGTTTGTTTGGAGAACAAGCAAACATTGTGATGATATGAATTAAGAAGGTGAAAGCCGATTACTTTTGTAGGTGCATATCAAATATGGTTTTGCATGGGATTTTTTTTTCTTAGACAAAATTACATAAACGGTCGTTGTGGTTGACAAGATCAATCAATTCTTCTCATAGAAATTTTTTTGCATAATTGGTTCATGTTGTTTTAAAAACCTGTAAATACAGTTTTTGTTTGGCTAATGGTGTTAACTTTTTCGGTTAAATATGACACATTTTCCTTTCTTGCAATACGAACCATTTATGTAATTATACTGCCACAAAGACCATTAATGTAATTTTGTCTTATGTGTTATTATTTAATTTAATTTTGTTCGAATATATTATTTAAAGCTTTTTCTTTTAATTTTACATTTTTTGGCTTACATTTGTTGTTTTTTCACATAATTATTTTAACATTTTGTTTTAACACATTTGTTAATGTTTTTTTTTTTTTTTTTTTTGACATATTGTTTGAATAGTTTTTTCTAATTTTTTTGAAACATTGTCCGAGTATATTTTTGGGTTATAGTCATCGTAGGCAAACCATGATTATTATATTAGTTTAAAACATCCCTTGAGTTTTTTTTTTTTTTTTTTTTTTTTTTTTTTGCCTTTTAGGGGTAGGAATTTATGTTTTATCTGTTAATAAATGGATAGCCCATAATATAAGCCGTTCCTGCAGGTCACAGAAAGCTTATTTGGTTTTTTTTTTAAACTAAAATTGAAAAGAATAATCCATGTATTTTTTTCTTCGACAAACCTCCTTCTTTTCTTATGAACTGATTTGTAGCTCCGAATTCTCACGGTCGCAGGTTTCTTCTTTATTTCCGCCTCTCCAATCGATCCCAACCCCTGCTTCTTGTCAAAAGTTGATCGCATATAGCCTATTCTTATCCCACTCTTCTTTTATCTGCTCAAAATCGCACAAAGCCTCCCTTTTTCATTTTGATTCGATAACGGCCTCCTTCTCTCTCGTTCTCCTTCCACCCGCATTACAGAAACTTAGGTTCATCCAACGTTCTTACCTTTAATCTACATCGTCTGACTGGAAACCGAATCTTCGCTGCACCTAGTTAGGTTTACAGTCGATGATGAAGCTCCGTCTATAATGATTGACTGGTGTTCAGTAGACTCACTGAACTTCCCGTCCATAGTTACAAGGATCGCACAACATGCCACAATCTGCGTTCCGGATCGCTCGTATCGATTCGCGGTACATTTTCATACAGAACGCATGAGGAACGGACCTAGATCGTAAGATTTAACGTCTTTAATTTTGTACCTATTGAGCAGCGAGTCACGTTTTGTCGGTTTTGGAACACGATTTTAGAACGTAGATTTCACCGATATAGCAACTTGGGATTGTCGATTTCATCAAATTGTTGCTGATTTCATCAAAGTGTTGTTGATTTCATCAAACCCTCGTCGATTTGGAATATTATGAGTTGAAATCGCTTGTCGATTTCATTAAATTGGATGTGCGTCACATACGTACCTGAAAAATGGGAAGGTCGATTAGTTATATATAGACTTAATTGATTTCACGGACTCATATTTACATAATTGACTTGAAATTGATTTCTTTGACATATTTATTTTTACATTAACAATTGATTTCGTGAATTTTTATTGATTTCTTTGAATTAATTTTATGAATTCACTTATAGTATTGATTTAATTGACTTCAGTTGGTTTTAGCATCCAACTGGAAGTTGGTAGGAATGTTTGGGTCTTTTGCAAGGTTCCATTTTGGTTGATTATCCAGGAATAGATTCATGGTTCTAGTTGCAAGTTGCCATATCTGATGCATCCACGAGCGAAACTATCTAACATAACTTACTCGTAATCTTCGTGTAGGATTTATGAAGCGAGAATGTAGTTGAGAGCAAGAAGAAAAGAAAATGTCGAGGTCGGTATAGGAGACTGAAAGGAACACCAACATCTGTTTTCCGTTTTGTAGTTTTCCGGTGAAGAGCTCAAGCAGTGCTCCATTATTGTGTTTATGGAAGCAAGTCAACTACATAAGAAGGTCAAAGAAATGGGGAGAAGGAGTGAGTGCAAGACCTTGATTTAACTTAGGTGAAAGAGAAATAGTTTCGAATTTTTGTGAAAAATAGAAATGACAAATCTATGTGGTTGATATTGATGGGTTTTGAGCATTACAACAATCATATGGTGCACATGCAAATCCTAAAGCTTGGATCTAATTTTTCTATTTGTACATGCAATAATTGTCCAAGACTTGCAAACCCTAATCCAGCATACAATAAAATTTGAAATCTACATCTAATAACAAGTTAGAATGTTACTTTTGATTGTAGCTTGAAGATCTTGAGCTTTTGAGAACCTTAACACCTCAAATGTTGTGCCTATAGTAGATCACAAACACCAAAGCAATTGGAGAATCTTAGAGAGAGAGAGGGGAAGGCAATTTTGACTCTTAGAACTCTTATTAGGGTTGGTGTATCCGAAATTAGGTAGCCAAGAGGGTCCTTATATAGGTGAGGAATTAGGGTTTCAGTCAAAGACCTTATCTGGTTGCTTATGCTCTAAGCAGCCCAGAAGATCCTTCCAGAATCCCACCTTGGACGAAATCTTATGGGCTATCCATAAAGATTTCGTCCACTCCCTATCTTTAGGGTTTCCTTGACCCACTTTGCAATTATCTTATAATTACAATATCATTCCCCTTTATTTAATTAATCTCCTTTGACCACAAAATTAATTCTTGACCAATATTAATTAAACAATATGATTTCTCTTTTAAAATATTATTCACATAATATATTAATAAATCACTTTGATCCTTTCTCTCCATTATTCATCCAGTGAAGTTGCTTTGGTGAAGGCAACCCAAAAGGATCATGCTACTATCGGTTCAAGTACATACCTAATATAGTTATGAGCTTAGACACCTAATCCAACAATCTCCCACTTGGATAAGTCTAATAACTATAATTGCAAGTACGAATTTAAAGTTCAATTAGCAATCGTAGCTCTCAAATGTTGATGTCAACTTTGACACGTCCTATAGATATATAAGGGATCGTATAGTCCTCCGTTCTTAAGATATCGTGCAGACAATTACATGGAACATAGTCATACTTATTATCCAACAGTTTGTTTCTCGATCTCTGATTTGTCTGACATAGAAGTTAATTGAACACATTAATTCAGTCCTGACCGGTCCCGGCACATAAGCCAAAACAAAATCATCGAAGGGCCCAAGATATCGCTTTTACCCTCATAGGATAAAAGGAATAGATAAACTTCGACTTATATGCTTGTACTATTCACTCATTGAATCATACACAACAATGCGTTTTATAACATCAATTTACTGATGCGTTTACGCATTATCAATGCACAACCAACTCGCAAACAACAACTCTTATATCTAGGTTTGAAGACTATATGATGTTATCGTCTCACAATCACTCATGATTAATTACATGAAGTGATTCATTGCAGCAAACCTTTGCTATGTCTAAACGCTTTAGACAATCTACAAACCCATTCATGACAGTCTTCATTCATACTTACTTCAAACGTATGAACGACTGTGGATAGTTTAAATAATATTATTATTTAGGAAGTCAAAACATGCAAAGTGAAACAATAGTAAATAATTAACATGATACAGTAACATTACTAATAAATAAAACACCTTTATTTAATCATCAACTGTTAATTACAATTTATCTATTACAAGTTTCTAAAAGCTATCTGATCACTAAAACTAATATCGTCCTTCAGCCCAATGCTCCTAGCGTGCTGTAAGTGCTTAACCCTACTCAGTCCCTTCATAAGGGGATCCGTTGGGTTCTCCACCTCTTTACTACGAGGAGTCCCTCTTCCACCCGCTGTATAATGAAGTGATATTTCCTGTCGATATGCCTGGATCTTCCATGATCCCTAGGTTCCTTGGTTAAGGCAACCACACCTTCGTTATTACGGAAAATTTCCATAGGCTCCTTTATGGCAGGTACAACTCCAAGGTCTCCGATGAAGTTCGTTAGCCATATTACCTCCTTCAACACTTCGCTCACTGCTATGTACTCTGATTCGCACATTGAATCAGCTACGGTCTCTTGCTTGGAACTTTTGTAAGTTAATGCTTCACCATTCAGGGTTAACACCCAACCTAACTGAGAGCAAGTTATTCTGATCAATCTGGAAGTTGGCGTCACTATACCCTTGCACTCTCAAGTCATCACTCCCACCGAGGATAAGGAACCATTCCTTAGTTATCCGCAGGTACTTAAGAATGTTCTTCACTGCGATCCAATGTGCTCTACCCTGAATTCCCTTGATATCTACTGACCATGCTCAAAGCGAAGGCCACATCGGGGGGAGTACACGTCATAGCATACATGATCTAGGGAACAGTGGAAGCATAATGTACTTGGCTTATCTCTGTTATTTCAGCTTCGGTACTCGGGCTTTGAGTCTTTCTCAACTTGGTATTGCTTTGGATTGGTAACTCCCCTTTCTTGGAATTCTCCATGCTAAAACGTTTCAGCACTTTGTCCAAGTAAGTACTTTGACTAAGTCTTATTAACCTTTTACTCCTATTTCTAACTATCTTTATCCCTAGAATATAAGCAGCTTCTCTAAGGTCCTTCATAGCAAAGCACTTCCCAAGCCAGGACTTAACCTCCTGCAAGGTTGGGACGTCGTTCCCTATGAGTAGTATGTCATCCACATACAAAACGAGAAAGCTAACTACACTCCCACTAGCTTTGACATATACGCAGGACTCATCCTCGTTTCGCGAAAAACTAAACTCTTTGACTTTCTCATCGAAACAAAGATTCCATCTGCGAGACGCTTGTTTCAATCCATAAATGGATTTCTTAAGCTTACACACTCTATTAGGGTGCTTCCCATCGACAAAACCCTCTGGCTGAATCATGTAAACATCCTCAGCTAACTTCCCATTAAGGAAAGCGGTTTTCGCATCCATTTTCCATATTTCATAGTCATGAAATGCAGCAATGGCTAGCATATCCTTTATAGACTTAATCTTCGCAATTAGTGAGAAGGTCTCGTCATAGTCAACTCCTGTAGTTTGAGTAAAGCCAATTGCAACCAATCGCGCCTTATACGTGTGCACTTTCCCATCCATGTCGGTCTTCTTCTTGAAGATCCACTTGCACCCGACCGCCTTACGACCTGGTACATTGTCAACCAAGTTCCAAACTTGATTGTCATACATGGACTGAATCTCACTGTCCATAGCCTCTTTCCACTTCGCAGACTCCGGGCCTTCCATGGCTTCCTTGTAGTTGTTAGGTTCATCCAAATTCATTAGTGCGTTATCACTAACAAACGTATCACCTTCACTTTTTATATGGAAACATACAACACAGGTGGAACACTAACTCTATTGGAAAGTCTAAGAGGTAAGGACTCATCAATCGGCTCAACAAGAGTTTCCTCCTCGAGTTGATCGCTAGTGTTAGAGTTTCCTTCACCGCTTGATCCTTGAAGCTCTTCAAGATCAATTTGCCTCCCACTTTCCTCTTGGAATATGAGTTCTCACTCTCGGAAAACCCTTCTCCTCGCAATGAAGACAACATTGTCACTCGGTATATAGAAGAGATATCCAAAGGATTTCTGCAGGTAGCCGATGAAAATACATCGCTCACTCCGAGGTTCGAGCTTGTCGTGAGTCTCTCGTCTTACGAAAACCTTGCAACCCCAAACCTTGATATGTGACAATGAGGGGCTTTCCCTGTCCACATCTCATGAGGTGTTTTGGCAACCTTCTTAGTCGGAACTAGATTAAGGATATGGGCGGCGATCTCTAAGGCATACCCCCAAAATGACATGGGTAACGAAGCTCGACTCATCATGGAACGAACCATGTCCAACAGGGTTTGATTACGCCTCTCAGCCACACCATTCAACTGCCATGTCGTAGGTGGCATCAATTATGAAATGATTCTGTATTCCTTGAGGTAGTCATGGAATTCAAAGGTTTTTGTGTAACAACCCATTATTTCAAGTCAGTGTAATAGTTTAAATCAATCATTGTAACTATATTTTTGAAATAATAAATATATATTAAATAAAAATGAAAATAAAATGTTTAATAAACCCGATATTTATGAATAAAGTGATATTGGTCGTAACAAGGATTCTGAAAATATAAAGAACACTGAAATCCGAGTTATAGCGATGAAGATATGATCCATCGAAGTTCTGTGACAGAACCGGGACGGCACTATGTGTCATAAAAAGTGAATTTATGATAAAACGCTTTTTAGCCTTAACAATCTAAACGAAAGTCATAGAATACATTAAACCGTGAACATACATAAGAAGAACGTCCAAATATGACTTTGTATGAGAAAGTTATGATTTTTCTAAGATTCGACACAACAGTATACAGCCCAAAAAATCAAATTAAATATCGAGTGATCTTAAGCCGACACAACCTAAACAACAATCAAGGATCTCGTCAATAGTAGTTCAACCGTAAAAAGACAGATGAAAAAGGATGTCGGATGAAGAGGTTATGAATTTTTAACAGACTTTTCTTGTCCCAGACTGTTAAAAATATAATATTAAAAATAAATTCAAAATTAGCCGACGGAGACTAAGCAAAAGTCATATAATATGGTCTCACCTATGCGTGGATATAAAGAACATTGAAAACGGAGCCCGTATGCGAAAGTTATGAATTTTTGAAGTTTCGGGCACAAAATCTGAGAACCTTCGCATGTGCTAGGCCCGGATTCGGCAACGTCGCCCTACACCTCGCACCTCCGACGCGTGTCCAACCCGTGGCGCGTCCGAAGCGAGCTGCCTTCGGAATTCAGCGCGTATTCATCACCGTGACACGTCCGAACCGAGCCATGTCTCGCCTTCGTATGCCCGACGTGTGCCCACTCACCTGCGAGAGTCCGACACGTGCCCTCTCCGGATGCGAGACTTTGGAACCTATATAAAGGGTGCAAAATCTCCCAGTTTTGGTTGCTATTTAACACACTTTTTCACACTTTACACCTTCTTAAGCCATTCTACAACCCTTGAAGCCCCAGGAACCTCCCTAACACCCGAAGCACCCAAAGCCCCCGAGAAAAGAGGCTTTTTGGTTTGAAACTCGGCCCTCACACAGCTCAGTTTTCAACAAAAACTCCTGGTTTCGTCAAGAAAAATCATTTCTAGAAGCGAAGTGTTGTCCAAATCACCACATTTATCCAGTGAGTTTATACCCCTATACTTTTGAAGTATTTTCTATGTTTTTAGGGGGGGGGGGGGGAATACAAGTAAAACACAAGAAAATTTACATGAAAACATCCAAATATGTTTATCTTTCTATTTTTATAAAAAGGTTTTTACTATCAACTTTATGTATATTATTAGGGGTAAAGTTTTGGTAAAAACATATTGATATGACAAACAAATACAAGAGACTTTGTTTTATTCAACTATATATATATATATATATATATATATATATATATATATATATATATATATATATATATTGAGTATAACTTGAGTCCAGTGATAAACTATACAAATAGAGTTTATGGAACTTTTACTATTTGAAATTCGTTGAACAAACCTTGTGAGTCCTTATCTTCATGGTACTTTACAAAGTACAAACAAAAGTCATGTTTTATAACCAGAGTCTCTTGGAGGGAGAGCGTGATACTTGTGTATAGATCTATACGGGATTGACAATCTCACACCTAAATTGTTAGCTACAGTTAGACCGGCAGGTATGGGATGACAAATGTCATAACATTTCGACGCCTGAAGAACGTCGTGTCAGGCCATCATCGGGTATCAATACAGTTATAAAAACTCACACAAAACAACAACGACTCTTTAAGTTTACTTAAAAGTATTTCATCAAAACGATTTTATATACATGATTACAACTGTGTAATGCTATTTTAAGTATGGTTAATACTTATACATCATGATCTTGGTACATATAAAGATTACAACACACTTAATGGAAAATATAGGATTTTTCAGTAAGACAAACACTATTACTTTACAAAGAGAGGTTTACATATTACAAACATTTATGAACTCACCAACTTAATTGTTGACACTCTTTTCAAATAACTTGTATTCTCAGGAAATCAATTAAGCAGGTAATCACAAGCTTTTGAAGATGAGGCGTTAAGGCGTCTAAACAAATCTTTTGACAACATATACTATAATTTTCTTTTGAAACATTTAAAGTATACAAATGATGTAACTTTTTTATTATATATATGTTGGTTGTGTTGCTTTGATCATTTATACTCAACTATTATGATACAATACATGATAGTCACCAGCCCCCGGACGTTTTCGTCGTTCTGGTTTGCGGTGTCACATTCTTCTGACTTATGCGTGATTAAGTAGATATACCGATATCTGCTATAATCATCAGTAAAAGTCATGTAGAAGCGGCTTCCATCCCTTGTGGTGGATCTAAAGGGTCCACATACATCGGTATGTATGAGATCCAATAAACCCTCACCCCTTTCACAAGTACCAGTGAAAGGTGATTTGGTCATCTTTCCACGTAAACAAGACTCGCACATGTCATCGTCCCTAAGGTCGAATGACTCCAACACTCCATCATTTTGGATTTGGTCTATGTGCTTCTTGTTAACATGTTCAAGACGACAATGCCACAAGCATGCCTTATCCAAACCATTGGAAGAATCGATGTGCAATACATCATTTCCTAAGTTGTCTACAACCATCACAGTTTCATATATACCATTACAAGGCAATGCTTCAAAATAAAAAAACACCATTCAAATAAGCATTAATAGAACCAGCTTCAATATTAAGTTAAAATCTAAATCCTTGTTTATAGAAACCATGAAAGGAAATAATGTTTCGTGTCATTTCTGACGAATAGCTACAATTATTCAATTCTAAACCTAACCCACTATCAAGTACTAAAGAGAAAACTCCAATCTTGGTGATAGGCGACGCTTTCCTATTCCCCATGATCAAGTTTATCTTCCCATGCTCCACATCCCTACTTCTTCTTAGGCCCTGCAAATCAGAACAAATGTGAAAACCACATCCTGTATCAACAACCCAAGACATAACATGCAATAAGTTATTATTATTAGAAAGAATAATATAAATACCTACGAAGGTGGGATTTATCTTCCCATCCTTGATATCCTGCAAGTACTTCGGGCAGCTTCTTTTCCAATGCCCTTTCTCGTGGCAGTGGAAGCACTCTGCATCCTTCGGGTTTGAAGAAGGAGTAGCAGAACCAACCTTGGTCCCACTAGAAGAGGAACCATCATGGGACTTGCCCTTGAAGCTCTTAGAAGGAGCTTTCCTTTACTTTCCCTTCCCTTGCCCAATATCCAAGATAGGGGCAGCAGTAGAAGGAGTCGATGCAACAGATTTGCCTTTTAAACTGCTCTAAGCAGTTTGCAAGAGCCCTTGAATCTTGCTAAGTGTGACTTCTTCCTTGTTCATATGGTAGGTCATACGAAACTGGTCGTAGCAAGGAGGTAAGGAGTGTAGAATGATATCAATCTCTAGCTCCTCATCGAAGTTAACATTTAACTTTAGCAAGCGGTCCACGAATCTCTGCATCTTCTGCAAGTGAGCCGTGATGGACTCTTCATCCTTCATCTTCGTAGTGATCATCGAGGCGATGATCTTGTACCTCTCCTTTCTGGCACTTTAATGGTACCTTTCCATCAAGTCCTGGTGCATCTCGTAGTGGTAAAAGTCCTCGTACGACTTTTGGAGTTCAGCAGTCATCATTGCAAGCATGATGTAATGGACTTTCATTGCATCCTTACCATGAGCATTGTACTCAGTGATTTCTTCTGGAGTAGCAGTGTTGAGGTTGATCTCATTTAGCTCTCTGTCGAGAACATCCTCTTTGTCCTCGTAGCGAGTGACCATTCGAATGTTGCTAATCCAATCATTGAAATTGGATCCATCAAAAATCACTCTCCCACACAAATTCAAGAGTGAGAATGAGCCAGAAGAAGTCGAGCCAGAAGCGTTGTTGTTTTGAGTAGACATCTGAAACAGAAAAGGAACAAAGTTTAGATTAGATAAGAATCCCCAATTAAACACCCAAATAAGAAATTAGGGATAAGACCCAACACAATTATTTACAATTCAGAAGAGGGATACCGTAATCCAATTGCAAATAATTTGAAGGTAGGTAAATGACTGTGACAACCCGAAATTTCCATTCTGTATAACATATCAAGTCAATAGAAGTTAGAACAGTTGCAGTAAAATTTCAGACTTTTGGTATAAGTTTGTATATGTCAGGATTTACACTTAAAAGATATATCAGGACAGAGGATGCACTAGGATTTCGTGAAAACTCTTTTATTTCAAAACCTCCATGATATTATAGTTCAATGCCTGAATAAAATATTCTCTGCCAAAAACCCCAGGAGTATATATAGGATTCTGAGCCATATTGTTTCATTTGTTACATTTCCAACTAGAGAAAAGCCATTTTCTCTCTCACGGATCTTCGGGTTTTCATCCCAAATTGTGAGTACCTCTCTCTAGTTGTATCATATGACATGTTATGTGCTTATTAAACTAGAAATCATATCAAAACATCAAGATTTAAGAGTTTACCGCCCAAGAACATCTTGGACCGTAAACACTCCTTTAGGGCACAAATGAGTGCCTAGTCCTTTCCTTGAGCAATGAAACTAGTTGTACTTGTACCCTAACATGTTTAGGACTAGAAAACACACTTGGAACACCAAGAGTAAGGTGTTCACGGCCCAAGAAGTTCCAGGGCCGTGAAATCCAAACAATAGGGCCAAAAGGTGCTTTAAACTCTCCTAAGGCCTTGGACACTAACATGGATTAGTTCCTAGTTAATTTAGGGACTTGAAAATCACCAAGAACACCCTCCCATGGGAGATTACGGCTGTAATCTCCAAGGGATTGGTCCCAAGGCCGTGAACTCCTCAAAGGGGTTAAAAGGAAGCCCTAACACTCTAGTAAACCTTGATGTTGAGCATAGAACATTACACCATGGACCTAAGGACCAAAATTCATGAAATGGTAGTCCTTACCATGAGTTTACGGCCGTAAAATCATGGGGGAGTGGTCCTAGGGCCGTGAACATGTAACAAGGCCATTTTAGGGCCTTAAACCAACCCAAACACTTGTTTAAACTTTGAAGCACTTCACCACTTAAGTTGTAATAGCTTTGAGCTTCATTTAGTGACCCAATATAGAGTTTACGAATAGGATTTTACTCTCCAGGGCCGTAAACTCCAAAACACATGGTCTTTGGACCATAAACTCACGTACGAGGCTTTGCACCCTTTTGTTGCAACCCGATAGCCTCCTAGCACTTGACCAAAGTGTTTTCCTTGCATTAGGATGTTTATACATGTTTAATTAGTGTTTTAATCACTAATTGATTATATACATATGTCTTCATATGTAATTAGGATCATTGTGTGTGTCGAAAGTCGTCACTTGACACTAACCACTTGTCTGATCCTTCCTTGAGATACAGTCTGTTCAATTCCAATCACTTACTACAGGTGAGTTCATACCCCTTAATCAATGTTTTAAATGTTTTTAAATGTTTTATCGGGGGATACAAGTAGAGTAATGAAGTAGAATCATGCTAGTTATTATATCAATCACATGTGATTAATAATCAGCATTCAAATGATTTACTACTCATTAGCCGTTTTACCAAACGGATTCCTCAAATGGTTTTCATAAACGTTTTATATGTTTAAAACTCCTTATTTTTACACTATATGTTTCATTTCATACTCATGTACAATTGTGTTTCCACCAAATGCTTTCTTTATACTAAAACTATTTATCAAACCCATGTTTTCAACCCGGTTTATAGATTGACATCAAGTCGATCTTTTCTTAGATAAGAATTATGTTCAAAGGTTTTACAATACTTAGTTTATGCTTTTATATTATAAATTGCATGCCTATGTATGTATAGTTATATAAGAAATGTTTAAAAGACTTAGGAAGGTCTGCTCGCCCTATTTCCTTTTCGCCGTTGAGATGTGGTCTGGTGGGACATCGGGTATCCGTCCGAAGGTCGTTTAAATATTAGTTATATATCATGTGTACATATATAGTTATAAAGGTTCTTCCAGTTCAGTTCAATACCCGTTGGGTAGCAAGGGTACACGCCCATGTTCATTTCGTACCAGTTATATTACTAGTAAGCTACCATATGGGTAGTTTAGGAAGATACTAGAACTATTACTAGAACGCGATATCATACAATGATTCAGTTCATTCATGAGTCAATACTTACTAGATAGAGAGAGAACACACATTACAGCTAACACACGCAGAACACACAGTACATTACTATATTATTACATAGATATGTTTACATGATTACGCTTACATGAGTACGTTTACATATATACGTTTACATGAGTGCGTTTACATATACGATAATAGGACAGACATCAATAGGTGCTATAGCATAGGACAAGTTCGGGATCTAACTATACCGATAAATCACAACGCATTGTGATAGTTATATCGGGTATACATGATGATAGTAATGTGGATGTTCACGGCTTGCATCATGCAGGGGTCGTGTAAAGGTCCCAAAATCTGTTTGATAGAGGAGCGTTTAGCCTGGGATCTAGCCATCACATTAGGCCTTATCCCTCAAATAAGGCAATAGGAGTACAGAAGTAGTCACTTATTATAAATACTACAGTACTCATAAGATCACAATAGACTTAAGTTTGTTAGTACGATGGTAGTTGTCCAACACCACCCATAGTACTATTTCCTTTTCCCATTACATTCACTTCGTGAACATTCACACGATGCACGGTAATGTAGAAGCTATATTTTGGATAATGATAGTCAGATTTGGGAAAATACACACTCTTACAAGAGACACACACACAGGCACTAGATGCCTTGGTAGAAGGATACGTTTAGTAGGAAACATATGGTTTTCTAGGATGTTCAAAACAACTCATTTACATTTTCAATACTTACAGTTCATATACATTTTCAATACTTACAGTTCGTATACATACAAATACTTACATACAAATTAAGACACTAAAATACTTATGATCTCACCAGCTTTAAAGCTGATACACTCTTTCAAAATAACTTTTATCCTCAGGTCAACCATACACAGGTACCGATCCAAGGTTTAGAGAAGATGGTGCTCGTTCAAGACTCATCTTTCATTTTGATTTGTACTTTAGTGTTGATCATAATTTGACAGAACAAACTTGTATTAAAATTATATTATTAATGCAATGGATGATGTTGTTGCTTGTTTACTACTTTTCATTGTTGTGATATTGTACATGACGTCCTCTGACCCAGAACGTTTCCGCCGTTCATGGTTTTGGGGTGTGAAAGATTGGTATCAGAGCATTGTTTATAGTGAATTGAGTATATCAACCCATAAAAGATATACTAACTATAAACCCAATGGGATTCAAATACTCTGACTAAGAGTTTATACATTAAATAGTAAAATATTTAATTTAGTATACGTGCATGCATTCATACTAAAATCAGAGTCACTAGGACAGTATAAAAGAATTACGATTGTTGGGCAACACAGGTGGACTTAGAGACATATAGTCAAAACTGGGAAGATATAGCCCGATCAACTATATTATCCAAGGGTTGACTAGCATGTGCCTAAGTGTAGTTGTGTGGTTGAAACAATGCTTAAATCTTGCCAACAATACCACAATGAGAACCATAGAACATAACATTAAACTTAAAATACTATAGGGGTATTTGGTGTTACTATAAGTACTTCATACATGAGAACTAAATGGGGATCTTCATTACTAAGTTGATAGTTGCTAAGTGGATACACTAAGGCTATATGTAACTAGGATGTTATAGACTTAGAATCTATGAAAATTTTTCTTTACCCCTATTCTGTGTGAATTTGGAGTTAAGGCCACTTATTCAAAGGCCTATCCTATTTCGATTACATATAACCGGTATGCACTTCACAAATAGTGATGTAACTAATGAAGATTTTCTAAATAATTATCTAGATAGTTTGTCTAATAATTATTTTCTTACCCCAATTCTCGCACAGATAACATGGCTGGACTCCATCCCCACGACAACCTGTTCCTTCCGAACGAAGTTATTGCTGGATGGTTTGGAGAAGAACCAGATAATGATCATCCGATCCCTCTGAGTGATCACCATGCTCAAGACCTTTCGGATGGTGCTAACTCCGAACCCGAGGTTGAGGATCTACCCCAGGCAACTCCCGTTCCAATTCCTAACCCTCGTCCGACTTTTCATGGCCCGACGCCTCCATGGGTGGAATGTATGGAAACATGGAGCGAAGATCAAGATCAACCTATGACGTTTAATGGAGACCGAAGTTTCTACAATGTAAGTGAAGGGAGCTCAGCAGACAGAGTTCTACCAATTCTGATCCGTAGAGTTACCCGAAACAAAATTCAGGGCAGGACAGCTCTACGACGTATCACAAAAGTTGATACCAATGGAGGAATGCATATGCTTCGCACCAGTCGCCTTGAACATGCTCATGAGAGGTCTGAGAGAGACCATGAGACCTTGCTGCAAGCATTAGCTGAAACTCGAGCCGAAGTCATAGAGCTCCGAGTACGCCAGAGGGTGTACGAAAGATACCTTCTCGATATAGAACGACAACTGGCTGAACTGAGAGTTCACCAGAGAGATGACCGACGCCAGTAGTAGATGCCTTACATTGTTTTTCCTTGTTAAAAAGGAATCGTTTTTTGTCTATGCCCGATGAGGCATTTTCTATGAAACTATCTTGTACTGTAAGTACTTTTGGTTAGGTCTTTATGCTATCAAGGACTATCTTCTTTGTATATGATGTAAGACCTATTACAAGGTCATTTTCTCGAACTTTTACGTCATGAATACCAAAGATATTGATAGTCGGCTAACTTCTGTGTCATTCTTTATTCAAGTACTCTCATCATACTTTCATTAGAGCCTATCTGAAACATGCTCTAGTTAGGTCATTGGACTATAGCAATTTAGCTCCGGAGACATTTCCAAGTCTCTTTCAGTGGTTGGATCATGTTATTCACCAACTAACGATACCTCGGCTTGAACGACAAACGTCTTGAGACCATTTCACGAACTTACTCCCACTCATTACCAGGACTGCATCATAGGGATGTAGGTCAAACCTTCCCGAACACACTTTCATTCCGTACTAGGACTGCATCATAGGGATGTAGGTCAAACTTTCTAGAACATACTCATACTCTTTAGTTGAATAATCGAAGTACATCTAGGGTCAACCAAAATCACTCACAAAATCCTTATCTTTCGTATTACATAACCATGTCGTCATCCGAAAACAATCCGCCGAACAACGAAACCCCGGGTTTTCCTATGGACACCGCTACTTTCCAAGTTGCAGTTACAACTGTCGTGATGGCTGCCATGACAGCTGTCCTTGCAAACAGCAGCACTGTCAATGCAAACAAGACTAAAAAAGGAGTTGACAATCCCGATCATTTTAACGATCCAAGAAACCAACAAATAGTAACAGTTGCCACCGCCCAAAACAACAACTCAGAGTTCAATAAACGAAAACGTCAAGCCCAAGTAGAACGCAAGGGATTTCAGACAATTTCCATGCAACAACAACAAGTGGGAACCGCTGCCATCCCAGTACAGAGCCGACCATATGAAGGAACATTCCCGAAGTGTGGCCGGTGCAACTACCACCACAAGGGAATTTGCCAAGCATGGCAATGCAATAATTGCAACAAGATGGGGCACATTGCTCGTTTCTGTAGGACTACCTCCACCACTGGAGAAAGCCTAGTTTGCTATAGTTGTGGTGAGGCAGGGCACTATTACAGAAATTGTCCAAAAGAGAAGAACAACGAAAGCAACTGTGTCCCCATAATTTCTACTCGACACTTCACTTCCACCACCAATTTTGGTGTTGTCCAGATATGTCACCAATGCGGTGAGATTGGACACCTCAAGAAGGATTGCCCGATAGCGCAGACAGGAAGATTCTCAGGATCACAGCTGCAGGAGAACCTACTCCAGACCCACATTAATGTAATTTAGGCGTTTTGTGGTAACAGACTTATAAACCATCCAAAACTAGTGCAACCAGAGTCTTATCTTTTGCGAGATCCTGTCGGTTTAGGGATGCTCGTGCTGCGTATTCTTGTCTTTTGTAGTATACCTTGTTCGCAGCAATAGTCTTGTAATAAGTCTAAGTACTGTAACTCTGTTGATGGTTGCACGGTTGTGTTTTTCTGTAACGCCTTATGTTCAAATCTAATGTCTTTTAAAGTTTCTTTATGATTTCGACATTATCATACGACTTGATTCAATTTGATCCTCTCAATATCAGCTTCGCGCGTACATCTCTTTCTCAGTAATCGTCGTGTTAGCGAAGCCGTCATTTCAGAACTCGGAAGTACTCATGCATAGTGTACCTCATATCTCTTATCCTTTCTGAAGAAAACTCAGCAAACATTCCCGAAGTACCACTTGTACAGTACGTCAAGTTCAATCCAAAGATCCATACGGCTGATCTGTCGCTGAAGAATGTATACATACGGGTGTTATATAATCAAGGTTCTACAGGTTTAGAATTGATGATTCCACTTTAACTTCTTTTTCTTTGATGGGATATGAGCTTAAAGAAGAATCAGTTATTCGACTATCTTTTCAATCTTAATTATATACGACCCGTATACACGAATTGCGATCGTTGAACCATGTATGAATTCTAATATGAACTTCAGGACGGAGAACTGCCCAAGACTATGAGTAATCACATCGTCATGTGATCAAACTTAGAACCCAGTATGACTCCCGTAAACTGATCGCCCTTCAGTTTAAACACCTACGGAGATACAAGAACAGCCCGGACAACTTAGGGAACTACACAGAAATAGAATTAGAAGACTAGGCTTCTCACCCTGGAGAACACCGGTCTTATTCTTCCAGAGATCGACGAATTGCATCGTATGTTCCTCGGCTATCGAGGACTCCGTCAAGATTTCCATTAGAAATCGTTATCTCTGCCTCGAATAGATGAATTGGTTGAGCAAACACAAAGAAAGAATTACTTTCAGAAATGGACCTGAGATCCGAATATCACCAGTTTGAGTGTTAGGAAAGGATGCCCGAGAGACTACCTTCCGAAATCGATGCGGACACCCTAAGTCCGTAATGATACCCTCGGATAGGACCAATACGCCCGAATCATTCATGAGTTTAGTGAAGAGGTTCCGTCTTTCTTACTTGGATCAGTTCGTCATTTCTCCATGTGATGACTTACTTATCTACCCTCGTAGTAAGAAGGAACCCGTGGAAACATTACCCTCGGAGATACTTTTCGCAAAGTTCTCTGAACACGAGTTTTGGAATTGAAGAGTCAAAATTTCCTAAGACACACTATTAGTGATGTGGAAATTCTTGAGTACTCTGGCAATTAATCCGAAACCGTTGGGAATTGGTCAGCACCGAAGACGCCGACAGAAATTTGCCAAATTCTAGGTCTTACAGACCTACTATCATGGTTCATCCAGAACTCCTCACAAATCACAGAAACTCATACGACTTTGACCCAGCAAGGGGTGGCCCTTGACTGGGGAGTTAAGCAAGAGAAAGAACCTTGGAAATTTCAAGTGAGAGACCAAGTTCTTTAGGGAAACTCACTCTGGGAATGGCTTAATACGCTTCGCATCGCGTGGAAAGCTAAATCCAAGATAAACAAGATCTCCGAGATTCTTACCAGAATCGGTCCTGTATCTCGCAGACTAGACCTACTCCACGAACTCAGTAACGTACACCTTATCCTTCGCGTCTCAATCTTGAAAATCGTACCTTTCCGATAGGATTCTTGTAAGTCCACTCGACGAGGTCCTCGCCTTCGTATTAGAACTGTAGTGACCCTCAACAGAGAGGTCAAGCGGACGAAGCAACGCCATCGCCCATTAGTGAAGGTTCGTTGGGATACCAACCGAGGACCCGATTTCACTGAGGAGCGCAAGAACCAATTGATTAGGAAGTTCACAACTCATGACTCGATCATTTATACCTACTTCCTTACCTAAATTCTAATTTCGGGACGAAATTCCCTTTAACAGGGGGATGATGTGACAACCCGAAATTTCCATTCTGTATAACATATCAAGTCAATAGAAGTTAAAACAGTTGCAGTAAAATTTCAGACTTTTGGTATAAGTTTGATATGTCAGGATTTACACTTAAAAAAGATATCAGGAGAGAGGATGCACTATGATTTCGTGCAAACTCTTTTATTTCAAAACCTCCATTATATTAGAGTTCAATGCCTGAATAAAATATTTTCTGCCAAAAACCCCAAGAGTATATATAGGATTATGAGCCATATTATTTCATTTGTTACATTTCCAACTAGAGAAAATCCATTTTCTCTCTCATGGATATTCGGGTTTTCATCCCAAATTGTGAGTACCTCTCTCTAGTTGTATCATATGACTTGTTATGTGCTTATTAAACTAGAAATCATATCAAAACATCAAGATTTAAGAGTTTACCGCCCAAGAACATCTTGGACCGTAAACTCTCCTTTAGGGCACAAATGAGTGCCTAGTCCTTACCTTGAGCAATGAAACTAGTTGGACTTGTACCCTAACATGTTTAGGACTAGAAAACACACTTGGAACACCAAGAGTAAGGTGTTCACGGCCCAAGAAGTTCCAGGGCCGTGAACTCCAAACAATAGGGCCAAAAGGTGCTTTAAACTCTCCTAAGGCCTTGGACACTAACATGGATTAGTTCCTAGTTAATTTAGGGACTTGAAAATCACCAAGAACACCCTCCCATGGGCAATTACGGCTGTAATCTCCAAGGGGTTGGTCCTAAGGCCGTGAACTCCTCAAAGGGGTTAAAAGGAAGCCCTAACACTCTAGTAAACCTTGATATTGAGCATAGAACATTACACCATGGACCTAAGGACCAAGATTCATGAAATGGTACTCGTTACCATGAGTTTACGGCCGTAAACTCATGAGGGAGTGGTCCTAGGGCCGTGAACATGTAACGAGGACATTTTAGGGCCTTAAACCCACCCAAACACTTGTTCAAACTTTTAAGCACTTCACCACTTAAGTTGTAATAGCTTTGAGCTTCATTTAGTGACCCAATATAGAGTTTACGACCAGGAGTTTACTCTCCAGGGCCGTAAATGTGACAACCCGAAATTGTCTAACTTGCATTCTTCATTTCTTATCAATAATAGACTCGTTTTGCTATCTTGTAGTACCATTTAGGGTCTATTGGAGCGTTCTAAACGTGTTATAATAAAGGTTAGAGTGTGGAAATGGGTTAACTCAAAGTGTAGGATTCAAAAAGAGGCCAAACACTCCAACACATGGAGTGTGTGGCCACACACTTGAGTGTGCGGCCACACACATGTGTTTGCGGCCTCACACCCTTCCCAACCGCACCCTCCACCTATATATACCACACTTAGTCATTTTTGAACATTTCCTTCACTTCTTCAAGCATAGAACACGAAATCCTCTCTAGCATCATCCATTCTCCTTGAAGATCTTCATAAAAGGTACCAAGAACACCAACAACACCAAGAACACCATCTGGCCACACACATGGCAGCACACACCATCTGGCAGCACACTAGGTCGCACACCTGGCCGCACACACACATATAGTGTGTATTTTGGCCATACACCCTCTTGTATAGCCTTATAAACCCTCATACAATCATATATGATTGTAACACTTCATTATAAGTGTTTACTAGTCCCTAAGGTGGTCCTAAAATCATTATCCAGTCATTCATAACACTAGTTATATTCATATATATGCCAATATATGCTAAATAGGATTCGCGTGTGTACTCAAGCCACCACTTGATACTTAGCAACTGATCCAACATTTTCTTCAGAACCACTCACTACAGGTGAGTTCATACCCCTTAATCAATGTTTTAAACTGTTTTTAAATGTTTTATGTGGGAGGATACAAGTAGAATTATGCTAATTATTATATCAATCACATGTGATTAATAAGCAGCATTCAAATGATTGGCTACTCATTAGCCGTTTTACTAAACAGTTTCCTTCAAATGTCTTTCATAAACACTTTATGTGTTTAAAACTCCTTATTTCTCTGTACATTTTACTCTGTATATTACTTTTCAAACTTATTTACAATTGTGATTCAAACAAATGTTTCCTTATACTAAAGTTGTTTTATCAAACCCATGCCTTCAAAACGTTTTATAAATTGACATCAAGTCGATCTTTTCTTAGATAATAATTATGTTCAAAGGTTTTACAAAACTTATTTTATGCTTTTATATTATAAATTGCATGCCTCTATATGTATAGTTATATAAGAAATGTTTAAAAGACTTAGGACGGCTATCCACCCTATTTCCTTTTCGCGCTTGAGATGTGGTCTGGTGGGATATCGGGTACTCGTCCGAAGGTCATTTAAACATTAGTTATATATCACATGTACATATATAGTCATAAAGGTCCTTCCAGTTCATCAAATGCCCTGGGTAGCAAGGGTATAGATCCATGTTCATACGTGCCAGTTAGATTACTAGTAAACTACCATAGGGGTAGTTTAGGAAGATACTAGAACTATTACTAGAACGCGATATCATACTAGGAGTCAGTTCATTCATGAGTCAATACTTACTACTAGAAGAACATATACAACTATACTAGAGAAGAACATATACAACTATACTAGAGAAGAACATATACAACTATACTAGAGAAGAACATATACAACTATACTAGAAAGAGAACATATACAACGATACCAGAACGATTACATTACTATACTTGCTAGATGGAGAGAGAACTCACATTTCAGCTAGCACACGTAGAACATTACAGTACAATACTATACTATTACATGATCACACTTACATAAGTACAATTACATGATCACACTTACATGAGTACGCTTACATATACATAGAATCAGACGTCACTAGGTGCTATAGCATGGAACCAGTTCAGGATCTAACTATACCGATGAATCACAATGCAATTGTGATCGTTATATCGAGTATACATGATCATAGTAATGTGGATGCTCACGGCTTGCAGATATGCAGGGGTCGTGGGTAGGTCCCAAAATCCCTTTGATAGGGGAGCGTACAGCCTGGGATCTAGACATCACATTATACCTTATCCCTCAAATAAGGCAGCTGAGTACCGATGTAGTTATTTATTACAAATGCTACAGTACTTACAAGATTACCTAAGACTTAAGGTAATTGGTACGGTTGTAGTTCAACACTACACCATAGTACTATTTTGTTTTCCCATTTACATTCACTTCGTGAACATTCACTCGACGCACGGTAATGTAGAAACTATATTTTTGGTTAATGATAGTCATACCTGGGAAAGTACATACTCTTACAAGAGACACATGCACAGACACTAGATGCCTTGGTAGAAGGCTACATTCAGAGCAGTTAGGTCTTGGTAGAAGACTACATTCAGAGCAGTTAGGTCTTGGTAGAAGACTACATTGAGAACAGTTAAGTCTTGGTAGAAGACTCCTTTTGTTACTAATTGGAATCATACAGATTTCTAGGGCTTTTCAAACGATTACAGTTGTTTTACAAACATTTTCATATATACAGTTCATTTACATTTTCAATACTTAAAATTCATATACATACAAATTCATGCATACAAATACTTACGTACAAATTAAGACACTAAAATACTTATGATGTCACCAGCTTTAAAGCTGATACTCGCTTTCAAAATTACTTGTATCCTCAGGTCATCATAGACAGGTACCGATGCAAGGAATAAGGAAGATGGAGCGCATTGAAGACTCATCTTTCATTTTGATTTATGCTTTAGTGTTTATCAAAATTTGACAGAACACACTTGTATAATAATTATATTATTAATGCAATGGATGATGTTGTTGCTTGTTTACTACTTTACATTGTTGTGATACTGTACATGACGTCCTCCGCCCCAGAACGTTTCCGCCGTTCTTGGTTTTGGGGTGTGATAGTAAACTCCAAAACACGTGGTCTTTGGACCATAAACTCACGTACGAGGCTTTGCACCCTTTTGTTGCAACCCGATAGCCTCCTAACACTTGACCAAAGTGTTTTCCTCGCATTAGGATGTTTATACATGTTTAATTAGTATTTTAATCACTAATTGTTTATATACATATGTCTTCATTTGTAATTAGGATCATTGTGTGTGTCTAAAGTCGTCACTTGACACCAAGCACTTGTCCGATCCTTCCTTGCGATACACTCCGTTCAATTCCATTCACTTACTACAGGTGAGTTCATACCCCTTAATCAATGTTTTAAATGTTTTTAAATGTTTTATGGGGGGATACAAGTAGAGTAATGAAGTAGAATCATGCTAGTTATTATATCAATCACATGTGATTAATAAGCAGCATTCGAATGATTTACTACTCATTAGCCGTTTTACCAAACGGATTTCTTCAAATGGTTTTCATAAATGTTTTATATGTTTATAACTCCTTATTTTTACACTGTATGTTTCATTTCAATCTCATGTACAATTGTGTTTCCACCAAATGCTTTCTTTATACTAAAACTGTTTATCAAACCCATGTTTTCACCCGTTTTATAGATTGACATCAAGTCGATCTTTTCTTAGATAAGAATTATGTTCAAAGGTTTTAAAAAACTTAGCTTATACTTTTATATTATAAATTGCATGCCTATGTATGTATAGTTATATAAGAAATGTTTAAAAGACTTAGGAAGGTCTGCTCGCCCTATTTCCTTTTCGCCGTTAAGATGTGGTCTGGTGGGACACCGGGTATCCGTCCGAAGGTCGTTTAAATATTAGTTATATATCATGTGTACATATATAGTCATAAAGGTTCTTCCAGTTCAGTTCAATACCCTTGGGTAGCAAGGGTACACTCCCATGTTCATTTCGTACCAGTTATAATACTAGTAAGCTACCATATGGGTAGTTTAGGAAGATACTAGAACTATTACTAGAACGCGATATCATACAATGATTCAGTTCATTCATGAGTCAATACTTGCTAGATAGAGAGAGAACACACATTACAGCTAGCACACACAGAACACACAGTACATTACTATATTATTACATAGATATGTTTACATGATTACACTTACATGATTACGTTTACATATATACGTTTACATGAGTGCGTTTACATATACGATAATAGGACAGACATCACTAGGTGCTATAGCATAGGAAAATTTCAGGATCTAACTATACCGATGAATCACAACGCATTGTGTTAGTTATATTGGGTATACATGATCATAATAATGTGGATGTTCACGGCTTGCATCATGCAGGGGTCGTGTAAAGGTCCCAAAATCCCTTTGACAGGGGAGCGTTTAGCCTGGGATCTAGCCATCACATTAGGCCTTATCCCTCAAATAAGGCAATAGGAGTACAGAAGTAGGCACTTATTACAAATACTACAGTACTCACAAGATCACAATAGACTTAAGTTAGTTAGTACGGTGGTAGTTGTCCAACACCACCCCATAGTACTATTTCCTTTTCCCATTACATTCAGTTTGTGAACATTCACACGATGCACGGTAATGTAGAAGCTATATTTTGGATAATGATTGTCAGATTTGGGAAAATACACACTCTTACAAGAGACACACACACAGACACTAGATGCCTTGGTAGAAGGATACGTTTAGTAGGAAACATATGGTTTTCTAAGATGTTCAAAACAGCTCATTTACATTTTCAATACTTACAGTTCATATACATTTTCAATACTTACAGTTTGTATACATACAAATACTTACATACAAATTAAGACACTAAAATACTTATGATCTCACCAGCTTTAAAGCTGATACTCTCTTTCAAAATAACTTGTATCCTCAGGTGAACCATAGACAGGTACCGATGCAAGGTTTAGAGAAGATGGTGCTCATTCAAGACTCATCTTTCATTTTGATTTGTACTTTAGTGTTGATCATAATTTGATAGAAAACACTTGTATTAAAATTATATTATTAATGCAATGGATGATGTTGTTGCTTGTTTACTACTTTTCAGTGTTGTGATACTGTACATGACGTCCTCCGCCCGAAAACGTTTCTGCCGTTCATGGTTTTGGGGTGTGACAATGACGATTTACCAATTTCCACATGAAAAACGAAAAAGAAAACTAAGTTTTAAATGAGTTAAAATTCTTAAATCTTTTGAGATTCATTGAACTTTTCAATGGCATGTTTAAATCTCGATATGCCCTTCAAGGTTGTGACTGGGATACCGAGGGTCACAAACAAGGTGTGAATAACCATGCAAATGTACATGGTGCTCTCAATGTCATTATCACTTAATCAATGTGCCGGTTAACCACACACGCTCCATTGATCTATGACAAATATTGAGTCACCCTTTTCCACCATTGATAGTCCCAAATTAGTGTGCCGATTAGCCACGCACGCTCCACTAACGACTTCGCAAGGTACAAAATGTAATTTCATGGATTAGCATCTATTTCACATTTTTCCTAAAGTAACTAAGATTGAGAATTTATAAAAACATTTAGTTACTTAGTAGAATTCATTATACTTATTAATCAGGAATTAGTTGTCCTATCCTACCCGTTCGGCTAACGACCATCCACCGATCAAGGAAGCGGTGGGTGAGAGTGGGTACCCATTAAACCACCATTTATAGGCAGTAACCTTATACCCCCCCCCCCCCGCCTTATAGATCGGCTTCGTGAATGAGGCCTACTAACAGTAAGACTGACTCATGTTATATATATATATATATATATATATATATATATATATAATCATTATTCTTATAATACTAGAATAGTATATATATATATATATATATATATATATATATATATATATATAATCATTATTCTTATAACACTAGAATAGTATAAGGGTCGAATTTTAAACTTGTAAAAATCTAAGATTTAGAATTTAAATATTTCAAAATTAAACTTTAATCCATAATTTAAATTCCAAAACTTGAGAACAAATTTTGAAACTTTTCAAAATATCTTTTAGATGGTATTTGAAAATAATTAATTAATCATATAAATAATATTTATCACATAATTTGACCTAATCAACTTTACATACAAGATAATTCAAATAAAAAATACAAATTATTAATCTTTATCATATAAAACAAGTAATTATCTTAAATTTGACAATTATCTACTAATTAGATGAGGATAATCATTACCATATAGTGAAAATCGAATTTTAGCTGTCAAAAACGTTTTTGGTAATTATCATTAACCAATTTGAGTCAAAATCCTGAAAAATCAGCCATCAGACTCGCGAACTCGTCGAGCCAGCTTTGGACTCGTTTAGTAGGCAGTGAACTCGGTGAGTTCCTCTATGGACTCGTCGACTCCAGGCTGCTGCTTTAGAATTTTGAACTTTTTCAAGCATGAACAATTAACATGGCATCAAATACAATAGAAGAACAACCTAGGCTCTGATACCACTGATGGGTTTTGAGCATTGCAACAATCACATGGTGCACATGCAAACCCTAAAGCTTAGATCTAGTTTTTCTATTTGTACATGTAATAATTTTCCAAGACTTACAAACCCTAATCTAGCATACAATAAAATTCGAAATCTACATCTAATAACAAGTTAGAATGCTACCTTTGATTGTAGCTTGAAGATCTTGAGCTTTTTAGAATCTTAGCACCTCAAATGTTGTACCTCTAGTAGATCCCAAACACCAAAGCAACTGGAGAATCTTAGAGAGAGAGAGGGGGGAAGGCAATTTCGGCTCTTAGAACTCTTCATAGGGTTGGTGTAGCCGAAATTAGGTAGCCAAGAGGGTCCTTATATAGGTGAGGAATTACGGTTTCAGTCAAATACCTTATCTGGTCGCTTAGGCTCTAAGCAACCCACACGATCCTTCCATAATCCCACCTTGGACGAAATCTTATGGGCTATCCATAAGGATTTTGTCCACTCCCTATCTTTAAGGTTTCCTCAACCCACTTTGCAATTATCTTATAATTACAATATCGGTCCCCTTTATTTAATTAATCTCTTTTGACCACAAAATTAATTCTAAATTAATTTGACCAATACTAATTAAACAATATGATTTCTTTTTTAACATATTATTCACATAATATATTAATAAATCACTTTTATACTTTCTCTCCATTATTTATCCAGTCAAGTTGCTTTGGTGAAGACAATCCAAAAGGACCATGCTACTATTGGGTCAAGTACATACCAAATATAGTTATGAGCTTAGACACCGAATCCAACAGATATATGGGAGCCACATGGACCATTTTAGTTGACCAAATGCCACATGGCATATCAAAATTGATGATTAGGAATGGGTTCACCGGGTGACCCCTTCATATTTTTGTTAGTGACCTTTTAAAACGGTAAAATAGAAGTAAATACCCCTAAAAGGCAAAAAAAAAAAATCATGAGAGACTTTTTAAACCAATATACTAAACTTCGTTGGGTTACAGTGACAATAATCCTATATTTTTTAATATCTTTTTTACGTTTTGTTTGTTTATATTGGTTAAAGATTTCATGGTCACTGTAATCATAATTTGTAATTTAATTCACTTACAATCTTGTTTTTCTTTTTGTATTTTTGTTCTTTTAATGTAGACAAGGTTATATAATTATTATTTTTAATTCAAATATATAACTATATAACAAATATAAGGTTGTATAATTATTATTTTTGTAAAACCTTTTATAAACATTTTCTATAAAAAAATGTAGAAATGTTTGTTTAATGTGAATATGATTAATATATAGCCTAATCATAACATATAGGCTAAATCGAAAAACAATGTCAAGTTATACATAAGCTAATCGGAATCCAAATAAATCGAAAATGAACAAAATGTATAAAAGAAATAAATTACTTGAAAACACTACAGTTATATCCAATGTGAAATGACATGGTTACTCTCATCAAGACTATAACACCATTAGCCAAAAGAACCAACTTCACAATATTTTGAAACATTAAGGACCATATATGCAAACAATTTGTCATAAAGACTAGAATTGATTGATTTTATCAACCACAATGACCATTTATGTAATTTTGTCTTTTATTAATGGGTCAATGTCATTTTAGCCCAACAAACTTTAACCTCTTGTTTTAAAAGGTCATTCATATTTTTTTTGGTACTGTAAAGGCATAAAATCTATACTTCCGTCTTTAAAATATCATTACCATCTAATTGAAGGGGTCATCTGTTTAATCTTTCCTAACTAGCAACTTTGATTGACATGTTAATGTCCACATTGCTTTTATTGATTTTTTTAAGTATTATTATTTATTATTTGTTATATTATAATCAATAATGTTGAAATAATAAATGATAAACATATTTTTCTTGGATTTGAACAACCAAATTAGCCCACTAAAAACTTTTCTTTCTTCTTGGTGAATGAACACATGGATTTGAGCACCATTGTCTCATCTTATCATCAATAATTTTGAAATATTTGTTTTTCTATGTGATTAAGCACATCACCATCTACCGCTACCAACCACCATATTTTCTTCATTGAAGATAAAATTGAATTCTTGGATTTGACCAATTGGGTTTGAAGATGGAACAAGCGGTGTTTGGATTACTTTTTAGGGAAAAATGACTTAAAAGGGTAACTAAGTTTTAATTTTGTATAAAAACACCATTAAAGTTTATTCTATTCTACATTGTAAAAAAAACACCATCAATCTTCACATTTTTTTCTCATATTACCTTTGTGTAACTGGGTATGTTGGTTAGGAGGTAAACATTATCGGGAACAAAAAAAAATAAAGTATTACGTGGTTTCTCCTCTATTACATGGAATTTCCATTTAAGAAAAGCAAACTCAAACACAAAGGACGACGATTCGAGGGTTTTTACTTGAACAAATTTCACACATCAGTGAAATTAGGTTTCAATCGATCTTAATTGTGAAGGACATCTGTTACAGAGTTCAGAACTATATAGCTTAAGAAGTTCACCACACAACTTCGGAAATTAATTGGGGATAAGTACACTATGTATATTATTGTGTTGCATAACAGTTGGAAGAGCTACAAAAATAGTTGGACCATTTTTCCATTGTTCATAGTCAATGGAAGAGTTAAAAAAATAGTCAACGACATTTTTCCATTATATTGAATATAAGTCTTCAAAATATGATTGATTTGTGATGAAGTTGTCAAGAACTACACATGAGTAGGAGTTTGTAGAGCTTAGTCCCAACTTTTTTAGTAATTTATGGGCTCTGAGTATACTCTCACTATTAGAAAAGAGGCATATAATGACACACACAGATTTACGATACGCAAAAGTAAGTGACGTAAAATAATGTCATCTCTCTGAAAATTTAAAGGATTTAGGACACGCATTTTTGCGTGCCCTAAAATTAGTGCCTAATAAAAAAACACGGAGGACACCTTAAATTAAATGTGTGTCATCTAACCATGTCGTTTTATAAATTAATGAAATGCGCGTTCCATCCAAGGGGGGAAATGAAATCGTAAAAATTAAAAACCAGGCTTGTGTCCACCGGCTGAAAACCCTCGTCCCCGTCGAAAACCCCTTTTATCCCTTTCTTCTCTCTCGATTCTCAAACCTCCATCGCTTCACTTCTCCCTTTCTTTGTCACTTGTTCCCATAGCTGCCATTGACCAGAGAATAATCAAACCACTCCTCCGTGATTCCAACATCTCAAGAACTTTATCTGATTGACAATGTCCAGGTAGATGTGTTGGTAGCTAACTCGTTTCCGATCAATTTGACTTCTAATAATAATAGGGCTCGAAAGCTGTCACACTCCATGTTCGGCTTACTGACATCACCTTCCAATTAGGTACCAATGTTGTTAACTTCCTCTCTTTCTCCTTTTCGTTTTCTATCAGATTACTTAATACTTTCAACTATTTTAGCTTGAGCGATCACTACTTCCACCTCTATTTCCCATCGTCGGGTACCGTCGAATCAGTCGATCCCTAGATGTGTCAATCGATATTAATCTTATCTAAACCACTAATATACTTGATTGAATTTACTAATCTTTCATTTATTCTCCAAATTTTAAATGGGTTTTGAAATTTCGTTTCCTGAATAATGGGTTTTGATTCATTTGAAAAAAAAATATTGATTTATGGAATAAAATACAATTTTTTATTAGTATTATGCTCTGTGTGTTTTTAATGATAAAAAAATCTCTATTTCAAACTAAAACACAAAGGATGGTGTGCTTGATCAGTAGCATATCGACTGTTGGCTGTTCAGACATTCTGGTATGCCTTCTTGAGTAATAACTATTACTAATTTTTATTATTAAAGTAATTCAATAGCCATGGAATGTGATCGTAACAATTTTCCTATTTTATCTATGTGATATTGTGATCATTTCATGGATTTACATGTCCAAGTGTAAAAAGTTTGGGGTTTTGGTTCTCTTAATGATTGTAATGGACGAAAATACCCCTGCTGTTTGCTTCATTTTGTGTTTTCTAAGCAGATTTTTACACTATTGTTGGACGAAAATACCCCTGCTATTTGTTTCATCTGTTATTTATTCTAGATTGTTTTGTTCTGTATTTGTACATTTTGTATAGTAATAATACGAATACCAGTTTCGTAGCTATGTTATGTTACATGTAACATACCTTCTTTATTATTATTATTATATGTTTCAGGACTTTGATCCTTATGAAGTGAATCTTGGAGTTGGCCCATTTAGTGAACCTGAAGCTCAGCTAACGCGAAAGCTCTTAACATCATTTGAACCGCACATTTGGGTCAATGTACATTCCGGAATGAAGGTGAACTCTTTGTTTTTCTTCCTAAAATACCCCTCATTACCCACTTTTTGTTTCTGCAATTACTTATTTGATGTTAAATCTTTCGATGTTGCATAATATTACAAGACTAAGTCCATTCCAAGTCCAAAATTAATTGTTAGTCAGTCATTCATTCATTGTTTTTTTACATACATATATTTCCATATGATTAGTTTTATATTTAATTTTTTGCAGGCTCTTTTTATGCCATATGATCACAAAAACACAACGCCATCTAGAGTGGAATCACAGAAAATGAGGTTCATGCTTGAAACATTAAACCACCTTCATTAGGAGACCGTTGTGTGGTTGGATTGGATGGTGGATCTGTTGGGTAAGTATTATTATTTATAATATATCATCACTGTAAATTCAAAAATATAGATTTTTTCGATAAAAAATAATAATTTAAATACAATATATGTTGTAATAGGATGATGATAATTTTATATAGAAATAAATGAAAGTAGGTTGCATTTAAATAAGTATCTGGCACATGGTACCACTACAGATTAAATGTTTGATGTGGCAAAGGTCCCCACGGCTTTCACCTTTGAGGTTTGTAATTGTATATACTATATAGTATATAGTATATACACCCAACTATTCTAGAAAAAACATTATATTTTTTTTTTTTGCAGTTTAACCATTTATATGTTTTTTCATTTAAACCATAAAAGTTCCATTCCATATTTTTTTTTTTCATTTTAAGCATTTTTGACATGATATAACAGGTCAAGAGGGTTAATTTGGGAAAATGTTTGAAACTTTTATGGTTTGAATAAAAAAATGAAGTAATAGGGGTTAAACTGCAAAACTACCCAAAATATAATGGTTTTCCTGTAAATTTCCCTTATTTTAACTCAATTTGTTGACTTGCCAGATTTATGGAGATGAAAAAGCATCTTCGAGAGATTGCTTCTAATGTTCAACCTTGTGGATTATCCCACATTTAATGTAAGTGAAATAAATTTAATCACATCCATTTTGAATTCTTTTTAGTGGATTACAATAATTTTCTCAAAGTTTTTTTTATCTTATAGCCATTTAACTGATGGCCAAGGTTATGAATAACATATCATAAAATGCTTTTGCCATTACTTCCTAAGTTTTCACTTCTTTTCTAAAAGAAAATAAACTTTATGATAAGAAAGTTTTGTGGTGGAGGTTATCCCCTTGTGTACTCTTTTGTAGCTATTTAATCGTTTTATGGAGCAAAACAATGATTTTTGTTGCTGAGTTGTTGATATTTGTGTGTTATTTGAATGTTTAATATGGTATCTTCCATGTATATATAGTACAAGACATGTATATCATAGTATGAGGTTTTAATATGTTAGATTGTCAAAGTACAATGTCTTAATACAAAGAACACTACCAAGTACAATGTCTTAATAAGAATAAAACCGAAAGTATAGCGCTATAATGGGTAACCAAAATCAAAGAAGTTTAGATTTGGAAAGTATAATAATGTCTTAATAGGAGGAAATGGAAGTAGGATGCTATGCCTATGGTAAAGAAACTAAGAAAAGTATGTTGGTATTTTTACATTGGAAGATGTGAATGTTGAAGTTGAATTTGGGAATTTATTTTTGGCAACATAAGGAGAATCCGGTTGACATTATTCAGATGTGTCAGCAAGGAAAGGCAAGACAAAGTGATGTGAACTCATGGTTGGTTAATAGCGCATACATTCTTCCCTGTATGATTCATTAACTTGCCTATCATCCTTCATTTCCAAATCTTCATGAATGCAAGGATCTCCAATCATATGAACCTACATACAGGGAGGTATACTATTAGTGGTTTTTTTCTTTTCTGAAATTGAAATTGAACGCATACTATACCTGTTGAATTTGATTTTTTGAATGAAAAAATATATAAAATTTATGCCTGCCAATAAAGAAGAATCCAAAACATATGAGGTTTTTGATGGAATGGCACTGCAAGATGGTTACCCATACAAAAAAGTACCATTGGATTCATTGAGTTTCTGGGATGTCAGGCCTACTGAAGCTGAGCTTATAAAATTTATGTCTGCTAATAAAGAAGAATCCAATGATGTTGAATGGCTTACCGGACTTTGTAGTGAACGTAAAAAGACAAACACAAACAGTAAATAACGATAAAACATGTGAAAAAGGAGAGCGGAGCTCCAACATGGAGAATAGTTTTGAAGTTCCTAATCTTGTGTTCCATGGGTGTTCTCTCTCTATAACTATCTGATATGTTCTCCTTCATTACCTTTTTTTTCATTTCTTTATACGTTTTTTTTGTAATTTTGTTTGAAGTCGCAAGTCATTTGGGATTGTAAT
This sequence comes from Lactuca serriola, assembly GCF_051521515.1. Lineage (NCBI taxonomy): Eukaryota > Viridiplantae > Streptophyta > Magnoliopsida > Asterales > Asteraceae > Lactuca > Lactuca serriola. Next base: position 120,462,899 of record NC_136408.1, on the reverse strand, counting down.
TGGGAAAGAAAAGGATGACCGCATTAAGGTTATAATGTTATATTTATAATCACTCTTATTCTTTTGATTGTTGATTTGGTTTCTTATTTATTTATTTATTTATGATATCAACATTTATTTCCAGATTTTTGAGGAAGGTACGGAACGGATGGTGGTAGTGGCAATTGAAGCTCGTTTGTTAAAGAAGGCCGATTTTGATAAGAAATTCAATGCCTTGGATAAACATAAAAAGATCATATACATGAATAACACGGTGAGGGTCTTGGAAGGTCCACTAGAGGTTTGTTCTTAATTTAAAAGTTTCATGTTTGTTATCATCAAAGTTAGACTTGAAATGTATTATATTATGTATGAAGCATCTGGTGGTTTGGGTAAACATTGCAGGATAAACCAGGAATTGTCAAGCAAATTTACAAAGGGGTTGTGTTTGTATATGATGAGACTCTACAGGAAAATTATGGTTACTTTTTTGCTAAGGCACAGATCTGTGAAAAGATGTCATCTTCTATGGATTCTTATAAAGGAAAGGTTAGTTGATTACAAATTACTATATATATATATATATATATATATATATATATATATATATATATATATATATATATATATAGCATCGTAGCTGCTCTTTCTTCAATAATATTAAAAAAAATATTTATGTATTGCAGGGTGGTAAACCAGGTGGCTTTGGTTTTTATATTGGAAACTTGAATCATATTCTCTCTTAAGGACCTTTTTGTCTTCTCAAATTACCACACTATCTATCCCTAGGAAATTGTCAATTCCAGAGAGGTAACTTATATTTTATATTGGAAACTTGAATCATATTCTTCTTTCTTACATAAATTCTATTGAAAACAGGTATGCATGTTTATGTTGGATTAATGTCTAAGTCCATAACTATAATTGGTAAGACTTGACCCGACCCGGCATGGTCCATTTGGGTTGCATGGCATCATGCACTTGGATAGACTAAAATGAGAGAAATAAGAAACTTATGGTTATTAATATATTATAAGTTCTAGTATATTAATAATAAGAATAATAACATTATTTAATTAGTATTGATCAAGAATTAATCTAGGATTAATTAAGTGATCAAAAGAAGACTAATTAAATATATGGGTTGGTTGTGTAAATCATATACTTATATAGTGGGCTAATGCTCCATGGATTATCTAGTTGGGCTAAAACCCATTTGATGTTTCATGGATGCTCCATGGTGTATTTGTACCCATGGATCATGGAAATGAAAGGCCATGACAATTAGGGTTTACATGGTGTAACCCTAACTATATATGCATCTTATTCTTGACCAAAATCGGCGACTAGTGTGTGTAAAAGAAGGGCTAGCCGATTTTCATGAAGTGTAGAATTCTCTCAAGTTATTCCAAGTGTATTTGGTGTTGTGTGAACCATTTGAGGTGTCACACTTGGGGCACTAGGCACTCAAGCTTCATTAAGACATTCTACATCTAAGAGGTATGTATTCTATCTTGTTATATCCATTGTTTTATATGCTAGATTAGGATAATACCTTAGATGTTCATATTTGCATGTATAATAGAGAAAACATAGATCCAAGGTATTTAGGGTTGCATGTACACTTAGGAGTGTTAGAATGCTCAAAACCCAACAGTGGTATCAGAGCCTAGGCTTGTTTTCTTATTATACATACAAATGGAGCTGAAAAATTGAGTATTGATGATGTTTGCCCAGCAGACTCGCCGAGTCCAAGGCAAAAAGCATCCAACTCGCCGAGTTGGTTTGTGCACTCGACGAGTTGGACCCCCAGACAGCATAAATTCGACTTTTTTGGCTAGAATTGGACTAGGAACATTACCCTAAGATGTTTTTGAACTTATAAACTTGTTTTTTATGTGGTAATGTTCATGCTAATCCAATTTCAAATATAATTGTCAATAGAATCATGTTTTGTATTAGTTTAAGGTTTAGACTAATTACATGAAAAAATTTGATTTGAATTATCTTGTTCTTATGAGTTGCTTAGATTAATAGAAAGTTGAGTGAAATATTTGTTTTCAATCCAAATTAATCTAAGAGTTGATTCTAAATTTTGTTTTTGTAACTTGTCCTCAAGTTATATGAAAAGTCACATTTAAGTTTAATAAAACTCATAATAGTTGGCAAAGGTTACAAAAATGAAGATTCTAGTTCTAATTAAATGGTTTTATGACTCCATAACTTGTCCTCAAGTTATGGAGGACCAAGAGTCTCTTCATTAAATAATAATAAAAAAAAAGTGTAACCTTAATTAATTCCATAAGTTATAAAATAAAGAAAAGTTAATTCTTTTATTAGTTAAAATCTTCCATAACTTGTCCTCAAGTTATGGAACTTGAAGAGTTTTTGGATTAAAACTACTTTAAACACATAAGTTATGGAATTAATTAGTTTTGAATAGTTTCAAAACATGCCCTCAAGTTTTGGAATTTGAAAAGTTTTCCTATGAATACTCTAATTCCAAGTTAGCCCTTAGAATTTTAAAGAGTTAAAATTCAACCCTTATACTTTATAATATTATAAGTTAATAATATATATATATATATATATATATATATATATATATATATATATATATATATATATATGTATGTATGTATGTATAAGAGTAAAGTCAGTCTTACCGCTAGTACGCCTCATTCACGAAGCCGCTCTATAAGGTGGGTATAAGGTTGTTGCCTATAAAATGGCAACTTAATGGGTGTCCACTCTCACCCACCGCTTGCTTGACGGGTGGAGGGTCATTAGCCGAACGGGTTTGACAGGACTATAATTCTCCCTTCATTAAAAGTATTAATGATAAATACTAAGTAACTGAACTCTTAATAATATCCAATCTTAGTTACTTAGGAAAATGTGAATAAGGTGCTAATCCATGAAATTACACTTTGCACTTTGTTTAAGTCGGTTAGTGGAGCGTGTGTGGTTAACTGGCACACTAACTCATATTTAACAAGGTGGGCAAAGGGTAACTTAATGTTTATCATAGATCGATGGAGCGTGTGTGGTTAACCGGCACATCGATTGAGGGGTAAACACTTAAGGGTACCAAGTAATTTGCATGGTTACTTCACACCTTGTTTTGTGATCCTCGGCATCCCAATCACAAAACCTGAAGGGTACACTCGAGATTGAAACATGCCATTGAACAGTTCAATGAATCTCAAAGATCTAGGAGTTTCAAAACCAATTAAAACCTAATAATACATTTTGTTTATCTTGGTGGAAATTGGTGAATCGTCATTCACCTACCTTCAAATATTTTATAGCTTGGATTACGGCATACCTCTTCTAAGTTATAAAATAGTTTGTTGGGTCCTAGCCTTAATATTTCATATTGGGTGTCATATTAAGGACTTAAGATCAACTATCTTGAATATCTCCCAAAAGATGTCTGGTTTAGACTTTATGATCTTCCCAAATCTCTTGAAACAAGCTTTCCTAAATGAAGATGATGTCCCATGGAAATCATACTTCTTTCACCTCCTCCAATTATTCTCCCTAACCCACAAGTTCAAGGTCACTCAATCCCTATTGGCAAGGCAAGGTCTAGGTGTGATCACATCTTGGAGATGTAGTCACATATTGACAAGCCGGGAGAGTTGAGTGTCAAAGTCTTGAGAGAGTTGGTGGTTCAATCACTTTCTAAGTCACATAGTGACTTTCTTTGGGACACCTATGAAACAGACTATGACAAGACCCTTAATGATCTTATCTATTTGTTAAGATCAACTTCCTTAGAACTTGATGGACATTGACAATAGTGACACAGGAAATCCAGAAAATCATTCTCTTCCCAATTGAAAGGGATCGGCCATAGTCAACTCGGTTGACCAAATGGTAAAGAGAAAAGTTAAGTCTGTGATAGTCCCGTGTACCATTATCAAAGGGTCCATATGTTTATATTGCCAAAGAAAGGGGCATTGGTTGCGAAGCTGCCAAATTTACCTAAGGATGTTAAAGTCAATAAGTTTGACTCTACTTCAGGTAAAGTCCACTATCTAACTCTGTTAAGTTTCTATTATGAGATTCTTGATACATGATGTGACTGGGTCACATGGTGATGTTTTAAGAATCAAAGAAAAGTGAAGAAACTTAAAGAAAGAATATGTTGAATCTGATCACATAGATGGGTTTCTATTGCGTAGTTTGAAGATCGGATTCTTGAGCTACTTCTTAGGAGTTATGAGATATTGCTTAGGAATAGATAACAACAAGTTTTCATATGGATTGTAAGGATAAGTTTTTTCGCAAAGTTTTAAAATAAAAGAAAATTTTTGATTTTATTTATTTTAAAATATCCTTACAATGGCATTTGAGGAAAAATTGTTGCTTATATGATTCCATTAATAGCAAGAGTGGAAATATGAAATTGATTCTTTCATTTGTGGTAATGTCTAAATTTACCAAATAAGGAAAGATTCTCATCACCCAAGTTTCAATTGGACCGGAACTTGGAATCATGCAAGTTGTATAGCATGATGAATGAGAACTTTCAAGTATTAGAAAATTAAGACGAATTGCTTTTCACATGGATGTGTGAGTCATGTAAAGGACTAAGGGATCGAGTACACATGCTTGTGCACTGGCTAAAGTCCACCACAAGAAGATAGATAAGACTATTCGTCATAATTTACTATAGCTCAGTAAATATGGTTATACTTACAAGCTTAAGTGTAATTCTGAGACATTGGAAAAGGTTCCAATGTAAGGCAGAGCGAATAAGATGAATCAAATTAGGCAGAAGGATAAAAGTTTCTCAAATCTGAAAAGATGGAAGAGTACTTTAGTACCAGTTTTGTGATCATCTTAATGATTTAGAGACCTTATCACAATTCATCCTCTAAGAGCCTTCTTATAGCTAAGAAGAGGAACTTGAATTGTTGAAGTGGTTAAATCAAGAAGATGATTCATACTTTGTTCCAAAAACAATTCTTAGAGTTATACTCTAAGATTGTAACTTGAGTGACATGTCTTAAAGAAGGTTTAAAACACTTGTCAAATGTAAGAGTAAAAGTTTTCTACTCTTGTACATTTGAAATTGGTAAGTTGTGATGTTTTGGATAAAACAAAGACCAACTTAGGCCAATTGTGTGAAGTGTTTGTCTTGATTAGAACCCACACTATCTCTTGAATATCTGACAAGAAAGTCTTATATGTCAAGAGGCTAGTGGGAGTCTGAAAGGTCTTGAAAGTCTCAAGAACTAATCAAGAATAAAACCTGAAGTTCTTCACTAGCACACGACTTGAGGTTTATAACCTATCGTGTTGACATATTCTGTGCCCATTCCAGTTAAAGTTGGCTTTACATATGAGTTCTTAGAGTTCTCAATTTGTTGCACAACAACTTGGAAGCAATGGCAGGCCCTTGAGCTGCCAGGTGGCAAGAAATTAAGATTGAGTTCAATCCATATGAGCTTGGATTTGTCATTATCCTTGTCTTGTGACGATGGTTTTGATAATTCACATGGATAAGAACACATACACCATTAAATCTAAGTGTCATAAGGTTTCTCTCCGATTCATGAAAATGATGGTGAGGAAACACTTTCACTAAGTAGATTTTAGCTAAGATAGCAATTATGATATTTGCATTCTCAAAGTCGTTAGTGGAGCATGTGTGGTTTACCGGAACACTAACCTGGACTTGTGAGAAGTGGTAAAAAGGTCTAACCATTATGATTACGGCATCCCCCTTCATAATTGCTTAGACACACAAGTGTGCTATCTAAGGGAAGGTGTATGATTTTGATAAAGTTTTATCACAACAATCTAGTATCGGAAATCTGAACTTTGGTAAGAAAGTCAATGAAGTATTGATTTCTAGAAGTCCAGCTGATTTCTGAGTACATGTTAAAGGTAGTGGGAGCATAAGTGTTATGTTAATAATCATCATGTTAGTGGGAGCACGATAATTATGATAAGTATTGCAAGTTAGCAATGTTAATTATAGAAAACAAAAGGTTTCAATTGGGAAAAGGTTGTTTTGCTATGATTAAGGGAGGGGAAATTATACTTCATCTCAAATCTAAAAGCTTAGATTGAGGTTTTAATCTATTTAGTCAAGGATATATATATGAATTTCATGTTGGAATGGCTCAACATAAGGAAATTCTGTATATGGGTCCATTATTTGCGTTCTAAAATTCGATTATGATTACGGCATCCTTTTTCATAATCTGAATTATGATAACTTGGCAAATAGAAATGGAAATGTTATAGCAAAAGACTGGTTTAGTCTTTATGTGAGACATCATGAATCGTGTCCCATATGCTTCCGCTATAGGATCGATTACATGTGCTATATTCATCCTTTCTAAAATTTTCCAAATGCCTAGGGCATTAAGAAAGGAAAGGGTTTAGAACTGGATATGACTAAAAGGATTAAACAATTGTCAAGGACAATCTAAGGTTTACCAAAGATTGGTTGCTCAAGGACAGTTGGAAGTATAGTGATAATTCCGGAAGGACTATATTGACATAATCTGTAAGGAGGCAACTCTTGTTCAGAAGTGAAAGTCAAAATGGAATCTGGAAATGTTTCAAAGTTAGAAATTATTCAATCTGTGTAAGATTAGGAAACTTAATGCAAGAAGGATGTTATTAAGGAGTTGATCTCCTTTGGAATGCTCTGTAATGATTGTTGTCAAGTCTTTCTGACTTTGTGCATAATCATTACAAGAGGATCAATGCATATAAGTTTAGAATCTAACAGATTTCAGTAAATGGCATGAATTTGGAATTCTTGAATTTGCAGTAAGGATTTGGGACTGTGAAAAGAGGATCATTTGAGTTATGTTCAATTGATCTATTTCACAAAGTAAAGATCATAGACAAACATAGTATGCATACTTGGTGTATGACATGACTAGTGTTTAGAAAACATAGTGTACATGCTTGGAGCATGGGACAACTATTATTTTAAATTCAAGAATAATGTTGATGGTTGAAACAGTATACAATGAATAATGTGTAATCATATGGTGATAAATAAAAGGTGTTTTATTTATGTTCATAGGTTTTGATACCATATTGGATTCAATTATTATTATGTTTCACTTTGCATGTTTTGACTTCCCGAATAAACTAGGTTATTCTTCCGGAATTACTAAGTTATTCAAACCATCCACAGTCGGTCATATGTTGTAAGTAGATATGAATTAAGACTGTCATGGGTTGGCTTGTAGAGGTCTAAGGTGTTGGACAAATGGCTACAACACTCATGAGTGCTCATAAGTTCTGAGTATTGGATTCAACCCGCGCTCATTGGAATCACTTCATGGATTTTATCACGAGTGATCATGAGACGATAATATTTTATATTCTTCAAACCTAGAGATATGAGTTGTTACTATGAGTGGGTTGTACATTGATTGCACGAAAACGCATTCGGTAACTCGTTGCTATAAAATGTGCCTTCGTGTATGATTCAACAAGTAGTAGAACAAGCCATATGAGTCGATGTTTATCCATTCCTTTTACCTTCGGGATAAAAGCGATATTTTTGGGCCCCTCGATGATTTGATGATGACAAATGGAAGTGCTCGGCCGGGCCAGGACTGATTTGATTTGTTCAATTTGTCAGTCGTCGTATATCGGAAATCGGGAAACAACAAATAGACAGAGAGAATGATTATAATCCATGTCTCAGTCCATATGATATCTAGAATGGAGGAATATACGATCCCTTATCTAATGGAAAAGTCATTGACAAAGGTCAGAGTTCATCGACAAGGTTAGAGTTCGACAGAAGCTTTTGAGAGCTACGATTGTCAGTCGGTTCCTGAAGTCATACGCAATAATAGTTTTAGACTTATTCAAGTGGGGGACTGTTGGATTAATGTCTAAGTCCATAACTATAATTGGTAAGACTTGACCCAACCCGGCATGGTCCATTTGGGTTGCATGGCATCATGCACTTGGATAGACTAAAATGAGAGAAATAAGACACTTATGGTTATTAATATATTATAAGTTCTAGTATATTAATAATAAGAATAATAAGATTGTTTAATTAGTATTGATCAAGAATTAATCTAGGATTAATTAAGTGATCAAAAGAAGACTAATTAAATATATGGGTTGATTGTGTAAATCATCCATACTTATATAGTGGGCTAATGCTCCATGGATTATCTAGTTGGGCTAAAACCCATTTGATGCTTCATGGATGCTCCATGGTGTATTTGTACCCATGGATCATGGAAATGAAAGGCCATGACAATTAGGGTTTACATGGTGTAACCCTAACTATATATGCATCTTATTCTTGACCAAAATCGGCGACTAGTGTGTGTAAAAGAAGGGCTAGCCGATTTTCATGAAGTGTAGAATTCTCTCAAGTTATTCCAAGTATATTTGGTGTTGTGTGAACCATTTGAGGTGTCACACTTGGGGCACTAGGCACTCAAGCTTCAATAAGACATTCTACATCTAAGAGGTATGTATTCTATCTTGTTATATCCATTATTTTATATCCTAGATTAGGATAATACCTTGGATGTTCATATTTGCATGTATAATAGAGAAAACATAGATCCAAGGTATTTAGGGTTGCATGTACACTTAGGAGTGTTAGAATGCTCAAAACCCAATAGTTTATGGGGGGTTTAAAGTTATCCTTTTTTTCTAGAGTATGGCTCCAAGCTAAATTTTAATATTTTATACAGGTATGGGCCGTATTGAATTCCTGCAATGACAATTGGCAAACGGTATTTTACTATTTCACTCTTTCATATTAACGTTTATAATATACATGTGTATTAAATTTTAATATTTTATACATGTATGGGATGTATTGAACCCTGGATTCTTGGCAAAAGGTATTTTACTACATGTGTATTAAACTTTAATATTTTATAATATAGATTGATGATGCTTGAAGCTTTTCTGAATACTAATGTGTTGATGATGAAAACATGTATGATGTGGAAACAAAGCATAGCAATAAGAAGTAGAAACAAGAAGGTGTTCCTTAATAGCAATTTAGTGTTAGGTTATATAGTTAGGGAAGACCTCTTAATAACAATGTACAATCAGATCCTCTTAATACCAATGTATTACAATTTTTTGACATGATGTTATTGGATGAAATTGATTGTTTTGGTCCATATTTGTTTCCATATTTTTGTATTATGCATAAATGAGTATCGTAAAGACGGGTCGTAAATGTATATTGTAAATGGTTGCTGAAGTTTATGACATGCAAATGCATTTCATCTTCATTTATGACAGGGGCTTTAATGATACACAATGTGTGTCCTAAACTCGCATCGTAAGGTTATGACTAGCAAATGTGTATCATCTTCCTTTATGACAGGGCCTTCCTTGACACGCAATGTGTGTCGTAAACGTGTGTCATAAATGTGTGTCGTAATTGGGCATTGTAAATGCACGTCGTAAATAGATGACGCACAAAAGTGTGTCATCTCTCGTTATGACAGGGCCTTCCTTGACATGCATTTGCGCGTCGTCTGAGCGTTTTACGACACGCATTGCACGTTGTAAAAGGTTGTTTTTCTAGTAGTTTCTTATAGTTATTTTATACTAATTTGAAGGTTTTTAATTAATCTAGATGCTACTTGTGAGAAAATAGTGTTCTTGTTAAGTATTATCTAATGACGATGCAAATAGTAACTAATAGGACATGATCAATAAGTAAACATAGATGAAGAGAATGAAAAATCAATAGATGAAACAAAGTTTTACCAATTAATCGTGAATGAATCATGACATAGTTGTTTAATTGTAAGAGTTTAATCAACTTCTGGGACTATGGTTGTATTATGAGTAACTGTAGTTGTATAGAAAAGAGCAAAATATTTGGACCATTTTGCCCATGATAATAGTTGGACCATTTTTCCCCTATTCACTCTACGAACAGTTAAAAAACAGTGAATGTCATCCTACTTTTCATTTACTCATATTACATGTTCATTGTTATATAATGGCATCCTACTTTTCATTCAAATACAAATCAATTTTAAGTTAAATTATCAACTAAAAATTTCAAAGTATAATGAAAAAAATTAGAAGTTTAATGGTAAAACTTAGTAAAATGTCTGAATTTGAAAAAAATGGAAGTGTTATGTTATAATAAACAAACAAATGAAAGATTGTTTTCGTTTGTTGCATTGATCACCAAAAACACATATAACTTCATTAGCATATTACTTTCTTGATCCCAACTTTAACATCACCAAGTAAAACAGACATATATGCCCTTGATTTCATTAAAGCTACAAAAGCATTATAATCAGTCATTCAATTCAAGAATACAAAGTAAAGGGTAAAAAATAGACATATATGCCTTTGATTTCATTAAAGCTACAAAAGCATTCCCTTACAAAATCATATAAATACATATTATATCATGCTTTTCACTACAAGCATAATAAAAAGCATCTACATACAACATTTCTGAATCACCAATTTCCTAGCCATTTCATCGAATTTCATTTTAAAACTTATACAATCTGCATCTGCATCTGTCTTCATCTTGTACAAATTCAAATCATTTTCCAATATTGAAATCTTCACTTCCATTGAACTTGCTTATGGTTGTTCTTCATCTAACTTTGTCTTTTTTTCTTGGTTCACCATCATCAACCCATTTCCATAACTTACAAATTTTCATATTTGCATCCTTCATATTTTCAAAAAAATAGATTGCATAACCAAGAAATTATTTCGGACGTGGATATAAGAAGCTTTCAGATACACTTGTAGATCACTGATTTTGAAGAAGAAGAATAATAAGAAGCCATGGATGAAGGATGAAGCTATTCACATAGAGGATGGGGAGAGTCTTACCTTAGTTTGTTTCAATTAATATGGGTTTTGTGGATGAAAACATCCTATATGGAGTTTTATGCCAACTAAGAAGTCCACATGTAAAAAACAAATGCCATGTCAGCTAGTATACCACAAGTTATTACAAGGTTAGATAAGACCAAAAAGTAAACTTAAATGGTATTTTTTTAATGAATTCTTTAGTTTGTTGGCATTTTTTTAACATGATAGACTTCAAGTTGTTTTTGCACAAAATTGAAACTTAGTTACCCTTTTAAGTCATTTTCTCTACTTTAGTTACCTAAAGTCAAACTTGGTCAACCAATGTATACTCAACTTATGCCTCGTGTACATGGGATAGATTAGTACAACCAATGTACAAAAATTACGCTCAGCATACTTGAGCTGGTTCCATCCTTTCCATTAAGCACTTAATCCCTTACAGACTTTTCACCTAAACTCAGATCTAGCCTCAAAACATTGTATTAAGTCATAGAGTTTCACCTTTATGAATTTCCATGTCCAGGGAAGGTCCAAAAGCTAAAACCTTAACTTATTAACTCATTAAAACATTACAACTCTTGCATGGAAGGGATAGGAGGACCAAGATCATATTTTTATGGTTCCTAATAGATCTATAATGGATAAAGTTTCCAACTTTATCCATTAGAATGGTCCGAACAAACAATATCTAGTCTTTAATCCATAAAGGGAACAAAAGTGCATCTTTTTCAACTTAATCCATTAAGTCCAAGTCTCAAACCTTCAGATCTGAATAAATATGATGTTTAGATGGATAAAGTTTCCAACTATATCCATAACAAGGTCACAAACTTTCAAGATCTAAACTTTGTGTACTTAAAATGATAAAAAGCTCATAACACCCAAAACTAGCTATATTTAACAATTTCTTCATTAAGATTCAAACTTTATACCTCCAGAATAAAGATAAAGGTGAACAAGGTCTGCATCTACAAGATCCAATGCAACCAACGTTTTTTAATGAGTTCCTTCCTATCCAAGGTGCACCAAGAACACTCCATAGCACTTAAAAACACATTCTTTTTGCTCATAAGACTCAGACGAGGGTTAGGGTTTCAAGAGAGAGTGATAGAGAGGTGGAGGCTAAGACTGAAGTGGGATTAGGGAAGTTAAGGATCTTAAATAAGGCTCAAACCACAAAAATCGGGTTTGGGAACTTATCGCATACATCCATCGTACTCCTGGTACGCCCAGCATACTAGGGATGCCCTAGTATTCCCAACATACTCCCTATATGCCCAACGTACGTTGATTGCCGAAAAATCACCATAACTTCAAATGGTCGTAACTTCTTCGTTCCAACTCTGTTTTCAACGTTCTTTATAACCACAAAAAGGTGTTGAAGAGCTCTCCAATATTATCTAAATATATTGGGCTAAAAACTTCTTGAACAAAAATCCATATTTCATGCAAGAACCCAGCCTATGACTTTTCCCTTTTTACCCTTTGGCCCAAAACACAATTCAAGGATTAGATCTCTTAACCATCATTACGTCCTTAATTCCCAAAGATTTTACAATATTGACTTCCGGCCCACGACCTTGAAATAAGAAATGATGGGAAACAGGATGTTACAGTAGGTCTCAAATAGTGAGCTTTGGGGGTGTTTGGGCTGCTATGGGACACAACCCGCATGGTCAAGAACGCGACCCATGCAAAGGAATTAAAGTGCCCAACTCGACCAAAATCTGAACTTTAGTATTTTCCTTATAACGTTTCCATAAAGACTCATATTTATGTACGGTTTTTGCCTACGTTCATAATTTTCATAAGGAATGAGTTGAAGCAAAAAATTAGGAATGGAATATTTGAGGGTTATTTTGGTCATTTTGATTGACCTTTACTTACTTGTTATATAGGTGATGTTTGAGAGTGTTGCTAAAATGAAAAGAACTTGAAGAGAACTAGCTAGCCTTGTGTTGACATTTTTTTCCCACTTTGGGGTACATGGCAAAATGATTTTATGATAATGAAACACTAATGTTTAATATATGACATGTTTTGAGATGAAACTGTCAAATGTTTTAGAAAGGGTAATTTGAAAGAATGCCTTGAAGGTAAAAATATTTTTGAAAGCAAAGAATGTTTTGGAAGGTCGAATGTTTTGAAAATGTATTTGAAATGTTTTGAAATATAGATGCTTTACTTTTGAGATGATCATTTTGATACTAACATATGAAATGTGTAAAGCTTGGAAAGTAATGACAAGAAATGGAAAGTAATGTAAAGAAATGAAAAGAACTGGAAAATAATGAAAAGAAAATTGTCTGGGGCATGATGGCTCATAAGAGGTCTAGAGGAATCTATTGGGTGGTACCTACCTGTCGCGAAGTAGATGTCCTGTATGAATGATGCCTTGGTGGATTGATTTGTTCCTTCTGCCTTGGTCTTGGAAATGATGCCTTGGTGGATTGCTTTGTTCTTTCCACCTAGGTTTTGGAAATGATGCCATGGTGAGTTGATTTTATTGGGTTTTCTACGCATCAAATACACTCTAAAACTAGGCAGCGGGAAAATCAAAACAACGATATACCTAAGTGTACATGCAACTGTAAGGGTGAATATTGTTGTAATGAGTCAAAGTTTTGTGTCTTCGTATGTTTTGTTCTTCGTTCCTTATGTAATATATTTTTCTAAGGCATTGTATTCGAAGCTTAATGTTTAGTCCTTAGAATATTTTTTGTACGCTTTCCTCTCCTATAAATGGGAGTGTTTACTAGAATCATAGTAACGAAGTCTTTATAGAATATTTACTTGTACTCCGTAAAACTTGAAAAGCATAACAGAGCTGAATCAGAAATTATATTTACATCTGTGTTCTAATCTTGCAAACATCTGTTTGATCATTTGAAACTCTGTTTGATTTCATACTCGATTCTTTACTACTACAATTGGTATCAGAGCAGGAATCATATCTCTGATCTGATTTTCATCTTTTCTAAAGTTTTTAAATCAGTTGTCTGGTTAAAAATTTCCGCACTTTTGTGAAAAGTGAAAAATTGCATTAGATCTCTGTCTGTGACTCGATTCTGCCATTAAATCTTAGAATCGAGTGTTCTACTAGTGATTCCGACTTGAATCATATAGTTTGTTGTTAAATTCTCAAAGTTTTCTTCAAAATCTCTAAGTTTTTCTTCCATACATCAATGGCGTCTTTCAATTTGAATCCAATAACTTCATTCTCTCATCTTCTAGGATCATCCACTAAAATTCCTATGCTAATTCCTGAATATTACGATCAATGGGCTGATCGTATGCAGGACTATCTTAATGGTTTGGATGAAGAGCTATGGAACTGTATTTCTGGTGATTGCAATCCACCATCAAATGTTCAACCAATTGGTGCATCGTCTGGAAATTTCGAGGCTGAGAATCAATCTGATCGTCTTAAAAAATTGTAGAAAAGATGCATGAGAGAGCTGAGAGGGGCTTTGCCTCCTGTTGTTTACAACTACGTAAGAAGTTGTACAACAACAAAGGAAATCTGGAACAATCTCAAGGAGAAATTTCAGGGAAGTGAGAAGACAAAAGTTAACTCTGTGAAGCAATGCTTGGTGTAACTGAAGGACTTCAGACAAAAAGATGGTGAAACGATTGAATTTTATTACGATCGTCTTAATGAACTGATCTATCGATGCAATCGATATGGTATCACCAGATCAGCCATGGAGTTCAATCTAATTTTTGTTATGGGCTTCATAAAGAGTGGCGTAGTGTGAGCATGATGATTAAGAATCAACAGAGCTTTGATACGTCAACCTTGAATGATTTGTACAATCAAATGAAGACTCATGAAAGCGAAGTGAATGAAATAGCTGAAGAATCGAAGGTAAGTTTGGGAGGTCCACTAGCGTTGGTTTTGAAGATCTCTGAAAAGGAAGCTGAGAAAGATGTTTCGGATGAAGATGAAGGGTTCATCATGAACTCAGATGATTAAACAATTGCTTTCTATTCAAACAATAGCGTGAAAAAGTTCTTCAAAAAGCCTTTCAATTCGAAGGCAAAGTTTTCTGAGACAAAAGTGAATTTTGTGAGTAAAAATGTTGGGGATGAGAAAAAGAAAGTAGAGATGAAAGATTTGAAGCCTGTTGAGGGAAAAACAGAGAAGAAATTAAAGGGAAATGCTGGGATTGATTGTCATTATTGCAATGGTGCTAATCACCTTGCGAATGATTATACGCTTCGAAAGAAGGATGAAAAGAAGAATAAGACGAAGGATGAAACGTACTATGTGGAGAAGCTGGAGGAGTTGCATGCGAAGGCAAAGAATCTCTCATTGGTTGCTCATGGTGAACAAGACGAAGATGGAACTTCTCAAATCTGGTCATCTGGATCAGATGATGAAGAGATGAGACATCCGACACATGGAGCAATGTATGCAAAGCTAGAAGAAGATTCAGATGAGGAAACATACGAAGTTCATGGGAGATGCTTCGTATCGAAAGCAGCTGACAAATCTCCATTGACTACAAAGGTGCATTCTTGAATCTTTTAATATTCCAGTACATGCTTATAATTCAGAATTAATCTCCTTTGATGAAACTGTTACTTATTTTGATTCAATAGTGATATCTGCTAGCAACGAGGCTAAGAAGCTGTCTGATCAGTTGTTAGAGACACAGAAGAGACTAGATTCAAAAATTGCTAGAATAGAGTGTTTAGAACTTCAAATCACTAATATCATGGTTGATAGAGATAACTTGTCTAGTGATTCAAAACAGTTGTTAGCCCAGAGGAACATCTATTGTAATTCGGCTAAACGATTGTATGGAAAATTACCTGAACTACATCATTCATGCAAAATCAGCAAAGAACAACATAGAAAATTACTGCCTTTTCTAGCTTACGAAAGAGCTATAGTAGATAATATTTCGTATGATTGTGAAAAAGAAACTGTTGATTTTAACAAAGTTCCTGATGATAGATATAAATATGGAATAGTTAAAGTAGATGAATATCTAGATTCAAATGAATTGGTTAACATTGTAAATGAAACTTTGACTAAGTCTGAACAAGTTAACATCTTGAAAAAGACTGAGAATTCAACATCTGGTCATCAATCTAATTTTGCTGATATCGAGGATAATTCCGATAATATTAGCGAAATAAGTGATCTTGAGGATGTTGATTGTTCTCAGTTGTCTATTATAAATGTTGCATCATCATTCAAAGGAAAAGAAAAAGTTAAGGAATTGTTGGTTGAAATTGACACTGATCAACCATCAAGTTCAAAAGTTTGTGACGAGAACTTCGTAGAAGTCAAAGACAGTCAAACCAATGATAGTGATGATGAAAAAGAAGAGAAAAAAACAAAGAAAAAGGAAGTTTTTAAAGAAATAGAAACTCCTCGTATAGTTGTTGATCAAGTGTATGGAGATACACAACAGTTCGAAAAAGTGCTAACTGAGAAAGGGGCTCATTTCCTAGAAACGAATACTGTGGTTTACCCAATTTTCAAGTGTTCTGATGTTGTTGTTTTTCCGAACCAAGTCTTTGTGACAACTGGAAATGTTGAAAATATTAAACCAGAATTCAAGAAAATGGTGGAACAAGATAACACAAAATCATCCGAAGAAGGGTTTCTTTGCAAATCATAGCACAACTAAAAACAATTTAACCAATAATTCGTATGTTTTTCAAAGAAAAAACCAAAGAGAAAATGGGTTGAAAAATCTAAAGTTGAAAATGAACTCATTCAGCCTTTGGTTGAGGAATTTAAACAAGGATCAAAACTTAATTCTAAGGAATTCAAGGAGCAACTTGTCAAATTTCAAAAGCAAATAACATTTCAAAAAGACAAGCAAGAAAGAAACTCTTTTGGCAAACAATTGAAAATCAGAAATTGAAACATGAGAAATCAAAACTAGTTCAGTATATGAGTTCAGAACGTTTTTCAGACAAAAAGAAGATTTTTAATCAAATAAACCAAAGAGGGTCTGATTCTAAATCACGAAAACTTGTTTACAAAGTGAAAACATCTCAAAAGATTTCGAATGAGTCAACACCTAATGTTTCAACTAAATTCTCAGAAAAATCGAATACTCCAAAGATTTTTTCTCAAAGACAACATTTTAAAACCACTATGAATACTTCTTATGCTGAATCTTTTCTAACTAAACCAAAAGTTGATTTTATTCCTCAAAAACCAAATTTTCCTAATCATATGAAGAAACAAACATTAAAGGCTTCGCATGCAAAAGGCATAACTTCAAGGAAAAATATAGATCATTGGCTCGAAGGACGAGGCAAAGTTTATCAGTCTAGCAAATTTTCAGAAGAACAAATCAAAGAAGCTTATGAAAAGTATGTCAATACGTCTTCAAATGGAAGTTCTTCATCAAAAGATTCGAATATTTCAATCAAAGCTTGGCGACCAGCCACAAAACCGAAGATAGTTCAGTCACAATCTCAGAATGCGAAAGGTAAAATCAGTGGACATTCGAAACCAAAAAAATCTTATGTTTTAATTCCTTCGAATGATAATGTAGACATAGTTGATAGTCTCAAGACTAAATTTTGTGACTAGGTCAAACATTCTTCATATAATTCTTTGTTGACATCTAATTTCCAAGGACCCAAAAAGCCTTGGGTACCTAAATTTTTTCAATGATTGCAGGTACTTTGTGACGAGCAATACGATAATAAATGGTACATTGACAGTGGTTGCTCTCGTCACATGATTGGGAAAAAGGAGAATCTTCGAGATTTTCGAGGCTTGAAGAATGTAGGAGTTGTTAAATTTGGAAACAATCAGAAGTGCGAAGTAAAAGGATATGGAAAAATCACGAATGGTAAATTCACAGTAAATCGAGTGGCGTATGTTGAAGGTTTGCAACATAACTTGATAAGTGTCTCTCAACTTGTTGTCAACACTGGCAATCAAGTGCTTTTTAACGAAGAGAGAAGTATCATTTCGAATGTTGATACTAAATAAGTTTTGGTTAAATCCAAGAGGAAGGGTGATATGTTTACATTAGATATCAATCCAATTGTAGGCAAACCTGTTGTTTGTCTTCTTTCGAAAGCCACATCAGATCTAAGTTGGTTATGGCATCGACGACTTTCACATCTTAACTTTCGAAACATCAATAAACTTGTTGTTCAAGATTTTGTAAGAGGTTTTCCTGTACTTAAATTTGATAATGATTCTTTATGTGCAGCTTGTGAAGTTGGCAAGCAACATAAACAAGGTCATCCAATCACTATTGATTCGAAGATTGCCGAAGCACTGGAGCTTTTACATATTGATTTATGTGGTCCTTCGATACTTTCAACACTAAATCATAAACGGTATATCTTAGTTATTGTTGATGATTTTTCAAGATTTACGTGGGTTTATTTTCTCAGGCTTAAATCCGAAGTTGCTCAAATCATGATTGACTATATCAAACAAATGGAAACAACTCTGAAAAAGACGGTTCGAAGGACAAAGAGTGATCATGGAACTGAGTTTAAGAACAATGTTCTTGATTCATTTTTGGTGGATAAAGGCATTTCGCATAATTTCTCATCTCCATATACACCACAACAAAATGGTGTCGTTGAACGAAGGAATAGATCTTTATGAGAAGCTTCACAAACAATGTTGGCCTATGCGAATCTTCCATAATATCTTTGGGCAGAAGCAATTTCAACTGCATGTTTTACTCATAATCGATCTTTCATTCATCGACGTTTTAATATTACTCCTTATGAAATCATCAATAACAGAAAACCTAATGTGAAATTTTTCCATGTCTTCGGATGCAGGTGCTTTATTATGAATCTAAAGGATAATCTTTCGAAACTCCAAGCAAAAGCTGATGAAGGGATTTTCCTTGGATATTCGCATAATTTAGTTGCCTATCGTATGCTAAACAAACGAACTCAAAAAGTGGAAGAAACATTTAATCTTACTTTTGATGATTATTATATTAAACAATCTGATAAGCAATTTGAAAATCATTCCATAATGCAAGAAAATCAAACGGAATCTGAAAATATACAATCATTGGATATTGATTATGATTTGATTTTTGGAAATTTAGATTATGCGGCGAATGCTGAGTGTAATGCTCTATACAATCATGTCAATGAAGTTTCAAAACTAGTTGATGATTCAACATCATCTCCTCAAGCAATGACCGAAAGTATGCATGATGATCTAGTGGAGGGGGGAGCACTCGGATTCGAACAGTCTACTTGAGGGGGAGCATTCTTTCAAGGGGGAGAATGAAAGAGCATGTGATGATGTTGAGGGGGAGCAAATAAATGATCATATTGAGGGGGAGTTAAATCAAAATGATGAAACTTTTCATGATATTAATGATGTGTGTTCGATTGCAGGATCTAAAAACGAAGAAGTGTACGAAGATGCACCTTTGGACTTTGATCCAACTTATCCACCAATAGACAAATGGACAAAAGATCATCCGAAGGAGCAAATAATTGGAAATCCACAAGAAGGAGTTTTAACGAGAGCTCAAATTCGTGCGAAGAATGAGGTTTTAAATACTAATAAAGAATTTTTTATGTTCAACGTTTTTATCTCTAAAATTGAACCAAAAACAGTTAAGATTGCAATGGAACACTTAGATTGGGTTGTTGCAATGCAATCTGAATTGCCTGAATTTGAACGAAATAAGGTTTGGCGATTAATTCCTAAACGTGAAGATGTTTCAATTGTCGGATTAAAATGGATTTATAAAAATAAAACCGACAAAGATGGAAATATCATTCGAAACAAAGCCAGACATGTTGTAAAGGGTTATTCACAACAAGAAGGAATTGATTACTAGAAACTTTTGCTCTTGTTACAAGACTCGAGGCAGTTTGTATATTCTTGGCTTATGCAGCTCACAAAGATTTTGATGTATATCAAATGGATGTAAAGTGTGGATTTTTGAATGGAGAACTCGAAGAAACAATGTATGTTGAACAGCCTCCAGGTTTTGTAAACGAAGATCATCCTGGTTATGTTTATATTTTAGATAAAGCAGTTTATGGTTTGAAACAAGCACCACGAGCCTGGTATGCAACTCTTACTTTGTTTTTGAAGCAATCTAAATTTAAACAAGGATCAGTTGACCCCACATTATTTCGTAAGAAAGTTGGGAATCATCTAATGCTTGTTCAAATTTATGTTGATGATATTATTTTTGGCTCAACTGACTCTGCTTTGTCTAAAGAATTCGAAGATCTGATGAAGAGTAAGTTCGAAATGAGCATGATGGGAAAAACTAACAATTTTCTTGGTTTAAACATTTGTCCAAACAGAGAAGGAATTTTCATAAATCAAGAAAAATACACGAAGAATCTGCTCGAAAAGTTTAGATTAGTGAATAGTAAGAAATTACGCATTCCAATGGCAACTGGCATTAAACTCACTCCTTCGTTAGATAAACCTTCCGTTGATATTACTCTATACAGAAGCATGATTGGATCTTTACTCTATTTGACTGCAAGTAGACCTGATATCATGTTTTCTATTTGTAATTGTGCCAGGTATCAATCAAATCTTAGAGAACCACATCTAACTGCTATAAATAATATCTTTCGTTATCTCAAAGGAACATCTTCGCATGGATTGTGGTATCCTTCGAATACTAGGTTTTTCATACAAGCATATTCGGATGCCGATTTGGGAGGGTGTAATCTGGACAGGAAAAGTACAAGTGTTGGTTGTCAATTACTTGATGGTAAATTGGTAAGTTGGCGATCGAAAAAGTAGACATGTGTTTCTATCTCAACGGCCGAAGCTAAATATGTTGCTGTTGCTGCTTGCACATCACAGATAATTTGGATTCTAATTCAATTACGTGATTATGCAATTAATATGAAAAAGATTCCTTTATACTGTGATTCACAAAGTGCAATAAGAATTTGTCATAGTCCTGTGCAGTATTCGAAGACCAAACATATTGCTCTTCGTTATCACTTCATAAAAGATCATGTAGAAGATGGGAATATTGAAGTTAATTTTGTGAAAACTACTGATCAATTGGCTGATATTTTCACGAAAGCATTGGATGAAAAATCATTTGTGAGGATTCTGTAAGGACTTGGAATGGTTGATGGTAATTCAATTTCATACGAAAAAGAAGTTTGAAGGTTCTTAGACACGTCATCAACAGATAAGGTTACTGTTCATATATCATTCTTCGGATGCTTCGTATACATATGTTTGATATTTTTTTTCAAAGATCTACAACAAGTAACTTTTGTGAGTTTTGTTTTTGTTCTTTACTTTCGAAAACACAAAAACGTCAAAAAGATTTTCATTTTATTTTGTTCTTTATTTTCGAAAAATCAAAAACAACAAAAAGATTTTTTTTTCTTTTAAGTACTTTGTAGTAGCTTTTCTTGAAGGATGAGGTGGCAAATGTTCGAAGATTCTAGGATCAGGTATCAATTTCTAAACTTTGAATTTCAAATGTTTAAAAACTAGTTAAGATGTCCCTAGAAGCATGCTGTTGTATGTTGACCAAAGCCTCGAATTGATTCAATGTTCGAAAGCCTTAATGAAATTATTCATACGAAGATTTCTTCCCAATAAGGCTTACATTCACATTAATCCAATGAGCTACCTTACTCTTCTCAACTGAGTTAAGAGTTTTCTGTTTGGTCCAATATAACAGAGGTACATTCTTTCTAAGGAACAAATCTTTTTCATCCTAAAATCTTTACACTTGCACTCAAAAAGACATATCCAAGAGGTTTCTGATCAGAACAAATCGAAATCTAGATATATCACAAATCTGTGTTTATGATCAGACATCATGAGACTGTGATGAAAGTGAAACCCAAATTTCTTTCCAATTTAAGGAATTGACAGGGAATTATATTCCAGATTTTACGAAACTTTTGTTTCAGTACCAATCTTCGAAACTCAAAATCATATTCATTTCGTATGAGTGGTCTTGATCAAATTTTCGAAACCCACGAAGTTTGTTACCCATCAAGATCCAGCTTTAATGTTGTCATTAATATGATTTCTGTGTGAGTTTACTTCGTATCCCAAAGTCACTCCAAATATTTTCCAAAGCACACTTGTCACTGGCTACACTGGCCAAACAAGTAATTTCTGTTACAATTACTCACCTTTTGTTAAGGCTGATATGTAATGAAATTGTTTTTAGCCGCCCATGTAACCTTTCAAAAGATGCCCTTCGAAAGTTATCTACAAGTTTTCGATTGTATTTCACGGGAACATACACAAGTTGTTGATTATCTCTCTTGATAATTAACGAAGCAACCTTTGCCTGGGGTTTAACTGCCTTCGTGTCAAATTTATTTTTGACATCATAAATATCCAAATTTTTTTAATTTGCTTCTGATCTTAATTCTTTGACACAATGCACACACAAAATCTTTGAGGTTCTGAGTAATACCAACTTAGGCTGACGATTTCAAAACTCTGGCAAATGGCTTTACTTCGAAACCCAAAAGTAAAAGAGCCTAACCTCCATCCGAAGGGTTCTGACGGTTACAATTCCATTGGGTCAATAAATACAGGCTGTTTGAGGAGACGTTTTGTATTCCTTTCGGTTTTCAAGGCGATGTGACAGTTACTTTTTGAAGCATGTTAACTTTATCATCATCATGATGCACTTTTCTCAGTGTCACATCAGCATGCATTCAATGCACATCTCGCTTTGATTTCAAATTTCAGAGTCACATATAAAAGGGGATACAAGGGGTATTAATCAGTTTACGCTTTCTTCATCTCAAATACTCTCTTCAAATCAAATTCTCTCTGTTCATCATCTTCTTTAAAACCCTAAAAATGGGGAATGTTGAAAATGTTACGGCTGAACCTTCACACACCACAAATGATGTTACTTCGTTGCCAATCATGAAAATCCAAGGAACTAATTATCAGGTGGAATCTAATGTGTCATTGTATCCGGAAGAACTTAAGATGCTGATCGTTGCTCTGCAAAACTCCGTCCTGTCAAAAGCAATGTTCAACTCTTTTTTTGTTCCTCTCTCCTGGTTATCACAAGCAGGATCAACCGCCACATATTCAAAGGGATTGGATGCAATTACATTTAACCTAATCAATGACAAAAAGGTTAGATTGACCCAAAATCTTTTTTTGTAAAACTCTCGATATCCCAAATTCTCCACCATATGTGTCTTTCACATTTCCACAAATAGTCCATATGTTAAATGAAATGGGACATCAACCACAGTTAACCAAAATCAGTGATTTCAAGAAATCGGGTCTTCCCGATGTATGGAATTTTCTTTTTGGAATTTTTCTCCGTTGCTTGACTGGCAGAACGGTGGGTCTTGATAAGGGAAGAATGGAGGTATACGCCATGGTAGCAAGACCGTATTATAATCTTCAAGCGGACTATTCAACTCAATTGTGGAAGGAATTTCAAAAGAGTATCGAGAACACGAATGCTATTCAGGGCATTTCGTGTACTAGGTACTGGAGCTTGATTTTACAATATTTCTATGATAAAGAAGGGATCTTAGCACCAGCTGATGAGGAGAAAGCTATCTTTCACACATATCATTGTTCAAAGGATGAAACGAATGATTTGGATGAGTTTCCGTTTGCAGCTCGTATTCCCGATGCGGTGCTAAAGAGAATTGATCCTTCGAATCCAGTTTTGGTTTCTTACTTAGCAACTATCGATACTTCTATGGAAACCGGGATTCTTCTACCACAGAAATCTGAGAAGAAATCAAAGAAAACAAAGAAAACTGATGTTGGATCTTCGGATATCAAAGTCAAGCCCTCAAAGAAAACGAAGCAGCTTCCTGTGATTGAACCTAAGCCAATTCAGCTAGAGCCTATTATTCCTGATACCTAGGTCACTGAAACAAAAGTAATTCCTTCGAAGACTGGTGTATTCAGACGCATTAAGATGAAGTACAAGAACAGGCGAAGGTCATCAGGTACGAAGGAGGTTCGTAAACCACAAGTTTCTCATCAAGGGGTGATTTTTCGGGAAGTTCCTGCTCCTGTTTCTCCATCAACAAAGAAGAGAATGGTTGTTGACATGGCCAAACATATTTCTCAGAAGAAGAGGAAAAAGTTGATTATTTCTTCTGATTCAACAGCTGATGACACAGAAGTTATTCCTGAGATTCCCGAAGCAGATCTTATTCTTGACTCTTTTAAAGTTGATACTTCAGTGACACAACCACCCGAAGTTTCGATAGCCAAGACAGTTACTGTGGAGGCTCAAACTTCATACATCACTGTAAACATATCTGATATGGATACAAATGTCATCGTGGGTGAGGATACTTCGAATACTGCAGCTCAAGGTATCACTTCGACTATTGTTTCAGATTCTTTCATTTCGCTACCTCCGTAGATTACTCCTATTGTTCCAACAACATCTACCACAGATTCCACCACATTTACTCATATTATTTCACATCCCTTCACCACTCTCTTTTCTTCACAATCTATTGATCCACCAACCACTACCTCTCCATTGAAAGATTCCTTCGTAGAAACTGAAATTGAATCCGAAGGGTTTGGAGGCACTTTTGACAACCTTGTGTTTGAAGAAGAGGAAACTAATTTCCTGGACCATATGCTAATGACGATGAAACAATTTAAGATTTTGAATACAAAGCTTAACTCCATTATTCAATCTCAAGTTGACATTGGGGGAGGTCATGTTGTGTCAAGCCTGGAAATTGATGGAATGTTGTCCTTACTCGAAGGAAGGTTGACTACCAAAGTTTCCGCAATGATTAAAGAATTTGAGTCCAGGTTGATGGAAAAGATTGATCTGTCTTATCAAAACAATGAGTCAAGGATAACTTCTGTGAAGTCTGATTTCTCATCAAATTTAAAAGATTTAAAGGTGGTAGCCAAAGAACAACATGTGCTCTTCGTTCCAAACATGAAAAAGTGAGAACGTAGTGATAAGCTAATTGAAATAACCGAAATCCATCATATTTTAAGATCACCACTTAATAATCACCAAATCAAATTAAAACTTATACTGCTTAAAGTTCTCGGGTTATAAAACAAACCAAACTAAGAGTGTTTAAGCCAACTTACTTGTAGATTTAATGCCTTTCGACTTTGTCTGACTGTCAGACTTGGTCAATGACATTGGCTTAGGAATGAGTCAACAAGATTATCTTTCGATACGACATATTAACTATGATGTCTTTATATTTGACTCACTATCAAATGTGTTGGTATTTACTGAGTATGTGTAATGTGAGCTTGTATGACTTGGGATCCATACTCGAGGTAAGTTCACCCAAAGTCACAAGAAATTTCATAAGGAGCATCAATGATTGAATTTCAACAAAGATGTCACTAATGAATCTCTTTCAACTATATTGTCCACTTTGCAATTTAACAAACTGAAATATACTCTAAGTATGTTAAATCTACTATGGTGTATTACCCGGTACTCTTTCAAGCTAATATATCACCAGTCAGTAAAAGCATGAATTTTGACTACGAACGGAATTGCCTTTATTAGTGCGGAACTTCTCATCAATGTAACTCTTACAATGATCTCTTCTATACTATCAAGATCATCTCTTATGTCCTCCAAGGACACTTAAGAATGTTCTTGATCTTGATTCGTTCATTCTCATCAAATTGATCTAATCAAACTTGTCATGCACAAGGCATACGATTCATCAGATCTTGTACATGTCATGGCATATATGATCGATCCCATAGTAGAAGCATGTGGGACACGACTCATAACCTCTAGTAGAACTAGGACATTAGCATCGCTCAATGTCATGCCCTATTTCATGTACTTTGGCTTAATCAAACGAATCACTTTGATCTATCTCCAAAGACCCTTATTATGTACGTGTTTTGTATCTCCCATGTATATCATAGAAAAGAAATTCCCATACCAAGCCAAGCTTTTACACTTTCTAAGTTAGAATATAGTTTCCTATGAATCATACATTATCTATGTACAATACAAGGATGACTATAGTGCTCCCACTAGCACTGACATATATATCGCTTATCTAAGTTTCTCGAAATTCAAACTCCTTGAAAATTATCATTGAAACAAAGAATCCAATTACTCCCACTGAGTTCGACATGTATATGGCTTATCTTTATTTCTTAAAATTCAAACTCTTTGAACTTTCTCATTGAAATAATGATCTATATTGTGAGATGCTTATTTCGGTCCATAAATGAACTTGTTAAGCTTACACATCCTTCATAACCTATCTTGGTTTGATTATGTGTTTGTTCCTATCCATGATTGTCTCTACTTGAAGATCCACTTGCACCTAAGGGTTAAGGTCAGGTGCTTGATCTACCAAGTTTTCACATACATAGACTGAATCTCGCACTCCATGTCCTCCTTCCATATTGTAGCCTTTAGGGCCTACCATAGCTTCCGATAGCTGGTATACTCTGATTTCTCCATACCAGTGACTCATTTACCTTATCAATATAAACTCTTATATAAATAGGTTCATGTTCATGATGTCTTCTATCAGATCTAAAAGGAAAAATGGAAATATGTCAGTTTCCTTAATAGCTCTTTCAAATCCAAATTGACTGTTATGTCCAACTTTAGGCTCTTCGTTGGTTGACTCTCGAATCTTATCAAGAGCAATGTGGCTCCCACTAGCTCTTTTGGAAATCAACTCCCTCTCTTGGAAGACTAACCTTCGAGCAACATACACTTTCTTCTCAGATGGGTTTTTAAACAATTATCCAAAATTCTTGATGCGCTCTCCAACGAGTTAACACATCTCTATTTAAAGTTCTAGATTGTCAAGCACTTCACGACGAGTGTAGGCCTCATAATCGTAGAATTCCATATATGGTAGTGAGGATAGAATCCCATTTCACATATCATAAAGTGTTTCAAGAACCTACTTAGTTGGCACAAGACCAAAGGACTTCTTGTAACACTATTCATGGTACAATCCACAAATTGTTAGAAAACATAGCGCGACTCATCTAGCAAAAAATTAATTAATGATTTGTTTCTCTATCCAACTAACACTTCCTAGTGGTAGTGTTTTGGGCGGAGATAGATCGTGAAACTCTTTCACAATCACTTAGATGATCGATAAGGTTTTGGACTGAGATACTCACTATGAGTGTCTCATCCTATTGCCCAGTTGATTCTTCACTTTATGAGAGCTCTGAACATCTGAAAGGTTCCAGAATCACATTCATACGAAGTTGGTCTTACCACGTATCGTGGTTGATCTGAACTGTTAATTAGTGCAAACTAATTCCAACAGATATTGATATGTTCATCATCTATCTTGATAAACAAGATTTACATTTATCATAAGACTGGAGGTCAAATGATAACCAAAATCCGATCCAACTGGACACTTGGTAATGCATTTCTCATTTATGTATCCAAGACTATGATTCCACAAATACATTTCACCCACACCTTTGGATGTCTTTGAATAAGTACATATTGTGATTAATCTGAACGATCCATTCACAATTATACACCTTATTCAAATATTTTAATCAACTTTGAACTATTGTTACTATACTAGCTTCATAGATTTCATGACTTTCTTTTAACATGTTAGAATGAACTATCTCATGAATCATAGTACAAACAATTTCAAATATAATGCCATAGACTAAACATTCGAAAAGAGTTGTCTTTTGATCCTATGAATGTAGCAAGGGCTTGGCATTCATGATCAAATTACCTTCTCCATGTTTTAGTCTTCTTAATTCATTTTAGTCACTGCACATTCTTGCAAATGTCAGTACTTAATCCTTAGTAAAACACTCAAGGTTTAGAAGCAATGTTTTGATGGCATTATAAATCCATATATTTGATTGAACACCAAACATCGGAGAACTAGTTATCTTTTGATCCTATGGAAAGTAGCATGGGCCCGTGATCCACAATCAAATTTAACTTCTTCATGTTCCAATGCTTTCACCTCAAATATACATTTAGGCAAGTTTGCTTTCTTAGTCCTTTTCTCGTTATGGAAATGAATTGCTGTCAGAACATGTCTCATAATAAGCCTTCCTTTGTCTTAGGTATTTGGGCCTAGATTAGATATACTAATCGCCTTTTAAACCATAGGCAATTGGCTTTCTTCTTCTTGATACTTCTACTCATGATAGCAAAATATGGGAGTGTTTTGAAGTATGAGTTTCTATCATTGGCCTTGTTAGTTCCAAAAGGAAACCTCAACATGTTACACAACTCCTTAATGGATATTCCAAGTTGTTCATATCAAAATCAAATTGAATTGATTATATGTACATATCAGCTAGATGACTAACCCTAGTAAACTTCTAACTCAAGGAAGTTCCATTTTACTTCAATATGTCAATTTACAACGTATATTTGAAAATTGCTCTTTCTAACAATTTAGAATGCAATGTTTGAAGTAACCTAGGAAGAGCTTTAACAAAGGAATGATCTTTCCTTTCGTTTATGAGAACTATTCCCACACTACGAATTGACAAGATTGATCATCCTTATAGCTAATCCTCTCAAAGGTTTATAGCAGTAGATGTTAGTGGATAAGATTATAGACATCATTCAATAAAATTCCATTAGAGTTTGTTTTACTTATCCTTAGAAAATAATCACCCAAATTAAAATTATTTTAGAAGGCTAGGATCCATATTTGGCTCCATGATGTGTAAAGGGATGCCGTAAACACACCATGAAGTTATTTAGGTAGGTAAAACCCTTTGCCAATTTCGCTCACTACGAAATTCCTAGATCTTTGAGATTCATTGACTATCAATGGCAGGTTAATCTCGGATTATGTCCATCTCAAATTCAATGACGTGGTCACCGCGGATCACAGAACAGATGGTGTGTTGGGTAGCGTAGGACTTATTTTGTATTGCGTCATTGGGCTCGGTTTATAGTCCAATGTTTTGCACTCCGGTTTGGGCCTGTCCAACCGTGAGCATGTAGGGTTTACTATATAATAATGTGCTTGCATGCATATTAGGTTAACGATCTAGAAGACGATAGTATTACGATAACATTACATATTTCTTTATCGTTCTTGTAAACCCTTTAATCCTCTACAGTTGATGTTCTTTATCGAGCTCTTCTGAGGATTGTTTTATAATCATTCGACATTGTTCGATCCATTCTTGAGTTGTTTACTGTTTTCGTGTTCTTGCTGTTTACTCTTTATTTTACATGTTTAAGATCTAATCGATCTTCAAGTTAGTTTTTAACTTATCAATTGGTATCAGAGCAGGAGGCTGTGTAATCGATACACTTCTTTTCTGTGAAAAAGGTTTCGATTAGGGTTATTCCGCAATTACTGATATTTATTGAGCCGTCATCTCATTATTGACATATCTCGATATTTATTGTTTTGCCCTAATTTGATTTATTACAAGTCTGATCTTTGAACAGGTTATTCGATCATTATGGACGAGTCGCAATCGAATCCCATCAATATTTCGAACAGCATTGGATCAACAACGAAGATTCCCATCCTGTACACCCATGATTATGAAGTCTGGGCGCATCACTTTGAAGATTATGTTATAGGATCTGAGGATAATGGATACCTCATCTGGGAAGCAATCATTAATGGACCATTTTCTCATTCTGCAACTTCAAGGATTATTAAAACTCAAAAGGAGTATAACGATCTTCTGAAAGATGTTAAAGATATTGCGCAAGATGAAAAAGATTAATTTCAGTGCAATATCAAGGCATTAAGATTGATCAGATTCGCCCTTCAATCCGACACTTTCAGGCTGGTAAGTTCATGCACGACGGCAAAAGAAATATGGGACAGGTTACGTGAACTATACTCTACAGACGAAGATCTAGAACATTCCATTCAAACATTACTCTTGTTTGAGTTTGGTGAATTCAGGCAAGGAACTGAAGAAACCATGACCCAAACGTTTGATCGCTTCAATCATCTTCTTAGCAAGATGATCAAACATGACATCGAAAGGAAGCTTATTGAGCAGAAGGTTACGTTCTTAAATGGTCTAAGATCAGAGTGGAGAGCAGTCGTGTCCACAGTTAAAGCCCACGAGCAATTTAAATCATATTCCTTGGCGAAACTGGTGGGCATTCTCAAATCTCAGGAGAAGATTGTGTTGCAGGAAAAGAATGTGGTTTCAAGCCTAGGTTCGTTGGCTCTTCTGTCCAAAAGTAAGGCTATGATGGAGGACGAAGACCTCAACTTGGAAGATTATGACCTCACGTCTGAGGATTATGCTATGATGGTATCTAACCCCAAGAGGTTCATCAAGAAGAGATTTCCCTCCAACAAAAATCGAAACTGGCAGGGGAGTTATAGTTCTGAAAAGATTAAAGATGAACCGAAGGTTGAAGAGTCTAAGAAGGAACCGAAGGCAGAAGGTGATTCTGGAGTAAGCTGTTACTATTGTGGTGGAAAGAACCACTATGCAAAGGATTGTGTCCTTAAAAAGATGGCTGAAAAGGATGAGGAAGCTTTGCTGCAGAAAAAGCTTGATGAGATAAGAAAGAAGAAATCTATCGTTAACCCTTCTATGAACGCTCTAATTGTGCAGGGTTCGGTTGCTGATCACGAGTTTGGTGGCGTGGAGGTTTGGTCAACCGACTCTGAAGACGATGAAGTGAAGAAGCCTTCTCATGGAAAGGCCTGTGTGGCTAAAGAAGAAAGCAGTGGAGGAAGGTGCTTGATGGTGTCCGACGTATCTCAGATGAGGGGATACAACACTGATGGTGGGAGTAATGAACCGAAGGAACAACAAGATATGTGCTTTACAGCTAAGCCGCTCAGCGTGCAGTTTAATGAGCTCAACGAACTGATCAAGAAGGTACAATCCATCTTTGTCTCATTTAAAGTCCCACAAAGCTCATATGAAAAAGAACTAAAAAGTGTTAGTTCAAGAATCTCTCATTTAGATAGTAGTTTAACTCAAACTCGAGTCACCAATTCTAACCTAACTGACCAATTAAGCAGGGTGTCTTCGAAGAGTGAGGAACGGCACATGTGGATCGAACTAAAGGAGTCGGAATTAATCAAAACAAAAGATGAAAACATTTATTTACAAAGAGACAATTTAAAGTTGTTGAAACAGCGAAATGTTTTTTGTTTGATTGCCAAACGTCTTTACACTAATATTACTCAGCTTCATTTGGATTGTGAAATAGGACAAAAGATTCATCGCATGATTTTACCCTTTCTTGAGTTTAAGGAGGATGAAATTGATGCTGAAGCGTATAATTATGAGAGTGTTATTTCATCTGAGGACGTTAATCCGACGTACATGTATGGAATGGACAAAATAGAATCTTTCATTAAATCCAAGGACCATAAGGACATGCTTAAAAACCTTTTGGATGAAAATGATAAACTGAAACTGAGAACCGAAACCATACAAAAATTTGATTCTTTAAACGCCAACTTGAGCTCAAAAAATAAAATTGATGTTGAAAATGCATCTGAGCTTAATGAGGACGATAATATGAGTGAAATTTATGTAGAGGATACGGTTGATTGTTCAGAATTTGTAAAAAGCGAACCTGAAAACCGCAATCAGGTAGCGTAGGACTTATTTTGTATTGCGTCATTGGTCTCGGTTTATAGTCCAATGTTTTGCACTCCGGTTTGGGCCTGTCCAACCGTGAGCATGTAGGGTTTACTATATAATAATGTGCTTGCATGCATATTAGATTAACGATCTAGAAGACGATAGTATTACGATAACATTACAGATTTCTTTATCGTTCTTGTAAACCCTTTAATCCTCTACAGTTGATGTTCTTTATCGAGCTCTTCTGAGGATTGTTTTATAATCATTCGACATTGTTCGATCCATTCTTGAGTTGTTTACTGTTTTCGTGTTCTTGCTGTTTACTCTTTATTTTACGTGTTTAAGATCTAATCGATCTTCAAGTTAGTTTTTAACTTATCATGGTGATTTGACCATACAAAATCGCGTGGTCCCCGACTCAAGTTACGTTTGAGATTTGCGAGTTCCACATCATTCTCTACCTATACTCTCAAATTGACGTGTCGGTTAACCACACGAGCTCCATCAACAAGTTATAAAGAGAATGTGCAACTTTTATGGATAACATAAGATTCACATTAAGTAGATTGAGAATTAACCTTGAAAAATCGCATGGTCCCAGGCTCAAGTTACGCTTGAGATTCACGAGTTCCATATCATTCTCAACTATATTCTAGATTTATGTGCCGGTTAACCACACGAGCTCCACCAACAGAATATAAAGAGAAAGTGCAATTTTCATGGATAATATAATCTCACATTCTATTAATAAAACGGGATTTTTTTTATACTTCTATTTATAATACTTTTAGATTGACCATTATCACTATCAAACCCTTTTGGTAACTCCATTCTCACAATGCAATAGGGCGGTGAGGGTGGTAAGCGCGAAGCGTATTAAAAACCGACCTTATTAGGAATCGAAGAGACCTCCTTAAACCCTTACATTAGAACGGGTGAGCCTAGTCGAGGTAGACTGACAATGTCAATATTTAAACACACGAGAGCGCATGTTGTAACTTTCTTATACATATAATAGTCACAATTCTAATATATCTAAATACACAGGGTAAATTTAAAACTCTTTAAATTTTGTTGTGTATTATTAATTCTAATTAATTGCAAGGACGCAATGTAACAATTAATAAATCATAAGGGTGTAATATTCAAATTTATAAATCTCTATTATAAAAATATTAAATATTTAAATTCACTATATAAATAAAAGATAAATATTCAAATTCAAATAAACACATTTAAATAATATATATAAATTATCAAATAAATATTCAAATTCAAAGAAACATATTTAAATAATATTTATTCATTATCAAATAATATTCAAATTCAAATAAACACATTTAAATAATATTTATCAATTTTCCAGATTCAAAAAAAATTTAAATTAGGTATTTATCCATGTTTATCAAAGCTACATATTCGAAAAATGGCAAAAAATCCGAAACCCTAATTCTGTCGAGCTCACGTCGTGAACTTCTAGTTCACGTCGTGAGCTGCGACTAAGGTTTTAACACATTACGAAATTTTCAATTATTCTTCTTTCATTCAGTTTCAAACAAGTTTTTACAGAAAACATGGATCTAAGGTGAAAGTAACCATGAACCAATGTCTCTGATACCACTGTTGGGTTTTCTACGCATCAAATACACTCTAAAACTAGGCAGCGGAAAAATCGAAACAACGCGATACCTAAGTGTACATGTAACCTATGGATCTATGGCTTCATACTAATTACATCAACCCTAGAAAACTAAATCATAAGTAAGAAAACATACCTCTTATGTATCCCTTGATCTCCATGCTTGAGATCTTGAAGCTCCATGAAGTTGCTTGGATGAAAGGACCCAAACCAGAATCCCTCTAATGGTATCACACCAAATGACACCAAAGAGTAGAATAAAAATAACTAGGATAAGGGTCAATTTCACAAACCCAAAGGGGTTAGAAAGCATCCCTAACAGGGGGAAGAAGAAGGGTTGGCAAAACTTCAAGCCAATGTGCAAGCAGGAATGAAATCCCTACGGCCCTATTTATAGCCTTGGATGCCTCTTAGGGTTTTGTACTCCTTTCCATGTGGGGTGGGAGCATAACCACGAAATTTCACTCTTTTCCCATGTGGGATGGAGTGAATTTCATCCAACCCTAATTCCATAAGATTCTGGAACATTCATGATTAACCAACCATCGATTAATGAACATTCAACCCTTTAATTAATTAAACTGTTAATTAATTCCCATAATATATTTCCAATTAGTTTCTAGTTAATTATTACCTATAATAATTAATAAACTAATTTCTCCTTTATTTATTCTACTCAATTTGGGTCTTGAGGGTAACCCAAAAGGACCCTGATATTATTAGAAATACGACCAACAGTGTAACAGCTTGGAATTCAAGGTATTGTTATATTTATGATTTTGGGTGTTTTAAGAGGGGACTCGGCGAGTTGGAGCTCAGACTCGCCGAGTAGGATCGCAGATCTGGTCGCGGGTTCGCGACTAGACTCGACGAGTCCGGATATGGACTCGGCGAGTCCGTGCTGTTTAGCAAAACCCTAACCGTCCAGGTTTGGGACATATATCAGGGGCCTTATGGCCGTCATTGTTCACCCTAGTCCTTTGAGAGAAATCCTAATTCGATTGTGAGCATCTGGAGCAAGGTAGAAGACCATTATTGATCTTGGAAGTGTTATTGTGCAAGGAGGAGGAGGCTTGGTTAAGAGAACAACAGGAGAAGCAATATTCTGAGGGTTGGGGACACAGAGCAACGTTATTCAGGTAATATTTTCGAGTTGTTCCCTTCTATGTTGATGTGTATATGGATTTAGGGTTTATGGAACCCTTTTGTGGTTAGATTGAGTGCTTCCTTAGTCCCCCAAGCGATTGGAACCCTATATTGGGACCCTTGGAAGTCCAGAATGTCCCATGCCTGAGCTTTTCGGGAATCAATGGAGGTTTTGGATTGGAATCCTTATGCCTTAGGTCAAAATGTGAATTATAAGTCATGGGGTGTATTATGAGCACCGAAATAAGGACTTTACGTGATGAACCAGTCTAGGAAGGTCAGACCTATGAATTGCCGGAGCAGATCTGACCTTAGAAAGCAGTTTGAGCGGTTGCATGGCATGGACTCGC
Source organism: Lactuca serriola (assembly GCF_051521515.1). Classification (NCBI taxonomy): domain Eukaryota; kingdom Viridiplantae; phylum Streptophyta; class Magnoliopsida; order Asterales; family Asteraceae; genus Lactuca; species Lactuca serriola. The sequence goes on along the minus strand of NC_136408.1, from coordinate 120,428,437 downwards.
CGAGTCCGATGAACAGACTCGACGAGTAGCTTGAAGATGCCCTTGGACTCGGCGAGTTGTATGAACAACTCGGCGAGTAGGTTGAAGATAGCCATAGACTCGGCGAGTCTGTTCTTGGACTCGGCGAGTCTTGTCGAAGAGTCCTGATATTCTAGGGTTGAGTCGAGAATCGGTGATTCAAGGGATGACTCGGTGAGTTGAGGGCGAGTGGACTCAGAGTTGTTGAACTCGGCGAGTCTCGGGGTGACTCGGCGAGTTAGATCGCGGATTGAGTGAAGTTCTGAGTATGGGGACTCGGCGAGTCATAGGGTTGACTCGGCGAGTAGGGTCAGTCAGGGGTTGACTTTGACCTTGTCTTTGACCAAGGGTTGACCAGTGGTTCCAGGGGTATTTTGGTAATTGTTGTTTATTGTTTGAGTTCAGTGCATTGGTGGCTGTCTAGAGGTGGAGATCGTATCAGTGATCGGAGCAGCTTGAGCTATCTGTTCAGTCGGCAGTTTCGAGGTGAGTTATCCTCACTATATCGCTAGGGTTTATGGCACCAAGGCCAACCTTTTTATCGGATGGAAATCCGGGTAGTTGTCAGTTGTTATGATATGGGCCGGAAGGCGTTATATGTTGTGGGCCGGAAGGCATTACATGTTGTGGGCCGGAAGGCATTGCTATGTGGACCGGAAGGTCATGGCCTGGAAAGGCGTATGTGTGCATTTAGTATGTTGACTGATTCGTAGGGTGATGTTATGCTAGTGACCGGCTAGACCGGTATCTTGAATATAGTAATGCTATGTTATGTGGTCTGTTGATCAATTGCTGACTGTGAACTGTTATATGATTATGTGTTATGCGTATGATTGCTAGACCTGGGGTGTGACCCGGTATGCAGGGTCGTTCTATGTCCTGTTAGGTTATGTATGCTTTTATGCTGATATGTATGCTTATTATGCTGTGGGCCGGAAGGCAATATGTTATGGGCCGGAAGGTAATATGTTATGGGCCGGAAGGCAATATGTTATGGGCCGGAAGGCATTGCGTTATGGGCCGGAAGGCGATATGTTTTGGACCGGAAGGTCATGGCCTGGAAAGGCGTATATGTGGTTGGTATTTTGGGGGTATCTCACTAAGCTTTCGGGCTTACAGTTGTGGTTTTATGTTTTCAGGTTCTCAGGAGTCTGTGACAAGGCAAAGGCGTGATCGTACCGTTCCTCGCGTTGATGTTTTATGATATGAACCTGGGAAAATACTCTGTTAAATAATGTATTGAAAACCTTTTTGTAACAACGTTATTTAAATGAGTGGTTTTTGAAAAGTTTTAATTGTTTTGAAATTTTGGTCATTACAAGTTGGTATCAGAGCCTTGGTTTGAGTGAATTGGGGGAACATTCGTGTGACTCCAGTCTCAAATCGAGGAGGATTTTAAAAAAGAGGAAATTTAAAATGGTTTTCAAATTAAGTAAAGGGAGGGCGCGGAGGTACGATCAGCCGGAGCCAGTAAGTAACCCCAAGATACCATACATGATATTTGTTTTATTTGAGCTTGATAGAACAGCATGCTAGAGTTAGGCTAGGGATCTTCAGGAATTCATGATAATGCTGCCTGATTTGTGATGCATGTAGCCTAGGGTCCCTTATGGGAGATTCTCAGTGTTCCTCTAGTGGTGAGGGTTGATAGTTGTTATGCATGTTCTCTAGGGTATTGTGGTAGTACTTCATACAAATATGGGTAGGTGTGGAAGGTAGTATGGGCCCATACTACTGAAAGCACAGGACCCATACGCGTATCAGGGAGACCATGATCTCTAGGGTTGGGTTGCGAGAGTTGGATCCCAGGATTGTGGGGAGTGTCTGAGATTGGTATGGTGTCTTCGGTATGGAGATTTCGAGGCATGATGATAGTGGATCCAGATCAGGATCGGGAGCTGGAGAGCGAGTTCCGGGTGGATCGGTGTCGTCTGAGGTTATCGATCAGACAAGCACGAGCGAGTTGGATGCGAGGATTCGCGAGATCCTACGTGATGGGGTTGCTGCATTGTTCCGGGCTGAGTTGCCGGAATTATTGGGTCGATCAAGACCGCCATGATTGAGTATTTTGATGAGCGATATGCGGCTCTCGCAGAGACGGCTGCCGCGACGGCTACAGCGGCTGTAGCAGCGGCAAGGGGAGGAGCTAGTCGGGGTTTTCAGTATCGGGACTTCTATTATACGAAGCCTCCCACATTCGATGGACTTCAGGACCCGATTGTTGCTATGAGATGGTTATCAGACGTGGAGGGGTGTTTCTCCACGAGTTTATGCCCTGCTGATCAGAGGGTGAGGTGTGCTCTGAACCTATTGAGGCTCGGGGCGAAGGATTGGTGGAGATTGACCACGGGGTCATATTTCGATGCGCAGAGGGCTGCGGTTTCATGGGATCAGTTCAGAGAGATGTTCAGTACTCGCTATGTTCCGCGGGATGAGAGGGAGAGATTGGCTCGGGAGTCGGCGACTGAGATCACCAGGATGTGTATTGAGAGGGCGATGTTTTGCCCTGAGTTCGCTTCGGAGCAGGCTCAGATGTCCCGATATCTGAGTACGCCCAAGGGGGATATCAGACAGTTCGTGTCTGCGCAGAGGTGCGAGACCTTGTTGGAGTTACAGGAGGCCGCCATGCGGCGTGAGTTAGAGGTTGAGTTGCAGTTGCGTGAGCTGAGGCAGGCTCCGATGCAGTCGCAGCCGGCGCCCAAACGGTCCAGGACCGTTGATGTTAGAGTGGGGGATCGGAGCGGCCACACCTGTGGGAAGTGTGGGAGGGGTCACACCAGAGTTTGTTGGTCCGGTGGTGCATGCCGCAAGTGCGGAAAGGAGGGGCACTATGCGCGGGATTGTCGGCAGTCAGTGCCGATTCGGGATTTGAGGATTTGTTATCGTTGTCGGCAGGTTGGACATTTGAGGGTCAACTGTCCACAGCTTTCTGCAGGACCGGTGCAGGCTCTAGCACTGGCCACCTTGAGGAGTTCAGGAGGAGGACAGGATGGAGCGGAGCCCCAAGGGCTCAGGGTCGTGCTTATCAGCTTGCGGCAGAGGGAGTCGGAGCAGTGCCGGAGGTAGCTGCGGGTATGTTGCTTTCTTGATGTCTTGTTATCTTGCGTTTATTGTGGCGTATTGTTTGTGCTGGTATCTTGTGTGGATTTCGATGCGGTATTCGTTGTTTCGCGGGTTTGGCATGGTTATGGATTTGTGTTTCGGGCTTTCGTTTTGGTATCCGTTGTTCCCTGAGGGTTTGATATGATTATAGTTTGGTGTTTTGTGCTATCGCTGGTTATCGTTCGTGAGGGTTATTAGTGGAGATGCAGCATTGGGTTGAGTGTCGGGTAGCATCTACAATCGTGGAATGGATAATTAGAGATTGGATTCTTTTGAGCGGATTGATCAGTGAGGAGATGTGTTTTGCTGAGGGTTGTTTATGCTTGTGGGAAGCAGCCAGTGTGTAAGTGTTCTCTTTGTGTAGGGTTGTTTTGGAAGGTCGTTGTTGGCGACTGGTGGTTGTTAGTCAGTGCTTTAAGTGGGGGAGAATTGGAGAATTCTCCGGGAGATCGATGAGTATGTGAGGGTGCTTAGCTGTTGGGATTCAGCAGTGTTCTGTCAGCTCAGAGTATAGGCTGACAAGAGCGAGTGTCGGGTATGCGGGGCGGGATACAGACCTAGGGCATTTGATTGTGGAGGCTTGGGAGCAGGCCGGGATCAAGTTTGAGTAGGTAACCGGGGTTACGTGATCAGAGTATTTGTATGCTTGATGTACGTGATGGGTTGTACTGCATTAATCCCACGGGATTTATGTTGTGCATGTTTCTAGAGTTGGAACCGGAAGGTTCCCAGAGTTAGAACCTGAGGGTTCGCAGAGTTTGGGTGTACGGACCCACAGAGATATAGCCTCGAGTGGCTAATATGTGTTATGTGAGTCGGTCCAGTCATGCTGGAGACTCTGCTGGTATTGTTGGATCAGTTTGAGATTGCGGATTGTGTATGTTGCAGTGTGTTTGCAATGGAAGGTCTGGCCCCGGGTAGCGATCTTGTTTAGTTGAGGTAGTGCATGGGCTTGAGAGTCCCTGCGAGGAGAGTCAGAATAAGTGTATTGGATGGATAGCGGACACGCTAAGGGTGGTGTAGCATCGGGCAAACACCATGGCATTTGTCGGAGTGACATTGTAGCCGGGTGGATTCCTTGGTAAAGGAAGAGAGAAAGGTAAGAGGTGTGTAACTCCGAGAGGGAGTACAAGTCCACGGAAGTGAAAGTGGCAGAGCAGAGTTATGTTAGAGCAATTCGAGTATGGTTAGTGAGCAGCGTGTTTGCGGCAGTGGATTAGAAGCTCATCCGGTTTGGAATGACCGTTGAGGTCGCGGAGGGAAATCCGCAAGTGTAGAGCCAAAAGGCTCGGAAGGGATGTAGAGAGAGAGAGAGTCTTGAACTCTCAGTGTGATTCTGATCAGGGTATGGGGTGTATATTAGTGATTCATTCTGGGAGATGTTTGAGGATATTATCAGTGCGTCAGGTTTTCCCAACCTGAGGGTGTAGGAGCTAGTACAACATGAGTATGCGGTTGCAAGAGGGGAACTCGTGAGAGTTGCTCTGAGATTGAGGATGGGTCATTCCGTCGTCGCGGAATGGATAGAGTGGAACTCGGATTGGGGATTCGATGGTTCAGGGTTTTCTAGCTCTTATGGGTCGAGTGATCGTTGCGATTTAGAGCAGAGTTGCATCTTGGGTAATTCTCGGTTATTGAGAGTGATGATCAGGGGTACAGTCGATGCCCGGTTCGAGATGGTGATCAGGACACCGTGAAGGAGGGGAATGTATGTTCGAGTTTCGATATTTATGCCTTGAGAGACCTGGGCCGGTTAAGGCCCGGTGGACCGTTGTGGGAATATCCTTGGAGTTGAGTTGCTGTAGGCTTCGAGGGCGAAGCCTAATATAAGTGGGGGAGAATTGTAACAGCCTAGAATTCCAGGTATTGTTATATTTATGATTTTGGGTGTTTTAAGAGGGGACTCGGCGAGTTGGAGCTCAGACTCGCCGAGTAGGATCGCAGATCTGGTCGCGGGTTCGCGACTGGACTCGACGAGTCCGAATATGGACTCGGCGAGTCCGCGCTGTTTAGCGAAACCCTAACCGTCCAGGTTTGGGACATATATCAGGGGCCTTATGGCCGTCATTGTTCACCCTAGTCCTTTGAGAGAAACCCTAATTCGATTGTGAGCATCTGGAGCAAGGTAGAAGACCATTATTAATCTTGGAAGTGTTATTGTGCAAGGAGGAGGAGGCTTGGTTAAGAGAACAACAGGAGAAGCAATATTCTGAGGGTTGGGGACACAGAGCAACGTTATTCAGGTAATATTTTCGAGTTGTTCCCTTCTATGTTGATGTGTATATGGATTTAGGGTTTATGGAACCCTTTTGTGGCTAGATTGAGTGCTTCCTTAGTCCCCCAAGCGATTGGAACCCTATATTGGGACCCTTGGAAGTCCAGAATGTCCCATGCCTGAGCTTTTCGGGAATCAATGGAGGTTTTGGATTGGAATCCTTATGCCTTAGGTCAAAATGTGAATTATGAGTCATGGGGTATATTATGAGCACCGAAATAAGGACTTTACGTGATGAACCAGTCTAGGAAGGTCAGACCTATGAATTGTCGGAGCAGATCTGACCTTAGAAAGCAGTTTGAGCGGTTGCATGGCATGGACTCGCCGAGTCCGATGAACAGACTCGGCGAGTAGCTTGAAGATGCCCTTGGACTCGGCGAGTTGTATGAACAACTCGGCGAGTAGGTTGAAGATAGCCATAGACTCGGCGAGTCTGTTCTTGGACTCGGCGAGTCTTGTCGAAGAGTCCCGATATTCTAGGGTTGAGTCGAGAATCGGTGAGTCAAGGGATGACTCGGTGAGTTGAGGGCGAGTGGACTCAGAGTTGTTGAACTCGGCGAGTCTCGGGGTGACTCGGCGAGTTAGATCGCGGATTGAGTGAAGTTCTGAGTATGGGGACTCGGCGAGTCATAGGGTTGACTCGGCGAGTAGGGTCAGTCAGGGGTTGACTTTGACCTTGTCTTTGACCAAGGGTTGACCAGTGGTTCCAGGGGTATTTTGGTAATTGTTGTTTATTGTTTGAGTTCAGTGCATTGGTGGCTGTCCAGAGGTGGAGATCGTATCAGTGATCGGAGCAGCTTGAGCTATCTGTTCAGTCGGCAGTTTCGAGGTGAGTTATCCTCACTATATCGCTAGGGTTTATGGCACCAAGGCCAACCTTTTTATCGGATGGAAATCCGGGTAGTTGTCAGTTGTTATGATACGGGCCGGAAGGCGTTATATGTTGTGGGCCGGAAGGCATTACATGTTGTGGGCCGGAAGGCATTGCTATGTGGACCGGAAGGTCATGGCCTGGAAAGGCGTATGTGTGCATTTAGTATGTTGACTGATTCGTAGGGTGATGTTATGCTAGTGACCGGCTAGACCGGTATCTTGAATAGAGTAATGCTATGTTATGTGGTCTGTTGATCAATTGCTGACTGTGAACTGTTATATGATTATGTGTTATGCGTATGATTGCTAGACCTGGGGTGTGACCCGGTATGCAGGGTCGTTCTATGTCCTGTTAGGTTATGTATGCTTTTATGCTGATATGTATGCTTATTATGCTGTGGGCCGGAAGGCAATATGTTATGGGCCGGAAGGTAATATGTTATGGGCCGGAAGACAATATGTTATGGGCCGGAAGGCATTGCGTTATGGGCCGGAAGGCGATATGTTTTGGACCGGAAGGTCATGGCCTGGAAAGGCGTATATGTGGTTGGTATTTTTGGGGTATCTCACTAAGCTTTCGGGCTTACAGTTGTGGTTTTATGTTTTCAGGTTCTCAGGAGTCTGTGACAAGGCAAAGGCGTGATCGTACCGTTCCTCACGTTGATGTTTTATGATATGAACCTGGGAAAATACTCTGTTAAATAATGTATTGAAAACCTTTTTGTAACAACGTTATTAAAATGAATGGTTTTTGAAAAGTTTTAATTGTTTTGAAATTTTGGTCGTTACAAACAGTTAATGACCTTGGACACTATTCCAACATATTTGTTCTTCCCATCTTAGTCTTGGAAATGGAAATGGAAAATAATCTAACGAAATGATAAAATGAAAAAAATAACATTTATGTTATGTATGAGTATGCTTTATGGTATGAATGAAAGGATTTTTTCTCAAAAATGATTGAAATGTTTTATGGTCTGAAACCATGTAGCTCACGAGACATTTTTCGTTTACATATCTCTTTTGATGTCATGTATCACATGTTACACTTAAGAAGAAAGATGATAGATGGAAGTAGAAGTTATGAGATAGAGAGCAGAGTGGAACTTGTTAAGTTCTTTAATTATAATGTTTAATGGTAACACCTAATATTTTAATTGTAATGTTTTTATGGGACCATTTTTTTTTAAATGTGGGTTAACACTCGATATGATTTTTATAACCATAACATTTAAAGAGTTTTAAAAAGTAAAAAAAAAAAAAAAACTTGGGGTGTTACACTCATATTCTCTACCTCTTCCTATATAACGAACTCCTATCTCTGCTTCACTGCCGCTAAATATGTACTCCCATTCCAATAAAAATAGAACATATACTCCTAATACTCAAAATTGACTTTTAACTTAAGTTATATTGAATATTTTTGGTCTAAGGATGCCCTTTTATTGTTAGAAATGTTGATAAAGTGCATAAAACTCGAAGGCATGAAATCTATGTTACTTTCTTTTAAAGTGTTAACTATTTGGTGATCGAATTAACCTTATAAACTCGGTTCCAAGTAGTCTACCTCTTTACTTCTTCTCAATATTTAAAGCTCTATAAAAAAAGTAATTGAGGATCTTGAAAGAATGAGACTAAACTTTCTTTGGTGCTGGAAAAGGCAGTCAAGCTGAGTTGGATGAACTTTCCATGGTGTACATCGGATTTATAGAGGCTTGTGCTTCCATATGACGGGGATAAATGAGATTGAGCCGCCGATACCTCTGGTTCCTTTTCAGCGAGTTCTGCGCAAGCTTTGGGAGTCAAAAGTCTTTGCTCAGGTCCCTACAAACATTTTTAGAATAATTGAACCCTATCAAAATCAATTTTGTTTTGGGGTGGAGGGCATATCAAAACCGCATACTTACCAAGTTGGAACTCGCTAAAAGAGGGATAGTTGTGGATTTTAGCCTTTTTAGTTCTTATAATCTTGTACGTGAATCTACAAAGAACATGTTCGTGACTTGTGTCTGGGCTCAAGAGGTTTGGAAGCTTATTGGATCTTGATGTTATAGATTTGTCCATTATCATATATTTGAAACAATTTCTCTCGACTATGCACCCAAGCTTTCAATCACCATTGCAACGCAAATTGGCCTATAGTCTATTTGTGGCTTGTCTTTAGTTCATATAAAACATTAGGAATGACAAGGTATTCAATAATGTTTCCTTATGGCCCTCCTATTCTTTTTATGGATTAAGAATACAAGTGGAAAGTGATTTCTTTGTCGATATCTTTCAATCGACATATTTGGTGTAATTTTCCTTTTGCATGTTGTTAACTTTTTCAATAAAATATTACACGGTTCAAACAAAAAAACATAAAGAACAAAAAATATATTCCTACATTTTATATTTAACAAATTAACAATATTATTAATCATACTTTTAGTTTGTTTTATGTTAGGAGTCCAGATGTAATTTTTGGATTTTACTAGTTTGTAAAAAGGATCATCTTCTGTTCATTCTTGTCGTCATTAGCTTTTGATGTTGCACATGGCCATGGCCATGGATGCCTGAGCCTCCTCTTCTCTCATTTGTTTAAAACCCACTGCAAAATCCTGTCACCCTCCGCTGTCGCAGCCGGCCTCGCAATTCGACACCTGCCCCAAATGTCGATGTCACTTTGAGATTCGTTTCCCACCCTTCGCTCTCTTCCCTAGATAATAACAAATCTCTCTTCCACATCCACACTCCATCTCTCTCCCATTTTGCCATGGTGTCCTCGATTCTCTCATTTTCATGGCGTCTCTTACACCTGGGGTTCTATCCAAGCTCCTCCAAAACCTAGACAACCCAACCGCCAAAGTCGCCGGAGACCACCGCTCTCCTCTCCTCCAAGTCATCGGGATTGTTCCGAAGGATGACGTTTTCGATTTCGATAGGAAAAACAAAGGGTTTTATCTGAGAGTCTCGGATTCCATTCACTCAGCTTACGTTTCTGTAGCGGAGGCTGATGTTGATTTGATTCTGGGAGATAAGATCCAACTAGGTCAGTTCATACATGTCACTCGCCTCGATTTTGGCTCCCCTGTTCCGGTTCTTCGCGGCCTTAAACCGGTTCCTAAACGGCGTCCATGCGTCGGCGACCCGAAGGACCTGATCTCGAGTGATTCGTTAGTGATTCGGAGTAACAGTCGGGTTGATTTCTCTAAGAAGAAGAAAGAGGGAAAAGTGAAGGAGAGTAATAGTAATTCATCCAGAAGGCTTTCATTGGTAAATGTGAAGACTCGTGATGAACCGGAAACGAGAAGGTTGAGTTTGGATTACTCGTCGAGGAAGTCTTGGGACCGGAGTCCGGCGCCGGCGAGTAAACACCGCCGGTCTGGTTCAGATTCTAATGGCGGGTTGGGTACAAAATTCACAGAGCCTTCGTCTCCACTCAGTTCTACTCCGGTATATCTCAACTTTCTTTCACCATTATCATTACACTCAAATCCTGCATTAAATACTTGTACATTGTATAGGACACTGCTTTGCAACTTGTACATTTCATGATGCCTTCGGATTAATGACTATATCATTAGCCTTTAAAATGACCATTGCAATAAAGTTCTGAACAGTGAACCTTAATTTCTTGAAATTGCCATTAATGTCGACTTTTCTTGGTTTACTTTACTTTATTGCTCTTTGATGTTGAGATTCATGTGGTTTTCTTATCTATTTTTAGATGTTTTTCAGCAACATTAAATTTTGTAACTTATGTTTGTTGATTTTTAGATATGTGTAAAGCAATACGAAAAGAAAGAGAAAATCACATGGAAGCATGAAAAGGAAATTTGTTTAATCTTACAAGTTTACAATATGCATTAGCAAAATGACATTGTATAAGTTTACAAATGATAATCAAGTAAAGAACTTGCTTTTTCGGTTTTGTTTTTATTTATTTGGTTTTATATTTTGGGGTTTCTGTGAAATCCTATGAAATTACAATATAACCCATATTTGTTTATTGAACTTTTAATGTCAAATATTTTTCAAAAAACAATTATGATTTAAATTTAATTAGGTTTTTATTTCCTAAAAATAAGTCGATAATCTTTCTATATTATTTTACTTTTAATGAGTTTTTATTATATTTAACCTTTTATTTTTATAAAAAAAATGGAATTTAATAATTTATCAAGTAGAGTTAAAGACCATACATTTTACTATTGTAAGGTTAATCTTATTAAAAAAACTTGTATTTTCTATTTTTCCGGATTAAATCCTCTAACTTTATTTTTTTTCCTTGAAGTATTTTTCAAAATTTTCCAAAAAAAAAAACCCTCAACTTTGTCTTTTTTTTTTTTTTTTTTATTTGGAAAAAAGCCCTCAACCTTCAAACTGGTTTTGAAGAAACCCTCAATTTTTTTACTTTTTTTCCAAAAAACCCCTCACATTTTTCAAGTTTTTTTGGGAAAAAAAATGACTAAAGGGCCGGATCGAAAAAATAAAAAAATACATTGTCTTTTTTACAAAAAATAAAGTTCGAAGTTTTAATCCGAAAAAACAAACAAAATATAAACAAAATATAAGGTCTTTTATATATTAACGGTTTCTTACCTACCGACCTTAAAATTACCTTAAAATTACTTAATTTGATTCAAAATTCAAAATGCACACATCTTTTTTTAAAACATATAATTTAAAATGTATTAATTACATTTCGAGCTACAATATATATATTTTTTTTCAGGTACGTTCGGGTAAGAAAGCTTCTTCAGTGAAGGATTTACCTCTAAAACCACCAAATTTAAATCTACCACCTCTTAGAAACAAAAACATAATAGTCTCCGAAAAATTAATAAACAAACCAATTAAAAAAGACTTGAAAACATCATTCGATTCCATTCCAACACCAATCCATCTCACCAAAATCCCAATCAATGCTAAAACGGCGTCGGATTCAAAAGTTTCATGGGATTCCGTTTCACCCACAATCCGTGAACTCGGAAAGGTGTTTAAATTTTTTTATTTTATTATTGATTTTTATTTTATTTCTTTTTCGTGATTTTGATGTGCTAATAATATTTATTTGAAATGTGACATTTCTTAGGATCTTATTGGACGTAGGAATTTAGGATTTTCGTATGCGGTAAATGCGTTAGAAGAAACTTCGGTCATAGAGAACATCCTTCAATGCATGAGGTACAAGTTTCGCAAATATAAAAATTTGATATGATTAGTTATTTTTCTTATTGTATAAAATGACACTAGGAATGAACATTCGTTTAATTCGTTACGTAACAATTAATTTGTTATTTATTTATTTTTATTTTTTATTCAGTGAATTTGCAGAAATATGTGAACTTGCTGAGACCTCTACAAATCCCCTCGAACAATTCTTGAACTTCTATCAGAAGCTTCAAACCTCATCTGCCATGGTCAACGCCTTAATTGACTCAAACTCAACTCTCCATAAATCAAAAAGTCAAGCTTCATTGTGGGTACAAGCAGCTTTACAAACTAACCTTGCAAAGTTTACTTTGTTCACAATGGAAGAAAATCAAAAGATTCCACAAACCGAGCGAAATTACCATATTGTCCTTGACACCGAGAAAATTCAAGTGGAAAACCGGTTACCCGAAAACAAGAAAAGCCCGAGAACAAACGAACCGGTTGCTTCTAGAACACGGTGTGTTGGCCCTACCGTGAAAAAAGAAAGGGTAGAATTGTCAAATGGAAGTAGTCGATTAAATGAAACGGCGAGCTTAGGTGAAAAACTACTTTTGGCATCGAGGAAATGGTTTTTGAATTACTTGGAAGTTTCTTTAAACAAGGGGTTTAAATTGACGAAAGGAGAAGAGTCGGGGGTTGCAATTTGTCTTTTGGGACAACTCAAAAGGGTTAATCAATGGCTCGATGATTCGGTTATTGGGGACGAAAAGGTGGAAAATTTGAGGAAGAAATTATATACTTTTTTGCTTGAGCATGTTCGGAAGTAGATTTTGCTAAAAAAAGTTATTCTTCCAGGACCCTGTGGACCATATATTGTCAGTATCATGAGAGATGTAAATCAGATGTTATCTGGTAGTTTAGGTCAAAAACAAATGACTAATGACTAAAGATGTGAAAGTGTAGGTGGCTCTAACTAAAACTAATGGAAGATGGAGAAAGATATGTAGGAGAAATTAATTAAGGTAGCTTTTAATTTTTATTTTGAGCAAAATGTATGACATAACTTGCTACTACTTTAATTTGACCACTAGAATGGGGAAGAAAATGATGCATTTAGTTTGGTTTAGAAGCTTTTTGTGTTTATGTATGATTCAAGCTTTTGGTTGAATACCCGTTATTTAATGGCGATTTCTTTGTGGAAAGTTCAAATGGTGAATTCTATAGGGTTGGATTGAAGAAATAGCATTGTACTTTTGTTGAGGTATTTATTATAACATTTTTTTTAAATAAAAAAACTAGACAAAATTACAAAAATGATTAGTGTGGTTGTCAAAAATATGTGACTTTGGTTTAAAAAAGTTTGATAGTACATTAGTTGTCCAATTTTGGATATCTCATTTGCTTTTGGTCCTTATGCTTGTCATTTTTTTTTGTGGTTTAGTCCATACCCTACTTTAAATGACGAAAATACCCTTAAATATATATTTTTTAAATTTCTTTTAATTAGTTTATTATTATTTAATTAAAAAACCAAAAAAAAACCCACTTACCCACCCCACCCCTCCTAATTTCTTTTTAATATTTGGAACCACCATCCGGTCACCACCACCGTCGGACCGCCAACCTTTTCACCGGAACACCACCATTCTCCTTTTACACCTACTATATCACCTTCACTGGAACCTCCATAAACCGCCCTTATACCGCCACTAACAGCCACCAAAATCACACCAAGATCCAAAAATCGAAAATGGTTCTATAAATCAAATTATCAATCGAAATTGGAGGAATGGAGAAGTAGGGAGGGAGTGGAGGTGGGTTAATCGGTGTTTGGATGAACATGATTGGTTCTGGTGGTAGGTTTATTTTGAAAGGAGAACCAGATGAGTAGTGGTGGTTTTTCATAGCAATGGTGGCGGTGGTGGTTGATGAGATTCGTCGCCCCTCTACGCCACCGACGTTCGTCTCCCTAACTTTGTTTATGCATAAAAATCCAACCCCCACTCCCTTATTGAGTTACCGTATTCCCCACATCACCTTAACCCTAAAACCTACAATTGCACCACCATCATCAACCTTGCTCCACCATCTCATCAGTCGAGATCCAACACCAATGTGACTGTCTACCATCTTCACACTTCATCATCATCATCTCTTTCAGATAACAACACAACTGGTTATGAAGGGTAGATCGATTTCCCCATAAACTGGAACCTAAGGGTTATGCGGAAGAGTACTCGAAAATGGAGGACTGAAATTCGAGTTTGGAGGCGCCGATGATGGTCACAAGGTACTCTAACTTGACCACCAGTTCTGTTGTTTAGGGATTGTAGACCTTAGCTCCGTTGACAACAAAATATATGACAGATGTAATGGGGGAAAACCACATGAGAGATAGAATAGGGTGAAAGATCAGATAGCGATGATATCAATGGTTTCCGGTGAGATATGCAGTTGTTGGCTGTTGTTCTAGACAGAGGTGTCACACCCCCGAACCAGACGGCGGAAACGTTCGAGGGCTGTTGTGACTCAATTGAATACCATTACATTGAATATACATGAAACATAACATCATTCATCACCATGCATTGAGATAGTACAACTGGTAGTGTTTACATTTAGTACATTGTTTTAAACATTACATTCTCAAAAGTAAATTGTTCGATAATAGTTAAACAAACAACAAGACATCACTGAGTGCATTTTTCCCCTCGGTTTACCTGTTACTTGAGAATACAAGTATTTTGAAAAACGTCAACATATGAAATGTTGGTGAGTTCATAAGCAGTGTTTGAAAAATAATGTTTTGTATTGTTTTGAAAACCACCAGAAAATCCGATATTTTCTGAAAAGAGTATCGTAAAAAAAGTGTGAAGATCCGTAAGTATGCTTGTTTGTTTCTATAAATGTAAAAAAGAATTTGTTATACTTGGTATGCATCTCGTAGTTGTATGTATTGAAAAACCCTAGGAAAACCCGATGTTTTCCTAATACTTTGAATTACGCTTTCCGTATAGTTGTTGTACCATTGCGACATGTGAAGTCAATGATTCCAAGTGACATTGAATTAAAATGTGCATTGTGAATTGTTATAAACACGCGTTAATAAAAATGACTAGTTTACAACTATACTAACGATCCCTTAGGCGTCGTCCGTACTATTCACTTAATCCAACCACCCTGACTTCTCGTAGCCCCACAACCGAGGAAAAAAGAGGGCATGAAGACCTCAATAATTCCATTAGTGGTTCAAGGCTATAGTGAATGCGAAAGGCCCTTGGCCCGACCCGCATTTTGTGAATTCTCGACTTTACTAGCAGTACCAAAGGACCCTTGGGGCCCAATAGCACAAAAGCCATTGAAAGTCCTTTTACACGGAGTTAGGTCATGTAAGACCCAACAACATGTAAGTAAGTTGTCTTCGGGCCTAAAGATTAGGACATTGGGCTAGCTAGGCCCAACAAGCAAGATTTGACACTTTTGGGCCCAAAGATGGTGTATCGACGTCTGTGTATTCCCACGTATGTGTTGAATTCCCGAAATTTCCGCGTGTGTATTGAATATCGTCGTGTTAGTAGTTTCGGATTCGTTATTGATTCGAGACCGAATCAATTCGTTTGGCAATGATTTTGGTGTTGATGGTGTATTAAGTTTTGTCGGTAGTCGCGGTACCAGTATTTTATCTCAACGGATTTATTGCTTAAAACTTTGGAGTTTTTCTGTTTGCAGCCCCTTTCTTTGATAAGTTTACACTTTTAACCCTTTTGAATAAAAGAATTTCCGATTTAGTCCTTAAACCATTTTTCTTGACATTTTAGTATCAAAACTTGTTGAAAATGGTATTTTTCAGCTCAAATTTATTTGAAAACAATTTTAGTCCCTCAAAATGTAATTTTCTCGGCTGAAACCTCATTTTTCGCAATTTTTACACTTTTGGCCCAAAATAGAAATTTTTTGCATCATTGGTCCTTTTTAAATATGAAAAGTATTTTTAACCCTTGAAATGGACTTGGAGCACTAGTAATCCCCTGTTTTACAGAAAAGTACAGTTTCAGCCCTTCAAATTTGAAAATCTCGCATATTGGGCTTTATTGGGCCGAAAATTTCATTTTTGGCCCATTATGCTTAAAATTTTACATTTTAATCCCTCAAAAGAATATATTTCCAGAAAATACATTATTGAAACTGTTTTGACACATTTCAACCATCAGAATTTGTATCTTGTCATTTTGGGCCGTTTAACTTTATATTTTTAACATTTTGAGTCCAAAAATGAGTTTTTAGCCCAAAGAAGTTCATATTAACCAATTTGGTTATTTTTCTAGAAATGATTTGGATGTAGTAATATAATTTATGCTAGTATCATATAACCTAATGTAAATCTCGGTTTTAAGGACTTTTTGACTAGATCTAACATCATATTCACACAAAAACACAAATATAAACATAGAAATCACACAAGGCATACATATACACATAGATCTACACATTTGCTTGTACTCTCCCCCCACAAAACTTATAAAACCGAAAAATAGGGGGTATGAAGCTCACCTTTGGGTGTGGTTTCGGTTTTGGAGAAGAGATGGAAGAAAATGAGGTGATTTTCGGCCCTAGCAACCTTTCCTTGAAGATCTCGAGTTTAGGAGCTTCTAAGGTGCAAGATCACAAGATTGAATGAATTTAGAAGAGATTTTTATGAAGTGAAGGGAGTTAGATCCTAAGTTAGCCATTAACTTACCTTAGATGATGAATCACTTTATGAAGATCCTTAAACTTCTAGCCAAATTTTCGAGATCTTGGATGGAGAGAGTGGATGATTCTTGAGTAATTTAGAGAGTGTTTTTGTGAGGTGTGTGTGTGTATGTGTGCTCTTGGCCGAAACAAGAAGGGAAGAGAGAGTGCATGGGAATGTGAGTAAGGCTTGGATGCATGATGAATAATAGCCTAGATAGCCACAATATAACAAGGAGGTGGCAAGCATAAGTCAACCCTTATTCTTGGGTTTGCCTTGGGCCGAGAATGGAGAAGGGAAAGAGAGGATTTTTGGGCTTTTTGCCCCTAAGCCCATATTAGAGTTAGGTTGAATGATTGTTGGCCTTATAAAATATAAGTGTGATTTTTATGCTTCATTAGGCTAGATTAGGTTAATTATGGTCCATAATAGTTCATAATATTTAATTTATTTCATTCTAGGCCCAATATGGCCCAAAATGTTGAAATAAATGAAAGTGGGTCCAATTAGAGCCCATTTAAAGGTTCTAAGCCCAAGATAGTCAAATTGGAAGTTTATTGGCCCATTGGGCCCAATGAGGAAGTCCTAGTCCAAAATAGACCTAAACAAGAACTTCTAGGGTTTCCAATTACTTGTTGACTATTTGAAATGCTTGTATGGTGTACTTGATTGAAAATTTTGTTGCCATGAAGTAAGCATCTTACATGCTCTTAAGTTTTTGATTCAACATTTTACTTGAGTGTTGTGATTACAAGGCACAAAATTTCTAGTTGTGACATCATCCCCCCGTTAGAGGGAATTTCGTCCTGAAATTATGTTTGAAAGCTAGATTTGAGAATGCTAGAATAGGTGAGGGTACTTTTGCTTCATTTGATCTTCGCGTTCCCACGTGAATTCTGGCCCACGCTTTGCGTTCCACCGTACTTTCACGATCGGGATGCGACTTTGCTTAGTACGCTTCACCTCCCTGTCCATGATTTCAATCAGCTCTTCAACGAACAGGAGATTCTCGTTGATTTAGATCTCGTCAAGGGGAATGACGAGTGTTTCATCTGATAGGCACTTCTTTAGATTAGAGACATGGAACACGGGGTGTACACTGTTTAGCTCTGCGGGTAGTTGCAGTTTGTATGCCACTGGACCTATTCGAGCGACGATTTCGAAAGGTCCAATGTATCGTGGGTTCAGTTTTCCCCGCTTCCCAAAATGAATAACTCCTTTCCAAGGTGAGACTTTTAACAGTACTCGATCCCCGACCTGAAATTCTAAGGGCTTTCGCCGTTTATCGGCATAGCTCTTTTGTCAGTCGCGCGATGCTTGTAATCGAGCTCTGATTTGAATGATCTTTTCCGTGGTTTCACGAATGATCTCTAGTCCCGTTAGCGCCTTGTCCGACGTGAGTGCTCTTGCTAGCTGGGTGTCGCCTACTTCAGCCCAACATAACGGTGATCTACACTTACGCTCGTATAGTTCTTCGAAAGGAGCGACCTTAATGCTCGAATGATAACTGTTGTTATACGAGAATTCGAGTAAAGGTAAATAGGTATCCCAAGACTTCCCAAAGTCTATCACACATGCGCGAAGCATGTCTTCGAGCGTTTGAATGGTTCGTTCACTTTGACCATCCGTTTGTGGATGATAAGCGGTGCTCATGTCGAGATGAGTTCCCAATGCTTTCTGGAGTGATTGCCAAAAACATGAAGTGAACCTACTGTCTCTATCCGAGATAATAGACACTGGTGCTCCATGGAGTCTCACGATTTCGCGAATGGATAAACGTGTCAATCTCTCCATCTTGTAGGATTCTTTTATTGGTAGGAAATGGGCAGATTTCGTCAGTTGGTCGACTATTACCCATATGGTATCTAGTCCATCCGACGTCTTAGGTAGCTTGGCCACGAAATCCATAGAAAACCCTTCCCATTTCCACAAAGGGATTACTGGTTGCTGTAATAACCCTTAGGGCTTCTGGTACTCCACCTTTACCTTGGCACAAGTAAGGCACTTACTAACATAGGTGGCGATTTCCGCCTTCATGTTAGGCCACCAATAGTGTTGTTTAATATCCAAATACATCTTGTCCGAGCCGGGATGGATGAAGTATCGCGTCTTGTGAGCTTCCTTCATGACTATCTCCCTAAATCCTCCGAGTTTAGGGACCCAAATACGGTTCATGAAATAGTATACTCTATTCTCCTTTGCCTCTAGGTTCTTCTCCATTCCGCGTAATGCTTCGCTTGCTCTATTTTCCGTCTTCATGGCCTCTGACTGGGCTACCCCAATTTGAGTGGTTAGGTGAGATTGAATGGTTATTGAGAGAGTTTTCGTACGACGATTAGAGTACTCATTCCGGCTCAATGCATCAGCTACCACGTTGGCCTTGCCTGGGTGGTACTTGATTTCACACTCGTAATCGTTTAATAATTCAACCCATCTTCGTTGCCTCATGTTCAACTCCTTCTGGTTCAAGATGTGCTGAAGACTTTTGTGGTCTGTGAAGATGGTGCACTTTGTACCATAAAGGTAATGTCTCCAAATCTTCAGAGCAAAGACCACTGCTCCTAATTCCAGATCATGGGTTGTATAATTCACTTCGTGCGTCTTTAATTGGCGGGATGCGTAAGCTATTACCCTTCCACGCTGCATGAGAACGCAACCTAAGCCCTGATTTGATGCGTCACAGTAGACTACGAAATCTTCCGTTCCTTCCGGTAGAGATAGTACCGGGGCGCTACAGAGGGCTTGCTTTAAGATTCGAAACGCAATCTCTTGTTTGTCCGTCCATTTGAATGGTACGCCTTTTTTTGTAAGTGAGGTAAGTGGCTTGGCGATCTTAGAGAAGTTTTGAATGAACCTCCTGTAGTAGCCTGCTAGGACTAAGAATTGTCGAATTTCTATGGGCGTTGTCGGGATTGCCCATCCTTCGACGGCTTTGACCTTGGAAGGATCCACATGAATTCCTTCCTGACTAACAACATGACCTAAGAAGTTCACACTACGGAGCCAAAACTCACACTTAGAGAGTTTTGCATATAGCTTTTCCGTTCGCAGGGTTTCTAGGATTTGTCGGAGATGTTGGCCATGCTCTTCTTTGCTTCGGGAATAGACTAGGATGTCGTCAATGAAGACGATAACAAAATTGTCGAGGAATGGTCGACAGATTCGGTTCATCAGATCCATAAATGCGGCAGGGGCATTTGTTAGACCGAAGGGCATTACGACGAATTCATAATGTCCGTAACGAGTTCGGAAAGCGGTTTTAGGAATATCCTCTTCCCGTACTTTGAGTTGATGGTATCCAGACCGTAGATCTATCTTAGAAAAGTAACTAGCTCCTTGGAGCTGGTCAAATAGATCGTCGATTCGCGGGAGTGGGTAGCGATTTTTGACAGTGAGTTTATTTAAGTCTCTGTAATCGATGCACATCCTAAAAGATCCGTCCTTCTTTTTGACAAATAGGACTGGAGCTCCCTATGGCGAGTAACTAGGTCGGATGAATCCCTTGTCCAGAAGTTCGCTGAGTTGACTGGACAATTCTTGCATTTCAGCAGGAGCTAGCCGGTAGGGCGATTTGGCGAGAGGGGTTGCTCCTGGAACGAGGTCGATTCGGAACTCAACTTGTCTCTCTGGGGGTACTCCCAGAAGATCATTAGGAAATACGTCTGGAAATTCACGTGCTACTGGAATATCTTGAATGTTAGTCTCTTCTTTGGTTTTATCCACTATGTGAGCCAGAAATGCCAGGTCTTTCTTTCGCAGATGCTTTTGTGCCTGGATGCACGAGATGAGGCGAAGGTTCGTTCCGGGTTTGTCTCCGTAAATAAGTAGGGTTTCGTGATTGGGAAGGCAGAGACGAACGGCCTTCTCGTGACACATAATTTCAGCATGGTAGAGGCTTAACCAGTCCATACCGATAATCACATCGAAACTCCTAATAGATACAGGCATTAAGTCTATTCAGAAGACGTGTTGGTTCAGGGTTAGGGTGCATCCGATGTAGATTTCCCCCGTGGATTCGGTTTTCCCATTGGCCATTTCCACCGTAAAGGTTTCATTGAGCTTCTGGGGTCGTTGTTCTAGGTAGTGTTTAAACTTATTGCTTACAAAGCTTCGCTCAGCTCCGGTATCAAATAAGATGCATGCATAAGTGTGGTTTAGGAGAAACATACCAGTAACCACAGTGGGATCCTGAATTGCCTCTCCCTGTCCCATGGCCAGCACTCTTCTCGTTCCTCCATTTCCGGGATTGTTGTTGTTAGGGCAATTGCGACGAAAATGCCCAGTCCTTCCACACCCATAGCAGATGTGGCTAGGCCCGGCGCTGTTGCCGACAACATTTATGTTGTTGTTGTTGCGGTTGCTGTTGATGTTGCTTCCCTGTTGTTGGTTCTGAGGAGGGTAGGCCCTGCAGTACCTTGCAGTGTGTCCTTTCCGATTGCAATTGGTGCGATGTACCTCCTTGCATTCTCCATTGTGATGGAATCCACATTTGTGACATTTGGGAAGATTACCGGAAGAAGGTCTAGGAGCATTTGGAACAGCTGAGGTTGGAGCATGTGGTGTAGCTGTAACTTGTGCGGTGGCAGCATTAACCGTCACTGTTCGTTGCTTCTTTGATGCCTCGGAGCCTTGATGCCCCTTTCTTTTGCTGTTCTTCCCCTTCTTGTTATCACCTTCCTTCCTGGCCTCAGTCTCCACTGACTTGTCACCCTTTTTGTTGTTATGATCATACAACTTCTTTGCCAATCTCTTAGCACTGTCAAAAGTTTCGGGATTTGCAGCTATCACGTTTCCTTGGATCGGATAGGTTAGTCCCTAGATGAATCGCTCGATCTTCTTTCCTTCTGAAGTGATCATACCCGGGCATAACCGAGATAGTTCACTAAATCTTGTTATGTAGGCATCGATGTCCGCATTCCGCACAGTGAGGTTCCACAGCTCTTGTTCCATTTTCTGAATCTCACCTCGTGGGCAGTATTCAGCCATCAACATTTCTTTCATTTCTGCCCACGACATGGAGTTGGCTACAGGGAGCGTCATGGCTTCCACGTATCCGTTCCACCAGGTGAGTACTTGATCAACAAAAGTGCATGTTGCGAACTTCACCTTCATTCCCCCAGGACAGTCGCATATCTCGAATACCGATTCCATCTTCTCGATCCATCGCTTCAAAGCGATCACTCCTCCAGTGCCGTTAAAAGTTCGTGGTTTGGTGTTTGTGAAGTCCTTGTAGGTACATGTTTTGGTGGGTCCTTGATTCATTCCGTTGTTTGAACTCCCGACCCCTTGCCCGTTGGCTCCTCCATTGTTCCCTAGATGAATTTGTGCCATTGCAGTAGTGACCGCAACAGATACAACTGCCTGGAATGCGGCTGAGTCAACTTCGGGTGGGGTTGGTCCAGGGTTTCCGCAAGTAGGTCGGTGAGGCATCTTTCTGTCATGAAATGGAGAGATGTTGAGTGTACGTGGTTTCTATGAGGTTGTGATCCTACTGACTAGGTACATGGTACGAACTTAAACACTTCTACCGTTTAGCATACAATCATAGATTCTTAACACATAACAGTTTGTAATGTCACAATAAAACACGCAAAAGTTCACTAATATTATCCGCATTTAATACATGAAAATTTTGCTCGTGAGAGCATACATGAGTGACACTAGTTCGACAGCATAACGACTCTATGAGTAGTGTAGTCACTTAAACATAGAGTCGAAGTACATAACATGGTTCCTAATGACCTAGTAAGATAAGTCTATCCCTAACTGCAATGAGCTGTACCCTGATATAGCGGCGGAATCATATGCCGAAGTGTTGGGCCAACAACTGAGCCATCTCAGTCATGTCTCCAATGACCTCATCCCTCTCATGCTCTGCTTGCACTGCACGTGCTTCCATGGCGAACAGTTGTTGCTGCAGGGCGGCAATCTCGGCTTCTGGGGAGCGATTCTCCCTTGCGGGATTCACTCGTGGGGTGGGATGGTCCTGCTGCACCTCGCTAACAGGGGATGCGGCGTGATCCTTGTCTAGGGCTTGTTCTTCCTCCATGTCATCACCGGTCTCCTCGAACTCGTAGTCGGTGTCCATGTACTCGTCAGGTTCGACGTCGTGGGATCCCTCTTGATTCCCTTATGGTTCATTTTCAAGTATCCCGTGTGCCACTAGGGCTTGGTGAAACTGAATGCCCTGATGCTCTTCCTCCATGAAGACTGGGAGAAGGTATACGAATAAGCTATCATTCTCCTATGGCTCTACCACTATTGCATAAACTAAACAGACGTTCTCTTTTTGGTGCTAAAGGGGTATAGTTTTAGGTTCCCTAGATATCACGATCTCATCAGGACATGTATTAGTTATACCTTGGAGGGAATGTAGTTGATCAGGCTACATCCACTCTTTGATACCACTAAGAACATTCCTGAATTAACCGGGATACTAGCATTATCTTGTTTGGTTCGGCGTTATGTTCTTATTCCTAATGCAAGAAAGGGTGTTTTATTTACTTGTTTTGTTCAGAGTTGTGTTAGTCCCTCTTTTGGTTTATAGTTGCATATCAATGTGTGGCTAGATATGCTAGTTCACTATAAACAAAGCTCTGATACCAACCTGTCACACCCCCGAACCAGACGGCGGAAACGTTCGAGGGCTGTTGTGACTCAATTGAATACCATTACATTGAATATACATGAAACATAACATCATTCATCACCATGCATTGAGATAGTACAACTGGTGGTGTTAACATTTAGTACATTGTTTTAAACATTACATTCTCAAAAGTAAATTGTTCGATAATAGTTAAACAAACAACAAGACATCACTGAGTGCATTTTTTCCCTCGGTTTACCTGTTACCTGAGAATACAAGTATTTTGAAAACGTCAACATATGAAATGTTGGTGAGTCATAAGCAGTGTTTGAAAAATAATGTTTTGTATTGTTTTGAAAACCACCAGAAAATCCGATATTTTCGGAAAAGAGTATCGTAAAAAAAGTGTGAAGATCCGTAAGTATGCTAGTTTGTTTCTATAAATGTAAAAAAGAATTTGTTATACTTGGTATGCATCTCGTAGTTGTATGTATTGAAAAACCCTAGGAAAACCCGATGTTTTCCTAATACTTTGAATTACGCTTTCCGTATAGTTGTTGTACCATTGCGGCATGTGAAGTCAATGATTCCAGGTGACATTGAATTAAAATGTGCATTGTGAATTGTTATAAACACGCGTTAATAAAAACAACTAGTTTACAACTATACTAATGATCCCTTAGGCGTCGTCCGTACTATTCACTTAATCCAACCACCCTGACTTCTCGTAGCCCCACAACCGAGGAGAAAAGAGGGCACGAAGACCTCAATAATTCCATTAGTCGTTCAAGGCTATAGTGAATGCGAAGGGCCTTTGGCCCGACCCGCATTTTGTGAATTCTCGACTTTACTAGCAGTACCAAAGGACCCTTGGGGCCCAATAGCACAAAAGCCATTGAAAGTCCTTTTACATGGAGTTAGGTTATGTAAGACCCAACAACATGTAAGTAAGTTGTCTTCGGGCCTAAAGATCAGGTCATTGGGCTAGCTAGGCCCAACAAGCAAGATTTGACACTTTTGGGCCCAAAGATGGTGTATCGACGTCTGTGTATTCCCACGTATGTGTTGACTTCCCGGAATTTCCGCGTGTGTATTGAATATCGTCGTGTTAGTAGTTTCAGATTCGTTATTGATTCGAGACCGAATCAATTCGCTTGGCAACGATTTTGGTGTTGATGGTGTATTAAGTTTTGTCGGTAGTCGCGGTACCAGTATTTTATCTCAATGGATTTATTGTTTAAAACTTTGGAGTTTTTCTGTTTGCAGCCCCTTTCTTAGATAAGTTTACACTTTTAACCCTTTTGAATAAAAGAATTTCCGATTTAGTCCTTAAACCATTTTTCTTGACATTTTAGTATCAAAACTTGTTGAAAATGGTATTTTTCAGCTCATATTTATTTGAAAACAGTTTTAGTCCCTCAAAATGTAATTTTCTCGGCTAAAACCTCATTTTTCGCAATTTTTACACTTTTGGCCCAAAATAGAAATTTTTTGCATCTTTGGTCCTTTTTAAATATGAAAAGTATTTTTAACCCTTGAAATGGACTTGGAGCACTAGTAGTCCCCTATTTTACAGAAAAGTACAGTTTCAGCCCTTCAAATTTGAAAATCTCGCATATTGGGCTTTATTGGGCCGAAAATTTCATTTTTGGCCCATTATGCTTAAAATTTTACATTTTAATCCCTCAAAAGAATATATTTCCAGAAAATACATTATTGAAACTGTTTTGACACATTTCAACCATCAGAATTTGTATCTTGTCATTTTGGGCCGTTTAACTTTATATTTTTAACATTTTGAGTCCAAAAATGAGTTTTTAGCCCAAAGAAGTTCATATTAACCAATTTGGTTATTTTTCTAGAAATGATTTGGATGTAGTAATATAATTTATGCTAGTATCATATAACCTAATGTAAATCTCGGTTTTAAGGACTTTTTGACTAGATCTAACATCATATTCACACAAAAACACAAATATAAACATAGAAATCACACAAGGCATACATATACACATAGATCTACACATTTGCTTGTACTCTCCCCCCACAAAACTTATAAAACCGAAAAATAGGGGGTATGAAGCTCACCTTTGGGTGTGGTTTCGGTTTTGGAGAAGAGATGGAAGAAAATGAGGTGATTTTCGGCCCTAGCAACCTTTCCTTGAAGATCTCGAGTTTAGGAGCTTCTAAGGTGCAAGATCACAAGATTGAATGAATTTAGAAGAGATTTTTATGAAGTGAAGGGAGTTAGATCATAAGTTAGCCATTAACTTACCTTAGATGATGAATCACTTTATGAAGATCCTTAAACTTTTAGCCAAATTTTTGAGATCTTGGATGGAGAGAGTGGATGATTCTTGAGTAATTTAGAGAGTGTTTTTGTGAGGTGTGTATGTGTGTGTGCTCTCGGCCAAAACAAGAAGGGAAGAGAGAGTGCATGGGAATGTGAGTAAGGCTTGGATGCATGATGAATAATAGCCTAGATGCCCACAATATAACAATGAGGTGGCTAGCATAAGTTAACCCTTCTTCTTGGGTTTGCCTTGGGTCGAGAATGGAGAAGGGAAAGAGAGGATTTTTGGGCTTTTTGCCCCTAAACCCATATTAGAGTTATGTTGAATGATTGTTGGCCTTATAAAATATATGTGTGATTTTTATGCTTCATTAGGCTAGATTTGGTTAATTATGGTCCATAATAGTTCATAATATTTAATTTAGTTCATTTTAGGCCCAATATGGCCCAAAATGTTGAAATAAATGAAAGTGGGTCCAATTAGAGCCCATTTAAAGGTTCTAAGCCCAAGATAGTCAAATTGGAAGTTTATTGGCCCATTGGGCCCAATGAGGAAGTCCTAGTCCAAAATGGACCTAAACAAGAACTTCTAGGGTTTCCAATTACTTGTTGACTATTTGAAATGCTTGTATGGTGTACTTGATTGAAATTTTTGTTGCCATGAAGTAAGCATCTTACATGCTCTTAAGTTTTTGATTCAACATTTTACTTGAGTGTTGTGATTACAAGGCACAAAATTTCTAGTTGTGACATCATCCCCCCGTTAGAGAGAATTTCGTCCCGAAATTCTGTTTGAAAGCTAGATTTGAGAATGCTAGAATAGGTGAGGGTACTTTAGCTTCATTTGATCTTCGCGTTCCCATCGTACTTTCACGATCGGGATGCGACTTTGCTTAGTACGCTTCATCTCCCTGTCCATGATTTCAATCAGCTCTTCAACGAACAGGAGATTCTCATTGATTTCGATCTCATCAAGGGGAATGACGAGTGTTTCATCTGATAGGCACTTCTTTAGATTAGAGACATGGAACACGGGGTGTACACTGTTTAGCTCTGCGGGTAGTTGCAGTTTGTATGCCACTGGACCTATTCGAGCGACGATTTCGAAAGGTCCAATGTACCGTGGGTTCAATTTTCCCCGCTTCCTAAAACGAATAACTCCTTTCCAAGGTGATACTTTTAACAGTACTCGATCCCCGACCTGAAATTCTAAGGGCTTTCGCCGTTTATCGGCGTAGCTCTTTTGTCGGTCGTGCGATGCTTGTAATCGAGCTCTGATTTGAATGATCTTTTCCATGGTTTCATGAATGATCTCCAGTCCCGTTATCCCCTTGTCCGATGTGAGTGCTCTTGCTAGCTGGGTGTCACCTACTTTAGCCCAACATAACGGTGATCTACACTTACGCCCGTATAGTGCTTCGAAAGGAGCGACCTTAATGCTCGAATGATAACTGTTGTTATACGAGAATTCGACTAAAGGTAAATGGGTATCCCAAGACTTCCCAAAGTCTATCACACATGCGCGATGCATGTCTTCGAGCGTTTGAATGGTTCGTTCACTTTGACCATCCGTTTGTGGATGATAAGCAGTGCTCATGTCGAGATGAGTTCCCAGTGCATTCTGGAGTGATTGCCAAAAACGTGAAGTGAACCTACTGTCTCTATCCGAGATAATAGACACTGGCAGTCCGTGGAGTCTCACGATTTCGCGAATGGATAAACGTGTCAATCTCTCCATCTTGTAGGATTCTTTTATTGGTAGGAAATGGGCAGATTTCGTCAGTCGGTCGACTATTACCCATATGGTGTCTAGTCCATCCGACGTCTTAGGTAGCTTGGCCACGAAATCCATAGAAATCCGTTCCCATTTCCACTCAGGGATTACTGGTTGCTGCAATAACCCTGAGGGCTTCTGGTACTCCACCTTTACCTTGGCACAAGTAAGGCACTTACTAACATAGGTGGCGATTTCCGCCTTCATGTTAGGCCACCAATAGTGTTGTTTAATATCCAAATACATCTTGTCCGAGCCGGGATGGATGAAGTATCGCGTCTTGTGAGCTTCCTTCATGACTATCTCCCTAAATCCTCCAAGTTTAGGGACCCAAATACGGTTCATGAAAGAGTATACTCCATTCTCCTTTGCCTCTAGGTTCTTCTCCATTCCGCGTAATGCTTCGCTTGCTCTATTTTCTGTCTTCATGGCCTCTGACTGGGCTACCCCAATTTGAGTGGTTAGGTGAGATTGAATGGTTATTGAGAGAGTTTTCGTACGACGATTAGAGTACTCCTTCCGGCTCAATGCATCAGCTACCACGTTGGCCTTGCCTGGGTGGTACTTGATTTCACACTCGTAATCGTTTAATAATTCAACCCATCTTCGTTGCCTCATGTTCAACTCCTTCTGGTTCAAGATGTGTTGAAGACTTTTGTGGTCTGTGAAGATGGTGCACTTTGTACCATAAAGGTAATGTCTCCAAATCTTCAGAGCAAAGACCACTGCTCCTAATTCCAGATCATGGGTTGTATAATTCACTTCGTGCGTCTTCAATTGGCGGGATGCGTAAGCTATCACCCTTCCACGCTGCATGAGAACGCAACCTAAGCCCTAATTTGATGCGTCACAGTAGACTACGAAATCTTCCGTTCCTTCCGGTAGAGATAGTACCAGGGCGCTACAGAGGGCTTGCTTTAAGGTTCGAAATGCAATCTCTTGTTTGTCCGTCCATTTGAATGGTACGCCTTTTTTTGTAAGTGAGGTAAGTGGCTTGGCGATCTTAGAGAAGTTTTGAATGAACCTCCTGTAGTAGCCTACTAGGCCTAAGAATTGTCGAATTTCTATGGGCGTTGTCGGGATTGCCCATCCTTCGACGGATTTGACCTTGGAAGGATCCACATGAATTCCTTCCTGACTAACAACATGACCTAAGAAGTTCACACTACGGAGCCAAAACTCACACTTAGAGAGTTTTGCGTATAGCTTTTCCGTTCGCAGGGTTTCTAGGATTTGTCGGAGATGTTGGCCATGCTCTTCTTTGCTTCGGGAATAGAGTAGGATGTCGTCAATGAAGACGATAACAAAATTGTCAAGGAATGGTCGACAGATTCGGTTCATCAGATCCATAAATGCGGCAGGGGCATTTGTTAGACCGAAGGGCATTACGACGAATTCATAATGCCCGTAACGAGTTCGGAAAGCGGTTTTAGGAATATCCTCTTCCCGGACTTTGAGTTGATGGTATCCAGACTATAGATCTATCTTAGAAAAGTAACTAGCTCGTTGGAGTTGGTCAAATAGATCGTCGATTCGCGGGAGTGGGTAGTCGATTCACGGGAGTGGGTAGCGATTTTGTTGCGAAATTCGCCCAAATTTATCTTGAATTTTTTTAAATGACAAATTTTCCCTTTATATTTTCATTTTCTACTTTTTCTATATTACAATATCTAAAAAGGTAAAAAAACGGTTATGTATTATCACCCCCACCCCCTCTCTTTCTCTCTCCCATTCTTAAAAAAGAAACACCGCCACCATCTGATTCTGGTCATTCTTCCGGTGACCAAGGTTTCCATCAATGAGAGGATTTCCATCAACGAAGATGTTTTCTGACAGCAAACCAAAAGGGTCTGACAACCAGAAGGTTTTATGTAAGATCATGTTTTTAGTCATTTCATATTTTAGGGCCGTGGGCTGGAAGTCGACTGTATAAATTCTTTGGGTGTTAAGGAGGTAATGTTTAGACCTTTTGGAAGGAGGAAATAATGGTTGCAAGATCTTAACATTTGAATTGTGTTTTGGGACGAATGGTAGAAAGGGGAAAGTCACAGGCCAATTGCTTGCATGAAATATGGATTTTTGTTCGAGAAGTTTTTAGTTCAGGATATCTAAATAATAATGTGGGACTCTTCAATACCTTTCTGCGGATATAGAGATCGTCGAAAACGGAGTTGGAATGAAGAAGTTATGACCGTTAGAAGTTAGGAATGTTTTAAGTTTAGTCTAGTACGTTGGGCGTACAGGGTGTACGCTGGGTGTACTAGGCATGGATGATCGCACACATTTAACCTGGTACACTGGGTATACCAGGAGTACGCTGGGCATATGCAATCAGAACCTAAACTTTTGGGGTTTTGAGCCCTACTTCAACTCCTTAACTTCCTCAAACCCTTTCCATTATCAGCCTCTACCTCTCCAACATCCTCCCTTGAAAACCTAACCCTAGTTTGATCCTTGTGAGCAAAAAAAGGTGTTTTGAGTGCTTTGGAGTGTTCATGGTGCATATTGGAGAAGAAAGAGCTCATTTGAGAAGTGTTGGTTGCACTGGAGTTTGTATATCCAGACCTTGTTCACCTTGAACTTTCCTCTGGAGGTATAAAGCTTGAATCTTTATGATGCATTTGTTAGATCTAGCTAGTTTTGAGTATTATGAGCTTTTGGCCAATTTAGAGCATAAAGTTTAGATCTTGAAAGTTTGTGACCTTGTTATGGATAAAGTTGGAAACTTTATCCATCTAATCATCATATTGATTCATATATGAAGGTTGGAGACTTGGGCTTAATGGATTAAGTTGAGAAAGATGCACTTTTGGTCCATTTGAGATTTAAAGACAAAATATTGATTGTTTGGACCATCCTAATGCATAAAGTTGGAAACTTTATCCATCATGGAACTATTAGGAACCATAAAAACGTGATATTGGTCCTTCTAACCCTTCCATGCAAGCGTTATGATGTCTTAATGGATTAATAAGTTAAGGTTTTAGCTTTGGGACATTTTCTAGCCATGGAAAGTCATAAAAGTGGAAATTTTATGACTTAAGTCGATGTTTTGAGTCTAGATCTGAGCTCTGTACAAAAGGCCTTAATGGATAAAGTGCATAATGGAGGAGTGAGAACAGGCCGTGTACGTTGGGCCTGGGTCTTCCAACCCGATGGCTGATTGGACCCGTTACATGTTGACATTCCAGTCCGAGGATTGATTGGGCCTAGGCATTCCAATCCGATGATTGTGGACCGTTATGCATGATTGTATGTTTTTCGTATGGGGTATTTTGGGGGAACTTACTAAGCTTTGTACTTACCCAGTTGTTTATGTTTTTCAGGTTTGATCGGTGACCGTGGGAAGGCAAAGGCGGCAATATACACACTCATCAACAACATTGAGGATTCCACATTTCTTATATTGTGAATTTTAATAAATGTATTTTGGAATAAACAATTTTCTTAATAATGGATTTATAATTATGAAGTTTTAGTTTAATAAATTAAAAATTTTTGGTTGTGAAAATGCGACATTACGTTTTAAGGATATGGGGAATGGTTTTCGAAGACGAAGATCGACGGAGGTTTACAGAGGCAACATTCCGGTGACTTAGGTTTCTAACAACAAGGAACCAATCATCGGAGCAAATAGGTTTAGATCTGTCCATATTGTTCGTCTTGTTCTGGTAGTGGTGGTTAGATCGGTGGTAGTGGTGACCCAAAATCGAAACAAGGGTTTTTTAGGGTTTTTAGAAGTGGCGATGACACTGGAGGATTTATACAAATGTCGGTGTCGTCTTGCTTCACCCCTTCATTGTCATTTTCACTTCACCACAGACAAAGGTGGAATAAACTCGAGCCACAGACGGAGGAAACTTAGAACCGGTGACGAACGACCCTAGCCAACTCTTCTCGCTGGTACGAACAGATACGGTGA
Source organism: Lactuca serriola (assembly GCF_051521515.1). Classification (NCBI taxonomy): domain Eukaryota; kingdom Viridiplantae; phylum Streptophyta; class Magnoliopsida; order Asterales; family Asteraceae; genus Lactuca; species Lactuca serriola. The sequence goes on along the minus strand of NC_136408.1, from coordinate 120,397,720 downwards.
CGAAAATTGAGGGGAAGGAGATCGTCTGAGTAGGAGAAGAAGGAGATCATATGAGCAAGAGAAGAAGGATATCATCGTCGTTCTCACTTCACACATTCACAAACAGAGATTTGTAAGAGAGTGAGAGTGAGTGTGTGTGTGAGAGAGAGAGAGAGATAAAGAGAGAGAAGAAAAAACAACGTTACTATCGGATCTATGATGGCATCATTGTTTACAAATGAACGTGTTGACCAATGGTGCCATTCACCGGTTGTAGTTGTTGCGTTAGGAGGTGGTGATTGTTGTTTTGTTGACAGGTGGTTGTGGCGTTGATGAGGGAAGTCTTATGATATAAAAGATAGATAAAGAGGGTGTGAGAGCTTTTTAGTGGTGGTGGTTGTTGTGTTAGATGTATAATGTTAGGGTTCTAACATCAGAGGTGGTGCTCTGGCTGGCGGTGGTAGTTCTCTTTGACGGAATGAAGAGAGATATGGTGTTTGTGTGTGATACAAAAGGCATGTGGGTAGGGTAGGGTTATATATTTCTACTTTTTGTTTAATTTTTAATCAGAAAATATAAAATTAATAAAAAAATAGAAAAAGAAAATACCAAGGGCAATTCCTTAATTTTAGATATTTTCAAAATATTTTGGACCAAACTCGCAACAAAATCAAAGTTTTGGATCGGTGGTGCTAGTCCAAAACTTATTGAACCATAGTGATAATTTTCAACAAACTACATGCACCATTTTTCTAGTTTTGTCTAAAAAAGTATATTACACGAATGGTCCCTCTGGTTTGGGGTAATTTGCGCGGTTGATCCCTAACTTTTTTTTTAAAACTCGGACCATCTTTGCAGTTTGTTTTTTTTTTGTTTTTTTTTTTTATGTTAAGTCCCTATTAACATGGAATGACTATACTTCCAAAGGTTGTTTTTTATTTACTTACAAATTTATTATTTATAATTAATTCAAATAAAACTGAGCCAACATTATTCATTATTTGTTTTAGAGTTTTATGAGATTAGCCCATACCACCATCTCCGGTATCAGTATCACCGATCATCGCCTCTGACCAAAATCACTGATTTTCGCCACCCACCAATATTACCACCCACAATATCCAAATCCATGTGTTTATTTCTTGCATTGGATTTAATAAGCTTACACAAACCCTACTATTCTTTAAAGATTCGATAAGTGGCACCACTTTCTGTCGACGATACCTTTAACCTCCGGAAACCAACACTCACGGTCACACCCCTGTTTGTTGGCAACCCCCCGTCCACCTCCGATAACCACCAACACTAACCAGTGATACCCTTTTCCACCTCCAACAACCACCACCACTAACCACCAATATCAAATCCAAATGATAATCATATTTAAAATAACTCAACCAAAATGAAACCTGAAAATCAAATTTAAAATCAAACCTTCAAATCAAATCTAAAATCAACTTAGAATCAAAACTTAAACTTAAATATGAAAATCAAAGTTGATACGTCCTAAATTATACGTATTTTAAGGATACTTGATTAAAATTGGACAAAAGATACTTACTTTAGATATATTTTGTAGGTAAAAAGTCCGTGTTGATGAAATGGAACGAAAACATGCTAAAATGGAGCTAAATTGATGAGTTGGAGCAAAATAGAAAAAGACTTGCTAAAATATAAATTGGCTAATGGATCCCTTTGCAGTGTTTTAGACATATCTTTCAACTTGTAACTCTCATTAACGAGACTAAATATGTTATGGAAAATAGACAAAATTTCCTATAACTCATGTGTGAGGGCCTTTTTAATAATCCAACTTTTATCTTGTTCAAAAATCAACCTTGAAGTTAGACCAATAAAGCTGGAGTTAAGCATTGAAAAGATTATGAAGTTTATGGAGATACCGAAGATATTTTTCGGATTTATTAAATCTTGCCACGAAATAAGCCAGTCTTAGAAAACTACATATAGAAACCTAATTTCATCCAAAGATGATAATTAATCGGTAGGGAATTTCCAGAAACCATAAAGGGTTGAAAACGACCTGGAAAAGCCGTTTTGAGAGTCTAAAAGGCTATATCAGTCTATCGCTGATATAGATGCAAAAAACTGAAGATCAACAAAAACAATTTATTATTTTATCAGTTTGTTTACTTTTCTATCTATAATTAGTCAACTTTTTGATCACCTATATGTTCTTTTCAGGATCTGGGATTAAACTCTTTATAATTATTTGTTATTTGTCAAACCCTTGTTTTAATGATTAATAGATATTTGGTATTAAGAGTTATTCAATTTATTACGTTTTCTCAATTATATATCCATATATATATATATATATATATATATATATATATATATATATATATATATATATATTGATATTGATTTTTTTATGATTATGTAACGGAATACATGATTTATGTTTAGGTTCAAATTATGTGAGTTGCAAGGGGAATAGTTCAAGATCATGCAAAAAGAAAGTAACATTCATTTTCACTAAAAGCAAGTATGCAACATGCATTGCCCAGTAAATTGCATCATGACACTTTATAGAATGCTTGATTTAATCTCATACAAATAAGAAAAAACATAGCTCTTGGTCGAACCTAAACTATAATGGGTATTAGCCTAACCTCAATAAATAACATCCCTCCTTTAGTTTGATCTAGAAGAGTCTATTAAACTAGAAAAATAAGCAAAAGAAAAACACAAAAACATAGATGAAGATAGCAAAATCAATGATGGTAGATCTCTGACGATGACGGCTAAGAATGGCTGCTCTTCTTCCGTCATAGAAGAAGAGAGGAACAATGGCCAAATGCGGTTCTGTTTTAGTAGACATTGACGACTATCATTGAGCCAGATCAGTTCGGGAAAGGCAAAGAGAAAGAAAGAGAGGGCTCGAGTTGTGGCGAATGGAGCTAATTCTAGCGAGAACGATGGCTTTAGTGTTAATATATAAAGAATAGAGGTAACTACAGATCAAAGGTTGGCCGATAGAGAAAGTACCATCAAAAGGATACATTAACCACATCTAAAGAGGATGGATCGAAAAAGAGAATGGAAGAAGAAGAGGCTAGTCGAGGAGAGCGGCCATCTGAGGAGAAGGCAGAAACTTACGAGGCAGTAGAAGAAGTCGAGGAAGGAGCTCTAATTTAGATCCCACAACTATATTATTATTTACGAGGAAAAAGAAGAATGGGAAAAATATTGATCATATTGAAGGCATCTCCGACGACTATTAGAGAAGGTCGTCGTAGGTGGAGGGCGACGGTTACGAGTTGTTGTCAGTAGTAGGGTTTTAACCTAGAGCTCTGATGCCATGTTATATTTTAGAATGCTTTGATATTGCTTCGTCATCATAAGGATTTAACCTCATGTCCATAGAAATACAAAATGGGTTGTGGATGTAACCTAAACCCTAATGAGTATTAGCCTAACCCTAATCACTAACACATCGTAACGCCCCATCACCCCTATATCTATTGCACCAAATGCATAGTTAAGCTGTTTAATTTGTTTAAGTTGTTTACATAATACCATTATCTCTGAAATCAAGATACTTGGTTCGATCGGACACAAGAACATCGTTTTTTTCTTAGGGCGGGGTTCGAAGCAAACAATTAAATTTCTGTTCTACGATTATTATCCTAATGGAAGCTTCAACTCACTTCTCCATGGTGCATGGACTAGGAAACGAGGAGTAAAGTAGGAGACTATGTATGAGGTTATACTAGGCATGGCTCATGCTCTCACGTATCTACGTCATGATTGTGTGCTCATAGAGATGTGAAAGCCATGAATGTGTTATTGGGTCCGAATCTACAACCATACCATGGTGATTTTAGGCTGGTTAGACTTGTTACGAAAGACCAAAACTAGAAACCACAGTCGGCTCCCACTCTCCCACTTATTAAACCTAGTACCTAGTCTCCCACTATGATCCTCGTTTCCTAGTCCCAAAATAATGAATGAGTGACCTCAAGCTTCCATTAGGATAATTATCATAAAGCAAAAGTTTAATCGTTTGGTTCAAACCCCACCCTAAGAAACAAATGATGTTCTTGTGTCAGATGGAACCAAGTGTCTCGATTTCAAAAACAATGGTTTTATATGAATAGCTTTAACAATTTGGATGGTCGAATGTGAACAACCATAGAAATTGCCTAGATGTGAACAAAACCAATAGTTCATTACCCTCATGTGTAATTATCATTGCCACATCCATACCATGTAAGTTGTAACTTGTTACAACTGGTCATAATGATTATATGTGAACACTTCCAACAAGTTCGTTATCTAGATTTGTACAGAAAAAAAAACTTACTCAATTGTGAGCAAAAAAAAATATAATTATCTTGATAAATCAATTTCCAAACAAAAAAATATGTCTTAAAAAAATTGAAAGGAGAATGTTGTAATAAAAGTAAATAAGATCGAGATGCTATAATAAACAAATTATTAATAAAAGTCCATTGCTATTGTTCACATTTAGTCCAAATTATACACATGCAGTGATCTTACATAAGTCTAGTTAATTCTAAAAAATATCTAAATCCAAAAATACAGACCAAAGTGTTTAGTTATTTGTCAAGTAAAAGGTGTTGTGCGATGCTGGATGTGGTGATGATATCTTCGGCTTAGGTCTTGCGCTGGCAGACTTGGCCAATGCCTTCATTCCTCTGCAGTATTTCATGTGGCTGTGAAGCTTCTCTGGATTGAACTGCCTGCCGCACTGCCTGCATTGATGACATCAAATGTACTCATTTTCATGCATAGTACAGAAGTCTAGTGCAGTCTCATGGTTATGGAAATTGGTACTATTCAGAAGATTAAATACTTCTTATGTTAAAAAGGTACTTGTGGGGTGAACAATGACTATACAAACACTTCTTGTAGAACTTTGACTACTTAAAGTCAAATATATATACAAATTTTCAGTCTTATACACATATGGTCTATATACTTACGAAATTCAACACCAAGTTCTAATCGGTTTTAAGGGTTTCTCAAAATATCTTCACAATTAATTCCATGTTAATTTTAAGACATAAAGGTAGGGTTTAATTTGGCCACAAAAATCAATCCACAATATACAAACTAAATGAACTTACGAGCAATTCGGGCCATTAATAGGCTTATGTTTAGCAGTTCCCGAGGTTTTGATGTTGTTTGACTCCTCCTTCTTACTCTTCTTTGATCCATTTATCCCATCAAAACTTTTCTCGTAACCCTTATACTTCTGCTCTTTACTTATTTGCCCGAAGTTATTCTGATCAGAAACCGAAGTTACTGTAGAAGTCCTACCACCTTTCCTTTTGTTGATCGCCACCACAGCCTTTTCGTCCGTGTTAGCAGTCCCACAAGTGATCCAGTTTCGCAACATATGTGATGCTCTTGAGCCTGAAAAACGACCTGATTTTCCAAACAAATAGAATGGTAATGCTGAAGCTTTCAAACAACTGTTTACACTTTTATTCCCACCTTTCTTGTGTTTATCGTTATTACTGTTGTTGCTGTCATCTGTATTCTTGTTGAAGAACATCTTGTTTAGGGAATTATTCTCATTTTTGTCTTTTGGGCTTTGTGTTATTTCTTGGTCTTCAGATGTATCTTGATTCTTTGTTGTGTCTTCGGTTGTGACGTTAGAGACAAAGGAAGATTCTTCTATTTCAAAGGACGTATCTATTGAGAAAACTAGAGGATCTTCTTTCTCGGTTGATGGGTATTTTGGGGATTTGACGTTTACTTCAAAAGTTGGCGAATTTTTCAGGTCAAAGACTTCTTTCTCGTTGTATGGATTAATATCTGTGAATCAATCAGACGCTGAAAATGAGAAGAAAAGAAGGAGCTTCGTTCATAACTCATCAATAATACTAATGTTTTTTTTTTTTTTCATTCTATGGATCATGTATATTTATTTTTTGCTTGAACCAAAAGAGGGTGTGTTTTTCTTTAGTTAAGTGCAAATGGTATTATTGAGATTGGAAATATTATGTAAGTTATTAAAAGAGTAAGATAAAGTTTACCATTATTTAATGTTGTTGAGGAGATTTCTGATCCTTTCAGAACATATTGATTGTCACAAATAGGGGTAATGAGATCGTCATCCAGTAGGTCTTGCCAAACATATCCCCCTTTGTACATTCTGCGTTGTTTAAATAAAAACAAATGGAATAATAAATGAATGATTGTTTTAGTTTTATAATTATTAATTTTTCTTTAAACAATTATTAATATATTTTTTTTAAACGGCATTAATATTTTTATATAACTTCAAATTAATATATGTGATTTTGGAAGCTTTAATGAACAGAATCCAAAACATTATTACAACAAACCAAGCTTTGTTATTTTGACCTAGTAGCTAAAGTAACTGATACATGATACTTATTAGCTGAAATGTTAGTTTTTACTTAATAAATGAACTGATAAAAAATGACATTTGGTAAAATCTAGGTGATAAGGTAGTTTGAAAAAATATAAAATGATATAAAACCACATTTAAAAATATTTTTTTATAATTAGTTAAGGGTATACTTGAAATTTTTTAAAAAAGATTGTGAAGGGCCAAAAATGACAACTTAAGCTATTTTTTGGTTTGGTTTTTCAAATATTACAACTTAAAAAACGTCAAAAAATAAACCATTATTGATAAGCAAACTCAACATTTAACAGTTATATAATTATTTGTTTTAGAAGTAAGAACATGCACATACTTTTTTTTATTGCTCCTACATGTCAATTACATGTGAAAAATAAATATAATAACATTACATAAATAGAATAAAATTATATTTGAAAAACCTCTTACTCTAGAAGTTGCTAATTAACATGTTTGTTGAAAAAGATTGCTTTAGAAAAAAAAATCGCCAATAGAGCTTTTACATAATACAAGTCTTAAGAAAAGCTCCACAAAAACCCATATCGTTATGACAGTGTACTAATTAATCACACGGTTTTATTACATACAACGGTTACTTAATAAATAAATAACCAAATCGATGTCCGCTTTGGCCTCTTTGTTTGAAATAATTCACTACTTTGTATAGAAATAAAAACGAACCTCTTGTATGACCAAGCAAAACGCTCTGGCATGTCTTCTCCTCTGAGTTCTGATAACCAGCTTTTAACATCTACAAAATTATAGTAACTTTTCAAAAATCATTAAATTATAAGGTAAGACATTACGAATATTCCATCATCGATTTTTATATATTCTTTTGTAATAGCAAGCCTTAAAGAATTTTGAGTAATAAATTGGAAGAAAGTGCAAATTTACACAACGTAGTATTATATTACGCATTATGCAGTCGATGCATCTTAAAATACAATGTTTTGTTTATGAATTACTGACCTCTTAAGTAAACTCCATGATATGAGACTTGATGGATGCGCATGAGATGGGGTTGCTCGATACCACCATTACGGCTAAGATAATATACAATATGAACTCTTCTTACTTGACCACCACCACCACCACCACCACCACCACCACCACCACCACCACCACCGGTGAGTTGTGCCACCATCAATTTTCTGCAATGGGGAGGGCCAAGGCAAGACAACAACAAGAAGCCACACTTCCCTATTAGAAAAAAGTTAATAAAAATAACAAGAAAAGCTAGAAGACGTATAATATGGAAAGGATAATGTCGTTTGCCGGCCAAAAAAAGACAGAATTTTGAAGTCTTAGGTAGGCAAACATAGATTTAAGAAGGATCTTCTCTTCATACGAGATAAATTTTTTTCACACTAAAAGACACATGTGACAAGACAAAGAACGCACCAACCTTATTGCCCAATAATCGTTATCCGTTTTATAAATAATAATCATTGCCCCATGTTTAATACGTCATACAAGAAAGTTTGATCTAAATTAGCGGCACCTCAAATGGCCTCTATACGAATCAAAAGCATTCTAGAGAGTTTAATATTTCTCAAAATATTCTTTAATTAATTAGTAGTATGAGTATAAGATATTCGGAACACAACGCAATAATTAATATTTTAAAATGTTGTATTGTACAATTATATAATATATAAATTGTTGTATATAACAAAAAATTACATTATACGAGTCACTTCCCATTTAAAAAAAAAGCCCGCAACTTTCTTCGGTATCTACTATTTTTCCATTTTCTGTAATTTTTTATACACTTTTACTCCAATTACGTTTATAATTAACCCCAAAAATATTTATAATTAACCTTTCTTTGAAGTTTTCAATCTTTTCGCAACAGACTTGATAGTTGATACAGTTATAAAAAATTAAAAAATCATCCACCATTCATTTGGTTAATATTTGATTTCATTAATTATTGCTGATACCTTAAAGATTATAGATTTAAAGCCCTATTCAATTCCGTTTGTAGAAAGCCAATGGTATACAGTTTTTAACTCTAGTTAAAAAAAAAGAAAAAAAATAAGTTAATACAGTGTTGATCGCATGATATGAAACAATTCAAAATGAATTTGATGTTTTAACGTGGTGGCTTCTCCAAAAAAAAATGAAAAATGAAAAGTAAATAAATCATATTTGACCTTTTGAAGCTACGTTCATTTGCAAAGGCCAGTTCTTCCATGATCAGCTTCACTGGTTACCAGATCAACCTTCTCTTTTTGTTTCTTTAATTTTTTCTTCCTGCATATGGTGACAACTAATTTTCAATCCAACAAAAATATATTCACAGGGGTTATTTCAAAATTAAACTTATTAATTTTACTTATGATCCAAGTTCAATAATTGAAAGTAAATACAAATACCTACACATCAAACATTAAACATTCATCAAGAATGAAACAAAGGAAGAAGGAAATATACCAATGATATTTGAACGAATGGACGAAAAAGTCTTACCTTCTCAATCCCCAGCCTCTAAACGATCACAATCACTATTACACGATCAATTCTAATATTTGACGGAAAATTTATGTTTCGAAGAAGCTTAATTAAGTATGCTTATATATATGCACAGATAAAAACGAAGAGTTAGTTGTGGGGTTTGATCAAGACAAAAGAAGGTTATCTGCAAGATGGTGATATCCACGCAGTTTGTAGAAAAGTCTGCGTGCCGTTTCAGCCCAGATGATTGTTTATAAGTTGGGTTTCGTTTTGAAGGCAATTGATAACCAAAAAAAGAAAATGTAACCCATGAGTCATATTTATTTACTATGTAATTTATATATTTTTTTATTGTTGGATCTTTAATAATCCGTAACTATTATATTGACAAGTTTTAAGCAGCTGACAACATCTGTGCCAAGATTTTGAGGTTAAAAAATATGAATTCATTTCTATTTGTCAAATTTAAAATTATATAAACTCTAGTTGCTTAAATTTTTCTTAAAGTAATGTAGATGACATAATATCTTCATTGAATTAATATGGGTAAACAATTAAATTAAAATACAATATAAAAATAAAAAAACCGTACCATCAATGGTGGTCAATGGTGGAGCATTAGCATGACATCCAGCATGGAATTCTACATATCATCCGCTGGACACCGGTCAGAGACAGGAATTAATATGTAGTTTTATTGATTGAGCTAGGTTCATTTGTTTAAAGTATGTAGTTTTATTGATTGAGTTAGGTTTATTTGTTTAAATTAATTATTATGTTATTGTATGCATAAATGTGGGCCAATCAAAATTTAAAATAAAAATAAATAATTAAATAAATAAATAAGAGTAAATAGGTAATTTGATAACTAGTTTCCACAAATAATATCCTATAATTATGGTAACCGTTGACTCTTCTTAGCTGTATCCCTAGTAAATCGCAAGAAGCACAAATATATTTATAATATTCAATCGGCATCAAGATTTAAAACCCTAAATTGAAGCCAGTATCGTTTTTTCCTATTTTTCTCTCTAAGGTTTTTGAACAAAATGTATGAACAAGGAATAGTGAGGCAAATCAATACCCCAAGGTCGTTGACGGATTCTTCTGTACTGGGTTTTCCTTTTCCTCGAACCAGATGATTTCTCAGCTTCATCATCTTGCTTTGTCGAGCTTAAGCCTAATTCAAGAATATGTATCAGGAAACAAGAATTCAAGAAACACCCAAAACAAAGAAACCAACATCCCCCCTCTCTATTTCCCCTTTTTCTCTTTCTCGATTTCTTGTTGGTGTGCACAATATCCACCATTGATCTGTTGTTGTTGAACGAAATGTATGACCAAGGAATAGTGAGGCAACATGTGAGTACCACCAGTTTGAGTGGCGGTAGTGAAAGTAGTGTGGCTTTACCGGCGAAGTCGTCCACCACACCGATGTTGGCTCTCCCGGCTCCTGACGGGCCAGTTCAACCCGTAGGTGGTGACCCTTTTGCTGTTTCGTTAAGTGTCCCACTACCTGCTTATGTCTAAATGGTAGACATTGAAAAGAAACAACACTTGCTTGTTCAAGAACAAATGGTTTGGAATCAGTATGCGAGAGATGGAATGCAATGTCAAGTTAGTTTGGCTAAAATCAATAATGGTGGGTATGTTGCACCGGGTCAACCACCCATGATGCCTTATGGAGCTCCACCTGTAAACGGATCCGGGTACTACTATCCTACTTACTAAATATCTACATACAAATTTTTTAATTCTTATTATGTGTTACATATATTGTGATGTATTTTTTAATCTTTACAATCTATGAAAACTTTTTGTTGGCATTTTTGTTGTTATACTATGTTTTTGTTAGAACACATGAGTAACTAATTCGATTATGTAACTATTTGCTACTACTAAGTACTAAATCAATCTTCTAGTAATCCCTTAGTGGTTTTTGTATTTTACACAATTCCAATTCTATCCGAATGGAATCACGAATTCAAATTCTATCGGAATGGAAACACGAATTCTAATTCTGTTTGAATAGAATATGGATATTTTTCATTGATTATACATGTTCTACAATTTTTGGTTATTGGTTTTGGTGCAATTAACAAGTCTGCCTATTTTTCCAAACGAATATAGTTTTTTATTTATCATTTGCTAATGCGTTATTGGATTCTAAACTACAATTGGATTTGTTTTCACAGAAGTTGATGCTTGAAAAAGTTGATGCTTAAAGAAGTTCATGCTTGAAGAACCGACAACAAAATTGAAAGTGTTTCTTAGCAACATTATTCTTTTAGAATGTATTAGTGTATTTGTTAGATTATGATGTTTTTTTTTCCCGATTTGAAAGTTTTTTAGTTTTATTCTTTAACAATAGATGTAATTCTTAGCAATTGTGACATGTATTCTATAAGAATTAATGTAATTTTTATTTTAGTTTTTCAATTAATGGTTCGAGAATTTTTTTATTCTACAAGAAATCTTTAAATTCATGATTAAGAAATATGTTCAAGAATATTTTTATTTATTTTATGGTTCAAGAATATTTTTATTTTTGAACATACTCAAACATATTCTGTCAGAATGTCCGAATTAAAAATCTTATAATTTGTGAAATCAGATTTTTAAAATTAATAGAATATATGATCCTTTAAAATAAGCAAATTTCCTTTATTAAATATATATTAATTGACTAAAATACCCTTCTAGTTAGAATAGATGGTATTTTTGAATTATATTTAATTCAATAATATGTAATAATCACTTGCTTAAAATAAGTAAAATTGATTGACCCGCATTTAAGCATCCAATAACACAATAATTACTTTGAATATAATAACCTAAGCTTTCATTGATTTATATCGATATTGATGTAAATGAATTCATATAAATATTTTTCTTTCTGTATTCAAAATTATATGATTAGGCTGAAGGGAGTGGTAGCATGCTTAACATGTTGCTACATCAGATTTTTTGATGCCATGCCAAATTTTTTGAAGCCACATAGGATTAAAAAAGCTGTAGCATCCAAATTGAAAAAGGTAGGGAGTGGTGATGTATTAGTTTAATTGGTTTTATATTGGAAAAAAAATATTAAAAAAGAAAAAAGAAAAAGATTTTAGCCAATAAAAACCCACCATTGAAGTTTCTCTCTCTTCTCTCTTCTCGTCATGTTTATGGCAAGACATTCTTAGCAAGTGCTTTAACATTTTAATTGGTGTGGAGCTGGCACTCTTGGCGAGTATAAAGGCGGGAGGGGTGGTGAGGCCACTCCCTCAAGCCTTAGGCTGTGTTTGGCGCGCCACAGCTAGCTTATTTTTTGAGCTTTTTTATGTTGACGTGTTTGGTAAGCCAAAAAGTAGCTGATAAACTAGCTTTTTGAAAAGCTATTTAGACTAGCTTTTTAGGAGTTTTTTTTAAAATTTTCCAAATACACCCCTTAATGAATTATAGAAACACATATTCTTACATGTCCTTTTATGTAATTTTATATATTTCAGCTAGCTTTTCAGCTAGTTTTACCAAACGTTTTTTTTATCAGCTAGCTTTTTATTTAACAATGAGCTTTTCAGCCATCAGCTAGCTTTTCAGCTAACATCTAGCTTTTCAGCTAGTCCGCCAAACATAGCCTTAATGTCCAAGTCTTTTTTATATCTCTTATTCTATTCTATTCTAATCTCTTCTCTTTATTATAATAAATGAATAAGTTTATTTTACTATTCATAAATACCACAATATTGTAAATCCTTATTAATATTATATGTCACCTATCATGCCATATGTCAACCTATTAATTTTCCATTTTAAATTTTAAATTTCGCATTCTAATTACATTAAATTAATAACTGATTTCTTCGTTTCTTCATTTCTTCATTTTAAATTTCACACTCTACTTACATTAAATTAATAACATTAGAATAAAAATAAAATAAAATTAGTATATATTATAAGGTGACATAAAATCATATATTTATTTAAATCAATGATTACAATTGTATATAAGTAAAAAAATCTGTTAATTAATAATTAATTTAAAATAATTTAGAAATAATTGATTAATAATTTTGAGTTTTTACTATGAAAGTTTAATTAATTTTATAACCGTGATTCTCACGTGTTATAAATTAGTAAAAAGAATAAGTTTATTCTCTTTTTGCCATGTGTCAACATATTTGTATTCTTAATTAATTTCATGCCACTTGTCAACCTATTGATTAGCATTTCAAATTTTAAATTCTCACTCTAATTACATTAAATCAATAACATTAGAATAAAAATTAAAATAAATTAATACATATTATATTGTCACGCATTTATTTAAACCAATGATTCTAATTCTATAAAACTAAGAAAATATATCTTAATTAATAATTTATTTGAAATAATTGATTAAAAATTTTGAGTTTCTTACTATAAAAGTTTAATTAATTATGTAACTATGGTTCTCACGGGTTATAAACCAATATATATATATATATATATATATATATATATATATATATATATATATATATATATATTGATGATGTTAGGTCTATCGGCATGACCTACACAGCTCTCGCGAGCTTACCCTGCCAGACACTCATTTGGCAGCCTTGTTTGTCGCTCGCCTGTCTGTCCTGCCTGACTCTTACTTGCCTGCCCTGATTAGTGCCCCTGGGTAGCCTTGACTAGCCCCTGGCTTTGTGGGCCTGAATTGGGCTGGCTTTAGGACTAAATTAATGTCACATGACCTAATTGTCCCTTGTTAATAGAATATATTCTCCTCCATGGAGATAGATTTTTCGACCCTAATACATCAACCTCCAACATGCCTATACAATCCCCCATCATACAAAGATGGTTTTATCTGACTACGAGAAACCATGCCACTCTCATATAACGATCTAAATTAAACATCGAAGCCTTCTACCGCGACACAATCCCTAGGGTGGTTCTATTGACTTTGTAATATGATAACATCTAGGAATATCATCTAGAACTCGTTAGCGTCACATACTCCAAATCTCTGATCCAGATCCGTCTGCAAGTCCTAACAGCCTAAGATGATATCATATCATTTGGAGTTATTCGTGGGATCTTAAGAAAAACATCCATTGTTGCCTGAGGTCCAAGCTTTACATTTACGAGAGTCTTTAAAGATATGTTCCTTAAAAGCTCGAGCTCTTCAAAATCTCTAGAGATCCATTCTTCAAATTTCATCTCTTCATATTGTTGTACATATCTACTCTTTAGAAGTTGTTGCTGAAAATTTTCACTAATTATATTCAAGTTTAATCTATAGGCTTGTTGACCAAAAATAAATCTTGATGAATATTAAGCAAGTAAGGAAGGTGCAGAGTGCACATTCGTTTAAGTTTATTTAAGATTCAAAGTACACTATTTGGGGGCCAAGCCTCTGAACGAACGAGGGTCCGACGACAACTACTTTGGGAGCGGGGTTCAAGGGGGCAGAGCTCCAGGCTGGGATGGAGCTGATTTGAGATAGTTTTCAGACAAATGTGGTTTATAACCAATTTTGGCCTTCAATTTCTAGTACTCACAACAATCATAACTTCTCATTCTTTGTTCTTGTTCTCTTATATTCTGAGTCTTATCCAATTGAAGTTTAGGGAGCACCACCTAAATAATTCAATTTGAAAATGGTTACACAATTATAAGAATTTTCAAGTGCTTTTACCCCCAAAATTTCTAACATAAGATTCACCTGCCTAAAGATCTTATGGATCCGTTTTCTTCAAAGGATTTGTTCCCTAAAAACTACACAACTTGATTTTCTTCTTCTTTGGGAAGCCTCAACAAACTAAGAAATCTCGATTAACTTTACATATTCTCACAAATTTGGACTAATTTGTTCTCTTGAAAGCTTCATTTGTTAAAAACCTTTCTTATAAATTTGTGTCTCATCTAAGAGCTAAAAAGCAAAGGAACCATAAGAATTCTTGAGATCCAATAACCCTTCGTACGTCTAATTCAGTTGGACCTAGTGATTACGATTACGTTGTTTTATTCCCCCTCACAAAAATTCAGAACCATTTTAATATAATGGAGTTGAGGGTCTTAAAAATTCATTTTATGAAAAGGAGGTAGGGTAAAATATACATGGATGAAAATAAATCTACACCCCTCTTAAAACTATCACACCTCACTTATCTAAATTACTTTCCCCAATCTTCACCTATAAAACTAGTATCCTTTTCTGTCTAATAATATGTCACTGAAAGTGCCAGTGTATGAGGATGAGCGAGGTGATTGAAGCTACACTTTCTTGCTCATAAACCATCAATAAGGATTTATCAGAGAGTTGGCAACCCTAGTGAAAGTTCATGGCAATCTACCACAAGTTAACGTCTGTTGCATCTATATGCCCAAGAATCATTATGAAGTGACATTTCTAATAATATATGATCTTTTAGAGTCACACATTTATCAAGTTGGAATATTTTGTGTAACACCCGGATTCCCAGCTATATTATTTATTCCTTTATTTTTGGAGGTTGGGAGGGGACTCGGCGAGTTGGTGATTAGACTCGCCGAGTATGGTCGCGGATTCGTATCCGGGTTCACAGCTGGACTCGATGAGTTCATGAGTGGACTCGGCGAGTCCATGCTATTTAATGAAATCCTAATTTCCTGGGTTTGGGACCTATTTAAAGGCCCTTAGGGCCGTCATTTACGGCTACCAAACCCCAAAGAGAAACCCTAAGAGATCTAGAGCGTTTGTGAGGAAGGAGAGGCCATTCTTGATCATTTTGTTGGTGTAATTGCAAGAAGGAGGTGACCAAGGCAAGATGAGGCTGAAGGAGGTGCGATTCAGGTGACTTCAGAGTTCCTAGACTTCATCTTGAGGTATCTATTCAGACCTTCTTCAGATTGGTGTTAATTCTTAGAGTTAGGGTTTTCTAACCCCCTTTAGAGGATGGATATGTAGAGCAATTGGTCCCCTATCGAGTTTATGCTTTGGATCTGGACTCAAAGAGGTCCAGAGACGTTAAACCTTGGAGCTTTATGAGTTATTTTGGGAGCCATGAACTTAGGATGTTATTTTTGGGGCTAAATCACCAAGTGAGACCATCTAGATGTTATATGTGTGTCAAGGTTTGAACTTTACGTGGTTAGCATGCTTGGGAAGGTTAGATCTATGGATTAAAGGAACATATCTGACCTCATGAGGTCTATGGAGTTTGTGCACGGCATGAACTCGCCGAGTCCAAAGATCAGACTCGGCGAGTAGGGTGAGGGTTTCCTGTAAATCACTCAGTGAGTAGACTTGCCGAGTTGGGGAAATAACTCAGTGAGTCAGAAGGGGGTTAGGGGACTGGAGTTCAAGGCGGAACTCGCCGAGTTGTTTTTGAGACTCGGCGAGTTGAGTCGGGGTAGCCCGCGATTCATGCCAGGTGTGACTCGTCGAGTAAGGGGAGGAACTCGACGTGCCAAGCGGGACTAAAGAGTTAGTGGACACGTGTAGACTCGCCGAGTCGCCCAAGGGCATTCGACGAGTCGGGTTAAAGTTTGGCCATTGACTTTTGTTGACTTTTAGGGTTTGGTCAACAATGTGGCCTTTGAGCTAGAAGAGGGGTAAAATGGTCTTTTGCATGATGAGGGTGCCTAGAGAGGGTTTAGTCTAGTCCCAAGAGTTATATTTATGAGAATATTTACTTTATGTGATTAGGCGGAGGCTAGGTCATATTTCTACCGAGTCAGAGATTTACCGAGACATCTGAGGTGAGTCTTCTCACTATAATATACCAAGTGTGGTAACATAATTATGTGACAGAGTATTTTAGAGTTATATGCTAGGGTATTTGCATGTTATTATGTGTTGTGATTTATTGTGAAATGTGATATGCATGATTCAGAGTTTACAAAGTTAGGACTAGTGGGTCCACAGAGTATAGGGCCAAGAGGGTCTCACGGAGATATTCGACCAAAGGGTCAACAGAGTTACAGCCTTGAGTGGCAGATATGTGTTTATGTGGTATTTTAGGGAACTCACTAAGCAAATATGCTTACAGTGTTACGTGTGGTGTTTCAGGTACCAGCGATGGTCGTGGGAAGGCGCTGGCATGACTCGTACACACGCACACTAGGGTTTATATATTTTGATCTTGGGGTTTTGTATTAAGATAATGATGATACAATGTTTTAAAACACGGATGTGAATGAAATTATATGATTTTTAAAATGCGAAAAATTCTTTAAATTTTTACGGTGTTACAAGTTGGTATCAGAGACTTGGTTTGAGGGATTTGGATACATCTTCGGGTGTATCTGAACTCAAACTGAGGTTTTGAGGAAAATTTTGATAATAAAGTAAATTTTTTGAAAAGTGTAAAAAGAGTTTTGAGACAAACAGAGCCGAGCCGTGTGTACGATCAGCTAGCGCCTGAACGGTGATTTCCCAAAATACCCTTACAATAAGTGCTATCAGATATGTTATATTATGCCATATGATGAATTATGATATGCATGCTAGAGTAGACTAGGTATTTTTATTAATACTAGAGTGGCCTAATATATGATGCCTTAGTCTAGGGGCTTTTGCTGCTAGAAATGTTTGAGAGTGTTTAGATAGCAGCGAGGTGCTTATGAGATATCTGCTTGTGAGTAGCACATGATTTAAGAGAGTAGAGTGCTTGGAAATTTGGGACTCTAGGAGGAGTACTTGGAATGAGTGTCGAGTTGGTGTGGTCGATAGTATTGGGCCCGTACTACCGAAGGCACCGGGTCAGTGCGCAACCCAAGTAAGAATCCTTAGGGTACCAGAAACTAAGTAGGATTAGGGGTATCGAGTGTGTGCACGCTCGAGCGAGTCCTTGATATCTTATGTTGTATTTCAGAGAGGTATCATGGTGGGAACGCACCACAGACCAGGGACTAGTGGAGGGGGTGTGAGCGACGAGGAGCTCCGCCAGATGATTCATGATGAGGTGGCTGCTGCCATCCGCGCTGAGATTCCAGAGATGTTCGGGTCTATCAAGACCACCCTGATAGAGACATTTGACGAGAGATACGTTGCTCTTTCTGAAGCTGTTGTTGCTGCGGCCACTACAGCTGTAGCTGCGGCTAGACCACAGGGTGGTGATGCGTTGCTGTTCCGGGAGTTCAGCAACACAAAACCACCAGAGTTTGATGGGACCCAGGACCCGATTGCAGCGATGAGGTGGATTTCATACATTGAGGGGTGTTTCTTTACTTTCTCATCTCCTGAGCATTTGAGAGTCCGGTTCGCGCTGAACCAGCTTCGCTTGGGAGTGAAGGAGTGCTGGAAGTTTGTGACAGCGCACTATATGCCTGCTGAGCTTGCTGCAATGACCTGGGAGAGGTTCACTGCTATGTTTCGAGACGAGTACGTTCCCCAGGTGGAGAGGGAGCATCTGGCCCAGGAGTTTTTGACCCTCAAGCAGGGTACTGAGTCTGTCACAGTGATTACAAGGATGTTCCATGAGCGGGCGATGTTCTACCCAGAGCACGTGTCCTCCGAGCAGGCAGGTATGAGCCGATATCTGAGCATTTTGAGGAGGGATATGCGGGAGTTCGTGGCGAACTCAACGTACCGGACATTTGCTGAGTTTCAGGAAAATGCCTGGAAGAGGGAGATAGAGATGGAGACTCAGGCTAGGGAGGAGGCTGAGTCTCAGGGGAGGGATCGGCGACCGACACAGTCTCAGCCGGCAGCCAAGCAGGCTAAGCCCGCTGATTCGAGATCTGGGAGTCAGAAGGGCCGCACTTGTGGCAAGTGTGGAAAGAGCCACAATGGGGTGTGTAGAGCGGGGTCTTGCTACACATGTGGCAAGGAGGGGCATATGGCCAAGGATTGCCCCAAAGGGTTTGCAGTATGCTTTCACTGCAACCAGACCGGAAACCGCAAGGAAGAGTGTCCACAATTGCGAGGGACAGCCCAGGGAGCACCTCAGGGATCTGCCCTTGCTGCTATCAGAGCTGCTAAGAGCCAGTCAGTGAAGGCCGAGGTACCAAAGGCACGAGGGAAAGCCTTTTAGTTGACTGCGGAGGAGGTCCGCGCTGCGCCCGACGTCGTGGCTGGTATGTATCCTTTCTTGAATTTATTTTGATGTTGGGATATAGTGTTTATTTGATGATATGCGTAGGTACTTTTCTTGTGAATTCTGTACCTGCCTTGGTGTTATTTGACTCGGGTGCGAGTCGGTCTTTTGTATCTTTGGCTTTTAGTCAGCACATCATTATTAGTCAAGAGGCGTTGAGTCGACCTCTGAGAGTTTCCATAGTTGAAGAGAGGATGGTGTATGCCGCCGAAGTGATCCGAGGATGTGTACTCGAGATTTTCGGCGTCGAGTTTCCGATTGATTTGGTTCCTATTGCGATGGGGGATGTCTGTGTCATCGTGGGCATAGACTGGTTGAGCAAAGTGGGAGCGGTTATCGACTGCGAGAGACAGCTGGTGACCATACGAGACCCCAGTGGGGGAGTTCTTACGGTGTATGGCGAGGGTACACGTTCTGGGTCTGCATTTTGTTCGGCCGCCTGAGCGAGACAGAGTCTACAGCAGGGCTGTAGGGGATTTGTAGCATATGTGATGGATGTGAGGGTTGATTTAGAGAGACCGAGGTCAGTTGATGAGGTCCCGATAGTGCGTGAGTTTCTAGATGTATTTCCAGAAGAGTTGCCGGGTGTGCCTCCAGAGAGGCAGGTAGAGTTCAGTATCGATTTGGTTCCGGGGGCTGCGCCTATCGCCAAGGCGCCTTATCGTCTTGCGCCTCCAGAGATGCAGGAGTTATCCTCGCAGCTGCAGGAGCTGCTGGGGAAGGGGTTTATTCGTCCAAGCAGTTCGCCATGGGGAGCGCCTACGCTCTTTGTCAAGAAGAAGGATGGTTCACACCGGATGTGCATTGATTACCGGGAGTTGAACAAGCTAACGGTCAAGAACCGTTACCCATTGCCGAGGATCGACGATTTGTTTGATCAGTTGCAGGGGGCATCTTGGTTCTCCAAGATCGATTTGAGGTCTGGATATCATCAGGTGAGGGTGCGAGATGAGTGTTGGATTAGTGTCTAAGTCCATAACTATTTTGGTATGTATTTGACCCGATGGTGCATGGTCCTTTTGGGTTGCGTTCACCAAAGCAACTTGATAGGATGAATTATGGAGAGAAAGGATTAAATATGATTTATTAATATATTATGAGAATAATATATTAAAGGAGAAATCATATTGTTTAATTAATATTAGTCAAGAATTAATAAGAATTAAGTTTGTGACTAAAAGAGATTAATTAAACTTAAGGGACTGGAATTGTAATTATAAGATAATTGTAATTGGGCCATGGATTGCCTTATATTATAAGGTTGGACGAATTCTATGGGGAAACCCATTAGAAATTGTCGAAGGCCTTTAAGGAAAGGAGTCCATGGGTTGCTTAGGGCTTAAGCATCCAAATTAGGGTTTCCTTGTTAGATAACCCTAATAGCCTCACTATATATAGAACCCTTATGCTCCAAAAACGTGGTGAACTAATGGTCTAGGGTTTCCACACGTTTTTGGGCAACCTCCTTCTCTTCTCTTATTCATCCTCTTGCTCTTGGTGTTTGTGAACCATTAGAGGAGTGACATTTGTGACTCTAAGCTTTCTAAAGTCAATACAAGGAGGATTTAAGATTGTTATTGCCACATAACAATCAAGGTATGATCTAAACCCTAATTATATGTTATATTGATTATCATATGCTAGATCTAGGGTTTATAGTCTTGGATAAATTGCATGTACAATAGAGAAACCTAGATCCAAGCAATAGGGTTTATATGAGCACATAGGATGTTCTTATGATTAAAACCCATCAGTGGTATTAGAGCCTTGATTGGTTTCTATTGTATTAATGCCTTGTATGTTTGTTCAAGTTAAAAAAATCGATTTTTGTGAAACTGCCTGATGAACTTGGCGAGTCCATATGGGTACTCGGCGAGTTCGAGCATCAGAAAGAGGGGGTTTCGGGATTTCTTGCTGTTTTTCTCATGGATAATTGCCTTATCTGTTTTAGGTCATTAAAATCCGATTTTAATCATATTTATGAGTATATCTTTGATTAAACAAAAGATAATTACCAATTGATTAGACAATAACTTCCTTATATGATAAAGATTGGATTATTTGTATTAATTGGGTAACTTATTTTGCAAGAAATTGAAATTAGGTCAAATATAGATAATGATGAAATTAATTGCTTAATTTATATTATTTGTTATTTGATCCGAGTATTATGAAAAGTTTCATTTTTCCCCTTTAGGTTTTATAGTTTAAATTTGAACTCAAAAGTTTAGTTTTGAAATTTAAATAGTTGAAACCCTAATGTTTTGAAAAGGTTTCAAAACTTGCCCTCAAGTTTTGGAATTTAAATTTGATTAAAAGTTTAATTTTGATGTATATTTAAATTCTAAACCTAAATGTTTAGAAATGTTTCAAAACTTGCCCTCAAGTTTTGGAATTTAAAAGTTGATTAAAGGTTTAATTTAGGAATGTTAAATTCTAAAACCCTAGTATTGTTTTGAAAAGTTCAAATCACACCCTTATGGTTTTATTAATTAATTAAGGTGTATAATTAAAAGAGGTTTAATAAATCCATAAAAAGTTTTAGTTCACAATTTAATTGAATTAAAAGTATAATTGTTAAATTTGACCACCTAGTATTTTAAAAGGTGTAAAATACACCCTATACTATATATAACATTAAAAGTCTAACATTATATATATATATATATATATATATATATATATATATATATATATATATATATATGAGTAAAGTCAGTCTTACCTTTAGTAGTCCTCATTAACGAAGCTGGTCTATAAGGGGTGTTTAAGGAAATTGCCTATAAAATGGCGATTGAATAGGTATCCACTCTTACCCACCGCACTCTTGACTAGTGGAGGGTCGTTAGCCAAACGGGTAGGATAGGACAAAACCTTCCATTATAAGTATAATGAAGTACAAAAGGTAACTGAATGTTTTACAAATTTCCAATCTTAGTTACTTAGGCAAAAGTGAATTGATGCAATTCCATGAAATTACACTTTGTACCCTAACAAAGACGTTAGTGGAGCGTGTGTGGTTTACCGGCACACTAAATGGTTCTGAGCAAAGGTGGCAAAGGGTGACTCAATGTTTGTCATAGTTCGGTGGAGCGTGTGTGGTTTACCGGCACATCGAATAGGTGACTGTAACATGTGAGGGCACCATGTAAGTTTGCATGGTTATTCACACCCGCTTTGTGATCCTCGGCATCCCAGTCACAAACTAGAGGGGCATATCGAGATTTAAGCATGCCATTGAAATGTTCAATGAATCTCAAAGGATCTAGGAGTTTTCATAGATTTAAAACTTAAATTTCTTTTTCATTTTTCATGGTGGAAATTAGTGAATCGTCATTCACTTACCTTCAAATATTCTGCAACTAGATTACGACATCCCTTTTCTAGGTTGTAGCGTATTGTGTTGGGTCCTAGCCTTAGTATCTCATTTGGGTGATTTACTAAGGACTCAATCAATCAACTAACTTGAATTCGTTTTCTCCCGTTTTGTAGATGTCAAAGTGCGACAACTATGGTCTTCCCAAATCCCGTGGAACAAGCATTCCGCATGAAGATGATATTCCACGATTCGATCGAGGAACAAGAGATCATGCTTCACTTCCTCCTCCTCCTCCAATTATTCTCCTTAACCCACAAGTTCGAAGGCTTGAAAAGTTCAAGCTCACTCAAGCCCTTTTGGCAAGTAAACATAAATAAGGAAAGTCGGTGTGTGCACACGTCCTAGGGATGATGTCACACATTGATAGGTTAAGAATGTTGGGATCCGTTGTCTGTGAGGAGATGGCTGTTGATTGGGTTCTTCAGTCACTTCCTAACTCATATAGTGAGTTCGTAAGAGAGTACTATATGATGAACTGCGACGTGACCCTTATAGATCTCACCTATATGCTTATTGCTGCTGAATCAGCAATGGTTTGGTGCAATAGAAAAACAAAGTTGATTGGTGAATCTGCCTTCAAGACCTCTATGGATATAGACAATGGCAACGAAAGACATGCTATGATCGAAAAGTTTGATCATAAGAGAAAGGCAATGTCTGAAGTAGTTCCATGTCCTGTTCCAAAAGAGTCAATTTGCTTTTATTGCCAAGAGAAGGGGCATTGGAGACGAAGCTGCCCTATTTACCTAAGAGATCTAAGAGATGGGAGAGTCAAAACATATGGCTCTGCTTTAGGTAAAATCCATTGACTAACTCTTTTAAGCTCCTATTCTAGATTCTTAATACATAATGTAATAAGATTACAATTGATGTTTTGTAGGATCAAAGAAAATAGAGGAAGCTTTAGGGAAGAAGTGAGCAGAATCTAACCGAGAAGGAATGGATTTCGATCAAATTACTTGAAGATTAGATTCTCGAGCTGCTACTTAGAGTTAGAATTAGATTGCTAAGAAAGATGTATTAGCATAGTTTTTCAATGAATTGCATTGTAAGGACAAATTTTTCCGCAATAAAATAAATTTTGATTTTTTATTATTTATTTATCCTTGAAATGGAGTATATGAAAAAATTGATGTTTGAATGTTTCTAATATTATAAATAATGGATTTGATTCTTAATTATGTTGTTTGTGGAAATGTCGAGAATTTACCAAATAGGGAAAGTTTCTCATCGCCCAAGTTTCAATTAGACAGAAACTTGGAATCATGCAACTTGGTTGCACGATGAATGAGAAATTTCATATTTGGAAATTAGACTAATTCATTGACAAAGTGTCAAGTGAAGGACTAGGAGATCTAGTACACAAAGTTGCAGGTTTATCAAGTCCACCATAAGAGTAACAAAGATATTCGTCATAATTTACTAAAGGTTTAGTAAATATGATTATACTTATATGATTAAGTGTAATTCTGAATTGATTGAAAAAGTTTAAATCAATAGCAGAACGAATAAGAAGATTGGTCACTTGTGAGTAGTTGGAAGTATGATATTGGATGGACCATATCGACATTATTATGAATAGATAAGATTCTATTGAGAATGAGTTGTCGTATGGTAAGTATGGAAAGTTTTTCATATTGGGAATTGAATATTGAAAATCTATGTCTAGATTAGAAACTTTTATGCAAAAGGATGTTCAAAGGAATGTACTTTGAGTGAGAGATATCATATTTAAGGAATTGTCTTGTAACAATCTCCGATAGAGAAATTTGTAATTTCATTGGCAATAGTCATTGTGACTTTAGTGCAGTGACATTACAAAAGGATCATTGCATAAAATGTTAGAATCTAACATATTCTATAAGTGGCAAGAATTTGATATTCTTTCACTTATGAAAAAGGATTTGGAGTTGTGAAATGAGTATGATTGGAAATGTGTTCATTTGATCTATTTCACATAGTAAGAACCATAGGTAAAAACATTGTGTGCATGCTAAGAGCATGGGACAAGTGTTGTAATAACTCAAGTAAAAAGTTGATTACCCGAAACAACAAATAATGAGTAATCGATATGGTGATAAATAAAAGGTGTTTTATTTATGCTCAAAGGTTTGAGGCCATATGGGATTAGTATTATGCTTGTGTTTCACTTTGCATGTTTTGACTTCCTGAATAATTTAATTGGTTTAGAACAGTCAAATTATTCGAACGGGTCACAGTCGTTCATATGTTGGAAGTAGGTATGAATAAAGACTGTCGTGAATTGATGTGTGGATTGTCTAAAGAGCATTAGACATAAGCAAATGTTTGCTGCAACGTTCATGAGTGCTTATGAATATGATTTGAGCATTGGATTAAACCCACGCTCACTTGGATCACTCTATGAATTGTATCACGAGTGATTGGTGAGACGATAATATCTTATATTCTTGAAACCGATATGTGTGAGTTGTATCTTGCAAATCGGTTGCACATTGATAATATGTAAACGCACCAGTAACTTGGTGTCATAAAACATATTGTTGTGTGTGATTCGGTGAGTGAGTGCAAGCGAGCATTGAATCAAAGTTTATCCGTTCCTTTTCTCCAAAGTAGGATAAAAGCGATATCTTTGGGCCCCTCGATGATTTAGTGACGACAAACGTAAATGCTCGGCCGGGCTAGGGCTAATTTGATTTGTTCAATTAGTCAGTCGTCATAAATCGGAAGTCGAGAAATAGTATAGAAAGAATGATTATAAATCATGTCTTACGATATCTAGAATGGAGGAATATATGATCCCTTATCTAAAGGACATGCGTATCTGATAGGATCAGAGTTGACAACGGCTTTGGAAAGCTACGATTGCAGATTAGGATCTGAAGTCATACGCAGAATAGTTATTAGACTTATCCAAGTGGGAGACTGTTGGATTAGTGTCTAAGTCCATAACTATTTTGGTATGTACTTGACCTGATGGTGCATGGTCCTTTTGGGTTGCGTTCACCAAAGCAACTTGATAGGATGAATTATGGAGAGAAAGGATTAAATATGATTTATTAATATATTATGAGAATAATATATTAAAGGAGAAATCATATTGTTTAATTAATATTAGTCAAGAATTAATAAGAATTAAGTTTGTGACTAAAAGAGATTAATTAAACTTAAGGGGCTGGAATTGTAATTATAAGATAATTGCAATTGGGCCATGGATTGCCTTATATTATAAGGTTGGACGAATTCTATGGGGAAACCCATTAGAAATCGTCCAAGGCCTTTAAGGAAAGGAGTCCATGGGTTGCTTAGGGCTTAAGCATCCAAATTAGGGTTTCCTTGTTAGATAACCCTAATAGCCTCACTATATATAGAACCCTTTTGCTCCAAAAACGTGGTGAACTAATGGTCTAGGGTTTCCACACGTTTTTGGGCAGCCTCCTTCTCTTCTCTTATTCATCCTCTTGCTCTTGGTGTTTGTGAACAATTAGAGGAGTGGCATTTGTGACTCTAAGCTTTCTAAAGTCAATACAAGGAGGATTTAAGATTGTTATTGCTACATAACAATCAAGGTATGATCTAAACCCTAATTATATGTTATATTGATTATCATATGCTAGATCTAGGGTTTATAGTCTTGGATAAATTGCATGTACAACAGAGAAACCTAGATCCAAGCAATAGGGTTTATATGAGCACATAGGATGTTCTTATGATTAAAACCCATCAATGAGGACATCCAGAAGACAACATTCAAGACTCGTTATGGGCATTACGAGTTCGTGGTGATGCCTTTCGAACTCACCAACGCACCGACAGTGTTCATGGATCTCATGAACAGAGTGTGCAGACCAATGTTGGATCGCTCGGTGATCGTGTTCATCGACGACATATTGGTGTCTTCGAGATCCAGAGAGCAGCATGAGGAGCATTTTAGGGAAATCCTTGGAGTTCTGAGATCGGAGAGGCTTTATGCCAATTATCCAAGTGTGATTTTTGGTTGCAGGACGACCGGTTCTTAAGGTACCTCATGAACCAGAAAGGGATATTGGTCGACCCGGCCAAGATTGAGGCAGTGATGAGTTGGGAGGTGCCGAGGTCACCTACCGAGATCAGGAGTTTCGTAGGGTTGGCTGGTTATTATCGGAGATTTATGAGAGATTTCTCCAAGATCGCCGTGCCACTCACCAAGTTGAACCGGAAGGGTGTTGCTTTTTCATGGGGTCCAGAGCAGCAGGTGTCCTTCGAAACACTTCGCTAGAGACTATGCGAAGCTTTGGTGTTAGCCCTTCCAGAGGGGATGGAGGACTTCGTAGTGTATTGTGACGCGTCGATATATGGGCTGGGAGCGGTGCTTATGCAGAAGGGTCATGTGATAGCATACGCATCAAGGCAGCTGAAGCCTCATGAGATGAGGTATCCCACACACGATCTGGAGTTGGGGGCGGTGGTGTTCGCCTCAAGATTTGGCGTCAATATCTGTATGGGGTTCAGTGTACCATATACACGGACCACAAGAGCCTGAAGTATCTAATGGATCAGCCCAACCTGAATATGCGCCAGAGGAGATGGTTGGAAGTGGTGAAGGATTACGATTGTGAGATCCTGTACCACCCGGGCAAGGCTAATGTTGTAGCCGATGCACTGAGCCGAAGGGCGGAGGGCCCCTCGATGCGAGATGTTTGTTTGAGATTGACAGTGATGACTACGATGTTGGATAGTATTCGTGGGGCCCAAGCTGAGGCCGTGAGGCCAGAAAGCCAGAAGAAAGAGCGAGTTGTCGGGCTGATATCGGAGTTCGTTACCGATGGCCGGGGGCTTATGACATTTCAGGGTCGGATATGGGTACAGTTTGTGGGCGGGACGCGTTCCATTTTGATGGAAGAGGCTCATAGATCGAAGTTCTTGATCCATCCCGGGGACACTAAGATGTATTTGGACCTGAAGAGGGAGTATTGTGGCCCTGTATGAAGAGGGATGTCACATGGTTTGTAGAAAGATGTTTGACCTGTCGCAGGGTTAAGGCCGAGCACCAACGTCCACATGGTAAGCTGCAGCCGTTAGAGATACTCGAGTGGAAATAGGAACAGATTACCATGGATTTCATCACCAAATTGCCAAGGACTGTGAGAGGTGTCGATGCAATTTGGGTGATTGTGGATAGGTTGACGAAGAGCGCTCATTTCCTTGCTATCAGTGAGAGCTCTTCTGCAGAGAGTGTGGTAGAGATGTACGTGAGAGAGGTGGTATTGCGGCATGTAGGGCCAATATCAATTGTCTCAGATCGAGATGTACGTTTCACTTCCAGATTCTGGAAGAAGTTTCATGAGGAATTAGGTACGAGACTTCATTTTAGTACCGCATATCACCCACAGACTGACGGGCAGAGTGAGCGGACGATTCAGACGCTCGAGGACATGCTACGAGCATGTGTGTTGGATTTCAGCGGGAGTTGGGACACGTACTTGCCCTTGGCAGAGTTTTCCTACAACAACAACCATCATTCGAGCATTGGTATGCCACCCTTTGAGCTGTTGCGTGGGAGGAGGTGTCGGACCCCCATTTGCTGGGGAGAGGTTGGGTATCGTGTGATGGGTAGTACTGAGATCGTGCTTCAGGCGACATAGTAGATTCAGCAGGTCAGACAGAGGTTGTTGACTGCTCAGAGTCGTCAAAAGAGTTATGCGGACAGGCGCCGGTCCGAGCTCGAGTTTCAAGTCGGCGACTTCGTGCTCTTGAAGGTCTCTCCTTGGAAAGGAGTGATTCGATTCAGGAAGAGGGGAAAGTTGGGGCCCCAATATATTGGTCCTTTCAGGTTGATCGCGAGGGTAGGCAGGGTAGCCTACCGTTTGGAGTTACCTGCAGAGTTGGGCCAGATCCATGACACTTTCCACGTGTCGCAGCTGAGAAAGTGTATAGCCGATGAGTCGGCAGTGGTGTCATTAGAAGATATTCAGGTGGATACGAGCCTGAACTATATTGAGAGGCCAGTGGCGATTAGGGATTGGAAGATCAAGGTTCTTAGAAGCAAGGAGGTACCTCTGGTGCAGGTCCAGTGGCAGCATCGGAAACGGTCAGAGTTGACTTGGGAGCCAGAGCGTGAGATGCGGGAGCAACATCCAGAGTTGTTTGTAGAGTGAGACTTCGAGGGCGAAGTCTAATTCTAGTGGGGGAGAATAGTAACACCTGATTCCCAGGTATATTATTTATTCCTTTATTTTTGGAGGTTGGGAGGGGACTCGGCGAGTTGGTAATTAGCCTCGCCGATTATGGTCGCGGATTCGTATCCGGGTTCACAGCTGGACTCGACGAGTTCATGAGTGAACTCGGTGAGTCCATGCTGTTTAATGAAACCCTAATTTCCTGGGTTTGGGACATATTTAAAGGCCTTTAGGGCCGTCATTTGCGGCTACCAAACCCCAGAGAGAAACCCTAAGAGATCTAGAGCGTTTGTGAGGAAGGAGAGGCCATTCTTGATCATTTTGTTGGTGTAATTGCAAGAAGGAGGTGACCAAGGCAAGAGGAGGCTGAAGGAGGTGCGATTCTAGTGACCTCAGAGTTCCTAGACTTCATCTTGAGGTATCTATTCGGACCTTCTTTAGATTGGTGTTAATTCTTAGAGTTAGGGTTTTCTAACCCCCTTTAGAGGATGGATATGTAGAGCAATTGGTCCCCTCTCGAGTTTATGCTTTGGATCTGGACTCAAAGAGGTCCAGAGACGTTAACCCTTGGAGCTTTATGAGCTATTTTGGGAGCCATGAACTTAGGATGTTATTTTTGGGGCGAAATCACCAAGTGAGACCATCTAGATGTTATATGTGTGTCAAGGTCTGAACTTTACGTGGTTAGCATGCTTGGGAAGGTCAGATCTATGGATTAAAGGAACAGATCTGACCTCAGGAGGTCTATGGAGTTTGTGCACGGCATGAACTCGCCGAGTCCAAAGATCAGACTCGGCGAGTAGGGTGAGGGTTTCCCGTAAATCACTCAGTGAGTAGACTTGCCGAGTTGGGGAAATAACTCAGTGAGTCAGAAAGGGGTTAGGGGACTGGAGTTCAAGGCGGAACTCGCCGAGTTGTTTTTGAGACTCGGCGAGTTGAGTCGGGGTAGCCCCACGATTCATGCCAGGTGTGACTCATCGAGTAAGGGGAGGAACTCGACGTGCCAAGCGGGAGTAAAGAGTTAGTGGACATGTGTAGACTCGCCGAGTTGCCCAAGTGCACTCGATGAGTCGGGTCAAAGTTTGGCCATTGGCTTTTATTGACTTTTAGGGTTTTGTCAAAAATGTGGCCTTTGAGCTAGAAGAGGGGTAAAATGGTCTTTTGCATGATGAGGGTGCCTAGAGAGGGTTTAGTCTAGTCCCAAGAGTTATATTTATGAGAATATTTACTTTATGTGATTAGGCGGAGGCTAGATCATATTTCTACCGAGTTAGAGATTTACCGAGACATCTGAGGTGAGTCTTCTCACTATACTATACCAAGTGTGGTAACATAATTATGTGACAGAGTATTTTAGAGTTATATGCCAGGGTATTTTCATGTTATTATGTGTTGTGATTTATTGTGATATGTGATATGCATGATTCAGAGTTTACAGAGTTATGACCAGTGGGTCCACAGAGTATAGGGCCAAGAGGGTCTCACGGAGATATTCGACCAGAGGGTCAACAGAGTTACAACCTTGAGTGGATGATATGTGTTTATGTGGTATTTTAGGGAACTCACTAAGCAAATATGCTTACAGTGTTACGTGTGGTGTTTCAGGTACCAACGATGATCACGGGAAGGCGCCGGCATGACTCGTACACACGCACACTGGGGTTTATATATTTTGATCTTGGGGTTTTGTATTAAGATAATGATGATACAATGTTTTAAAACGTGGATGAAAGGTTGAAGCTTATAGGTAGTATAAAAGCGCTAATAAGGGAAATCATGCTACTTAAACTATATGCATGAAATTATATGATTTTTAAAATGCGAAAAATTGTTTAAATTTTTACGGTGTTACATTTTGTATAGTTATTATTAATATGGTCATTAATAAACAATATCAATTCTTCTTTTTAATTAGGGTATAATTATTGTTTTGTGAAAATAATAATTATAAGAGAGTACAACTAGTTATTATTTCATATCTTGTGAATTAATAAGTCATGCACAACCTTTTGGAATAATCCTTTTTGTATTTTACCTAAAAACAAATTTTATATAATATGCACAACCTTTTGTCATGCACAAATTTTGTATTTTATAAACTTTCAGTTTATAAAAATTAAAGGATTCTTCTTCTTTATTAGGGTGTGGCCGAAATTAGGTGAAAGCATGGGAGGTTTCTTGTCAACCTTCCTCCCTTGTCCCCAATGCCTCTAAAGTAAGGTCAATACTTTTGATTATAATATGGGGTTGCTTTTGCTTTTTCATGGGTATATAAGAGAGTGTTTTGCATGAGTTTTTGGCTAGTTTTTCTAGTGAAATCTCTCATTTCTTAATATGGCAAAAACCTTCTCAATCCCTCATCCTCCCTCTCTTTTGAAGTTAGTTTGGTGGTTTAAAGCTTCCTTGAGTTGTCACATTAGTTCTTATTTGAGTTAAGCACTTAAAGGCTTAAGATACTTAAGAATAGAAGAAGAAACTAGCATCCATGTGCCTTACTCTTGATGATGGATACACATAGAGAAATTCTACTCTTGAATTTTGCTATCTTCATCAACACCCCAAAACCAAGTGGGTTCAAAGGCTTCAAAGGTTTTTATTCTAAAACACACTTTGGTTGATTTTTTTCATTCTAACCTCTATAAATGGAGCCTTGATGTTTTGGTTTTGTTATAAACTAAAAACAAACTTGTTATTTTTATAAGACTTCTGCTACATTTTTTGTGAAAAAAAAACCTTATATTTTGTATCAAAACCCATGAGCATCAGCTCAAGTGATGCTTAACAATGAAGACATATATAGAGCCTTCAATTCGTAATTTATCCATCACTATTATTGCTTCTAAGATTCATGATTTGGTCATGGTTCTTTTGATACTCGATTGGAGAAAGAAATTCCTGTTGATTGTTGATTTAGTTTGAACATGGTTATTTTAGATGATACTCTCATTTGAAGTGGACGGGATGAAAAAAGAGGTAATTGAACTTCATCATGAACATTTGAATCTAGTTCATCAAACTAGTGGCGCACTAACTATTTGTAGAAACGCCTTTAAAAAATAATAACGAAATTCCCTATTGTGTGTTTGAAACATGCACAATAAAGTTTCTCCTTTGCTTATTTTCTCAAATCACTACAACCCAAATACACTACTACAAAAGCGGGCTTTGGTCACCCAACGCCGGAAACGAATAGTCACTCATACAATATTTTATGTAATTAAAGGTCTCCATCGTGTGACTATTCGAAACCATATTGCCACACCTTCCAATAATTAAGTAGCTGAAGTGAACTGAAAGATTTTGGCGGAACATTCAGCCACTTATTAATAGGGAGGCGTGACTATAGATGATTGAGTTTGACACACTAGTTAACCTATACATAAAAACAATGACAAATATACTGGAGCAAAAAAAGTGACAAAAAATGTCCACATGTCATAAACCATCACATGAAGTAAATGTTTACGTCGCTAACTCATAAATTGGAGTTTTTCTCACATGATTTTATCGTTGCAAAAATCAGTACATATGATCTCATAACTATAAGTGTGATTGAAGTTGAACGTGTGTTATAGCTTTTTTACCATTTATATGTATAGTCACTTGTTATTTCAAAGTGGGTATATGGATTTCGAATAGCCACACCATATCGAAAATGTGTATTGAATGATTTTTATTAGTCACATGACGAAGTATTCATGTTGCTATTATTTAGAGCAAAAATGATGAAAAAGTGTTAATCATTAATTTTAATATTAGTCACATTATATTCATGTTGATATTATTTAGATGCAACAAACATGCACTAAGAAACTTATATGTAAGGAAATTCTTACTCTTTTGCTCTGCTAAGCATAATTGTCAATAAGTTAAGCTTTTTATAAGTTCTTGTAATGACTTTTTTTCTCTATAGTGTAATGTTATAAACAATTAAAATATGAAAAAGATAAGTAAATGTTCATTTCAATAGTTTCCAATCAAATGGAAATTAAAAAATTAAAGGAACTTTAATGCAAGCACCATCCTGGATCAACAACAAAACTAAATAAATCAAATAGCTTCCAAAAATTAAAAAAAAATATTGGAAAACTCATGCAGGGCTTTAAAGTTATAATTTTATGCCGAAAACTTCAAAACCCTGATTCAAATAGAGAAAAGGTTATGAGACTTCAAAATCTAAACATGAAATATATAAAGAAAACATCAAAACTTAATTGTTGTAAAAACCATGATTTTGTTCAACAAAAGCATTGGGATTATTTGCGTTCGCATCATTTCTGATTCCACCACCACCCATACA
The DNA here is from genome assembly GCF_051521515.1 of Lactuca serriola. Taxonomy (NCBI): domain Eukaryota; kingdom Viridiplantae; phylum Streptophyta; class Magnoliopsida; order Asterales; family Asteraceae; genus Lactuca; species Lactuca serriola. The sequence continues at coordinate 120,365,022 of NC_136408.1, read as the reverse complement.
TCAGAGCATTTGAACCAAAATTAGACACCTTGTTGAGGGATTCAACAAATCAGGACTCCAAAAGTAAAAACTCTATCCAAAAAATTGAATTCAAGTATGCCCATGGATTGATCTTTTGTACATTCAAATTGATGACATGTCTATTATGCCTCAGGATCTTTTGTAAGAGTGGTTGCTCAAATTTTCCACATATAATTGCCCATGGATTGAAAAACACATAAACTAAATACGATAATAATCGTATTCCCTCAATCATTATGGAAAACAATTTTGAGTTATATGACGTCAAATAAGAGTATGTAAGAGCATTGTAACAGTGTAGGCCTGATTTTGCATAGAATGCAATGGAATTAAGGATAGAATGGAATGAAATTACTTGTAAATGAATGATTGAATGATTATAAAGGAACCCTAGCATTCCCAATAAGAACATAGTCTTAACAATCAAACAATCGATACTTAACTAACTTCGAATACCTTTTATTTATTCTAACCTAATAACTAAAATAACAAGAGAAAAGACCTACAGACCCCTTAACCCAAGCGTTGACCTGATTAATCTCCTATTATTTCCATATCTAATCCATATATGAGGTACACCTAGCACATAAGGTGATTTTCTCATAGTTACGACACCTTCATGAAGAAGTAATTGAGAAAACAAGAAAGAAAGATAAGATAACAAAATTTAATTTCTAAATAAATATGAAGCTCACCAAAGATAGTCCTCTATGATAAGATCTCGAAAAGGTAATGAAAAAATTCCCAGGTTCCTAATAGATGCATAAGAAAGAAGAAGGTTAAGTTGAAAGATTAATCCCTTAATCTTGAACTAAATCGGCTTAATTTCTATAAGTAGTAATACAATATTGTTACCTCATGTGATTATGCAATGATGGAACATGTTTGATTAATACATCCAACATCCCTGACATTCCCATCGTCAATAACAGAAAAAACATACATAAATTTTTATTAGGATGATAATATATTAAGAATATTGCTAAAAATAAAAAAAAATTGGCAAAGGACCAAAGCTTACTACACTATCCTATAACCCATATTCAGAGGCTATTTATTAGATGAAAAAGCAAAAAAATAGCTTTAAAATTTTTATTTACACTTAGGTATTGACATGGTATTCTTATCAAACAACTGGCGTGCATTGTTACCCACTGTCTAACAAATGAAAACTAAAACTTAATATCTTGTGCGTAACTCAAATCCAACAAAATGTAGTTTGATAGGGGAGTATACCTTCACTTGGCCACCAAAAGTATTAGGTGCAACCAACATTTTATAACACAAAATCATTTGCACTTCACAACCATACCAAATGAGATGACGAGCCCCAAACAATTCAACTTGGAGTGAAACCCAATAACACATTGAAGGGAAGAAAGATACTAAAATTAATGAAAAGAAACTTACCAGTTAGGATAACATACGACAAACCCTGGAAGCAAGCAAGACACGTTTAGCAATTTAGACTCAATTATATAGGAACGTGATTCTGATTTAGGGCTCTTGGCAGTCGACGGAGAAATCAGACCGATACGTAATTGAAATTACTTTAAATCCTAAAAAAACAACTAACCAGAGACATATGAAATTATACAGACCTTAAATACAGAATGAAGATAAAGTCGGCTTGAAGAGGAAGTCAAATGAAGTCGGCGTGAAGAGGAAGTCAAGAGGGTGACTCAGCCGCAATCAGGGGAGGTGGCAGTAAAAGGAAATCCAATAGTAGCAATCAGATTTGGGAAACAACGCCATCAAGAAGAAAAACCCACCTACAAGTCTTCTACATCATCGTGAGGTCAGGCTGACCAGAAGCAAGCAGGCAAGATGCTTTCATTTGCAGCCAAACGATGTCGTTTCTGTATTCCCAATGTCATGTTAGACTGATGTGGGGCTAAGAGGAGTTTAAGCAGGCAAACAACTTACTACCAAATGATTGAGACATGAAGAGGGTCGTTGGGGAAGTTTCTCAGAGACGTGGAAAGCTTAATGTTGTAGAAAAGTGTCATATATATATATATATATATATATATATATATATATATATATATATATATATATATATATATATATGACATCTTATTTACCATAAAAGAATAACATATTAATATGCTATTTTAATATAATACATATGATGTCATTTATGTAAATAAGAAGTCAATAAGTTCTTATCAACCGGTTTAGCACATTGTTCACATACCATTTGAGCAATGAGGATGCATTTCAAAATGTTGGATCTTATTATAGGAAGTGCATATGATGCTTAGTGACAAATCATTTTAATTACTTGTAAGAATTGTTAAACTGAAAATAAAAGAAACAATTGTCACTTCAGGAAAAATATTTTAAAATGGATGACTTTAATTGACCGAAATAAATTATTTTGGTAGACTGTAAAAAAATTCCAAAATATAATGACTTTTATATATACGCCCTTAAAAAGACAATCAATTGGCAATATTGTTTAAAACTCCAATTGTTTATCTAAAAACTCACATATTATTTGAAATAAATTTAAGAGATTCTAACATGTAGAATTTCCATTTTGTAAAAGAACTTAATTATTTTGTTTCTAAATATATAAATTGAACATATTCAGCGAATAAGCAAAGAAATCGAATATGTGATGAAGATTGAGAGTTTAAGACGTGAAAACATAACGATTTTGTGGGATTTTATTCGAAGAGGATAGGAGAGCTCGACGTTAAAAACAAAACTTGCAAGTGGCGAGGGTTTGAGATGTGTTGCGACTTGGGGTTTGAGGCGTGTTTGTTTCTGACTACGCTTATTGTTTTTGCATGACTAACAAGTAAATCACATAAGCCTAAATAATATTATAAAGTAGAAGCAATAAGAGCATGTTATTAATTATAGGCTTAAATGAGTTAACCGGGTTCACCCGAATCCGATTAAGAGAAATTTTATATACTCGAAACCCGAACCTATACATATTACGGGTTGACCAAATAAACCCGTTTTCAATTTTAGACCCGATTAAACCGGACCTTATTTGCCTTATTCACATTCAGGTCGGATTAGGTTAGTCGGGTTTGAGTTTTTTTTTTTTCACACCCCTAATTGCGGTCAAACATCTCAATATCTCATGATCATCAATATCAATTTTTTATTTTTTTTTATTTTTTTTATTTTTTACCTTAGACCTAAGCTTTATTCATATTGCCCATCATAAACTTGTCCACTTTCAATACCGAAAATAAATATAACTAGGTACATGGTATAATACTTAATAAATCGATTGATAATTATACATGCTAATTACTTTAAATAATTAGTATTTCTCATCCCCACTCCAATTATTTTTCATTTTTGGGCCAGTGGGACCTTCTTCACCCAATACTTCATTTGGAAGGCCGCTAACAAATTTGTCAAAGGCACGTCTTATCACCCTTGGTAAAACACTCCTCACTTTCTTAATCTCCTTATTAATGTCGTAGCTTATTTTTGGACCCCATTTTCTACTATAGTTCAACCACGGTGGCTCAGCCACCAACGCTCCCAAATATTCTGCTGCCACCACAACCGGCCTCACTCCGGTATCCATCACTTCTGTGCCCTTGGCTGTATCATTTCGTATTCCTATCCCTCCACTTCCTTGTAAAACAAGCCCAGGTTTTGAGTAAAACGCATGGCCATGCAATGATGCGTAAGCCACAGGTTTATTTCCATTTTCAAATTCGATTTCTGAAGCATTAATCCATTGTCCTCCACTATGTTCTGAAAAGTAAACCTTTTTTAGCTCTCCATTATAGTTACTAACTCTTAATGTCAAATGTTCCCAATCACCAACATGTTCACCTATTTTTCCTAGGGAAACATTGATGATTTCCACTTTTGCCCTCGCTGGACCGTTAAACGGGTAGAACACCCACAAGGCTATATCAGTAAATGTTGCCCCAAACATCGGCTTTATGTGGAAATATGCACGAGCTTCTTCCAAATCACCTTTCTTGACCCTTTCTTTAGCTGGATTATCGATAGGGAGGTCTAACCAGTATGAATCATCATTCGAACCACCTTGAGGTAGGTTAGAGCCATTGGGTTCAATAAGGCTTGGTGTCGTCTCTTTGCCTTTTTCATACAACAAAGCTCCATTTTGAAAAAACCAACTGACTGAAGAGGGAAAGTACTCTTCATTTGGGTGAAAATACACCTTAGGTGAGTAAGTTTGAATCAATGCTTTAACTTGCGACAAATTCGGCATGGCCAAAAGGTTATTTTTGGTATTTCTCAAGCAATAAACGAGTGATACGTCATTTGGTGCACCACCATTTTGGACTACAAACGATCCAGTAGGCATACTAACCGCATTGATACCTCTATCTTTTGGTCTTGATTCAAATAGATTAAGATTGTTTGTGTTCATCTTCTTGTCTAAACCCCAAAGCCATTTATCAACTTCAACAGCGTCAGTGAAATCAGACCTGACACACCGAATCTTGTGAACAGAAGGCTTTTCTGGCGAGTTTGTGACAACATAACCAACGGCCTTGTACCCTTCAGGAGGAGTTGGCAACCAAATGTAGCCATTTCCACTATCTTGTTTTAGTTTATGAGACTCACTACTCCAAATAAGAGAATAATCTGTTGGCATAGCTAGTGCACTTGGTGAAGTCTCATTTGCGACACTTTTTCCAGCAAGAATCCATCCGAATAGAGGTTTGTTGTTGGTTTGGCTGTAGCATCCGAGCATAAAGAATCCTTCAGGTATTGAAGATGGTTCATAAAACGTTGCACCATGATTATCTGGTCCGCCTTCAAGAGTAGCCCAAATTTTGGTGAATGAAGAAACTTGACACACTTCTAAACCTCCTAGATCGATTGTTCCAGTTGCAAAACCATCGCCTATCATCATATATTTCAACATAAAATCATTAAGTTCATAACTTGTAATTAGTGATGGTTAACAGGCTTGATGCATGTGTCACACAAGATGACCCTTTTGCAACATTTTTTAAACAAAGAAGATGTACAAGTTTCAAGTACAAATGGATTTTATTGTCTGTATATCTAATAAGATATCATCATATATGTTTACATTATAGATGATGAATTGAACATTACCTGGAGGAAAGTTGGGTATTGATGAAGGAAGCTTGAATACGGATTCAATAGGCAAAGGCTTCAAAGGCTTCTTATCTTTCTTCAATATATTTGCAAATAAATTGGAGAACGGTCCCATGATTTTGGTATAAACGTGTTTCTTGGTTACGGAAAGTTTAATTGTACATGTAATTATATATATGTTATTTAGAAAACTAGAAGTTAAGAGAAATGTAAAAGAAATAAAAAGAGAAAGCAGGCTTTGCGTCTGGTGAAGTACATGGCGTGCAAGGTATCCATGTGACTAGCTTTAAGTGGTAAGTTAAGCCTTTAAAGGCTCCATCAACCCCATTTGGTATATAGAAATATCCTTATCATTCTTTTTCATGACTTGTTTATAATTTTCAAAAAGAGAATAATATCGTTGTCACAACACACAATCATCTTATCTTTGAGGGAATATCAAAACACCGCCGTTTTATATGCCGACTTTGGCTATATATGTGACATTGGAACACGATTAACGGGATTCTGCTTAAGTTGTTTGCAAGAAATGGAAGCAAAGACCATTGCTACTTTGTATATATATATATATATATATATATATATATATATATATATATATATATATATATATATATATATATATATATATATATATATATATATATGTGTTTTCTTGATTTGGAACGACGTATTATGATTAACTTAGGATAATTACTATGTTTCAAATATTTTCTTTTTATCAATATTGTTCCTATTTGGTTGTCCTGAATTGATGCCGGACGTTAATATTGGCATATTGCAAACATTTTCTGCCGATTTGTTTGGGGGGTTTTCTCTGTCTTTTTTCTGCTGTTTTGGATGAAGTGTTGGGTGGCTTTTTTATTTCTTCTTTTGAAATATAAGTTTCAGTTGTCACATTTGTCCGATGCGTATATCTTATCACTACAACAAAAGTCTTTCCTAGTAACCACGTTTTAATGAGTACCTTTTTTGATCACTAACATATGATCACCATATATTAAGTCTTTTTTTTGGAACCGGCAAATAATTTTATAAAAACAAGCAAACAACTCCAGCAAGGTGCTAGGAGGGAGAGAGTACAATACAGGAGAGAAGAAAAATTACATAATTGTAAAAGGACTAACACACCACTCTATCTAACTAATGTTGCATCGGTCTCTCCTATGCTTAATCCATGTAAACACAATGAATTTCACCGAATCTGCTAGTCTGGGTGGCGTTGTTCTTTGTTTTTTAAAGATCCAATCACACCTAGCTTTCCAAATACTCCATGCAGTCCCATAACATATGCTAGTTAGAGTTTTTCTTTTCTTTGAACATGTACCCCATTGTGTTACATATTTCACCATTTCCTCAGCATTCTGAAATTGGAGATGTGGAATGTTGCACCAATGACCTACATATTCCCATACCTTTGATGCCAGTGGACACCAGAATAGTACGTGTGTCGTATCCTCCTCTTCCAACTCACAATAGGGGCATAAGACGGACATGAGCTGGATTCCATGTTAATGTTCTTAGAACACCATATATTAAGTCGTACATAAATTTTGGTAATGCTACGATTTTAATGACTAATATTATGGTAGTCATCGCTCACGGGTCATATATACTGTAGAATAAAATTAATATATATATATATATATATATATATATATATATATATATATATATATAATGGTCGCTCTATATTAGATGCTTAATGACTAAAAAAATTGTTACCGCTTTAAAGTCTGTGGGCTGTTTGATTTTCCTTTTACTGAATAGTAAGAGGTTGCACTAAATCAATTAGTTTATAACCCGTGATAACCACGATTATAAAATTAATCAAACTTTCGTATTAAAAAATAAAATTATTAATCAATCATTTTAAATAAATTATTACTTAAGAGATATATTTTTTAGGTATATAAAATTATAATCGTTGATTTAAATAAATACATGGAGTTATATCATTTTATAATTTATATTAATTTTATTTTATTTTTTAATCTAATGTTATTAATTTAATATAATTAAAGAAAGAAATTTTAAAATTTGAAATTTAAAATGAAGAATCAATTATTAATTTAATAAAATTAGAGTGGGAAATTTAAAATTTGAAATTTGAAATGAATAATTAATATGTTGACAAGTGGCATTATAAATGATATATAACATTAATGAAGGGTTCTAATTGCATGACACTTGTCAATATGAGATTAAACCTATTCTTTTATTAGAATAGGGAGATTTAGTTTCTTTGTTGGTTACTAAGTGAGAGGCCCGTATATTATACGGGTTGATTTAAAAAAAATATAAACATAAAACAATTTTTAATGTATAATTTTAAGATAAAAAAAGAAGAAATGTATTTAATGCAATTTAATATTATATATATATATATATATATATATATATATATATATATATATATATATATATATATATAATACTTTAATACTTTACATATATAAGTATATGACTTTAATTTTAAATATTGAAACAAACCAAAAATTGACAAGTGGATAATATTTATATAAAAAATACTATAAAATGACAAGTGTTAAAACTAATGAGAGATTGATATTTGTCAAAAAAAATCTTCATTTATTAAGGAGGATTGTCTATCTCACCTAGTCATTTAAAAAATAAAGCCAATTGGAAACTTTGATGGCCTTGCCATTTGCCAACTCTCGTTTCTCCTTCACTTAGCCAAATTCATGTCTCTCCTTCAAGTCCACCGGTCTGAAGTTAACACATCGGAGGATCCCCCTGTCGTCGACGCCGGCCTCCATCAACTCCTTTCCATTGTTTCAACAAGTTTTGTTGATGCGCTCGTACATTAAAAATTGATCTGATTTTGAAACAAGATTGGTGATAAACTCATACATAAGAAATCAAAGCATCGTATCAGAGCAACCACGTCACTTGACACATTCTTGCCCTAGGTGATGTCCTATCTATGGATTCTTGCTTCCTATTGGGTATTCTTCATTTATGTCTAATTTATTGTTAGATTAGGGTTATTAATCTTTATTGAGCGATGACTCTTTATCTCTTATTATTAATAGTATATATGTAAAACCAAAGTGTGTGCTAGTCTTTAGTGAGTAACAGCTGGCTGGCGAAACATGTTTTCACAATTAGTGTTCAGTTCTAGTTCATGATACATAGTTTCTCAAAATTTTATGTGGTGGTTTTTATTCTTTTATTGATCTTTCTTTTCCTTATTACTTGTAAGGCTATAACGAATTGATTTGGTGGTTTGGTGGGGAGGTCGGTTATGATTTTAGTTGACAAGATTTTCCTTGGAAGTAGCTTGCATGTGTAACCAATGTACATTGCCAATATCTTTTGTTGTATATTGTTGCCCCAAACTCACTAATTTGCATGACTATTATGTATAGACTTTTTTTTCTTCATAAATATCCCTTTTTCTTACTTCAATGACTTGCTCGTTTATTTTAATGTTGCGATGACCAATGTTGCTTGAACATGCATGTTTGAAGTACCCTTGTTGGTAACCAAAAGGTAGTTGATGTGCAACGTTTATGGTCATCTTTTCAGATTTTATTCGTGTTGTGTTGCATTTTTTTAGCAACTAGTTTTCTTATGCTAGTCATTGAGACTTCTTGAATGATACAAGGAACGATAGTCATCCGCTAACGTTCCAATCAAATTAGAGTGTCGTTTTCCCTTGTTATCAAGGCTTTTCGTATGGTACAAGAAATGGAGTTGAGTTCTAATCAACTTTAAACTAGGTACTGGGACTTCTTGTATGGTACAAGAAATGGTAGTCATTTGTTAATGCTTCAATCAAGTTATGGTGTCGTTTTTGCTTTATGAGAAGTATTGATGTTTTCTTTTTGTGCTCGTATTCCAATAAATTGTAAGTTCTTGGAGTGGTGTTCCAATCAACCTTAAACTAATCATTGAGACTCATTGTATGGTACAATCAATGGTAGTAATATGTTGACATTTAGATCAGGTTAGGGTGTCGTTTTCCAGTTAGGAGTAGTAATGATACTTGCTTTTTGTGCTCATATTGTGATAGATTGTTGGTTCTGAAAGGTCTCTTGTTTATTTTTGAAATTGTTTTTTGCCAAGTGTCTTTACATGTGAAATTTCCTTATATTTTTGATGTGTCAGCACCTAGAAACTGTTTCGCCATTCATTGTTTCCAGGATATATGATTTTTCTCTATTGGCTTCACTGACCCTGCATGATCCTTCCCAATTCGGTCATAGTTTTGAAAGATCTTATGCTCACGAGTCATTATAAAATAATATTTACTAATGACATATGATCTTATAGAGTCAGAACTTATAGAAAGTTACTACTAACGAATTATTTATTAGAATAATTTTGATTACAAATAAATATAAACACTTGTATTTAATTGAAACCTTATTATTTTAGTCAAATAATATTTTGCCAACATATCGGGACTTATTGTTTCTATAAAATAATAATATTAAAAAAAAACTAGTAAATATCATATGGTATAAATATTATAGTTATCTTCAATATTTGGGCACTTAGAGTAAACCATTTAGTTAGGAAGTAACTAGCTAGTTATGTATTATGTGAAAGACAATCCACTCCCTTGACTTTGTGCGTCAAAGTCACGGTAGAAGGAAGGAAGTAAGGGCATGCTTGTTGTCTTTCATCTTACACACCATATTTGACATAAAAAACACCATACTTTCATTTGTTATACGCTTGACCTTGTTATGTATTAGGATGTATAAAAGGAAGACATTATTAGCATGAAATGGTTGTTCTTTTGTTGATTTTCTCTTTATATGGGGATGCCAATTTCGTGGTTTTAAGCCCCGGTCCCTTTTGTTCTTTCTTGCAATTTGCTGCTTGAATTAAGGCTTCATAAGTTGCTTCTCTTTAAGGTTCATTTGGTATGAACTCTTAATGATTAAGAACAACTTCATTAACTCCCATCTCCCATGAGAATCAAAGTCTTCAAATGTTGTAACACTTTACCTTTTATGATTGATTTGATATTTCCTTTATTCCAAAGTGATCCTTTGTGGGTTAAAACGAATTTTAAATTTATTCTATGTTTTGTCTTCCATTGTCGTTATTAGCATTTTTGGAAAACGATTTTGAATAAAACCCAAAAATTGGTATCAAAGTCATTTTTACAAACTTGGTTAGATTATTATATTGTTTCGTATAATCTTTGTTTTTGGAAAGCAATGATGACGTTTTTTTTGTAAGAAAATTCACACATATTTTATATAACTCTATATTTTTTAGTTTAGTAACAAAAGTTTTCATGCATTTTTTGTCACCAAGTTGTCTTAGAAAAATAAAGTCTTGTTTTACAAAATTTTTAGTGTATATATATATATATATATATATATATATATATATATATATATATATATATATATATATATATATATATATATGATGTGTATAAACTAGTCATTGACCTCTTGTGACGTGCTTATGTTGATTTGTTAAAATTGTTGTAGTATATATTTATTCGTATTATATATAATAACTAAAAAGATAGTTTTCATTTTGTTTATATTTTAAGTAATATATTAGTTTTAGAAATACTTTATTTTTAGAAAAATATAACAAGAATGAAGATGGTGCCCATTTTGAAGAACAAAAGTTTATAAACTCGATTTTATTTAAGTTTTACAGACTTTATTAAATTATTTTTATAAGCTTGCTATAACATGTTGAAGCTAGTGGGAGCATGAAGACATTAGAAGACTTTTTGGTCCCTTTATGTCCCTTAGTAATGGACTTGATATTTTTGTGATGGTTCGAAATATGTCAATAGTTTAAGGTAGGTTTATGCACATATATTTTGCAAGCTTGTGTTGTTTATTTTTATGTTGATATTATGTTATAATTGTTAAATTTAGATTTTAATTGCAAAATAATATTTTGAACATAAATAACATCACAAATAGTTTGGTTTTAATTGAATTTATCTTTTTTACATAAGATGGTAAAATAGTTCTAAAAAATGAGTTTTATCGTTTAAAACCAATAACAGTAAATTTCACGATAAAAATTATAAGTTTCAAATTTTGTCACTTGTATGTGCCAGTAGGATAATGGTCATGTGTTATCTTTTGATAACTGGGGTGTATTTGCGATTTCTATAACATAGTTATAGGCCAATTACAGAAGTTCTTCAAACTCGATGATTTAATCGGGAATCTGTTATGATAAAGTTCATCTAAGGAATAGAGATCTAATGCATAGATGAGATCAAACATGTGTATTAAACTTTGTTATTAGTGATCCCATAACACTAGGAATTATATATTAGAATGTAATTGATACTTGATATCTATCTTGTTGAATTCAAAAAATATGATAAAGGTCACCTAATCATTTGTTTGTTTTGCAACTTGGATCCTAGACTTTAATAATTAATGTTTTTGAAATGGAACGGTATTAATTATTAATGATTTAAATATCCAAAATATTAAAATTTTAAGTTTATAGATGAAAACAAAATCCAATCTCATTATCATGCATCACGTTTCACTTGCTAAACTAATAACATTCTTAAAGGGTCTATTCTTAAACTACATGTTTTGAGAAGAAAACCTGAACATGATACCTATTGAAGGCCTCAATATGATGATATATATGTTTCTAAAATCATAATGGGAATATTTATTCTTGACTTTTAGGAAGTCTTGGTTAACTTAGATATATATCAGAAATTCTGATAGGTTAAGTAAATATTCCAACAATACAACGATATTTTAATTTGAGCCAATACAAACAATGGGAGAATGCAATGTTGAAAAGAATCAACCTGTGAGCTCTAATATGAAGTTAGTTTAAGGAAAGGACACCTTTAGGCCCAATAAATCCAATAAGGCCCTTAAAGATGAATCTTGTTTCTTTTGTCAAGAAACATGACATTAGAAGAGCACTTGTCCCTCTTATTTGAGAAATACCGGTCGGGTCAGTAATTATAGTATCTGCTAGATATAACTTATAATTTTCATTTAAGAATCAATTACTTGATACTTAATACTAATATAATATTTGTAAATGTCTACAAATATTAAAAAAGAGTAAGCAGTTGAGTACAAACAAGTTGGAACTTCCCTCTCGGAGTTTAATTTATTATTTATTCTTACAACATAAAGTATTTCCTTTCTAATGAATGTGTAAGATTTAGCACAAGATACAAAATTAACTTGATTAAAACCTATAATTGTTGTAATTATCTTTTACATGTTAAAATATAATTGTTAAATCTTTGTTAAAGTTTTTCCAAGAATACAGTTAAAATACAAACCAATAATACCATCTGAATCCTTAGTAATAATAAATGATGAATTAAACAATAGATATGGTTTACTTTCTAATCAGTAGAAATTATCTTCCTTTCTCATTTTCTTTTTGGTTTATACCGTAATCACTATCACTGATACTTTTAATATATACACTAACTAATGAGTAGATAAAACACTTTATAAGATTAAGTATGGAAAGGCTCTATCCTTATCTTCATTAATGTTTGCAGGATTTAAAACCTATGTTAGACTAAAGTTTCTAGACCGAAAATATACTAACTATATATTTGTAGAGTACTGTAAAAGGTTGCTTAGATTATTCTATACAAACCCACCAAGAATAATTTTTCTTATTACTTTGAAAGCTGATTTATTAGAAAGCAAGCTTCTAATGATAAATCAAGTGGGAGACAAATGGAACTTGTAGAAGCTCAAGAACCATAGCCTGATGTAACAACAATTGACACTAGTTTCAACAAAGAGATGTTGAAAAAGAATAAAAAATATTCATAAACACAAAATGTTTGGATATATGGTAAGAATCATATATAACATGAAAAATATGAAATCTCTCAGTGATGAGTTCTTGTTGATGGTTTTTGGCAAATCGATCAACTACGACAAATGATATATTAGATTTTAAACCTGATAAATAAGTTAGAGTCATGAACAATGATATGTAATCCTTTTATAATAATCAAGTATGGGCTTTATTAAATTTCCTCCCTAAAAAAAGGCTAAATGGAGTAATTTATATATTTAGAAAGAATGCAAACATACATATTTATACACATTTGTCACAACTGCCATTTTTGCTAGGAAATTCTATTATCATGAAAACATCATCTATTGTAAGGCTTGTACTCTAAGTGAATATCATACTCTATGCTTAATCAAAACCATTCGTTTGAATTCAAAACTCTTGATTTAAAGTCAAAACCTAATACAATACATCGCATATGGATTGTAAACCCTAAAAACCCCAATTCAAGTTTGTTATGGACTGGGATCCCCTTATTGGGCCTAATGGACGAATAAATTTTCAATGTGACTATTTTGGTACTACGAACCCTAATTGGATTCCAAATGGACCACATTCATAAAACTTTAGCATTTTGGGCCATGTAGGCCTAAAATAATCCATTTTTATCTCTAATAGGTCTTGTTGGGCCATAAATGGTTCCATTTGCCCTAGTGGACCGTAAACCTTCTTAATGGCCCAATGGGCCGAAAAATGCTTGGAGCTTCAAAAAATTTCAAACAAGGCCAAGGTTAGGCCCAAATCATTTCATTCTTATTACTCTAGCCCAAATCTCGGCCCAACTCACATTTATACAAAAAAAAAAGATAAGAGATGAATTATCCTACCTTGACACATCATTGTTGCCTGGTGGATTTCCATGCAACATCACCTCACAAAACTCTCTCTCTTTTCTTATTAATCTCGGCTTCAATCTCCCAACATACCACCTCCATTTTCTCATTTCAAACTACTTCCAAACACTCTCAAAGAACTTCCTCATCTTACTATAAAAGTTTCGAGATTTTGGGTGTGTTTCAAGAGGAGTTTTCATCAAAGATCATCATCCTTGGTAAGATCTCACAACCTAAATTGATTTGCTATATCTTTAAACTCAAATCACTCCTCTTACCACCTGAAATTCGTGATCATGCTCCCTAGAACTCATCAAGATTCGAAGATCACTTCAAGAAGCTAGCTAGAGTCATAACTTACACCACCTTCTTCTTATCTTCATCAAAACCAAAATCCAAACCCCAAAGTGAGTTCATACCCCTTATTTTCGGTTTTCATATGATTTGGGGGGGGGGGGGGTGGGATAATACAAGTTGCTTTGTGTAGATCTATGTGTATATGCATGACTATGTGTGTTTTCCATGAATTATTTGGTGATTATGTGTTGATTACTTCATTAATCTAAAAATATGTTAAGAACTTGAAGTTTATCACTTGGATCTTCATAAGAACCTTGAGAAAAGTATGTTTTTTATCACATATATTACATATAAACTTGTAGATCTGGGGATTATACACTTAAAATAGCAAAAATGAGTGTTGTGCTCAAAGATCTATAACTTATACTCAAAAATCAGCTTTTTGCAGGAAAGTTTTAGCCCAATCTCGAACTGTTTTGACCTAATATAAATGGAAGTATTTTTCAAAAATGTTTTACATGGATAAAGTTCAGATTTATACCTTTAAAATGACCACACTCATGTTTTGATACGACTTTTCTACAATTTTTGGCGAATTTTACAAAACTTCCTATCAGATTTGAAATAATTTCAGACTAGCCTGTGAAGGTGAGCAATTTCACACTTGCGAGAAGCCATTAAAAATTATGAGAAAATTTGTGAACAAAGTAGACAAAATTTCAAAACTTCCAGAATTTACGGATCCAAATTACGACTTACGATGATTTTTCTACAAATTTTCCAACAACTAGGTCAGAAAAGCCCAAAACCAGAAAATGTGTGTTTTCAAAAAAATCAAGCCAAAAATGATATTTTTGAAAAAAATGGGTTTAAAATGTTAATTTTACCACAAACTAGTCATCAACACAAGTTTTGAACAAAATGGAGACTAAAGTGTTATTTTTACAAAGATTGGGCCTTAATTGTGACTCTTTGGCTTATTGGGCCAAGAATGTCATTTTTACAAAAAGTGGGCTTTTACGATATTTTAGTGAACACATGAACCAAAACCAATGATAAACTAAGAAACGGATTAATTTGATCATTTTCTAGGTTATCGGGCCTTAGTGACCCATTTTTATGCGTGATAGGTCCTGTATACTATTTATATGTTTATTAGGCCTCATTGACCCATTAACATGTGCGACGAACCTTGGATACTATTTGTGTGCTATTTGGGCCTTAGTGACCCATTTTTATATGTGATAGGTCTTGTATACTATTTATATGTTTATTGGGCCTCATTGACCCATTAACATGTGCGACGAACCTTGGATACTATTTGTGTGCTATTTGGGCCTTAGTGACCCATTTTTATGTGTGATAGGTCCTGTATACTATTTATATGTTTATTGGGCCTCATTGACCCATTAACATGTGCGACGGACCTTGGATACTATTTGTATGCTATTTGGGCCTTAGTGACCCATTTTTATGTGTGATAGGTCCTGTATACTATTTATATGGATATTGGGCCTCATTGACCCATTAACATGTGCGACGGACCTTGGATACTATTTGTGTGCTATTTGGGCCTGTAAATACCTTACATGTGAAATGGGCCTTAGTTGTCCTTTCATATATATATTTGGGCCCATGTTATATAATCTTATTCCGATTGGGCCTTCAAATGATTTACATGTTTAGTGATGCCTTAGTAGTTCACTTACATGGTTCATTAGGCTTGGAATGAGTTTATACTTTTCTTCGCGTAAATTTGATTAAGGATCTAGTGAGTTATATTGGTTGGCACCTATTAAGTATACGTCCGTAGCCTGTAGTTATAACCAGAGTCTCTTGGAGGGAGAGCGAGGATTTGTGTATAGATCTATACGGGGATGACACCCCACACCTAAGCTGTTCGCTACAGTTAGACTAACTTAGTCTAGGGTGACAAAAACCTTATAATCAAAAATCAAAACCGGCGTCCAACAACTATAAGACAGACGAAATTGTCATTATTTAGTATGGTTATGATGACTCACTTAGAGGAATTAACGTTATGAAGTTTACGGAAGACCATTCTCTTTTCTATTGGATTACTCGGAAACATTCTCGTACTGGTACTCAACCTCGAGGGTTGGTATGGCAGCTTTCTCTTTTACAGACAACATCGGGTTGTTTGGGAACATTCTCTTTACATGCTCTTTACATTCTCTCTACATTCTCTTTACCCTTTTTATCAAATAAACAATAACATACATGCATTAATACAATATCTGACACAAACACACTAAACAGTTTGCAGAAAATATAGGATTTTCTGGTGGTTTTCAAAGTTATACAAATCATTTTCACAAACATGCTTATGAACTCACCAACATTTTTATGTTTACCGTTTTTCAAAATAACTTGTACTCTCAGGAAACCGTTGAAGCAGGATGAACGAAAAAAACTAATGGATATTGTGTTATATTTTGTTTTATCTTACTCTTACTATTTTGACATTTAATATTCAAATACAATACTCGATGTAAACAATGAATGTTGTTATATTACATGTGTGATGATGATGATGTTATGTTTCGTTTATATTCACTTTAATGATATTTCAAGATGAAGTCACGCACAAGCCCCTAGACGTTTTTGTCGTTTGGTTTGTGGGTGTGACATCATTTTGCAAGATTTGTTGTTATAGGCTTTAATCATCTTAATGCCAATGACTATGAACAAACCTTTACTCAAGTAGCTATAACTAGATCAACATGACATTATTTATCATAACTACATATTCTGATTATGATATATGACAAATATATTTCAAGAAAACCTACTTTTCTTAATAGACACCTATTTGAAGATGTCAATGTAGCTTAGCCAGGAGGTTTTCTTTATCCCTACTATCCTAACATAATATGTAAGACTCAAGATCCATTTGTAGATATAATTCAAACATATTAAGGTTGGAATCGTCATTTTAATATGCAAATACAAGGTATGCTTTTGAATTACAATTAAGAAAATATATGTGTTTACTAAGAAATAGTGAGAGCAATAGTGATATTCCTAATCTAGTATGAATAAGACATACTTAATCATGGGAAACTACACTCTGACTATGTAAGGCCCTTTCGCCTTGACTTGGTACTAATTCTAAGATGAAAGACTTAAGAAAGATAAGATACATTCATGGATTGTAAAATCTAAAGAGATAGATAAAGAATAATGTTTAAGATTTAAATCTTTATGCATAAGTTCACAATATCTTGAAAGGGATCAATATACTAGATTGCTTTGGAGGACTCGTGACATTTCCACATGGAACCATTTTGAGATTATCTTAAAAGGACCTAGCCATAGGATTGAACTAGATAAAATGATTTATATTATATTTTCCGTAAAAAACGAGTTTATATTTATGCCATATTATGAACAAGACTACGTATATGATTAAGCTATGAACATATCATAAAATACCAATTTTACGGTTTTGCATGGCTATTAAGAACTTAGCATCCAAAACCCTAGCTTCTTTACCGATTAAGTCAATCTTAATCACGCATGGAAAGAAACTAATGTCCAAGATCACATTTTTATGACATAACACACCCTAAAACATCTAAAAGGACAACTCAAATGTCTTGTAGTATTCCATACTCATAAAGATCAAAATTGGGACAAAAGGTGCCAACATCAAGCTAAAACTAGATCTAAATGAAATACTCATCACAGATCGAGCTTTACCTCGAAAAGGTGCACATGGGAGTGTAGATGATGGATCCAAGGTCTTGAGGGAAATACCACAACCCCAAGGTTTTCCGATCATCTCCAAAAGATCCAAAGTGGCAGTACAAGGCTCTTTAAGCTTCACAAGGTACTCACACACTTTAAGGTTTCAAAGTGAGAATTGAAGCTGGATTTAAGATAGTTCATGAAGCCATAAAGATGTTTAAATAGAGCTAAACCCTAAAAAAAATAGGATTTGCACCCTGGCTACGTACACCCAACATAATAACTGTATGCCCAACATATGCAAGTCATGGTCAAAATTATGAAATTTCCCATAGGGACCAAATTTGAAAAACAAGCACCAACCAAGGGTAAAATTGAAAATTACGTGGAAATTAAGATTTTATGACTTTCCCCCACTTGAACTAGACCTTTCCCTCGTATTCTGATACCACGAATAAATGTGGGTAATGCTCTTGCATCTCCGCCTCAGGCTCCAACGTCCATTCAGAACCTTTTCGATGCTGATATTGGACATTGATCAGAGTCACTTCTTTGTTGCGTAGAACCTTTCTAATCCATGATCACTATCGATCTCTCCATGTAATTTAGGTGATCATCAACCTAAACGTCATCTAGAGGAACAAATACATTGTCATCGGCCACAAACTTCTGAAGTTGCGATACATAAAAAGTGTTGTGGACCTGGCTGAGCTCATCATGCAATTCTACCCGGTACGCAACCTTGCCCACTCAGGCAGATATCGTGAAAGGACCAATGAATCTAGGGTCCCACTTTCACCCCCTCCGAAATCGGATGACACCTTTCCAAGATAACACATTCAGAAGCACCAAATCTCCAACCTAAAACATGAGGTCCGAACGTCGCTGATTTGCATAACTCTTCTGCCGACTCTCCACAATTCGCAACGTGTTGCACACATGTTGAATTAACTTAGTGGTATTGAGTACAACCTCAATACTCCCCATGAACCAATTCCAGACATCCCCCTAACAAACAAGGGTCCAACACCTCCTTCCATACAACATATCAAACGGCGATCAGTTAATACTGGCATGATGAATGTTGTTGAAGAAGAACTCGGCCAGTGGAAGGTAAGTATCCTAATTCCCTCCAAAATATATTACACATGCCCTGAGCATATCTTCCAGCATCTAGATCCTCCACTCGCTTTGGTTGTCAGTTTGGGGGTGGTATGTTGTACTAAAATGCAACTGAGTACCAAATTCCGCATGAAACTTCCTCCAAAACACGAACATCCCGGTCTAAAACCACCAAAACTAGCACCTCGTGTTGAACTACCACCTCCCGAACGTAGATGTCAACTAGCTTATTATCATATATACTCTCAACAATTGGTATGAAATTCACAATCTTGGTCATCTCAACAATGACCCAGATAGAATCAACAACACGTGTCATCCTTGGCAACTTTATGATGATATCCATGACAATCGCTTCACACTTCCACATGGGAGTGGGTAAGGGCTTCATCTTGCCATCAGGTCTATGATGTTTGGCCTTGACTTTCCTTCAAGTCAGGCACTGCTTAACAAACTAAACTATTTCTCTTTTCGTACATGACCACCAATAACTCAACCTTAGATACCTATACACCTTCGTGGCCCCAAGATGGATATAAAAATTTGACTTATGCGCCTTCTCTAAAGCTATCTGCCTCACCCCACCAGTTATCTGAATCCAGAATCTAGTACACTAAGTCAACAACCGTCGATTGTCTTTGAAAAATAAGGGAATCTTCCTCATGATCCCTTCAGCCTTCTAGTTCTCCTTTTCAATCCTTCTACCTGGGCCTTTTTGATAAAATCCAACAAAGGCGAAGTGACAACCATTCTCATACAAGTATCCCTAACAGAAGAACTCATGACCTTATGGCTCAAAGCATCGGCAACCACATTGGCCTTCCCAGGGTTTTACAGGATCTCGCAATCATAATCATGTACTACATCCAACCACCTCCGCTAGTGCATATTAAAATTCATCTGGTCGATCAAGTACCTCAAACTCTTGTGGTCAGTGTAGATAGTACACCGAAATCCATACAAATAGTGTCTCCAAATATTGAGATAAAAAAACACGACCCCTAACTCTAAATCATGCGTAAGATAGTTCGCCTCATGAGGCTTCAGTTCCCTCGAAGCATAAGCAATAACATAACCTCTCTGCGAATGAACAACTCCCAAACTCAAAATAGAGGCGTCAAAATAAACCACAATCATCCAAACCTCGAGGAAGTGCGAGAATCAGGGCCTCTCATAATCTCAGCCTCAGAGTCTCAAAAGCGAACTGCTGACCAGGACTGCACCGAAATGTCACATTCTTCTTTGTCAAGCGGGTCAAAGGCACTACAATCTTCGAGAAATCCTGGATAAATCTCCGATAATACCCTACAAGACCTAGGAAACTCTAGATCTCAAATGCAGTCCTATGAACCTCCCATCAGATCACTCCCTTATTCTTGGTTGGGTCGGCCAAGATGCCCTTCTGACTGACGATGTGCCCCAGGAAATACACCTTGCTCAACATAAAATCACATTTAGAGAATTAAGCATAAACCTTCTGTTACATCCCCAATTTCACGGCCAGAAAAGACCGATTTGTTTATGCTTTGTTTTTAAAATCAGAGTAATCGTTTAAAGAAAACTGTTGCGGAATTTGTTCCAAAAAAAAAATGATAACCATTTATCCAAACATTTCTCAAAGAGAATGTATTTTTTTCATTACATAATAAAACCTTGGGATGTCATGTTCGATACAGACCAAAAGCATAAACAATATAAAATAGACCTTACAATAGTTATTTAACTACTGATCTATAATCCAAAATCTCTCGTCAAGTCCACCAACTTATACCCTTGTGTCATTACCTGTAATGAAAAGAAAACTGAGTGGGTCAGGCTTGGGAGCCTGGTGAGCATATAGGGTTTTCAACCCACAATAATATAATTATTATATTTAATCAGCAAACGATCAACCCAATTACCCATCCCCATTATCTTCTTAAGGTTTTACCCTAAGAACCAACTATCCTTCATTCATTTATTCCTAAGGAATTGGCACGAAATCCATTGCTGCCAAAGTTTATTTATCAAGTACTAAATCCATAGTTATCAGGCGCTAACTCCATAGTCACCAAGGTTCACTTAGCAAGCGCTAAATCCATAGTCGCCAAGGCTTACTCAACAAGCGCTAACTCCATAGTCGCCAATGTTCATCAAATAGGCACGAAGTCACATCGTCGCCAAGGTTTGTACAATAGGCGCTAACTCCATAGTCACCAACTATCCCATCTACCCAAGTTCTACCCAACATTTTCGTAGATATAAATACTTACACAGTTTAAATCATTTAACACTTGTATAAAGCATCAATTCCACGCCCATCTCAAATAGACAAATAATATATAAACACATAGCACGTATTTCATAGCAAATACTTCATATTTATGTGTTAGAAGAAAGTAACTACACACTCACTTGATCAGAAGATGATCAGACACCACTACAGCTTGTAGAAGTAGTATTCTTCGGCAGATCTAGAAGATCTTCACAAAAACCGGACTCCTCGCGGGCAGAGCTTCGGCTCGGGAATCTTACTTCTCGGGATCTTCAGGACCTCGGGACTTGCTTCGGGGCTCGGGAATGATACCGGGGCTTCATGGTACTTCTGGAACGCAAAAAGATGCAAAACAGGAGAGAGAAGAGAGAAAAAGAGCAAATGAGCCGGCTGCCCTCACATCCTATTTATAGGAGGCTGGAGCCTCGGAGTACGCTGGGCGTACAGCAGTACGCGGGGCGTATGCGTCCGAATCGTCATGGCATGCGTCATCCGAAGAACTCGAGTGCGAGGGATGTCACGCTTCGCTGTACGCTGGGCGTACAGGAGTATGCTGGGCGTACTTCGGATGAGTCCGATGACTCCCCTTCGGATAATACCAGATTTTATAATTAATTTTAAATATTAATTATTTAATAAACTTCGGAAATTCATATCTTCTTCATACGAACTCCGTTTTCGACGTTCTTTATATCCACGCGTAGTGAGACTACGCTCTACAACTTTCGTTTATACTCCGTCGGCTAATTTTGAGTTTATTTTTATTAATTATTTTTAGTAGGCCGGGATAGAAAAACTTCGTTATAAATTCATAACTTCTTCGTTTGACGTCCGTTCTCGCCTAACTTTTCATCGTTTTACAACAATTAATGAGATCATCGATTCTCATTTATATTGTTTTGGCTAAAAACCGCTCGGTCTCAAATCGAGTATTCGGGCTGCATACCGCTAAGTCGAAACTTCGAAAAATGATAACTTCGTCATACGAAGTCAGATTTGGGCGTTCTTTTTTTATGCACGCTCATGGTTTAACGAACTCTATGACTTTCGTTTAGATCGTTAAGGGTAAATATCACTCTAACGTAAATTTACTTTTTTTATATCATTCAGCGTCGTACCGGTTCTGTCGCAAAACTTCGACAGGTCATAACTTCTTCGTTATAACTCGAATTTCGGGGTTCTTTATCTGTACGGAATCCTTGTAACATATACTACAACTTAGTTAAGATTATTCATCCTAAATAATCTTCTATTAAAAAGTCATTTTTGACGCTTATCGTCTCTAAATTGACTAGCCCTGATCTACGGGTGTTACAATTATCTCCCCCTTAGGATGATTACGTCCCGGAATCATCAACGAAATAGGATTCATATACTGACTCCATAAGTTACCTCTCCATCCTAAGTAATAACCTTGATGCTCAATCCTGCATCTGCTCTTCTTACTATGTTGGACTTTAAATCGTAACCTTCAAGTTACAAAATAAATCCTTATTGTGGACTCCTTCTTCTTCTTAGGATAAATACATTCATTTATCTATTGTAACTAACCGATGGGTCGTGTCCCGGTGACCTCTCATCGTAGTCGGACTCAATTTAATATGACCACTAGGGTCGGAATAACCATCATCCTACTAGTCATTACCGAAACAATGGTAATGACATGCTTGAATAAAACGGAAACAATTTCTAGCTTCTTGGTAACCTTGTGACTTTCCCTGATCCAAGTGCGAGTCCTGTGCTTCCGGTAGTATAGATCTCTACTACCATTCACACCTACTCATACTCGTCCCAAGCATTGTCTCGCAGTTAACCTAGTCACCATACATAAATCATATAATCATTCAACACATCAGATAACAAAACCAGGGTTTATATTAATTCTTGAAACTATTACACAAAAGTTCAAGTTCACCCTATACTATGCCTCTAACAGGATATGCTTCCTGATACATACTTTATATGTTAATATGAAGTCTTCATCTTTTAATTCTCCCATCCTTTTCTGCTTCGTTGAGGAACATTTGGAATGCCCTTGGATGTGGAGGTGTGTTTTTCTTCGGGCAGTCTTTAGAAATATGCCCTTCTTCGTTACACCTATAGCACACCTTCTTGATAGGAGCGCACTTGTTGGTGTAGTGCCCTGTCTTCCCACATTTGTAGCAAGTCATTTCCTCGCTACATTTCCCGAAGTGTTTCTTCTTACACTTCTCACACCACTTAGCTTCATCTTTTCCCCCAGATTTCGAGAATTTGCTTTCCTTGTCGATTATTGAAGATCCTTTACGCTTCCTTTTCTCTCCAACATCAGCTTTTTCCAGACCCTTTTCTTTTATTTGGGTCTCAACATTCTTGGCTGCCCAGATGGCGGCTTTCAGAGTGGTTGCTTGCTTGACTATCGGACCAAAGTCCGCTGGTAATCCATTGGAAAACTTGTTGACCTTGGAAATTTCAGTTGGAATTAGGTATGGAACAAGCTTCATCTTCTCCGTAAAGCTTGTAGCGTATTCAGTGATGCTCAATTTTCCTTTCTTCAGATTCTAGAACTCATTGTTGATTTCCAGAAGATCTTGCTCAGAGCAGTATTGCATTTTCAGTTGCACCACGAACTCTTCCCAAGACATCTTGCTAGCTTCCGCCTTGGGCATTGAACCAGCCAGTTGTTGGCTTTTGAGCAATCTAACACTTCCTAAGTGTGCATGCAACCCTAATAAACCTTGGATCTATGTTTTCTTCTAAAATACATGCAAATAATAACTTCCAAGGTTTCTTCCTAACTAGCATAGCATAAGGATTATGAATCATAAAAGTACTAGTAGAAATACATACCTTTTGATGATGGTTGATTGTTTGGAGTTTGAGAGCCAAGCACCAATAGTGTGACTGCCTCAAATGGAATCACAAATCACCACAAACACTTGGAAAACTTTGAAAGAGTAGTATACTTTCTTGTGGAATCGGCCACCACTAAGTCTCACACTACTAGTGTCACATTTCTTGCATCATATGCTTCTTTATATAGTGTGCATGGTTAGGGAGAAACCCTAATAACCCATGTCTTTTCCTTTCCAAGGATCCATGGGTTAAAAGCTCCATGGATCATCCATGGACTTCCATATTAGCTTAGCCCATTAACAAATGAGTATTAGCCCAGACTATATAAAATATAATAGCCCATAATTTAATCAGTCTTCTTTTTAATCTCTAAATTAATTCATAATTAATTTAAGACTAAAACTAATTAAATAACATGACTTCATATTAATATATTATAACTTATAATATATTAATAAATCGTAGGTATACAATTCTCATAAAATTATCCATAAATCATTTGGGTAAAGTGCAACCCAAATGGACCATGCCGGGCCGGGTCAAGTATGTACCAAATAAGTTATGGACTTAGACACCTTATCCAACAGACTCCCACTTGGATAAGTCTAATAACTATATTTGCGTATGTTACTTCAGGAGCCAACCAGCAATCGTAGCTTTCGAAAACTCTGTTGAACTAAGAAGCGCCATTTTAGATAAGTGATCATATAATCCTTTGTTCTCATGATATCAGCCGGACAAATACATGGAACAACGTCGTACTTATTGTCCAGCAGTTTGTTTCCCGATTTTCGATTTGTTTGACAAAGAACCTAATCGAACACATCAATTTATTTCTGACCGGCCGGTACATAGGTCACAACAAAATCATCGAGGGGCCCAGATATCGCTTCTATTTCTAGAAGGAACAGATAAACTTCGACTCATATGCTTGTTCTACTACTTGTTGAATTGTACACAAAGGCACGTTTTATAACATCAAGTTACTGATGCGTTTACGTGCAATCAATGCACAACCAACTCATAGGTAACAACTCATATCTCTAGGTTTGAAGATTTATATGATATTACTGTCTCACGATCACTCGAGATAAATTCCATGAAGTGATACAAGTGAGCGTGGGTTTATTCCAATACTCATAACATATGAGCACTCATGAATGTTGTAGCAACCATTGCTATGACTAAACCCATTTAGCCATCTACAAACTCGATTCATGACAGTCTTGATTCATACCTACTTCCAACATATGAACGACTGTGGAGTGTTTAAATAACTTAGTCATTCGGAAAGAATAACCTAGCTATTTTGGAAGTCAAAACATGCAAAGTGAAACACAATAATAATCGAATCCAATATGGTCTCAGAACCCTTTTGAATATAAATAGAACCACCTTTTATTTATCACCATATTGATTACACATTATTCATTGTATAATGTTTCAAACAATCAACTTAAGACTTGAATAAAAAACAACAGTCGTCCCATGCTCCTAGCATGTACACTTTGTTTTTCTAAACAATAGGTATTCCATACTCCAAATATGCACACTATGTTTTTCTATGATCCTTACATTGTGATGTAGATCAATTGAACATGATTCCATTGATACTCATTTCACAATCCCAAATCCTTATTGTAAATGTGAGAATCCCCGATTCCTATCATTTACCAAAAATCTGTTAGATTTTAAACTTTTATGCAATGTTCCTCTTGTAATGATTATGCGCAAAGTCACCAAAACCTTGTCACCAGTCATTATAGAGTATTCCAAAGAAGGTCAACCTCTATGGAACGAAGTCTCATATTCAAAGTACATTGCTTTGAACATCCTTCTTGCATTAAGGTTTTCTAATCTTACATAGATTGAATAACTTCCACCTATGGAGACATTTCCATAGTCCCATTTTGACTATCACTTCCGAACAAGAGTTACTTCTTTTCAGAACATGTCAATACGGTCCTTTCCGACAACTTACATCATACTTCCAACTTTCCCTGAGCAACCAATATTTGGCGAACCTCAGATTTTTCCTCGACAATTGCTTAATCACTTTAGTCATATCCAGTTCTAGACTTTTCCCTTCTCAATGCCTTAAGCATTTGGAAAATTTAGAAAAGATGAATATTATAGAACATGCAATCGATCCTATATCCGAAGCATATGGGACACGATTCATGATGTCTCACATAAAGACATGATACTAGACCAGTCTTTTGATACAATATTTTTTATTTTCCATGTTTTCAAAATTTAACTATGAAGAGGGATGCCGTTATCATAATCGAATTTTGAAAACGCAATATATATAGAATTTCTTCAAGTTGAACCATTCCAACATAAAATTCATACATATATATATTCTTGACTAAAGATGATTAAAATCTCAATCTAAGCTTTAGAATTGAAACGAAGTATAATTTCCTCTCCCTTAATTATAGCAAAACAACTTTTCAACCCCTGCAACTTCACGAATTGAAACTTTGTTTTCTATAATTAACATTGCTAACTTGCAACACCAAACGTAATAATCATGCTCCCACTAACATGATGATTATCAGCATAACACTTATGCTCCCACTAGCTCTGACATATTTCCAGAAATCTGCTGGACTTCTGAAATTTAGATTCATACACCCTTTATTAGATAGCTCACATGTATTTCTAAGCAATTTCAAGAACTATGAAAAGGGATGCCGTAATCATAGTCTCAATTTCTTAGACCTTTGCCATTTCTCACAAGTCCATGTTAGTGTGCCGGTTAACCACACACGTTCCACTAACGATTTTTGAAAATGCAAATAACACAATTGATATCTACGTAAAATCTACTTAGTGAAAGCGTTTCCTCACCATCATTTTCATGAATCGGAGAGAAACCTTATGACACTTAGATTTTATAGTGTATGAGTTCCTATCCATGTGAATTTGTCAAAACCATAATCACAAGATAAGGTTAGTGACAAATTCAGCCTTACATGGATTAAACTTGTTCAATCTTAGTTTCTTGTCACCTTGGTAGCACAAGGCCCACCAACGCTTCCAAGTTGAACTCTGATAACTCACATGCAAATTCAACTTATTTGAAGTAGGTACAGAAATAAGAATTATGTCAACACGATAGGTTGCAAACCTTAAGTTGTGTGCTAGTGATAAATTACATATTTTACTCTTGATTAAATCTTGAAACTCTTTCAGGATCTTTAAGGCTCCCACTGTCCCCTTGACATATAAGTTTCCCCAGTCAAGAACCATTCCTTGACAAAACAAATATTCAAGGGATAGTGCGGATTCTTATCAAGACTAACACTTCACACAATTGGTCTTAGTTGGTCTTTGTCTCATCCAAGACATCACAACTTACCAATCTCAAATGTACAAGGGTAGAAACATTTTACACTACATTTGATAAGTGTTTTAAACCTTACATTATGTCACTCAATGTTACAATCTTGGAGTATGACTCTAAGAATTGTTTTGGAACGAAGTATGACTCATCTTCTCGATCTTAACCAATCCAACAATTCATGACCTCTCTTCTTAGCCATAACAATGCACTAAGACGTCCTTAGAGTATGAATTTGTGATATGATTTCATAATCATTAAGATGATCATGAAATACGATACTATAGTACTCTCCCATCCTTTCAGATTTGAGAAACTGTTATATTTCTGCCTAATTTGATTCTTCTCATTTGTTTTGTCATACATTGTAACCTTTCCAATGTTACAGAATTATACTTAACCTTATAAGTATAATCATATTTACTAATCTTCAGTAAATCATGACAAATCAATCTTTATGGTGGACCTTGACCAGCGCACACCCAGTGTACCTAATTCCTTAGTCCTTCAATTGACTCACATATACATGTGATCAAAGAATTAGTCTTAATTTTCAAAGATGAAAATTCTCATTCATCATACAATACAACTTGTATGATTCCAAGTTTCTATCCAATTGAAACTTGGGTGATGGAAAACTTTCTTCATTTGGTAAATTCAGACACTACCACAAATGAAAGAATCAAATCCACTTTCCAATATTGCTATTACTGGAAACATATAAGTAACAATTTTCCACAAATGCCATTGTAAGGATATTTTTAAAATAAATAAAATTAAAACTCTTTTTTTTCTTTTATTTTAAAACTTTGCGGAAAAACTTATCCTTACAATCCACATGAAAACCTTGTTGTTATCTATTCATAAGCAATATATTATAACTCTTAAGCAACAGCTCAAAATTCTGATTGCCGAACCATGCGATCGAAAACCACCTTTGCAATCAGAATCAACATATACTTACTTTAAGCTTCCTATCTTTTCTTTGATTCTTAAAAACATCAACATCTGACCTATTCACATTATGTAATAAGAATCTCCAAATAGGAACTTAATAGAGTTAGACAGTGGACTTTACCCGAAGTAGAGTCAAACCTCTTGACTTGATCAACCTTATGACCTTTCAGGTGAATAGGACAACTTCGCAACCAATGCCCCTTCCTTTGGCAACAAAACACATGGACCCTTTGGTAATGGCACATGAGACTATCTCAGAATTTGCCTTTCTCTTTACTATTTGGTTAACCGAGTTGACTATAGCCGATCCCTTTCCATTGGGAAGAGAAATCCTTTTCTAGATATCCAATGCTACCATTGTCAATGTCCATGTAGACTTGGGAAGTTTTTCTTTTAATCAAATTTGCTTTACTGGTGTTCCAAATCATTGCTGAGTCCACAACACCAAGCAAATAGATAACATCATTAAGGGTCATGTCATAGTCCGTCTCACAGTAGTCCCAAAGAGACTCATTATGTTACTAAGAAAGTGATTGAACAACCAACTTTCACGGGACTTTGACACCCAACTCTCCCGGCTTGTCAATATGTGAATTTATCTTCAAGATGTGAGAACATATAGACTATGCTTGCCAATAGGGATAGAGTGACTTTAAACTTTTCAAGAACTTGTGGGTGAGGGAGAATAACTGGAGGAGGTGGAGGAAGTGAAGCATGATGTTGAGGGACACCATGTTCAAGAGATTTGGGAAGATCATAGTTGTCTGAACCAGACATCTATAATGGGTGAAAATCAAGTTAGTTGATTCAAAGTCCTTAATATAACACCCAATATGAAATATCAAGGCTAGGACCCAACACAATATTTTATAATTTGGAAGAGGGATGCCGTAATCCAAGCTATAAAATATTTGAAGGTAGGCGAATGACGATTCACCAATTTCCACCATGAAAAACGAAATAATTTATTAGGTTTTAATTGGATTTGAAATTCCTAGATCTTTTGAGATTCATTGAACTTTTCAATGGCATGTTTCAATCTCGAGTGTGCCCTCTCAAATTTTGTGACTGGGATGTCGAGGATCACAAAACAAGGTGTGAATAACCATACCAATTCACTTGGTACCCTTAATATTATCACCTAATCAATGTGCCGGTTAACCACACACGCTCCATTGATCTATGACAAACATTAAGTCACCCTTCGTGATCCTTACTAGTCCAAGTTAGTGTGCCGGTTAACCACACACGCTCCACCAACGACTTGGTAAGGTACAAAGTGTGAATTCCATGGGCTAGCACCAAATTCACATTTTTCCTAAAGTAACTAAGATTGGGAATTAAATAAAACATTTAGTTACTTTATAATAATCATTATACTTTTAATGAGAATTTAAAGTCATTTTCCTACCCGTTTGGCTAACGACCCTCCACCAGTCAAGCAAGCGGTGGGTGAGAGTGGACACCCATTAAGTTGCCATTTTATAGGCAACAACCTTATACCCACCTTATAGACCGGCTTCGTGAATGAGGCCTACTAACGGTAAAACGACTTGTTCTTATACATATATATAATAATTAACCATTAATGTTATAAATAGTATAAGTGTAGAATTTTAACTTTTAAAACTTCTAGGGTATGGAATTAAAGTTTGTGTGAGACTTTACAAATTCCAAAACTTGAGGGCAAGTTTTGAAGAATTCATAAACTTTTGGATATTCATAACTTATGAGTTTTAATTAAGTGTTTAATACTTTTAATGAAGAGTCTCTTGCAAATCCATAACTTGAAGACAAGTTATGAAGTCCATAAAAGCATTTATTAGAAAAACTCTTCTAAAGTGTAACTTATGACTTCTTAAAAAAAAAATTTAAAAGAAAAACTTTTGGAATTCCATAACTTGAGGACAAATTATGAATTCCATTAAAACACATTAAGATCAAGAATTAACTAACAAACAATTTGCAAATAATTCCTATGATCTAACAAAACTCATATGAACATGAACATCCACATCAACAATTTCAAGAATCATATGAACACATATAAACTTGAAATTTTGATTATAACTTTGAAATTGGTCCACCATCATCATTACCACATCAAAAATAGGTTTTATGAGTCCAAAACAGTTTAAGGTAATGATTCTAGACCAATACTAGCACCAAAACTCGAAGATATGCTATCTGGGGTTCCAACTCGTCAAGTGCATGAACCAACTCGCCGAGTTGGATGAATTTTGTCTTGGACTCGTCGAGTCCCTTCATGGACTCGGCGGGTCTGCTGTGCAGACAGCACATAAACTTCGATTTTCAGCAATCTGCATCAAGTATTCAAGAAAACAAGCCTAGGCTCTGATACCACTGTTGGGTTTTGAGCAATCTAACACTTCCTAAGTGTGCATGCAACCCTAATAAACCTTGGATCTATGTTTTCTTCTAAAATACATGCAAATAATAACTTCCAAGGTTTCTTCCTAACTAGCATAGCATAAGGATTATGAATCATAAAAGTACTAGTAGAAATACATACCTTTTGATGATGGTTGATTGTTTGTAGTTTGAGAGCCAAGCACCAATAGTGTGAATGCCTCAAATGGAATCACAAATCACCACAAACACTTGGAAAACTTTGAGAGAGTAGTATACTTTCTTGTGGAATCGGCCACCACTAAGTCTCACACTACTAGTGTCACATTTCTTGCATCATATGCTTCTTTATATAGTGTGCATGGTTAGGGTGAAACCCTAATAACCCATGTCTTTTCCTTTCCAAGGATCCATGGGTTTAAAGCTCCATGGATCATCCATGGACTTCCATATTAGCTTAGCCCATTAACAAATGAGTATTAGCCCACACTATATAAAATATAATAGCCCATAATTTAATCAGTCTTCATTTTAATCTCTAAATTAATTCATAATTAATTTAAGACTAAACTAATTAAATAACATGACTTCATATTAATATATTATAACTTATAATATATTAATAAATCGTAAGTATACAATTCTCATAAAATTATCCATAAATCGTTTGGGTGAAGTGCAACCCAAATGGACCATGCCAGGCCGGGTCAAGTATGTACCAAATAAGTTATGGAATTAGACACCTTATCCAACACCAGTAACTTCCACCAGCTCAGTACTCCAGATTTTAACAGAGGGATTGCAAGAGCGGTCTTCTGTCTGTTGCTACGCTCGCAACTTTCAAACATTGTCTCCATTTCGGAGATCCAGTCCATGATTGCACCGTTGTCGGGCTCCCAGAAAGACATGGTGGTTTGGATGCCATGAAATCCTTGTACTTGCATCCACGTCCGTCATTTCCTCCATCTTGGTTGTTTTGGCGAACTATTGGTGGGTTGGCTTGACCAACGGTCCCACTGTAGTTCCTTGCTTCAGACTGCCCTCCATTTACTTCGGGCTCTTCAACTTGAATTGACAATTCTTTGCGATTCTGCCTAATCAGACGTCTGGTTTCTTCCATCTGATTATCGAACATTGCCTGGATCATCACTTGAACTCCATCCATTGTAATTGGTTCAGGTGTTGCTGCTACAACTGGTATTTGTTCAATCACTGGTATTTGATTCCTGTTTTCATCAGCATTTCCATCTCCACTCCTCGCTCTCACCATTTTTGATCTATACACCGAATAAGGTGAAATTAGATCCTTATTCACGATAGATATTGAAATCATCCTTATCACTCCGAAATGTTTACATGCTAGTTCTAACATCGTAGACGCACGCTTAGAATCCTAAACACATAAGGTTTCCAGATCCGGTCGGCAACAGACCATAGATCCGAACAATTAACATCATATATGGTAAACATATAACAATTAGCACATAATAGCATTTTAGGCAATTTTCCTAAAATGAACTAGTGCTTGTGTCAATTTAGGTGTACTACCTAAAATATAATGGACATACCCAACTCACAATCATTGCTTAGCATTCTAAGTTTAAGTCTAGAAATAAATCCATATTCCTAGTTCGCTTAAACTAATGCTCTGATACCAACTATGACATCCCCAATTTCACGGCCATAAAAGACCGATTTGTTTATGCTTTGTTTTTAAAATCAAAGTAATCGTTTAAAGAAAACTATTGCGGAATTTGTTCCCAAAAACAAAAATATGATAACCATTTATCCAAACATTTCTCAAAGAGAATGTATTTTTTTCATTAAATAATAAAACCTTGGGATGTCATGTTCGATACAGACCAAAAGCATAAACAATATAAAATAGACCTTACAATAGTTATTTAACTACTGATCTATAATCCAAAATCGCTCATCAAGTCCACCAACTTATACCCTTGTGCCATTACCTGTAATGAAAAGAAAACTGAGTGGGTCAAGCTCGGGAGCCTGGTGAGCATATAGGGTTTTCAACCCACAATAATATAATTATTATATTTAATCAGCAAACGATCAACCCAATTACCCATCCCCATTATCTTCTTAAGGTTTTACCCTAAGAACCAACTATCCTTCATTCATTTATTCCTAAGGAATTGGCACGAAATCCATTGCTGCAAAAGTTTATTTATCAAGTACTAAATCCATAGTTATCAGGCGCTAACTCCATAGTCACCAAGGTTCACTTAGCAAGCGCTAACTCCATAGTCGCCAAGGCTTACTCAACAAGCGCTAACTCCATAGTCGCCAATGTTCATCAAATAGGCATGAAGTCACATCGTCGCCAAGGTTTGTACAATAGGCGCTAACTCCATAGTCACCAACTATCCCATCTACCCAAGTTCTACCCAACATTTTCGTAGATATAAATACTTACACAGTTTAAATCATTTAACACTTGTATAAAACATCAATTCCACGCCCATCTCAAATAGACAAATAATATATAAACACATAGCACGTATTTCATAGCAAATACTTCATATTTATGTGTTAGAAGAAAGTAACTACACACTCACTTGATCAGAAGATGATCGGACAACACTACAGCTTGTAGAAGTAGTATTCTTCGGCAGATCTGGAAGATCTTCACAAAAACCGGACTCCTCGCGAGCAGAGCTTCGGCTCGGGAATCTTACTTCTCGGGATCTTCAGGACCTCGGGACTTGCTTCGGGGCTCGGGAATGATACCGGGGCTTCGGGGTACTTCTGGCACGCAAAATGATGCAAAACGGGAGAGAGAAGAGAGAAAAAGAGAAAATGAGTCGGCTGCCCTCGCATCCTATTTATAGGAGGTTGGAACCTCGGAGTACGCTGGGCGTACAGCAGTACGCAGGGCGTACGCGTTCGAATCATCATGGCATGCGTCATCCGAAGAACTCGAGTGCAAGGGACGTCACGCTTCGCT
This sequence comes from Lactuca serriola, assembly GCF_051521515.1. Classification (NCBI taxonomy): domain Eukaryota; kingdom Viridiplantae; phylum Streptophyta; class Magnoliopsida; order Asterales; family Asteraceae; genus Lactuca; species Lactuca serriola. The sequence continues at coordinate 120,331,390 of NC_136408.1, read as the reverse complement.
GTCCGCTGGGCGTACTTCGGATGACTCCGATGACTCCCCTTCGGATAATACCGGATTTTATAATTAATTTTAAATATTAATTATTTAATAAACTTCGGAAATTCATATCTTCTTCCGTTTTCGACGTTCTTCATATCCACGCGTAGGTGAGACTGTGCTCTACAACTTTCGTTTATACTCCGTCGGCTAATTTTGACTTTATTTTTATTAATTATTTTTAGTAGGCCGGGATAGAAAAACTTCGTTATAAATTCATAACTTCTGCGTTTGACTTCCGTTCTCGCCTAACTTTTCATCGTTTTACTACAATTAATGAGATCTTCGATTCTCATTTATATTGTTTCGGCTAAAAACCGCTCGGTCTCAAATCGAGTATTCGGGCTGCATACCACTAAGTCGAAACTTCGAAAAATCATAACTTCCTCATACGAAGTCAGATTTGGGCGTTCTTTTTATGCACGCTCATGGTTTAACGAACTCTACGACTTTCGTTTAGATCGTTAAGGCTAAATATCACTCTAACGTAAATTCACTTTTTTTACGTCATTCAACGTCGTGCCGGTTCTGTCGCGAAACTTCGACAGGTCATAACTTCTTCGTTATAACTCGGATTTCGGCGTTCTTTATATGTACGGAAGCCTTGTAACATATACTAAAACTTAGTTAAGATTATTCATCCTAAATAATCTTCTATTAAAAAGTCATTTTTGACGCTTATCGTCTCTAAATTGACTAGCCCTGATCTACGGGCGTTACAGCCTCATCCTTATCAGGATCTCCAACACCTATCGCAAATGTTCCTGATCGATCCAGCATCGGCCTACAAACCCGGTTCATGAGATCCATGAATGTTGTTGGTTACGAACTCAAAGTGACCATAACGAGTCCTGAAAGCTATCTTCTGCACATCATCATCTCTGACCCTCATCTGGTGGCAACGTAATCGTAAATCAATCTTGGAAAACCAAGATGCACCTTGAAGCTGATCAAATAAATCATCAATCCTCAAGAGTGGGTAGTGGTTCTTAACCATTGATTTATTCAATTCCGAGTAGTCAATACACATCCAATGTGAACCATCATTCTTTTTCATGAACATGATTGGTGCTCCCCACAGTGAACTACTTGGTCGAATGAATCCGTTGTCTAGTAACTCATGAAGCTGTGTAGACAACTCCTACATCTTAGGTGGCGTCGGGCGATACGGTGCCTTGGCTATCGGAGTCGCACTAGAGACTATATCAATCTAAAACTCAACCTGCCTCTTGGGAGGCACTCCTGGTAAATCCTTAGGAAAATACATCGGGGAAATTCAGAACAATGGGTACCCAACCCCACTGCAAATATCTCATGCTCCTCTCAGCTAGACAGAGAGATGGCCCATGTGATGCACTTTCTCCAAGAATAACCAGTTCTCTCGTACTTGGCGTTCGAACTCTCACTAACTGCCGCTCGCAATGAATCATGGCCCCATTGGGGCCGAACAAATCCATCCCAATGATAACCTTCGATCCTATCAAAGGAATTGACACCAAGTGAATAGAGTATCTCCCACTAATAAGATTTAGGACACATCCACGAGGAACCCTCGTAGCACTCATGGTACAATCATCAACAATCTCAACCTCCAAAGGAAATTCCAAACTCTCGGGAGCATCACATAACTTCTTTCTAAGTGCAATAGATACAAATGATCGGGTAGCTCCTGAATCAACATAGGACATGAGCGAACATACCATGGACCAGAAAGGTCCCTGTAACCACATCTGGTGTCGTACAAGCCTCATTAGTGGTCATCTGAAATGCCCTGCTCCTAACCACTGGTGCCTTTGTCTTGCCCTTGTGGCTATCAGTAATCCTCAAGGTAGTCGGCATTGGTTTCGTTACTGTTCCCCTTGATAATCTCAGAAAATCGGCCTTTTTATGTCCAATCTGATTGCAATGAAAGAAAATCATAGCAGTCCTATGGCAGTCGCTACTCATGTGGACCAACTGACCACAACCAAAACATATTGAACCCGACACTCAGCACGCCTCACCGCTGTCTTTACCTACTATGGCTTTCACTTCGTCCGAAGTTCCATCTCAATCTCCCGCCCATGCACTTTCTCGATCATATTATTCAGGGTCTTGCACCCTGACAGTCCACGAACTCGCTAATATCCTCTTTCAACATGTTATGTTATCTCGTATTCCTCATCTCCTCATTCGCAACATACTATGGGACCAACAAAGCCCTTTCCCTAAATTTGGCAGTAATCTATGCCACATCTCAATAGTCTAGCAACGGTCCTGGAACTCCCTCGCCAACTGCTACACCTCAATAGCTATGCAAACTCTCTCTGGAAAACTCTGAAAAAATCTTCCCAAGTCATGACTGCCACTACAGCTCGACTAACCTCCTTCCACCAGTCTCATGGTCGATCCCTCAGTAGGTAGGATGCAAATACCACCTTTTCCCCTCAGGGCAAAAACTCTTCTATCGAGCATTATCCAAGTCAGTGATTCAATGTCGGCTAGAAATGGGGTCCTTAACCCTAAAGAACTCAAGATCTCCACAAGCCTTGAACTCCCGGAATGAGAAGGCTCTAACTCCTATCTGAACGATAGCAATCTCAACTCGATAAGACCTGAGCCTCTCATCCATAACCTATATAATCCCCTCCTTGATGGTAAAAAACATCACACGAGCAGCATCCAAGATACCGTGAGTAACATCATCTGAAATGAAATCGTGTAATCTCTCGTCGATCGGTTTTGTGCCTGAGCCAAAACCTTAACCAAAACTAGAGCCAGAACCTCCTCGAATAATCATCACCATCCTCAAACTAAAATACAACATATAAACAATCAACATATGAATCTAGGGGATTCTCACTACATAGGCCTCCTTAGAGTTCCCAGGTTCGTTATCGTCATAGGTACAGATGTTGTGTTTCCACTAGTTTGGTCCCAAATCTACCTTTCACACCTACTTATACCTTTCTCAAGAGCAAGACTAATTCCTCTAACTCACCATACTAACCATATAAGAAGACTATGCTAAATAGCATACATATCCTAGACTCTCCTAGGAAGACTCAACTCTCATCGATCACAATACCAAGAACCTTAATCAACACTGTTGGTTGCCTTATGCATGCAAGTTATACAGAAAATATAATCACATAGGCTGTCAAATGATGATTCTACCCTAAGTCCACAACCAAACAAGGAAAAATAAATGAGGCCAGATCGATCATTCTAGGGCTATGTAATCCTAATCATATACAACATGGAAAACATACGCTTAACAATGAACTGAGACGATATCAATTGCAAGTAATACATAACATCAAGTTTAGGCTATCAGGCATCACAAAAATCAGGCAATTCTATCATATTATTCCTGAATGTATTCTTTGCCCTAATCTAACATGCAATTCTTATATCAAGCATACTACTCATAATAGATAGGTGTGGATAACCTTGGGAACCACTTACTTGTGCTCGGTTGTTTGCACGCATCACAACCGCTTCTTCTTAGTAAAAATCTTTCTAGAAGTTCAATTTCAATTTTTTAAAGGTTATCATTTCCTCAGTTTGAGTTCTAACACACCTGAGAGTGTGCACAAATTCCTCAAACCAAGGCTGTGATACTAACTTCTAACGTCCCATAAACGGTAATAAAAATTTTCATTTGGAAGTCTATCAAACAATTCATCAATTTTGCAAAATCAAACACCAAGTCATAATATTCACAACATCGGAGTAAAATTATTCAGAATGTGGAAATCATGAGGGGAGGATGTTGTTCCATCATGTCGGGCCGTTACCTTTCGAACCAAAAATACCTAAAACCATAAACATAAATTATAAGCGCAAAGCTTAGTGATTTCGCCAAAGTACTGATGGGTTTGAGCCATAAGAACACTCCTATGTGAACATACAAACCCTAATGCTTGGATCTAGGTTTCTCTAATGAACATGCTTTCATCCAAGACTTGTAAACCCTAGTTCTATGATATTGATGGGTTTTGAGCATAACATCAATTCTATGGTGTTCATGCAACCCTAATTGCTTGGATCTAGTTTTTCTACTTTGAACATGTAATAAACTTCCAAGACTTACAAACCCTAGATCAAGCATACTAATAATCAAATTAATATATGAATTAGGGTTTAGATCTTACCTTGATTCTTATGTTGCAATAACAATCAATTCCTTGGCTTCAGAAAGCTTAGTGCCTCAAGTGCTGCACCTCTAATGGAGTCACAAACACCACTAAGCAACTTGGATAAAGAGGGAAGAGAGGGGAGGCACCAAAAACGGTTGGAAACCCTAAAGGAAGTGTTAGCCACGTTTTGGTTCCCAATGGTTCCTTATATACTTAGGCAATTAGGGTTATCAAACAAGGAAACCCTAATTTGACTACTTAAGCCCTAAGCAGCCCAAGGACCCCTTCTGGAACATGCCTTGGACGATTTCTAATGGGCTTCCCCATAGAATTCGTCCAACATATTATTCCAAGGTGATCCATAGCCCAATTGCAATTATCTTATAATTACAATTCCATTCCCCTAAGTTTAATTAATCTCTTTTAGCCACAAAATTAATTCTTGACTAATATTAATTAAACATTATGATTTCTCCTTTAATATATTATTCTTATAATATATTAATAAATCATAATTAATCCTTTCTCTCCTTAATTCATCCTACATATTGCTATGGTGAAGGCAACCCAAAAGGACCATGTTCATAATCGGGTCAAGTACATACCAAAATAGTTATGGACTTAGACACTAATCCAACAGTTTCCCACTTGGATAAGTCTAATAACTATTTTTTGTATGACTTCAGAACCTGATCAACAATCGTAGCTTTCATAAACTGCTGTCAACTCTGATCTTATCAGATACGCATGGCCTTTAGATAAGGGATCATATACTCCTCCATTCTCAAGATATCGTATAGACACAAGATGTGAATTTCAATCATTCTCTCCATACCGTTTCCCGACTTCTGATTAATCACGACTGACAACATACTACAATTGAACACATCAACTTAGTCCTGGCTTGGCCAAGCGCTTAGGTCTCATCACTAAATCATCGAGGGGGCCACAGATATCGCTTTTATCCCACTTTGGGTAAAAGGAATGAATAAACTTCGACTCATATGCTTGCTTTCATTCACTCATCGAATCACACACATCAATAAGTTTTATAACACCAAGTTACTGGTGCGTTTACTTATCATCAATGTGTAACCGACCAGCAAATAACAACTCACACGTCTAGGTTTCAAAAATATACAATATTATCGACTCACAATCACTCGTGATAAAATCCATGAAGTGATTCTTGTGAGCATGGGTTTAATCCAATACTCTAATCTCATTAATGCACTCATGAACCCTGCAACAAACTTGTGTTATCTCTAAACTCTTCAGATAATCTACAGACTCTTCATGACAGTCTTCCTTCATACCTACTTCCAATGTATGACCGACTATGGAAGTTTGAATAACCTAGTTATTGTGGAAGTCAAAACATGCAAACTGAAACACAACAATAATACTTAATCCTATATGGTCCCAAACTTGTGGGAGTAAATAAAACACTTTTGTTTAAACACCATATTGATTACTCATTATTCATCGTTTACTGTTTCAGAAAATCAGCTTATTACTCAAATTACAACAATAGTTGTCCCATGCACAAAGCATGCGCACTATGTTTCCTATGGTCCTCACTTTGTGAAATAGATCAATTGAAAAACTTTTCCAATGATGCTCATTTTACAATTCCTAATCCTTATCATTAGTGTTAGAACACAGGGTTCTTGCCACTACTAGAATATGCTAGATTCTAACATTTTATGCAACGATCCTTTCGCAAAGTCATAGCCCAAAAGTCACCAAGACTTGGCCAATCAAATTACAAAGTACTCTATCGAAAATTGTTACAAAACAATTCCATATACGTGAAGCCTCCAATTCAAAGTACATTCCTTTGAACATCCTTCATGCATAAAATTTTCTAATCTAGACATAGACTCTCAATATCCAACTCCCAATATAGAAACATTTCCATATTTTCCATATGACAACTCATTCATAATAGAATCTTATCTATTCATAATAATGTCGATATGGTCCATCCAATACCATAATTCCAACTACTTACAAGTGACCAATCCTCAGCGAACTTTGGATCGTCCTTTGATAGTTGTTTAATTATTTTAGTCAAAACCGATTCTAGTCCTTTTTCCCTCTTAATGCGTTAGACATTTGGAAAATTTTAGAATGGTCAAATATTATTGCATTTGCAATCGATCCTATACCCGAAGCGTATGGGACACGATGCATAATGTCTTACATAAAGATATGATACTTTATCAATCTTCTGCCATAATATTTTATGTGTCACGTTCTCACAATTCGAATTATGAAAAGGGATGCCGTAATCATAATTGAAATTTGAGAACACACTATGTTTCCTTTAACTATATTTATTAAAAATTTTCAATCTAAGCTTTAGATTTTGAAATGAAGTATAATATTCTCTCCCTTAATTATAGCAAAACAACTTTTCAACCCATTCAACTTTGCAAATTGAATATTTGTTTTTCTATAATTAATATGGCTAACTCGCAACACTTGCCATAATAATCATACAAGCATAACACTTATGTTCCGACTATCATGATGATTATTATCATATAAGCATAACACTTATGCAACCCACTATCTTTGACATGTATTCAGAAAACAGCTGAACTTCCAGAAAACAATGCCTATTAAATTTCTGAAGTTCATATTTCTAATATCAAATGCTTCGATAAGACTTTATCTAAGCTTCTTAAACTTATACACCTTTGACTTAGATAGCTCATACGTGTGTCTAAACAATTTAGAACTTATATCAATAAGTCCCAAATGTTAGACTAATTTCCATATCTCACAATTCGAACTATGGAAAGGGATGGCGTAACCATAATCAAATTTGAGAATATAATTTTCACAATTTCTACTTTCTTAAAATCTCTCTTAGTGAAAGTATTTCCTCACAGTCATTTTCATGATGGAGGAAATCTTATGACTCTTATATTTTATGGTGTATGTGTTCCTATCCCTGTGAATTTGCCAAAACCAAGTTTGCGACAAATCCAAACTCTTATGGACTGAACTTTCTTGATTTCTAGCCTTATGGTAACACGAGTGCCCACCATGTCTTCCAAGTAGTTTAGAAACTTATCCTTACATATAAATGTACTTTTCATCGATCAAGGCGCTTTGTCTTTATGCACTTAAATGAGAACTCATAGAACTCACATGCATAATTAACTCAAATGGAATGGCACAGAAACAAAATAATGTCAACACGATGGGTTGTAAACCTCAAGTCGTGTGCTAATGATGATCGATAAGGTTTATTCTTGAGTTGTTCTTGAAACTTTTTCAAGATCATTAAAACTCCCACTGACCTCTTGACATATATGATTCTCTTTGTCAAGAAACATTTCTTGAGAAACAAATATTCAAGAGTTAGTGCAGTTATTATCAAGACAAAACACTTCACAAATTGGTCCTAGTTGGTCTTTGTCTTATCCAAGACATCACAACTTACCAATTCAAAATGTGCAAGAATAAGACAAAATTTTCCAAATTCCACATTTGATGAGTGTTATAATCCTACTTAAGACTTGTCACTCAATTTGCAATCTTGGAGTATGACTCTAAGATTCGATATTGGAACGAAGTATGACTGACTTCTTGATTTAACCGTTTCCACAATTCTCAATTCCTCTTCTTAGACATACAAATGTACTAAGACTTACTTAGAGGACTAATTAAGATATGGTTTTTAATCATTAAGACTTATCATAAAACACAATAAAAGGTACTCTCCCTTCTTCTTAGAATAGATAAACTTTTATCTTTCTGCCTACTTGATTCTACTTTATTCGTTCTGCTATTCATTGAAACTCTTTCAATTAACTCAGAATTACACTTAATCTTATAAGTATAATCATATTTACTAAACCTTTTAGTAAATCATGACGAATATCTTATCTGTCTTGTGGTGCACTTGATTGATGCACAACATTGTAAACTCGATCTCCTAGTCCTTCACTTGACTCTTTGTCAATGAATTAGTCTTGAATTTCCAATTATAAAGTTTCTCATTCATCACACAACCAAGTTGTATGATTCCAAGTTTCTGTCCAATTGAAACTTGGGCGATGAGAAACTCTCCCTATTTGGTAAAATTTTGACATCTCCACAAATAACATAATTAAGAATCAAATCCATTATTGCTAATAATAGAAACCTTCAAACATCAATTTTTTCATACACGCCATTGCAAGGATAAATATATAAGATAAAATCAAAATTTATTTTATTGCGGAAAAATTTGTCCTTACAATGCAATTCAATTGAAAAACTATGTTATTACATATTTCATAGAAATCTATTCTAACTCCAAGTGGTAGCTCAAGAATCTAATCTTCAAGCAATGCGATCGAAATCCATTTCTTTATCATTAGATTACGCTCACTTCTTCCCTTAAGAATCCTCTCTTTTCTTCGATCCTACAAAACATCAAAATGTAATCTTATCACATCATGTATTAAGAATCTAGAATAGGAACTTAAAATAGTTAGTTAATGGATTTTACCTGAAGTAGAGCCATACGTCTTGACTCTCCCATCTCTTAGATCTCTCAGGTAAATAAGGCAACTTCGTCGCCAATGCCTCTTCTTTTGGCAATAAAAGCAAATGGACTCTTTAGGAATGGCACAAGGAACTATCTCAGAGCTTACTTTTTCTAGATTTCCAATGTCACCATTTTCAATGTCCATTGATGTTTGGGAGTTTGATTCATCAGACAAATTTGCTTGACCAACACGCCAAATCATTGCTGATTCAGCAGCTATAAGCAAATAGGTGAGATCAATGAGGGTTACGTCGTGATCCATCATATAGTACTCTCTAACGAACTCACTATATGATTCAGGAAGTGACTGAAGAACCCAGTCAACAGCCAACTCTTTGGGGATGACAACACCCAACATACCCAACCTGTGAATGTGTGACTTCATCTTTAAGACGTGTGCACACATAGACTTTCCATCTTCGTGCTTAATTGCCAATAGGGCTTGAGTGATCTTGAACTTTTCAAGCCTTTGAACTTGTGGGTTAGGGAGAACAATTGGAGGAGGTGGAGGAAGTGAAGCATGATCTCTGGTTTCTCGATCATATCATGGAATATCATCTTCGTTTGGAAAACTTGTTCCAAGGGATTTAGGAAGACCATTGTTAGATTCAGACATCTACAAAACGGGAGAAAATTCAAGTTAATTTGATTAGAATCCTTGATGTAACACCCAAATGAAACATCAAGGCTAGGATCCAACACAATACTCTACAACCTAGAAAAGGGATGTCGTAATGTAGTTGTAGAATATTTAAAGGTAGGTAAATGACGATTTACCAATTTCCACAATGAAAAACGAAAAAGAAATTTAAGTTTTAAATGAATTGAAACTCCTAAATCTTTTGAGATTCATTGAACTTTTTAATGGCATTTTTAATCTCGATTATGCCCGTCTATTTGTGACTGGTATGCCGAGGATCACAAATAAGGTGTGAACAACCATACAAATCACATGGTGCACCTAATGCTACTATCACCTAATCAATCTGTCGGCTAGCCACACACACTCCATTGATCTATTATAAGCACCGAACCACCCTTCGCTACCAATATCATCCCCAAATTAGTGTCCCGGTTAACCGGACACGCTCCACTAACATTTGACAAGGATAGGAAATGTAATTCCATGGACTAGCATACAATTTCACATTTTTCCTAAAGTAACTATGATATGGGAATTTGTAAAAGCATGTAGTTATTTTGTACTTCATTATACTTATAATGTAAGGTTTCTGTCCTATCCTACCCGTTCGGCTTACGACCCTCCATTAGTCAAGAGTGCGGTGGGTAAGAGTGGATACCCATTCAATCCCCATTTTATAGACAATTTCCTTAAACACCCCTTATAGACCAGCTTCGTGAATGAGGCCTACTAACGGTAAGACTGACCCTTTACTCATATATATATATATATATATATATATATATATATATATATATATATATATATATATATATATATATATATATATAATAGTAAACTTTTAATGTTACATATATGTAGTATAGGGTGTATTTTAAACTTTTAAAATACTAGGAGGTTTAATTTAATAAACGATACTTTTAATTTAATTAAATGTAAACCAAAACTTTATGGAATTATTAATTCTCTTTTAATTATACACTTTAACTAATTAATAAAACCATAAGGGTGCAATTTGAACTTTTTAAAGTACAATGTTTTTAGATCTTAAGATTTCAAATTAAGACTTTTAATTAAAATTTAAAATCCAAAACTTGAGGGCAAGTTTTGAAACTTTTTCAAACTTAGGGTTTAGAATTTAAATATTTCAAAATTAACCTTTTAATCAAAATTTAAATTCCAAAAATTTAGGACAAACTTTGAAACCTTTCAAAATATTAAGGTTTAACTATTTAAATTTCAAAAAACAAAAACTTTTAAGTTTAAATTTAAACTATAAAACCTAAAGGGTACAAATTGAAACTTTTCAAACTGACTAGGTCAAATATTTATCTAATAATAATCCTATATTATCGATATTTAACCAAATCCATTAATTTTGGTAAGGATAAACATTCCAAACATAAAAAATCGATTTTACGTAATAAAAATGAGTTTTGGTAATTATCCTTAGCAAAATCTGCTCAAAAAAACGAAAATCCCGACAACAGACAAGGAAAGTCGTCAAGTTGGGTCTAGAACTCGTCGAATTCATGCCAAACTCATCGAGTTCAGTATGAACTCGTCGAGTTCATGCTCCAGACATCAAAACTTTCGATTTTTCTGATCTTTGGCAGTCAAATTATGCATCTATTTAATAGAAAAACGACATAGGCTCTGATACCACTGATGGGTTTTGAGCATACCATCAATCCTATGGTGTTCATACAACCCTGATTGCTTAGATCTAGTTTTCCTACTTTGAACATGCAATAAACTTCCAAGACTTAAAAACCCTAGATCTAGCATACTATATGAATTAGGGTTTAGATCTTACCTTGATTTTTTATGTAGCAATAACAATCAATTCCTTGGCTTCAGAAAGCTTAGTGCCTCAAGTGCTGCACCTCTAATGGAGTCACAAACACCACTAAGAAAATTGGATAAAGAGGGAAGAGTGGGAGGCACCAAAAACGGCTGGAAACCCTAAAGGAAGTGTTAGCCACGTTTTGGTGCCCAATGGTTCCTTATATACTTAGGCAATTAGGGTTATCGAACAAGGAAACCCTAATTTGACTGCTTAAGCCTTAAGCAGCCCATAGACCCCTTCTGGAACATGCCTTGGACGATTTCTAATGAGCTTCCCCATAGAATTCGTCCAACCTATTATTCCAAGGTGATCTATAGCCCAATTGCAATTATCTTATAATTACAATTCCAGTCCCCTAAGTTTAATTAATCTCTTTTAGCCACAAAATTAATTATTAATTAATTCTTGACTAATATTAATTAAACATTATGATTTCTCCTTTAATATATTATTCTCATAATATATCAATAAATCATATTTAATTCATCCTACATATTTCTATGGTGAAGGCAACCCAAAATGACAATGCTCATAATCGGGTCAAGTACATACCAAAATAGTTATGGACTTAGACACTAATCCAACAGATATAGAATTTGAAAATTACAATAAAAAAGAGATCTAGATGATTACCTCTTCTTGGAAGCTTGAATCTTGTTTTCCTTGGTGCTTAGAGTCACAATTATCACTCCTCTAATTGCTTACAAACACCAACTAGCAAGAGGGTAGTATTTGAGAGAGGGAGGAGGCACACAAATCGACTCTAAGGTTCTAGGAAAGCAAGTGGCCGATTTCTGTAACCTAGGGGTTCTATTTATATTGTGACCAGTTAGGGTTTCAGTCAAAAACCTAATGGATAGCTTAAACATTAAGCAGCCCATGGAATCTTCTGAAATAAGGCCATGGACAAAAATATGATGGAGTACCATCGTAATTTCATTCACCCCTTAGTCCATTAGGTTTGCCAGCCCAAAATACAACTATCAAACATTTGACAGTTTAAGTCCCCTTTATTCAATTAATCTCTCTTAGTCACCAAATTAATTTCTAATTAATCTATGACTAATATTAATCAAATAATATGATTTCTCCTTTAATATATTATTCTTATAATATATTAATAACCATAATATCTTCTCTCTCTACATAAATTACCCTGTCAAGTTGCTATGGTGAAGGCAACCCAAAAGGACCATGCACAACCAGGTCAAGTACTTACCAAATATAGTTATGGTCTTAGACACCAATCCAACATTCTCCCACTTAGATAAGTCTAGTAACTACAAATGTAAGCACAATCCAATTAGCAATCGTAGCTCACAAACGCTGTTGAACTCTGATCTTATCAGTAACCTATCCTTTAGATAAGGGATCGTTTATCCATCTGTTCTAGATATCGTATGGACAATCACATGGAACATAGTCATACTTATTGTCCAACAGTTTGTTTCTCGATCTCATATTCATATGACATAGAACTTAATTGAACACATCAATTCAGTCCTGACCGGGACCGACACATAAATCAAATCAAATCATCGAGGGGCCCTGATATCGCTTTTACCCTCTTAGGATAAAAGGAACAGATAAACTTCTACTTATATGCATTTATTATTCACTAATCAAATCATACACAACAATGCATTTTTATGACATCAAGTTACTGATGCGTTTTCGCATTATCAATGCACAACCAATCAGCAAACAATAAACTATATATCTAGGTTTTAAGACCATATGATAATATCGTTTTGCGATCACTCGTGATAAATTCCATGAAGTGATTCCAGCAAGCGTGGGTTTATTCCAATGCTCAAAACTTGTTCGTAAGAACTCATGAACGTTGTAGCAAACCTTTGCTATGTCTAATAACTTTTACACAATCTACACACCTATTCATGACATTCTTCATTCATACCTACTTCCAACATATGAATGACCGTGGACCGTTCAAATAATTTGATTATTCATAAATATCTCAATTATTCAGGAAGTCAAAACATGTAAAGTGAAACAATAGTTAAACAATTAACATAAGAGAGTAACTTTACTTATAAATAATACTCCTTTATTTAATCATCAAATGTCAATTACATTTATCTATTACACGTTTCTAAACTATCTAATTTAAACTAATATCGTCCTTCAACCTAATGCTCCTAGCGTTCTGCATGTGCTTAACCCTACTCAGTCCCTTCGTAAGTTGATCTGTTGGGTTATCCTCTGACGATACCCTCTTGACTACGAGGAGTCCTTCTTCTACCCAATGTCGAATAAATTGATATTTTTTGTCGATATATTGTGTTCTACCACGTTCCCTCGGTTCCTTGGTCAAGGCAACCGCTCCTTCATTATCACAGAAAATTTCCATGGGCTCCTTTATGGCAGACACAACTCCAAGGTATCCAATGAAGTTCTTCAACCATATCGCCTCCTTTGATTCTTCGCTCGCTGTAGTGTACTCTGATTCGCACGTTGAATCATCTATGGTTTCTTGCTTGGAACTTATCCAAGTCACTGCTCCTCCATTAAGGGTAAAGACCCAGACCGACTGTGAACGGTAGTTGTCTCTATCGGTCTGAAAGTTGGCGTCACTGTACCCTCGCACCTTTAAGTCATCACTCCCTACGAGGACTAGAAACCCTTCCTTGGTACTCTGAAGGTACTGAAGAATGTTCTTGACTGCGGTCCAATGTGCTCTGCCAGGGTTCCCTTGATATCTGCTGACCATGCTCAAAGCGAAGGCCACATCAGGGCGAGTACAAGTCATAGCATACATAATCGATCCAACTACGAAAGCGTATGGTACTCGGCTCATTTCTGCTATTTCGACTTCGGTACTCGGGCTTTGATTCTTACTCAACTTGGCATTACTTTGGATCAGTAACTCTCCTTTTTTTGAGTTTTCCATACTAAAACATTTTAGTACTTTGTCCAAGTAAGTATTTTGACTAAGTCCTATTATTCTCTTACTTTTGTCTCTCACTATCCTTATTCCCAAAATATAGGAAGCCTCTCCGAAGTCCTTCATAGCGAAGCACTTCCTGAGCCAAGACTTAACTTCTTGTAGTGTCGGGATGTCGTTTCCTATGAGTAGTATGTCATCAACATACAATGCGAGGAAGCTAACTGTACTCCCACTGGCTTTGACATACACACATGATTCATCCTAGCTTCGCAAAAACCCAAGCTCTTTGACTTTCTCATCGAAGCAAAGATTCCATCTATAAGACGCTTACTCAAGTCCATAAATGGACTTCTCAAGCTTGCACACCCTTTGGGATGCTTTGAATTGACAAAACCCTATGGTTGTGCCATGTAAACATCCTTAGACAAATTTCCCATTAAGGAAAGCGATTTTGACATCCATTTCCCATATTTCATAATCATGAAAAGCAGTAATGGCCAGTATCACCCTAATAGACTTTATCTTTGCAATTGGTTAGAAGGTCTCATCATAGTCAACTCCGGGAGTTTGAGTAAAGCCCTTCGTAACCAATCGCGCCTTATATGTGTGCACATTCCCATCCATGTCGGTATTCTTCTTGAAGATCCATTTACACCCGACCGTCTTACGTCCGGGCACATGGTCAACCAAATTCTAAACTTGGTTGTCGTACATGGACCGAATCTCACTGTCCATCGCCTCTTTCCATTTTGCAGACTCCGGGCTTGCCATGGCTTCCTTAGAGCTGTTAGGTTCATCCAAATTTATTAGTTTACTATCACTAATATACATGTCCCCTTTTGTAGTAATATGAAACACATATAACTGGGGTTGAACTCTAACTCTTTCGGAACGTCTAAGAGATAATGACTCCAATCGGTTCAACTGGAGTTTCCTCCTCGGGTTGAGTGCCAGCGTTAGAGGTTCCTTCATCGCTCGTCTCTTGAATTTCTTCAAGATAGATTTGCCTCCCACTGTCTCCTTGGCTTATGAGTTCTCGCTCTCGGAAAACCCCTCTCCTCGCAACGAAGACAACATTGTCACTAGGTCTATAAAAGAGATATCCAAAGGATTTCTGCGGGTAGCCGATGAAAATACATCGCTCACTACGAGATCCGAGCTTGTCATGATTCTCTCATCTCACGAAAGACTAGCAACCCCAAACCTTGATATGTGCCAACGAGGGAGCTTTCCCTGTCCACATCTCGTGAGGCGTTTTTGGTGACCTTCTTCGTAGGGACTAAGTTAAGGATATAGGCGGAAGTCTCTAAGGCATACCCCCATAATGAAATAGGTAGTGAAGCACGACTCATCATGGAATGAACCATGTCCAACAAGGTTTGATTACGCCTCTCAGACACACCATTCAACTGCGGTGTCCTAGGTGGCGTCAATTACGAAACTATTCCTCATTCCTTGAGGTAGTCGTGGAACTCAAGAGTTTGGTACTCTCCTCCTCGATCAGATCGAAGCATCTTGATTTTCCTGCCCAATTGATTCTCCACTTCTTGTTTAAACTCCTTGAACTTTTCAAAGGTCTCTAACTTGTGCTTGATTAAGTAGATATACCCATAACTACTATAATCATTGGTGAAAGTCAGATAGAAGCGGTTCACATCCCTTGTGGTGGATCTAAAGGGCCCACACACATCAGTGTGTATGAGATCCAATAGACCCTCACCCATTTCACAAGTTCCAATAAAGGGTAACTTGGTCATCTTTCCAAGTAAACAAGACTCGCACATGTCATCGTCCCTAAGGTCGAATGACTCCATCACTCCATCCTTTTGGAGTTGGGCTATGCATTTCTTGTTGACATGTCTATGACGACAATGCCATAAGTGTCACACCCCAAAACCGGAACGGCGGAAACTTTCGGGGGTGGAGGACGTCATGTCAAGTATCACGAGATATGTATATGGTAAGCAAGTAATGAACAACCATTTCATTTAGAAAGAAAGTGTTTACAATGTATGTGTTTACAAAACATAGAAGTCATCAACAAATAACAAAACAAGACTTGAAGCTATAATGCTCCATCTTCTGAAGTCCCAGCACGAGCACCTATCTGATAGTCTCATGAGAATACAAGTTATTTGAAAGAGTTGATCAGCAATTAAGCTGGAGAGTTCATAAGATTTTAGTGATGTGAGTAAGCTGTAAAAATGTGGTTGAAATTGTATATGTAAAGTACTGTAAGCTATAAGGTGTTGTTTTGTAAAGTTTGCCTGTTCCTCTAGAAAATCATATATTTCCTACTTTAATGGATGTTAAGTAAAATGACACAACAAGCCTTTCTATGCGTAATAAGTGGGTACAAGTTATATATACTTGGAGTAAACAAACAATCGATTATGCGCATCTGCCCTCAACCTACAACCCGACGGGGTACAGTAAGTAAGGCGGATAGCACATATTCCATTGGTTATTAGATCGTTGTCATATATAACCTTGGGGTATTCACTTGTTACTCATGGAGTTATTTGTAATGGTTCCTTTATGTCTAATGGAGAGTTCCTTTTAAGAAAACCTATATTTCTTATAATAAAATATTGACTATGGTGATTACTTTTATAATAGCTTTGTTTATACTGCTATATATAATTTGGTATCGGGTAGCTAATAGATTGGGTGACCTCAGTGTAAACCCACATCCAACGGGAACAGGACGTACAGCGAAGAAAAAACATCTTATTAGTTGTCGGATATTAGTCTTATATATAAACATGGTGTATAAACTAAGGTATTATAGAGTTAACTTACTTAAAGTCTTAAAAACTGTATTGGCTTAATAAAATGGATTAAGCCCTTAACTGGGAAATCGCTAGTTTTGTATATCAAAAGTACTGACTTTGAAACGAAAGTTTTGTACTAGAAAAACTGTGCAATGACTCTGTGTCCTATGACCTGATCCATACCTGGTACCCTTATGATTACTTAATGTATACTAAGCATAATATATATATATATATATATATATATATATATATATATATATATATATATATATTCGGGTAGATAATAGATTGGGTGACCTCGGTGTATGTCACACCCCGAAAACCAAAGGCGGAAACATTTTCGGGGCTGACTCCACATTGAGTATCAAATCTAATGCACATAGTAAGTAAAGTAAAACAACCATTACATTACATATTGAAAAGTTTTACAATTGTTTCAAAATCAAAGTTGTACAGTTGTGATACATAGTATATAATAACAAAACGAACCGGTCTTTTGCGCACTCCAACATGGAACAAAATGATCTTCGGGTACCTGTTCTAACGCTGACCTGAGAACACAAGCAGTTTGAAAATTAGCATAATGCTGGTGAGTTCATAAGCGGTTTGTGATTTGTGAAAATGTTCGAGTTTTCCTTTCTGTTTCTAAAAATGTTATACACACCAAGAAAATCCCATATTTTCTTAAAAGGTTGGTTTTTGTTCTCAACATGTAAAGTATAGTTGTACACTGAAAACACGTTTACTCTTGTGAAAATGTACAGTTAGGTTATCTGGTTTGTTATACTGTTCTGGTTATGTACCAATGTATCCCCAGGAAAGTCCCTTACTTTCCTGATTGTGTTTTACCAATTGTAAAAGATATAAAGTTATCCGGTTTTTTACACTTTTCTAATTATGTAAACGTTCCCCAGGAAAGCCCCATGCTTTCCTGAATGTTGGTTATAAATGTAAAAGATGTATTCTGTAAAACGTGGTTATGTTCAATGTTTTCCCCAGGAAAGTCCCATACTTTCCTGAATGTTGGTTTCCAATGTGAAAGATGTATACCAAAACCTAGTTATCTTGTGAGGTGTATAAAGTTGTTCATTATTACTATAAGTAAATCTCTGTTATCCTAATTGCGAGTTCCATAACCATACGATAGACTAAACCTGTGGCAATAAGTAGTCCACATCCTTATGACTTTCGTCACCCTTGAACCATTTCGGTTCGGCTGTAGCTAGTAGCCAGGTGTGGGGTAGTCAGCCCCGTATAGATCTATACACTCAAGTTACGCTCTCTAAATCCCAGAGATTCTGGTTATGGGTGTAGTCCTCCATTCTCATATCTCTGTGGAGTGTTCGCCGAGGACGTGTCTCCAATCATACAGGAATAACAAATTTACTAGTAATACTATGATAATCCTCCACTCGCGTATCTCTGTGGAGTGTTACCGAGGACAAACAGTGTACAATTTATATATTCGAATGTTCTAATGTCATGCTCTTAACTGATAAAATGTGGAAAACCATTTGTGTAATATATAAAACATAACAGTTTATAAAACCGATTTCACAAATAATATGTTACATGATCTACATGTTCATACGGTTATCAGTTGTGTATATCAGTGTTAAAAGCATATGAAATGTGAAACACACACACGAAAATAAGTTTTGAGTACAAGTAACCCTTGTACTTTGCTTGTGCCCCCCCTAAAAACAATGAAAAAGGGTAGGGGTATGAACTCACCAGGCTAGGAAATGCGACGGTTTCGGACACTAAACATTGGTTCGGGGCTTGATTACTCGCGATGTCCCTCTTTAATTTGGAGCCTTAAATCTTTGTTTTTGGAGCTTTGATTTGGATGAGGAGAGAGGTTGGAGAGTGATTAAGGAAAGATGGCCAAAAGCTTCAAATGGAAGCTCTGAGTCCTTTATATAGAGCTCGGGAATTAGACACGACGGAATTCTACCCGATACCGGCGTTAGACGGGGCTTTTGGTCGCACCCGACAAAGTTGTCGTAACCCGATATGGTTGATTCTAGGAATGTTCCGATAACTATTATGGGGTGTTAGAATGATTTCTAAATGTATTAAGAGACCCATTAAGTCATTTTAGATTAATATAAATTAATGACTTAATTCAATGACGAAATCGGAATCGGATTTGGAAACGACGATTGGTTGATCGAAATGGATTACGAAAAGGGTTACAAGTAATGATACGAAATTTCGGGTTGTTATATTATCCCCCCGTTAGAGGGAATTTCGTCCTGAAATTCAAAATTAAGATACAATACACGATACAAATCATGGATCTGGAAAGAGACGTGGATACCGTTGTTTCATCGAGTCTTCCCGCTCCCAAGTGAACTCCGTCCCCGCTTGGCATTCCTGCGAACCTTCACTAACGGGATGCGGCTTTTCTTTGTACGTTTGACTTCTCGATCCATGATTTCGATCGGTTCCTCCACAAAGTTGAGGTTTTCATTGATCTCGATCTCGTCTAAGGGAATTACTAGGGTTTCATCGGATAGGCACTTCTTGAGATTTGAAACATGGAAGACGGGATGAATGTTACTGAGCTCGTGAGGTAAACGAAGTTTATAGGCTACCGGACTGATCCTGGCAAGGATCTCGAAGGGTCCAATGTACCTTGGGTTAAGTTTCCCACGCTTTCCAAAGCGTACAGTGCCCTTCCAGGGCGAGACCTTCAACAGGACACGGTCTCCAACCTGGATTTCCAATGGTTTCCGACGGTTATCAGCGTAACTCTTTTGGCGATCCCGTGAAGCTTTCAGTCATTCTCGGATTTGAATGATCTTCTCAGTGGTTTCACGAATGATTTCAGGACCAGTGAGAGGACTGTCGGGGATTCGACTCTTGGCTAACTGTGTATCCCCCACCTCGGCCCAGCACATAGGGGATCTGCACTTGCGACCGTAAAGGGCTTCGAACGGGGCAGCCCTGATGCTGGTGTGGTAACTATTGTTGTATGAGAACTCGATCAAGGGTAGATGTGTGTCCCACAACTTTACAAAATCAATAACACATGCCCTAAGCATGTCCTCTAGGGTTTGGATAATTCTCTCACTTTGTCCATCGGTCTGAGGATGATATGCCGTGCTCATGTCTAATTTGGTTCCAAGGGCTTTCTGGAGAGACTGTCAGAATCTGGAGGTGAACCTGCTATCTCGATCAGAGATAATGGACGCAGGTACACCGTGTAGTCGAACTACCTCTTGAATGTAAATCCGCGTGAGTCTTTCCATCTTGTATGATTCTTTGATCGGAATGAAGTGGGCGGACTTTGTCAGACGATCGACAATTACCCAAATGGTGTCGTACACACTCGGATACTTGGGTAGTTTGGTGATAAAGTCCATGGTAATCATCTCCCATTTCCATTCAGGTATCTCGGGCTGCTGGAGTAGACCCAAGGATTTCTGATGTTCAACTTTAACCTTGGCGCAAGTCAGACACTTGCCCACGAACGTAGCTATCTCAACTTTCATGTTTGGCCACTAGTATTGTTTCTTGAGATCCAAGTACATATTGTCCGAACCCGGGTGAACAGAGTATCTGGTTTTGTGTGCTTCCTCCATAACAATCTCTCTGAATCCTCCGGACTTTGTAATCCAGATCTGATCCATGAAGCAGTGAACTCCGTGACCTCTGATCTCAAGTTTCTTTTCCATTCCTCTTAAGGCTTCACTCACAATGTTCCCGGGTTTGAGGGCTTCTAACTGGGCTTCTCGGATTTGTATGGGTAAGTTGGAATGGATGGTCATCGTCTGGTTCTTCACTTTGCGGCCTGAGCTCTCCTTTCGGCTAAGGGCATCTGCTACCACATTGGCCTTGCTGGGATGGTAACGGATTTCACACTGATAATCACTGAGTAGTTCTACCCATCGCCGTTATCTGATGTTCAAGTCTTTCTGATCAAAGATGTGCTGCAGGCTCTTGTGATCAGTGAAGATCGTGCACTTGGTTCCGTAGAGGTAATGTCTCCAAATCTTCAATGCAAAGACTACGGATCCTAACTCCAAGTCGTGTGTGGTATAGTTGACCTCGTGTGCTTTCAACTGTCTAGAAGCATAAGCAATTACCTTTCCTCTTTGCATAAGCACACAGCCTAAGCCTTGATTGGACGCATCGCAGTAGACAACGAAGTCCTCTGTCCCTTCGGGTAGGGACAGAACAGGCGAGCTGCACAAGGCTTTCTTCAACGTCTGGAACGCGGTTTCTTGCTTATCACTCCAACAAAAGGGTACACCTTTCTGTGTTAGAGTGGTTAAGGGTTTGGCGATTCTGGAAAAGTTCTGGATAAATCTCCGATAATAGTCGGCGAGACCCAACAATTGCTGGATTTTTGTGGGTGTCTTCGGTGCCGACCAATTCTCTATCGCTTTAATCTTGGAAGGGTCTACATGAATACCTTCCTCGCTTACCACGTGACCGAGGAAAGTTACCTTCCAAATCCAGAACTCACACTTGGAAAATTTCGCATACAACTTCTCGGATCTAAGGGTTTCCAACACTAACCTCAAGTGTTGTTTGTGGTCTTCTTCGCTTATGGAGTAGACAAGTATGTCATCAATGAATCTAATGACGAACTTGTCCAGATAGGGACAACACACTCGGTTCATCAGGTCCATGAACACTTCCGGTGCGTTGGTTAGACCGAAGGGCATCACTACGAACTCGTAGTGTCCATATCGAGTCCTGAAAGCTGTTTTGGACACATCACTCTCATGAACTCGTAGCTGATGGTACCCTGACCGAAGGTCTATCTTGGAGAAGTAACTGGCTCCCTGGAATTGATCGAAGAGGTCATCTATTCGCGGAAGAGGATATCGGTTTTTGACGGTCAACTTGTTCAACTCACGATAATCGATACACATCCGAAAGGATCCATCTTTCTTCTTGACAAACAATACCGAAGCTCCCTAGGGTGAGGAACTCGGTCTAATGAATCCTTTACTGAGCAACTCATTGAGTTGGCTGGATAACTCCTGCATTTCTGCTGGAGCTAAGCGATACGGAGACTTCGCTACGGGGGTAGCTCCAGGAATTAGGTCAATGCGAAACTGGACCTGACGCTCGGGAGGAATTCCTGGAAGCTCTTCGGGAAATACATCAGGAAAGTTACAGACTTCGGGGATGCTCGCGAGGTATTTAACTTCCTGTTTCTCGTTGATTACATGAGCTAAGAACGCAATGCACTCCTTTCGCAGGAGATTTTGAGCTTTGATGCAGGAAATGATACGAAGATTGGAACTGAGTTTATCGCCATAAATTATGAGAGTTTGATCCAAAAGAAGGTTGAGACGAATGGCTTTTTCGAAACAGAGGATATCAGCATGATTGGGACTCAACCAATCCATGCCAACGATGACATCAAAGCTCTTTATGGAAACCGACATGAGATCAATAGGAAATGAATGGTCGTTCAGGGTAAGGGTACAACCTACGAATATCTCGTTAGCGCTTTCTTTCTCACCGTTAGCCATCTCGACGATAAACGTTTCAGTTAAAGGTTGGGGATTATGTTTTAGGTTATGTTTGAATGAATGACTAACGAAACTCCTTTCAGCACTAGAATCGAAAAGAATACTAGCATATGAGTTGTCGAGAAGGAACGTACCCGATACAACAGTGGGATCAACGAGGATTTCTACAAAGAATTGGCTCGAGAAATACTCCCATAGTATTTCATGATTCGTTACTACACTGGCGCGATGTTTGTGGTATTAAGGTAAGTTTTAGGCATGCCGCATACCACAGTCACTCCCAAGCACATGTTGGCCGTGTCTCGAATGAATATAATTGGCCAGGCTATATTGATCCTAGACACGACTACATAACTGCCCAGGCTTATCCACAGTATACAACACCCATTTACTTATGTTTTGTTATACTTGTATTTACGGATCTCGACGGCTCGGTATACTTATATATTTTTGAAAATACTTATAGTTTGAAGATACTTTTAATTCAGAGCACATAGGCCCTTTAGTGTTTATAGTTTTATACCATGTAAGGTTTGGTATACTTTATTCACTATAAACAAGGGATCTGATACCAATCTGTCACACCCCGAAAACCAAAGGCGGAAACATTTTCGGGGCTGACTCCACGTTGAGTATCAAATCTAATGCACATAGTAAGTAAAGTAAAACAACCATTACATTACATATTGAAAAGTTTTACAATTGTTTCAAAATCAAAGTTGTACAGTTGTGATACATAATATATAATAACAAAACGAACCGGTCTTTTGCGCACTCCAACATGGAACAAAATGATCTTCGGGTACCTGTTCTAACGCTGACCTGAGAACACAAGCAGTTTGAAAATTAGCATAATGCTGGTGAGTTCATAAGCGGTTTGTGATTTGTGAAAATGTTCGAGTTTTCCTTTCTGTTTCTAAAAATGTTATACACACCAAGAAAATCTCATATTTTCTTAAAAGGTTGGTTTTTGTTCTCAACATGTAAAGTATAGTTGTACACTGAAAACACGTTTACTCTTGTGAAAATCTACAGTTAGGTTATCTGGTTTGTTATACTGTTCTGGTTATGTACCAATGTATCCCCAGGAAAGTCCCTTACTTTCCTGATTGTGTTTTACCAATTGTAAAAGATATAAAGTTATCCGGTTTTTTACACTTTTCTAGTTATGTAAACGTTCCCCAGGAAAGCCCCATGCTTTCCTGAATGTTGGTTATAAATGTAAAAGATGTATTCTGTAAAACGTGGTTATGTTCAATGTTTTCCCCAGGAAAGTCCCATACTTTCCTGAATGTTGGTTTCCAATGTGAAAGATGTATACCAAAACCTGGTTATCTTGTGAGGTGTATAAAGTTGTTCATTATTACTATAAGTAAATCTCTGTTATCCTAATTTCGAGTTCCATAACCATACGATAGACTAAACCTGTGGCAATAAGTAGTCCACATCCTTATGACTTTCGTCACCCTTGAACCATTTCGGTTCGGCTGTAGCTAGTAGCCAGGTGTGGGGTAGTCAGCCCCGTATAGATCTATACACTCAAGTTACGCTCTCTAAATCCCAGAGATTCTGGTTATGGGTGTAGTCCTCCATTCTCATATCTCTGTGGAGTGTTCGCCGAGGACGTGTCTCCAATCATACAGGAATAACAAATTTACTAGTAATACTATGATAATCCTCCACTCGCGTATCTCTGTGGAGTGTTACCGAGGACAAACAGTGTACAATTTATATATTCGAATGTTCTAATGTCATGCTCTTAACTGATAAAATGTGGAAAACCATTTGTGTAATATATAAAACATAACAGTTTATAAAACCCATTTCACAAATAATATGTTACGTGATCTGCATGTTCACACGGTTATCAGTTGTGTATATCAGTGTTAAAAGCATATGAAATGTGAAACACACACACGAAAATAAGTTTTGAGTACAAGAAACCCTTGTACTTCGCTTGTGTTCCCCCTGAAAACAGTTAAAAACAGTGAAAAAGGGTATGGGTATGAACTCACCAGGCTAGGAAATGCGACGGTTTCGGACACTAAACGTTGGTTCGGGGCTTGATTACTCGCGATGTCCCTCTTTGATTTGGAGCCTTAAATCTTTGTTTTTGGAGCTTTGATTTGGATCAGGAGAGAGGTTGGACAGTGATTAAGGAAAGATGGCCAAAAGCTTCAAATGGAAGCTTTGAGTCCTTTATATAGAGCTCGGGAATTGGACACGGCGGAATTCTACCCGATACCGGCGTTAGACAGGGCTTTTGGTCGCCCCCAACCAAGTTGTCGTAACCCGATATGGTCGATTCTAGAAATGTTCCGATAACTATTATGGGGTGTTAGAATGATTTCTAAATGTATTAAGACACCCATTAAGTCATTTTAGATTAATATAAATTAATGACTTAATTAAACGATGAAATCGGAATCAGATTTGGAAACGACGATTGGTTGATCGAAATGGATTACGAAAAGGGTTACAAGTAATGATATGAAATTTCGGGTTGTTATAGTGTATGCCTACATCCAACGGGAACAAGACGTACATCGAAGAACACACATCCTATTAGCTGTCGGCATCTACTTAACACATATGTATCCTATAGTGTATACATTACGGAATCCTAAGGTTAGCATCATGGTCCTAACTTTTAAAAGTAGCCTTCTACCAAGACTCGATTGTTTTGAAAGCGTTCTTCTACCAAGACCCTATTGTTTTGAAAGCAGTCTTCTAACAAGACTCTACTATTATGAAAGCAGTCTTCTACCAAGACTCTACTGTTCCTTTGTCAACTGAAAAGTACATTCTCCCTAGTTTATAACCTATCTCGATTAGAGAATAGATCAACCTTCAAGTGTTACCGACACTTTATGAAAGTAATGGGAGAAATGAGTACCCTGATGTCGTTTATAATGACATACGGAGGTACTAACAACCTAAAAACATATGTGTTTTATTAAGGTCATAATGTGATAACAAATTCCCATACTAGACGTTCTCTCTACGAGGGATTCTGGGAATCAAGGTTGACTTTCGCAACGAGTTGCTAGGCCACGTTATCCACATTAAAGATAGATCCTGTTTGCGTGTTATCATGCTATAGCAAATTTACTTGTTTGTTATGTTCTGTTCTGGTATTGTTCTGTTCTGTTCTATATGTATTGTGTGTGCTTCATTGTACTAGAATTAATGAATGACATTTTCTTAAACTATACCTATAATAGCTTACTAATGCTCTAACTGGACTGTTACTGAAAAGACTCATTTATCTAACAAGTTATGCTTATACTTTAAAAATGGATTTTTGTATAACTATAAAGTAACATAACCTTTAAAAGAGTTTTTGAAATGTTTTAACACCTTCCGGGACTAGGAAACACCTTAACCAAGTGTTGGAATCACATGTGATTCAACATAGGAAGGTATAAAGGCACTTATATGAGTTTACTACCATGAGTTCACGTCCCAAGGGAGTTTACGGCCGTAAACTCATGGTTACTCATGGGTTAGTGCAAGTATAAAAGCTAGGGAATTATTTAGGGACATTAGCTTTAGCCTAGGATGAGAAAGACCACTTCTTTTGGCACTTTTGGGGTGTTCATGGCGCAAATGAGTTTACAACCGTAAACTCATGGCCAAATATTCTTATGAGGGTCCTAAAGGTCATAAAGAAGCATTTTAAATTCATGCCTAAGCCCTTGGAAGTGTTTGTGGCATCAAAACACCCCTAACTTGAGTTTTCGGTGCATAGACCATTTGGTCATGTGTTTGAGGCCGTAAACACTTCTGGGTGATGATATTTTGGTTGTTTTGGGTCCTAAACACATCTAGGTAAAGTTCTATGCTTGTCTCTTGGGTTATGGAAGGCATTTAGGGCATTTTGGCACCCTAAAATGGAGTTCACGGCCCAAGAACTTCCTTGGCTGTGAACTCACTTTTGGTCCTTGGTTTTAAATGATTTTGATGCCTAAACATGTCAAGGTTTGTCCCATGTTTGGTTTCCAAGGTCTAGGGGGACATTGGGCACACTTTGGCCCTTAAAATGGAGTTTACTCCCCAAGGTGTTCTTGGGCGGTAAACTCATAGATCTTGGTGTTTTCCTATGATTTCTAGTGTATTAAGCATATATAAAGCTTTAAAACAACACTAGATAGAAGTACTCACTTTCCGGAACAAAAGTCCGAAGATCCTTGAGGGCTTTTCTGTAGTTGGAATTGTAACTAATGAATAATTTGGTTCAGAATCCTATATATAGTCCTGGGATTTTAGGCAGAAAATATTTTATTCCTGGAATGAACTCTAATATCATAGAGTTTTGGAATAACAGAGTTGCACAAAACCCAAGTGCAACCTCTCTCCTGATATCTCCTTAAGTGTAAATCCTGAGTTGCTCAAACTTATCCCAAAAGTTTGAAAGTTAGCAGCAACAGACTTGGTTTCTATTTAAGTGGAAATTTTTGGGTTGTCACAATAAGCATGCTTTATCCACACTATTGGAAGAATCCACACACCAAACATAAATTGCTAGGTTATCTACAACCATCACAGTTTCATAAATTCCATTACAAGCCAATGCTTCAAAATATAAAACACCATTTAGATAAGCATAAATAGAACCTTTCTCATTATCAAACGAATATCTAAATTCTTGTCTAAACAAACCATGAAACGAAATGATGTTTCGTGCCATATCTGGCGAACAACAACAATTATTTAAATCTAATCCTAATCCATTACTAAGCGCTAGAGAATACACTCCAATCTTGGTGACAGGCGACGATCTTCTGTTCCCCATGATTAGATTTATCCTTCCACGCTCCACATCCCTATCTCTTCTTAGTCCCTGCAAATAAGAACATATGTGAAAACCACATCCTGTATCAAGAACCCAAGAAATAGCATGTTATGAATCATTATATTTAATTGTGTAAATACCTACGAAAGATGGCTTGATCTTCCCATCCTTGATGGCTTGTAGATATTCCGGACAACTTCTCTTCCAATGCCCTATTTTGTGGCAGTGGTGGCACTCTGCCTCCTTTGGGTTAAATTTGGTCTTAGCATAACCAACTTTGGTTCCACTAGAAGAGGTACCATCTTGGGATTTTCCCTTGTGGTGGCTCTTTGAGGGAGCCTTCCTCTTCTTACCCCTCCCTTTCCCAATAGCAAAAATAGGAGCAGCGGTTGGAGTGGGAGTTGAGGCAACAAAATTGTCCTTAAGATTGCTCTCAGTAGTCCTAAGCAATCATTGAAGCTTGCTCAAGGTGACCTCTTCCTTATTCATGTGGTAGGTCATGCGGAACTGGTTGTAGCAGGGAGGTAAGGAGTGAAGGATAATGTCAATTGCCAGCTCTTCATCGAAGTTAACATTCAACTTCAGCAGGTGATCAACATATCTCTGCATCTTTTGCAGATGAGTAGTAAGGGACTCTCCACTACCCTTTTTGGCAGTGATCATCGAAGTGATGATCTCAAACCTTTCTTGCCTCGTACTTTGGTGGTACCGGTCCACCAAGTCTTGATGCATCTTGTAGGAATAGTAGTCCTCATAGGACTTTTGTCGTTCAACAGTCATGGTCACTAGCATGATGCAATGGACTTTCGTGGCATCACGCTCATGGGCCTCGAAGGCGTCGATTTCTTCGGGAGTAGCAATGTTGATGTTCACCTCCTTTAGCTCCTTATCAAGGACATACTCTTTGTCCTCGTAACGAGTGACCATTCGGATGTTACGGATCCAATCATTGAAATTGGACCCGTCAAAGATCACTCTCTCACATTAGTTCATGAGTGAGAACGAGCTGGATGAGGTTGAGTCTGAAGCGTTGTTGTTGTTTAACTTCGACATCTGAAATAGAAAAGAACAAAGTTTGATTAGAAATGAATCCCTAATTAAACACCCAAAATGAGAAATTAGGGCTAGGATCTAACAACATTATTTACACATTAGAAAAGAGATGTCGTAATCTAACATGAAAATAATTTGAAAGTAAGTGAATGACGATTCACTAATTCTCCACCATGAAAAACATAAAAAGATTAAGTTTTAAATTTATAGAAAACTCTTAGATCTTTTGAGATACATTGAACTTTTCAATGGCATGTTTAAATCTCGATATGACCCTCTAGTTTGTGACTGGGATGCCGAGGATCACAAAGGGGGTGTGAATAACCATGTAAATGTACATGGTGCCCTCATTGTTACAATCACCTATTCGATGTGCCAGTTAACCACACATGCTCCAGCGAAGTATGACAAACAATGAGTCACCCTTTGCCACCTTTTCTTAGAACCAATTAGTGTGCCGGTTAACCACACATGCTCCACTAACTTCTTAGCAAGGTACATAGTGTAATTTCATGGGAATACATCAATTCACTTTGCCTAAAGTAAATAAGATTGAGAATTTTGTAAAAAAATGTTGAGTTACTTTATATAGATTCATTATACTTATTTATGAGAAAGGGTTGCCCTATCCTACCCGTTCGGCGAACGACCCTCCACCAATCAAGGAAGCGGTGGGTGAGAGTGGACACCCATTAAATGGTCATTTTATAGGCCATAACCTCATACCCCCTTATAGATCGGCTTCGTGAATGAGGCCTACTAACGGTAAGATTAGCATTTAAGTTATATATATATATATATATATATATATATATATATATATATTAATCTTATAATATTATAAAGTATAAGGTTGAATTTTAAACTTGTAAAATTCTAGGGATTGAAATTTAAATAGTTCAAATTAAACATTTTAATCACAAAATTTAGATTTCAAAACTTGAGGACAAGTTTTGAACTTTTCAAAACATAAGGATTAAATAGCAAATAATTTTAAATTAAACAATTAATTTAATGATTATCTAGATTTGACCTAATCAAGATTAAAATAATTCACCAAATAAATTCAAATAGTAAAATATTATCAAATAATGAATTTATCATTCAAATAATTGGAAATTATCTTTTGTTTTGCTAAGGATATTCACAAAAAGGAAATAAAATTCGGATTTTATTGAACCAAAATGATTTGGATAAGTATCCTTAAGCAAAACAACAAGAAATCCCGAAAATCTTTATGTCTGACAGCTAAACTCGTCGAGTCCACATTGGAACTCGTCGAGTTCAACCTACTCGCCGAGTTCCTCATGTAACTCGTCGATTTCATCAGGCAGAAAGGAAAAAGACGATTTTAAACGCAAGAATCAAAGAACAAAGCATCAAATTCAAGAGAAGCCAATCAAGACTCTTATACCACTTATGGGTTTGAGCGATAAGAACATTCCTATGTGCACATACAAACCCTAATGTTTGATCTAGCTTTCTCTAATGAACATGCTTTCATCCAAGACTTGCAAACCCTAGATATATGATATAGAATTTGAAATTTACAATCTAAAAGAGATCTAGATGATTACCTCTTCTTGGAAGCTTGAATCTTGTTGTCCTTGGAGCTTAGAGTCACAATTGTCACTCCTTTAATGGCTTAGAAACACCAACTAGCAAGAGGGTAGTATTTGAGAGAGGGAGGAGGCACATAAATCAGCTCTAAGGTTATAGGAAAACAAGTGGCCGATTTCTGTAACCTAGGGGTTTTATTTATACTGTGAGCAGCTAGGGTTCAGTCAAAACCCTAATGGATAGCTTAATCATTAAGCGGCCCATGGAACCTTCTGGAATAAGGCCATGGACGAAAGTATGATGGACTCCCATCATAATTTCGGTCACCCCTTAGTCCATTAGGTTTCCCAGCCCAAAATGCAACTATCAAACATTTGATAGTTTAAGTCCTCTTTAATCAATTAATCTCTTTTAGTCACCAAATTAATTCCTAATTAATCTATGACTAATATTAATCAAATAATATGATTTCTCCTTTAATATATTATTCTTATAATATATTATAACCATAATATGTTCTCTCTCTCTCTCTCTCTCTCTCTCCAAATATTAGCCTGTCAAGTTGCTATGTTGAAGGAAACCCAAAAGGACCATGCACAACCAGGTCAAGTACTTACCAAATATAGTTACGGGCTTAGACACTAATGCAACAAGTACATCATACCAAAACACACAACTGGTCCAAACCCTAGGGTATAACCAACCCGATATATATATATATATATATATATATATATATATATATATATATATATATATGGGCCCCACACTGGGGCTTTGCCTTTCAGTGTATTTTAACCAGATCATACGTATGGGCCCCGCCCTGGTGCCTCTCTCTGGATTAACTTTCAAGCCAAGTATACAGTAGTGGGCCCCACCCTGAGTCTATTTCAACCTAAACATCTGATAATGGGCCCACCCTAGGGTTTATTTCAGCCCATCATACAAATCATGTAAACCACCCGACAGTTATCAGCCTAAATAAAATAATAATGGGCCGACGTTAGTTCCTTCGACCCATGAATATAGTAAGAAAACTCACCTCACATACAGATGAGAAAAATGAATAGCATGTCGCTCCGAGATCAACTCTACCAGTCATCTTAATGAATTCAGTGACACAATCTCAGCATACAGATAAAAATACCTAAAATACCCCGTGGTCAAACCCTAGTAAAAATTCAGGTCAAAGTCAAATGAGCCAACTGAGTTGACTCAGTGAGTACGTTGGGCATACTCAATATGTATTCGAGGCATACTACTTGATTGAACAAAGTTGGGGAGCTGACCATCTACATACAACGTACCCTTTGGTACGGCCAACGTATGCAACTGCTTTCATATTCATCTATTAAGTACTTAATCTTTAAGCACTTATGTCCAAAATCTAGATATAGTCCATAAAAGGTGACCTTAACCATAAAGTTTTCAACTTTATGGTTTTTCATGTCTATTAATACCTTAGCATAAAAAACCATAACTTTATTACCCATAAGGACCATCGAGATCATGCATCGAAAGAAACTAATGTCTAAGATCACATTTTTATGACTTAACACACCCTAAAACATCTGAAAGGGAAACTCAAGCATCTTGGAGTATTCCATACTCACAAAGATCAAGATTAGGACAAAAAGATGCCAACACTAAGTTAACACTAGATCTAAAAGAATTTCTCATCAAGTTTGGAGCATTATACCTTCAAAAGGTGCAAAAAGGAGTATATATGTTAAATCCAATTTCTTGAGGGAAACAAAGCAACCCCAAGGTTCTTCATTCTTGTCCAAAAGCTCCAAAATGGCACCAAGAAGCTCTTTAAGCTTCACAAGGCACTCACACATTTTAGGGTTTCAAAATGAGGAAGGAGGATGGATAAAATCAGGGGTCTATACAAAAACTCTGATTATTGTGTATACTACATTAAAATTTCTCGCATTATTTTTACTGCTTAATAAAAGCAATAAGTGAGGAAGTGGATCATGGAAGCTTGAATCTGGTCATGGTAAATAGAAGTACTTCACATATTACCAGGAATGGAAGTTATGGACTTGTTCTTGATGGTGGTGTTATAGGTGATATGGTTAATTCATGTTATGCTTCAGATATGATTAGAAATAATATTTTGTTTCATGTGATATTTATGCAAGGATATCAGTTTTAATTTGATAATTACAATGGGTCTATTATGGTTTATAAGAATGTTGTTTTTTATATTCAAAGCTTCTCCTTGTAACGGCATGCATGAAACTATCATATGTGTTGATAACTTAGGCAACGATGTATTCAATATTGTTTCATATAATAGAGTAGACATAGTATGCTTGTGGCATTATCATCTTGGACATATAAACAAGAAACGCATCACCCAACTCCAAAAGGATGGGGTGTTGGAATAATTTGACTTAAAGTCAGATGAAGAATGTGAGTCTTGTTTATTGGGCAAGATGACAAAATCACCTTTCACTAGAGCATATGAAAGAGGTGTAGGATTGTTAGATCTGATCCATACAGATGCATGTGGGCCTTTCAGAACTGCCACAAGGGATACTAATCGATACTATGTGACATTTATGAATGAATATAACAGATATGGGTATATCTATTTAATCAAATATAAATTGGAAACTTTTGAAAGGTTCAAGGAATTTAAGCACGAAGTCGAGAATTAATTGTGCAAGAAGATAAATATGCTCTGACCAGATAGATGTGTAGAATATCGTAGTATCGACTTCAACGACTACCTCAAGGAATGTGGAATCGTTTCACGGTTGACACCTCCTAGAATACTACAATGTAACGGTGTAGTTGAAGGCGCAATCGAACCTTGTTAGACATGATTCATTGCATGATGAGTCAAGCCACTCTTTCGATATCATTATAGGGTAATGCCTTAGAGACAGCCATCCATATGCTAAATCTTTTTCCTAAAAAGAAGGTTGCAAAAACACCTCATGATATGTGGACATGGAAAACTCCCTCACAGGCACATATCAATGGTTAGGGTTATAGGGCTCTCATATGATGAGAAACTCATGACAAACTTGAACCCATAGCCGATAAGTTTATTTTCATTGGTTATGCACATAAATTCTTTGGATACTTGTTCTATCGACCTAGTGAGAACACAATCTTAGAAGATCGAAGGGGAGAGTTTTGTGAGAGAGATCTTATATTGAAAGAGGATAGTGGGAATGCTATTGACTTGGAAGAAATTCTAAAGTCATCCAATGATGGAACCTTAGATAACACTGGTACTCATCTTGAGGATGAGATTCCTGTTGATCCCATTCACAATTCATTAGCTCTTCTTTGGTCGAGTAGAGTTAGCATGCCACCTAAGTTTTATAGTTTTCATATAACTACCAATAGGGACATGTTCATCAGTGATAATACACTGTTGAATTTAGATAAATCCGATAACTACAAGGAAGCAATGGTGGGCCCTATGGCTGCTAAATGTGAAGCATTCAGTCCATGTATGATAATTAAGTATGGAACTTGGTTAATCATGTACACGGTCGAAAGATAGTAGGATGAAAATGGATCTCTAAGAAGAAGATCAATGTTAATGCGAAAACACACACTTTCAAAGATAGGTTGGTTGTGAAGGTGTTTACTCAAACCCAAGGGATTGACTATAATGAGACATTATCGTTAGTATCTAGGATTAAATCTATTAGAATAATGCTTGCCATAGCTGTTGGATTAATGTCTAAGTCCATAAATATATTTGGTATGTACTTGACCTGACCCGGCATGGTCCATTTGGGTTGCACTTCACCGACACAATTTATATGGATAATCGTATGAGAATAGTATGTTTATGATTAATATTAATATATTATAAGTTCTAATAAATTAATATGGAATCATATTATTTAATTAGTATTGATCAAGAATTAATTTATAATTAATTAAGTGATCAAAAGGAACTAATTAAATATGGACTCTTATATATATGGAATGGGCCAAGTTCATTTAGGTTGGGCTAAGCTTTCATGGATAGTCCATGGAGTGTTTAACCCATGGATCCTAGGAAATGAAAGGTCATGGGTATTAGGGTTTAACCCTAATCCTCCATACTATATAAAGATGTCTTTGGTTGGTGAAATTGGCACTAGTGTGATACACTAAGAGGGCTAGCCGATTTCACTAAGAGAGAACCAAGTATTCATATTCTCTAAAGTCTTCCAAGGTGTCTTGGTGATTTGTGATTCCACTTGAGGCTTCCACACTATTGGGGCTAAGCTCTTAAAGCTTGAAGACATCAAGCTACATCAAAAGGTATGTCTTCTAACTAGTACTTTGTAGATTAAGAACATCATAATATGCTAGTTAGGATTAAAGCCTTGGAAAGTTCTTATTTGCATGTATAATAGAGAAAACATAGATCCAAGGTTGATAGGGTTGCATGTACACCATAGGAGTGTTAGAATGCTCAAAACCCAACAGTGGTATCAGAGCCACGGGTTGTTTTCTGTTATATTGATGCAAATATTTTATTTTCAAAGTTGAAAAAAAAAAGAAAAAAAAAACATGAAGTTTGTCAAATTTTAAGATAATTACTTGTTCTTGTGAAAAACTAATTATTTGTAAAATTTGAATAATTTGCTTTATGAGTTGAATTAGGTCAAATTTAATAAAAGATAAAATAATATGATTATTTTATTAGTTTTAAAAGTTTGATCTAAAGAGTTTTATTTTTTGAAACCTCCATAAGTTATGGATATGAAAAGGTTTTAAAAAAAATTGATTCAAAGTTTTTATGGAGTTACAAAATTTGGTGTTATGTTTTAAAGGATTCCATAACTTAAGAATAAGTTATGGATCACCAAAAGTTTTTTGTGTTACCTTGTTTTATGAGTGAATTTAGATTAATGAATAAAATTATGTGATAGTTGGTTTTAATCCAAATTAATCTAAGAATTGATTCTAAAATGTGTTTTTGTAACTTGTCCTCAAGTTATATGAAAAGTCACATTTAAGAATCATAAAACTCATAAAAATTGGCAAACGTTACAAAAATGAAGAGTCTAGTTCTAATTAAATGGTTTTATGACTCCATAACTTGTCCTCAAGTTATGGAGGACCAAGAGTCTCTTCATTTAATAAAATAAAATAAAATAAAAAAAGGTGTAACCTTAACTAATTTCATAAGTTATAAAATAAAGAAAAGTTAATTCTTTTATTAGTTTAAAGTCTTCCATAACTTGTCCTCAAGTTATGGAACTTGAAGAGTTTTTGGATTAAAACTACTTTAAACACATAAGTTATGGAATTAATTAGTTTTGAATAGTTTCAAAACTTGCCCTCAAGTTTTGGAATTTGTAATGTTTTCTCTTATGAATACTTTAATTCCAAGTTAGCCCTTAGAATTTTAAAAGTTAAAATTCAACCCTTATACTTTATAATATTATAAGTTAATAATATATATATATATATATATATATATATATATATATATATATATATATATATATATATATATATATATATATATATAAGAGTAAAGTCAGTCTTACCGCTAGTACGCCTCATTCACGAAGCCGGTCTATAAGGTGGGTATAAGGTTGTTGCCTATAAAATGGCAACTTAATGGGTGTCCACTCTCACCCACCGCTTGCTTGACTGGTGGAGGGTCGTTAGCCGAACGGGTTTGACAGGACTATAATTATCCCTTCATTAAAAGTATTAATGATAAATACGAAGTAACTAAACACTTATAAATACCCAATCTTAGTTACTTAGGAAAATGTGAATAAGGTGCTAATCCATGAAATTACACTTTGCACTTTGTTTAAGTCGGTTAGTGGAGCGTGTGTGGTTAACCGGCACACTAACTCGTATTTAACAAGGTAGGAAAAGGGTAACTTAATGTTTATCATAGTATCGGTGGAGTGTGTGTGGTTAACCGGCACATCGATTGAGGGGTAAACACTTAATGGTACCAAGTAATTTGCATGGTTACTTCACACCTTGTTTTGTGATCCTCGGCATCCCAGTCACAAAACCTGAAGGGCACACTCGAGATTGAAACATGCCATTGAACAGTTCAATGAATCTCAATAGATCTAGGAGTTTCAAAACCAATTAAAACCTAATAATACATTTCGTTTATCTTGGTGGAAATTGGTGAATCGTCATTCACCTACCTTCAAATATTTTATAGCTTGGATTACGACATCCCTCTTCTAAGTTATAAAATAGTTTGTTGGGTCCTAGCCTTAATATTTCATATTGGGTGTTATATTAAGGACTTAAATCTCTTGAAAGATGTCTGGTTTAGACATTTATGATCTTCCTAAATCTCTTGAAACAAGCTTTCCTAAATGAAGATGACGTCCCATGGAAATCATACTTCTTTCACCTCCTCCAATTATTCTCCCTAACCCACAAGTTCAAGGTCACTCAAGCCCTATTGGCAAGGCAAGGTCTAGGTGTGATCACATCTTGGAGATGTAGTCACATATTGACAAGCCGGGAGAGTTGGGTGTCAAAGTCTTGAGAAAGTTGGTGGTTCAATCACTTTCTACGTCACATAGTGAGTTCCTTTGGGACACCTATGAAACAGACTATGACAAGACCCTTAATGATCTTATCTATTTGTTAAGATCAACTTCCTTAAAACTTGATGGACATTGACAATAGTGACACAGGAAATCCAGAAAAGCATTCTCTTCCCAATGGTAAAGGGATCGGCCATAGTCAACTCGGTTGACCAAATGGTAAAGAGAAAAGCTAAGTCTGTGATAGTCCCTTGTACCATTATCAAAGGGTCCATATGTTTATATTGCCAAAGGAAGGGGCATTGGTTGCGAAGCTGCCAAATTTACCTTAGGCTGTTAAAGTCAATAAGTTTGACTCTACTTCAGGTAAAGTCCACTATCTAACTCTGTTAAGTTTCTATTCTGAGATTCTTGATACATGATGTGACTAGGTCACATGGTGATGTTTTAAGAATCAAAGAAAAGTAAAGGAACTTAAAGAAAGAATATGCTGAATCTGATCGCGTAGATGGATTTCTATCGCATAGTTTGAAGATCGGATTCTTGAGCTACTTCTTAGGAGTTATGAGATATTGCTTAGGAATAGATAACAACAAGTTTTCATATGGATTGTAAGGATAAGTTTTTCCGCAAAGTTTTAAAATAAAAGAAAAATTTTTGATTTTATTTATTTTAAAATATCCTTACAATGCCATTTGAGGAAAAATTGTTGCTTATATGATTCCATTAATAGCAAGAGTGGAGATATGAAATTGATTCTTTCATTTGTGGTAATGTCTAAATTTACCAAATAAGGAAAGATTCTCATCACCCAAGTTTCAAGTGGACCGGAACTTGGAATCATGGAAGTTGTATAGCATGATGAATGAGAACTTTCAAGTATTGGAAAATTAAGACTAATTACTTATTCACATGGATGTGTGAGTCAAGTAATGGACTAAGGGATCGAGTACATAGTCTTGTGCACTGGTCAAGTCCACCACAAAAGATCGATAAGATTATTCGTCATAATTTACAAAAGCTCAGTAAATATGATTATACTTACAAGCTTAAGTGTAACTCTGAGACATTGGAAAAAGGTTCCAATGTATGACAGAGCGAATAAGAAGAATCAAATTAGGCAGAAGGATAAAAATTTCTCAAATCTGAAAAGATGGGAGAGTACTTTCGTATCAGTTTTGTGATCATCTTAATGATTTAGAGACCTTATCACAATTCATCCTCTAAGAGCCTTCTTATAGCTAAGAAGAGGAACTTGAATTGTTGAAGTGGTTAAATCAAGAAGATGATTCATACTTCGTTCCAAAAACAATTCTTAGAGTTATACTCTAAGATTGTAACTTGAGTGACATGTCTTAAAGAAGGTTTAAAACTCTTCTACATTTGAAATTGGTAAGTTGTGATGTTTTGGATAAAACAAAGACCAACTAAGGCCAATTGTGTGAAGTGTTTGTCTTGATTAGAATCCGCACTATCTCTTGGATGTTTGACAAGGGAGTCTTATATGTCAAGAGGACTGTGGGAGTCTTAAAGGTCTTGAAAGTCTCAAGAACTAATCAAGAATAAACCTGAAGTTCTTCACTAGCACACGACTTGAGGTTTATAACCTATCGTGTTGACATATTCTGTGCCCATTCCAGTTAAAGTTGGCTTTGCATATGAGTTCTTAGAGTTCTCAATTTGTTGCACAACTTCTTGGAAACAATAGCAGGCCCTTGAGCTGCCAGGTGGCAAGAAATTAAGATTGAGTTCAGTCCATATGAGTTTGTATTTGTCATTATCCTTGTCTTGTGTCTATGGTTTTGACAATTCACATGGATAAGAACACATACACCATTAAATCTAAGTGTCATAAGGTTTCTCTCCGATTCATGAAAATGATGGTGAGGAAACACTTTCACTAAGTAGATTTTAGCTAGATAGCAATTGTGATATTTGCATTCTCAAAGTCGTTAGTGGAGCGTGTGTGGTTTACCGACACACTAACCTGGACTTGTGAGAAGTAGCAAAAAGGTCTAACCATTATGATTACGGCATCCCTCTTCATAATTGTTTAGACACACAAGTGTGATATCTGAGGGAAGGTGTATGCTTTTGATTAAGTTTTATCAAAACAATCTAGTATCAGAAATATGAACTTTGGTAAGAAAGTCAGCTGATTTCTGAGTACATGTCAAAGCTAGTGGGAGCATAAGTGTTATGTTAATAATCATCATGTTAGTGGGAGTATGATAATTATGATAAGTATTGCAAGTTAGCAATGTTAATTATAGAAAACAAAAGTTTCAATTGGGAAAAAGTTGTTTTGCTATAATTAAGGGAGAGAAAATTATACTTCATCTCAAATCTATAAGCTTAGATCGTGAGGTTTTAATCATTTAGTCAAGGATATATATGAATTTCATGTTGGAATGGCTCAACATAAGGAAATTTTGTATATGAGTCCATTATTTGCGTTCTAAAATTCGATTATGATTACGGCATCCCTTTTCATAATCTGAATTATGAGAACTTGGCAAATTGAAATGGAAATGTTATAGCAAAAGACTGGTTTAGTCTTTATGTGAGACATCATGAATCGATTCCCATATACTTCGGATATAGGATCGATTACATGTGCTATATTCATCCTTTCTAAAATTTTCCAAATGCCTGGGGCATTAAGAAGGGAAAAGGTTTAGAATTGGATATGACTAAAAGGATTAAACAATTGTCGAGGACAATCTAAGGTTTACCAAAGATTGGTTGCTCAAGGACAGTTGGAAGTATAGTGATAATTCTGGAAGGACCATATTGACATCATCTGTAAGGAGGCAAATCTTGTTCAGAAGTGATAGTCAAAATGGAATCTGGAAATGTTTCAAAGTTAGAAATTTTCAATCTGTTTAAGATTAGGAAACTTAATGCAAGAAGGATGTTCCCAAGGAGCTGATCTCCTTTGGAATGGTCTGTAATGGTTGTTGTCAAGTCCTTCTGACTTTGTGCATAATCATTACAAGAGGTTCAATGCATATAAGTTTAGAATCTAACAGATTTCAGTAAATGGCATGAATTTGGAATTCTTGCATTTGCAGTAAGGATTTGGGAGTGTGAAAAGAGAATCATTGAAGTTATGTTCAATTGATCTAGTTCACAAAGTAAAGATCATAGACAAACATAGTATGCATACTTGGTGTGTGGCATGACTAGTGTTTAGAAAAACATAGTGTACATGCTTGGAGCATGGGATAACTATTGTTTTAAATTCAAGAATAAAGTTGATAGCTGAAACAATATACAATGAATAATGTGCAATCATATGGTGATAAATAAAAGGTGTTTTATTTATGTTCATAGGTTTTGATACCATATTGGATTCAATTATTATTGTGTTTCACTTTGCAGTTTTTGACTTCCCGAATAAACTGGGTTATTCTTCCGGAATGACTAAGTTATTCAAACCATCCACAGTCGGTCATATGTTGGAAGTAGATATGAATTAAGACTATCATGGGTTGGCTTGTAGAGGTCTAAGGTGTTCGACAAAGGGCTACAACACTCATGAGTGCTCATAAGTTATGAGTATTGGATTCAACCCGCACTCATTGGAATCACTTCATGGATTTTATCACGAGTGATCATGAGACGATAATATCTTATATTCTTCAAACCTAGAGATATGAGTTGTTACTATGAGTTGGTTGTACATTGATTGCACGAAAATGCATTTGGTAACTCGGTGCTATAAAACGTGCCTTTGTGTATGATTCAACAAGTAGTAGAACAAGCCATATGATTCGAAGTTTATCCATTCCTTTTACCTTCGGGATAAAAGCGATATCTGTGGGCCCCTCGATGATTTGATGATGACAAATAGAAGTGCTCAGCCGGGCCAGGACTGATTTGATTTGTTCAATTAGTCAGTCGTCATAAATCGGAAATCGGGAAACAACAAATGGACAAAGAGAATGATTATAATCCATGTCTTAGTCCATATGATATCTAGAATGGAGGAATATATCATCCCTTATCTAATGGACAAGTTCGTTGACAAGATCAGAGTTCGATAGCAGCTTTAAGAGCTACGATTTCCAGTTAGGATTAAAGTCATACGCAATAATAGTTATAGACTTATCCAAGTGGGAGACTGTTGGATTAATGTCTAAGTCCATAACTACATTTGGTATGTACTTGACCCGACCCGGCATGGTCCATTTGGGTTGCACTTCACCGACACAATTTATATGGATAATCTTTTGAGAATAGTATGTTTATGATTAATATTAATATATTATAAGTTCTAATATATTAATATGGAATCATATTATTTAATTAGTATTGATCAAGAATTAATTTATAATTAATTAAGTGATCAAAAGGAACTAATTAAATATGGACTCTTATATATATGGAATGGGCCAAGTTCATTTAGGATGGGCTAAGCTTTCATGGATAGTCCATGGAGTGTTTAATCCATGGATCCTAGGAAATGAAAGGTCATGGGTATTAAGGTTTAACCCTAATCCTCCATACTATATAAAGATGTCTTTGGTTGGTGAAATTGGCACTAGTGTGATACACTAAGAGGGCTAGCCGATTTCACTAAGAGAGAACCAAGTATTCATATTCTCTAAAGTCTTCCAAGGTGTCTTGGTGATTTGTGATTCCACTTGAGGCTTCCACACTATTGGGGCTAAGCTCTTAAAGCTTGAAGACATCAAGCTACATCAAAAGGTATGTCTTCTAACTAGTACTTTGTAGATTAAGAACATCATAATATGCTAGTTAGGATTAAAGCCTTGGAAAGTTCTTATTTGCATGTATAATAGAGAAAACATAGATCCAAGGTTTATAGGGTTGCATGTACACCATAGGAGTGTTAGAATGCTTAAAACCTAGCAATAGCTTCCTTACATGATTATAAGATATGACAAATAGATTTTAAAACTGCTTTCCTACATGGGAAGTTAACTGAGGATGTCTGAATGAGTGAGCCATAAGATTTTAATATGGAAAATATCCTGATAGAGTTTGTAAGGTTGAGATATCCATCTATTAAATTAAACAAGCATCTCGCAGCTAGAATCTTTGTTTCCATGAGAAAGCAAAGAGTTTGGATTCTATAGAAGTGAAAATGAGTCATGTGTATATGTGAAAGCTAGTGGGATTGTAGTGACATTCCTAGTATTATATGTAGATGACATACTACTTATAGGAAATAATGTCCTAACCTTGCAAGAAGTGTAATATTCTCATGGGAAATGTTTCTCTATGAAGGATCTAGGGGAAGTGGCATACATTCTTCGGATAAGGAATTATAGGGATAGAATGATACATCTTATTGGACTTAGCCAGAGTACATGCTTGGATGAAATATTGAAAGCTTTAAGTATGGAAAATTACAAGAAAGGGGATTTACCCATTCATCATACGGTTAAATTGAGTAAGACTCAATGGCCCAATACTTCTGAAGAAATAGATGACATGAGTCGATCCCATATGCATCTACTATATGATCGATCTTGTATGTTATGACATGTACTCTTCCTTATGTGTCTTATGATTTGAGCATGGTTAGTCAATTTCAGGATAATCCATGGAGAGCACATTGGAAAAAAATCAAGGATATTCTTAAGTATTTGCGAAGAACCAAATAAATGGTCTTAGTTCTTGTTGGCAACGATACCTTAAGAGTGATAGGTTATAGTGAGACCATATTTCAAAAAGACAGAGATAACTTTTGTTCACTGTTTGGCTAGGTGTTCCTATTGAATGTTGGAGCAGTGACCTGGAAGAGTTCCTAGCAAAAGACAATGGTTGATTCTACTTTTGAATCTGAGTACATAGCAATGAGTGAGGCGTAAAAGGATGCAGCTTGGATGAATTATTTCATCGTGGATCTTGGAGTCATTCTAACTATTAAGGACCCAGTGGAACTCTTTTATGATAATGAAGGCATGGTTTGTTTAACCAAAGAACTGAAAGCTCATGGAAGGTCGAAGCACATTGACAGGAAATATCATTACATCAGACATAGAGTAGAAGATAAGGATCTTTTGGTGAAATGAGTGTCATCAGAAGATAATCCTACATATCCTTTTACGAAGGCCCTAAGCAAGGCTAAGCACATTTAGCATGCTAGGAGCATTGGTTTGAGAGACGACATTAGTTTTAGTAATTAGTTGATAGGTTGAAACTTTTAAAAATTTAAACAAAATAAATAGTAAGTGGTTTTGGTGATTAAATAATGGACATTTATTTCTGAGTAATTGTACTACATTTTGCTTGTTTTACTTCCTAAGTAATTTTGTTATTATTCAAACTCTGCAGTCTTTCATACTTGTAGAAGTAAGTAGTGAATCAAGATTTTCATGAATTATTTGTAGATTGTCTATGAAGATTAGACATTGCATGGGAATTTGCTACGATGTTCAGGAGTACTTAGAAAATTAAGATTTTGAGTATTGGACAAACCCACACTGAGAGATTACTTCATGGTATTTATCACGAGTAATTCTAATATGATAATATCTACTATT
Source organism: Lactuca serriola (assembly GCF_051521515.1). Classification (NCBI taxonomy): domain Eukaryota; kingdom Viridiplantae; phylum Streptophyta; class Magnoliopsida; order Asterales; family Asteraceae; genus Lactuca; species Lactuca serriola. The sequence goes on along the minus strand of NC_136408.1, from coordinate 120,288,577 downwards.
CTAAAAGCAAAGATATATAGTTTGTAGTTTGCGGACCAATTATGAATTGGTTTACCCAAACATGCCTCGTAATTGGATGTTATAAAGAGTAATGGAATGCATGATTTGGTAAGTAAAGTGCGTGCCTATATAGTTAAATTAATTCATTCCTTTTGCCCTAACAGGAAAAATGATATCTTTGAGCCCCTTGGTGATTTCATGTTAACATTGTAGTGTTAGGCCCTATCGGGAATAGATTGATGTGTTCAATTGGTAGTTTGAAATCATAATAAATCAAAAACTGGGGAACTGAATCTTAGAAAATGATATTGATTATAATCCGTGTTTCATGTCCATACGATATCATGAAAAACAAAGGAGTGGTTGATCACTTATCTCATGGACAATGTCTGATTTTAATTAGAGTTTGGCAGTGGCTTTGGAAAGCACTATTTTCTATTTAGTTCAAGGTTATACTAAGAATTGTAGTTATAAACTTATCCAAGTAGGAGGCTATTGGGTTAAGATGTCTAAGCTCATAACTTGTAATTAGAAGCAAAGTCCTTTTTTGGGTTTCCCTCGTAACTAAAAACTGATTAGAATGTCATTTATAGAGAGATGATATAATTCATTAGTTTATTATATGATTAATAATTTGATTAAAAATAGATTAAATTAATTAATAATTGATAAGATTTAATTTGGAATTAATTTGGGATAAATTGGAATTAATTAGAAGTGTCGGGGCTTCTTTGTAATTGCTTAATAGTTGAGCAAAGTAGAGGTTCTAGAAATATCCTAGCATGGACAATTTTCGTGTGCCTTATAGGGCAGTCTAGAATGCTCCATTTGATATTAGGAACGTAGATAATTATCAGGATTTGAAATAATATTAGTTTATGTTCAAATCTAAAGTTTCTAGGGTTTCCTAATAATTATATAAAGGGACCATTGCCTTCCAATTTTTAGCCACTTGATCCTAGAGAACCCTTGCCAAAAATCTCATCCCTTCTCATATCTCAAATATTGTGTTCTAGTTTCTAACTTTGGGTGTGAGCCATTAGATACATCATACTTTTGGAGCTTGCTTTCTAAAGATCTACAATGAAGGATTCAAGGAATTGTTTATAATAACAATTCAAAAGGTATGTAATTTAGATTATACTTGGGTTTATGTAGAGTTTATATTTCATAGTATGTTGCCTAGAAATTGAAGACATAGATCCTTATATGTTACATGTATCCTTAATTGTCAAGTGTTATTTTTCTACATTGTATACAAATTTTATAACCTATGAAACCCATCAGTAGATTTGAGGGTAAAGGAGGATCATAAGTTGAAAAATGATGTACCGATTGTGAGAGAGTATATGTTTGTATTTACTAATGACCTGCCGAGGATACCTCCCAAATGACAGGTAGAGTTCCTCATTTTTTTGGTACCATGTGTTGCACCGGTGGCCAAGGCACCTTATCAACTTGCCCCATCGACGATGAAGGAGATGCATGAGCTGTTGTAGGAACTGCATGAGAAAGAAACTTGGGGAGTCCTGATCCTCATTGTGAAGAAGAAGGATGGATCATAAAGGATGTGAATCGATTAGCGTGAGTCGAATAAGCATACGGTAAAGAATTAGTATCCTTTACAAATGATTGATGAATTGTTCTGAGATAATGGTTCCATCAAATGCGAGTGGGAGATGAGAACGTAGAGAAGACAATGTTTCACACCTGTTATGGCGGATACGAATTTGTGGCGAAGCCTTTCGGGCTCACTAATGCACAAGCGACTATCATGGAGCTCATGAACCGGGTGTGTGATCCAATGATTGACCGCCCCCATGATATTTTTTATTGATGATATTATCTTCTACTTGAAGACAAATGAGGAGCACGAGATACATCTACGAGAAGTATTAGAGACGATGAGACGTGATACGCTTTATGAAAAGTTCTCCAAGTGTGAGTTCTGTTTACGGAAGGTCCATTTCTTGGGATATATTGTGAATTGGTAAGGGATTATGGTTTATCCGGCTATGCTTTCGGCTGTTATGCTGTGGGAATTACCAAAGACTCCCACCAAGGGTTGAAGTTTCCTTGGGCTAGCAAGATACTATCGGAGATCTACAGCTTTTAGCTGGAATGTGGAGTAGGACGAAACAATCGAGGAGCTGCATAGATGTCTGTGTTAGGATCCATTATTGACTTTATAGGTACGGATGGATTATATGGTGGTGTATTGTTATGTGTCCCATCATTGTTTAGGTGTCATGATCCTATACGTCGAGGTAGCCTAAGCGTCACGAGGAGGATTATCCAACGTATGATTTGAAGTTGGACACTATGGTGTGTTACCTAAAGATCTGGAGACATTATCTTTATGGGGTGAAGTTTACCATATACATTGATCTTAAGAGTCTCAAATGCTTCATGGATCACTACAATCTAAACATGGGACATAGGAGATGGTTAGATGTCATAACAGACTACGACTGCAAGATACTTTAACATACCGGTGAACCGAACTTAGTTGCTGATGCTCTTAGCTATAAGCCGGCTAGTGAGCCGATACGGGAAATATTTTAGCGAATGTTGGTGGTTACTCCTTTTCTTGAGTTGATTGAAGGTGATCAATAAGTGGAAATTCTGGATGAAGATGCTAAGCATGAGAGAATTTTAGGCAAGATTCTTATATTCTCCCAAGATAGTAGGGGTGTGTTGACCTGTTATGGATGGGTGTGAGTTCCTTTCATAGGAAGGAACATGGAGATACCCAGGGGCAACATAAATGTATCATGACCTACAAGAGGATTATTGGTAGCCCTGCTTGAAGTGGGATGTTGCTAGATATGTAATGGAGTGTTTGTATTATCGTAAGGTCAAGGTCGAACACAAGAGACCGAAATGGTATGTTACAGTAAGGAATCTGAAATACCAGTTCGGAAGTGGGAGCATATCACAATGGATCTTACTACTAAGCTTCCAAAGACTCTGTAAGGATTCAATTCTATCTGGGCCATTGTTGATCGTTTGACCAAGAGTGCGCATTTTCTACATATTTTGGAGAGTTCATCAGTAGGGAAACTGACATATATCTATGTACGAGAGATTTTGGCGAGGCATGGGGTGTCACTTTCCATTTTATCAGACATAAACAACCATTTTAGTTCCAAGTTTTAGGAGAGCTTGGTTCCCTTTTGCATTTCAATACAATATTCATCCCAGACTGACGGCCAGAGTGAGCGCACTATTAAGATGCTCGATAATATGCTTCGAGCTTGTGCTATTGATTATGGTGGTAATTGGGAAATGTATCTTCCATTGGTAGAATTCTCTTGAAAAAATAGCTTCCATTCTAATATTGGCATGCATCCATATGATCTATTGTATGGTAGGAAATCTAGGATGACCATTTGTATGGGGAAAGGTTGCTCAGTGGTTATTGGGGAGCACTTATACTTTGCTCAAGACGACTGTGATAATACAAATGGTGTGGGAACGGTTAGTGACTACACAAAGTCGATAGAAAATCTACACCTACAATATAAGATCGGATTTACAGTTTCATGTGAGAGACTATCTATTGTTGAAGGTTTCACCATAGAAAAGGGTGATCTGTTTCTGCAAGAAGCGCAAGTTGGGACCCAGGTAAATAGGCCCTTACAAGGTTATTGACATAGTGGGCAAGGTAGCATATCGATTGGAGCTGCCAGACGAGTTGAGATTGATCCATAATACCTTCCATATGTCTCTACTCCGAAAATGCGTGATGGATCAGTCAGAGTGAGTCCTCTTGGGGATATCTAGATTGACGAGAGAATCAACTATATGGAGAAGCCCCTGGTCATTCTTGATTGGAAGACAAACACTATACAGAAAAAAGTGATTGGTCTAGTAAAGGTGCAATGGCAGCATAGCAGGGCTCGAAGTGAGCTTGGGAGCCAGAAGTGGAGAAGCGGACATACTATCCTGAGTTGTTTGCTAGTACTGACTTTTAGGATGAAGTTTGATCAAAGCGAAGGAGAGTTGTAACACCCCAATTCTGGGTACCTAACTTTATTTAATTAAATTAATTATTTGTTTCCATTGTATTTTTCTTTGAAATAATAGAGATTTATTTTAGGTAAAAAAAACTTTTACCAATTTTGTAAGAAAAATGGCCTTGAGGGTAATTATGTCGTTATGGCAATATTTGAGGGATATTTATGCAGTTTTCATAATTTTTGGTTTGGGGTTTCCCACAGACGATTACATTGCTTCTTTAGCATCCCATAAGCTCATTCATCCCTCGTTAATTGTACATCAAATTTCATGTATAATTTGTCCGGGTTTAATTTCTTTTAATCCGTGTTTCTGGGATGTTGTCTTGGCTACGATGTGGTGATGGAATGACCATAACGTGGCGTCTCCGTTCAAAAAATGCACATCCGCGAACTGCCGTGACGCGGCGGCTGGGATTTAAAACCCTAGATTCCTGGGATTAGTGCCTTATTTAAAGTCATTATCGTCTAAGGTTGCCTCATTTGGTAGCCTCCATCCTCTGAAATCAATCCCCACCCAAACCGTAGCCTCTTTTTGTATGTGTGTGAAGCCATTTTTGTGAAGATTGAAGAAAGAAGGAGTCCATCTTGTGGTTTATTAGTTTAGTTCTAGCTTAGATCCAACATCTTCATCACATTTCTGACCTTTTGAGGTAATAAAGTCTCAACCTTTCTTATTAGTTCTTTAGATCTTGTTCAAGGTCATTTTATGAGCTTTTTGGTCCCAATCTTCTTATCTCTGGAGTTTGAGTGAACGCCGGAGCATTTGAGTGCATTATTTGGCTTGTAGACCTTGGTGTTGGTTGGAAATTGGTCTTCCATGAATTAGTTTGGTGTTCATGCATTTGGTACAACCATTAAGAGCTTAGTATTACAGATCTTGAGTTATTGATATGTCTTAATGGATAAAGTTAGAAACATTATCCATCAAGACCTTGAAGAGATTCAGGTATAAGCTGCGGAGCTCTTGGGATTAGGGGTTAAGAGTTTGATCCGTTAACTTGTCCCTATGCAGTTGCCATGACACGGTGATATGCTTTCCATGACTTGGTAGCTAGTTTGATCGTGACTAATTTTTCATGAAGCTACCACGACGTGGCCAATGGATGGCTATGATGTGGACGTTAGGTGGCGTTGACTTTGACCGTTAACTTTTTAACATGGTTGACTTTTGTCGAATTTCTAGATTTAGAGTATAGACGAAGGGTTGCCTGTGGGTATTTTTATATGTGTGATGTAGCACCGGTTTCACGTCTATACAATCTGTGGTATATCCAGTTCATGTGTGAGGTGAGTATTCTTACTATACTATGTATGTTGCTAGACTGTCTGTGTGACTTTAGCATGAAAGACAATGGGAGTACCATGGACCTTGTATGAAAGATGATGGAAGGACCATAACACTTGTATAAAATACCATGTGAGGACCATGACACCCATAAAAAAAGACTACGGGAGGAACATCACAACGAAGTCCGCATGAGGACTAAAGAAGTGGATAACAATAAGATTGTGGGAGAAGTACAACATTCATACATTTTTATGGTATGTATGATATTTGGTATTTTGAAGAACTCACTAAGCTTTTTTCTTACGATTTTATGTTTATATATTCCAGGTACTTCTTGTTCCAAGGGGAAGGGAACGACTTGATCGCATCGCATCCACTATATATTTTTTCGCACTATGTGTTATGGATTTTATACTGATGTTTTGAAAATACTTCTCATTATCTGATTTCTTTATGGATGAACGAATGAATGAATTTTTGGTTGTTGAAAAATGAAAATTTGACGTAGAAATTTTGGGATGCTACATTAGCTCCCTTATTTGCTTAGCCCAAACTTTACATCAGCGTGGGTGTGTGTGTGTCGGATGTTCTAGACGAGAATAAAGAGAGAGCGGGAGACTTTGCGCGATCGAGATGGAGGAAATTGCAATTTGCTGTCGGCCCAAGGAGGGATAACAGGTTGGGAGGTCAAGCAAGAATGTGATATGGAGTGGGATTCAGTTATGAGAGGAAAATGATAAAACCTTTCTTCTTTTCTTTTTAGTTTTTTCATTTTCATCCTACCCATGAACCGCCATGACTTTGGCCATAACTGTCATCCACCACCACTGGCCACTGTGTTAGGCTGGAAGTGGATGGTATAACCGCCATGACTTTGGCCTACTCTGCCCCTATTTTATAAGCTCTCAAAGTTGAAATTTTGAGTCTAGTAGTCCCTAATTTTTCCTTGGCTTGATGTTAACTATACCTTCGATGAAATTGATCATTTTCACAAACTGGTCCAGAATTAGCTACATTGATATGGAATTTTGTAAAATCCGTAATACATTGTAGAAAAATCGTATAGACATATGCAAGTAGTACTTGGAAAGGTATTGACCTAAAATTTTTAAACATTTGTTCGGAATCTAGTTTGAATAGGTTTATAGGGGGAAAACAGGTATCGAACAGACTTTAGTTTTAGTATTAAAAGTTGAAAATAAACTGAGGAATATTTTAATGGAATGAAGGGTTAAGGAGTGATCATTAGCACCTCAAAAGACTTATATAGGAAAGAAGGAAGAATATTGATTCTCGGAGCTCGATAAATTGTTTGAGGTGATTCATGTGTGATTTGAGGTGAGTTGCTCACTACATGAAATTGATGTTTTATATGCTTGCCTTAGCTCATGTGAGTATTAGGACATGTATGTTTAGTACTTGATCATATGGCTTGTATTGATTTTATATGACTTGTTTGGGTTGAAGTCAGAACGGCCAGACTGGCTAAATCCAAGACAATTAAGTCGATTCAGGATGACCGATGGTCATCATACCGAGTCAGGGGGCGAATGCAGAGACGCCGAGTCCGTGGACCGAAGAACGTAATGTCAAATCCTTATTGGGTGCTAGTTTCTTGATATGTTCTTAAACTTGCTTGTATTTTATGGAAGTGTTTGCTTATCTGATACATATGTTAAACTTATTACTTGATGGGATGATAGATGTACCTATATAGTAGGAATAAGATATATTACGTTGATGTGATGTTGTTTTGGAGTTCACTAAGCTTTATTCTTACCTTTCCCTTTAAAATAATTGCTTCAGGAGTTGCAAGTATGAGTAGGGGAAGGGCAAAGTCTGACTATACATGTGGCATGATCTGGAGATTTGATTCTTGTCATAAACATTTATTACTGGGTTTCTAATTCTGTTGTTGGTTTTATTTTGCAGTCTAAATAGATGTTTTTTCTGATGTTTTGGCACTTTAAACTTAATGGATTGGCTAAGTAAAAGACTATATGTAGTTTATTAGTAATTACATATGTTTTTAAAAGTTAGAATTTTTAGAAATTTTTTAGATATTACATTCGATGTAATAGAGATTCCAACTTCCATGTTAAAGGTGTTCATCAGGTGTAAAGGTGTCAAATTTGTTGTGTCTGCTTCTTGGGTGCAACCATAAAAGATGAGCTTTATTTAAGGCTCTTCGAACTCTCTCCACCTAAATCTCTTCAAGGATTTAAATAAATACAAGTGTATATTTTTTCTTGATTCTTCCTAATGTTTTATTTGCTATAGAACAAGGATTAGTCTTTTGGTTTATGGGGTTAATTTTATGTTGCTTCCGATGTGCTTGTTTGTGGATATCTGACTGTTTACATGCAATGCTATCTTTGTGTTTTACTAAGAGTTTTGTAAGACGATCCGGTAAAGTTGCAGGTAAGGTGGAAGCTATCCAAATTCCTTGAGTCGGGTAGGCAGGGTTGGTGATATTGGTATATGAATCTTTCTGTTTCACTTCATGTTCTTATTCGAGATATGTCTTGTTTCTACTATAAGCTTTACCAACAATATAAGAAGTGGTTCACTAATAATCGTTCCATTGTATAATTGTGTTCTCAATTTAAAAACCCATGTATGATGGACGCGGCCACTTTAAAACTTCTGATCACACTGCGACCGAATATAATGTTATTTGGTAATATTTCTTGTATTATTATGAAAGTTGTTATTACGTGCTACAAGTTCTTTGCCATTGATCCTCTAATGGAAATGGTTAGGAATGTAACACCTGGCCTTTTATACTATGTTTTATAAAATATTTTTGTCGATTGGTCCCATTTTTTCATTTCATTTACAAATACATTTGTAAAAATATTATTTCGGGTATTACTACTAATACAAATAAGCCATAGTACCTGCAAGGTTGCTTACCACATGGAAGCTATGCTCAGTTTCTATGCATTGGTTCTCTTTTATCTATCTCATCAACACTCTAAATTGTATCTCAAAACCTGGAATACATGACATTCCAAACAAAATATGTAAAACAAAAATTATATGGTGAGCTACATTTAGATACAAAATCAATATTAAAGTCATTTGATAAAACTATAACTTCACATGCATTAATAAATAGAATGCAAAGCATGTTATGCATAACCTAACCAAATGTGATTCTTCACAGGCATTCCCGAGCCTCAACTACATGTCAAGTCTAGTATCCATAAGGGTTGCCCAAGATTGGGATGGTCAAATAAGTGATTTATAATTGAGACCATTGTCAGAATATATCGCAAAAGGCCCCGTAAAATTCACCCCGAATGGGATAGTCATATAAGTGACTCAAGACATTGACCTTTACCAGAGACTAACTCATCCACGAAAATCCCCGTAATTGTTACCCATACATACATCTACGTTTAGTCGACACTTTCTTAAGACTATGCAATTTGCTTTTATAATGCATGATCGCCATTGTTCTTTTACTGACTCAATCACACACAAATGTTTGGTGCTATGGTAATACATTTTCAATAAGAACATTGCATAGTAAAATATTCAAACATAATATAAGTATAATACAACTTTTATAAAACGTCCAATAGATATACTTTAATACAGTGTCTAAGGCTGGACAGAGTGAAGCGGGAAAGGTATGCGACAGCCATTCCCGCTCGGAGGAAGACCGTACCGGCGGCGCATGATAGGAGGCGGGAGGAGGAGGTGGGGGAGGGGTTCCCGCACTCTCTCTCTCTTCTTGTGATTGGCTAGAACTTTTTTTGAGTTTGTAGGTTCATCGATGAAGAAGGAAGAAGTTTATGGAAATGGCATATTTGGCCCCTATGTTTTGGTCTTACGACAAAATACACCCCAACTTTGAAGTCTCTTCACAAAAATAGTTTTCAAAAATTACTAAATAAACACTATACTTTTATATTCCAATTATCATTAAAATTAGTTAATTTTATTTAAAAAAATCAAAAGAAACTGAGGGGAGTTTCCAGCACACTCCTTGGGTTTTGGTGAGGGAAAGAAAAAATGAGAAAAATGGTGTTGTGGTCCACAATAAGTGAGAGGAGTTTCCCACCCACACCCTCTGGTTTAAGAAGATGTTTCTAAGAATGACACACCGACACATATAATAACTTGTTGTTCTACAAATATAAAAAATTTTGAAAACTTCAAAAACAAAGAATCACAAGTTTAGGCTGCTCGGAGTGGAGGGAGCTCTACACGTGACTTGCTTACGTGGAGCCTCCCTCTATGCGTGAACACTGCCCCCGACTTCGGTGGTTTGGTGGTGGCGTGGATACCAGGACAGACGAAGACGCATAATGTTATTGGTTGCCTTTAATTTCGACCGGTGGGCATTAAATAAAAAAAAAAACTTTTTTTCTTTAATTTCAGTTCTCTCAATATATGCATCCATTTTTACATAAATTTTTTAAAACAAAAATACAAACTCTTTCAAATCAAACACACAAACTCAACAAAACATGGATAGCGGTTCTGATGACGATTTGGTGTTGCATACACTATTGTCTGGGGCACAAGACGTGGTTTGTGAGAGAGGCGAAACTTCACACCGCGATAAGAAACATAGAAAATGGATCAATCGGGATCAAGAGGCGGCAAATGAACTTTTGGTACATGATTATTTTTCCCTTGATAGTCTTTATGACCTATCAAAATTCGAAGAACATTTTCGTATTAGTAGAAATTTATTTTTACATATAGCTACAAAATTGGAACGTAATTATGAGTTTTTTCCAATCACGATGGGATGCTAGAAGTAAATGCGGTTTTCCCACAATACAAAAATATATGGCCGCTCTTAAACAATTGACATATGGCATAACCGCAGACGCTTCAAATGAGTATTTGAAAATGTCTGAAAGGATGTGTCGAGAATGTATATATCATTTCTTTGAGTATGTTATAGAGCTTTACAGTGACATATACTGGCGACATCTGACTAAAAGTGATGTTGAATAGTTGTATGCCGCGCATCAAGCTAAATATGGTTTTCAATGGATGTTTGGTAGTATTGATTGTACACATTAGGAGTGGGCAAATTGTCCTAATGCGTGGCGAGGTGATCATGGGGTCCCGACTGTTATATTAGAGGCGGTTGTATCACAAGACTTATGGTTTTGGCATGTATTCTTTGGTATGACAGGATCCAACAATGACCTTAATGTGCTTCAAACGTCTCCATTATTTAACAATAGTTTGCACGGTAAAGCACCATACATGTCATACGTTTTGAATGGAAATGAATATAAGTATGAGTATTACCTAGCTGATGGGATATCCAGAGTATGCTACTTTTGTCAAATCATCTTCATTTCCAGCCGATGAAAAAAAAATTGTTCAAGTTAGCACAAGAGTCTACACGGAAGGATGTGGAACGAGCGTTTTGCCTTCTAAAACAAAAGTAGCACATAATCAAACCTCCAGCTCGAACATGGGATAGGGCAAAACTGACGACGGTGTTGACTGCTTTTGTTATTTTACATAACATGATAATAGGAAAAGAGACCACGACTATTTGTTCATATAGCGGGAACGATATACTTAATCCCCCTGTAGTAATACAAGTTGGCATCCCGACATACTTCTCTAGAGTTTTGGAAATACAAAATCGTGAAACACATCATAATCTACGTCATTATTTGACCGAGCACATATGAGGAAGACAATCCCACGGGGGAAATGGCGATGAAGACGAAAAGGATGACGATGAGGGCGATGAGGATGCAAACGATGACGACGAGGCGGATGAGGGCGATGAGGATAATGATGACGATAAGTAGTATTTGTGTAGTGTTTTTGTGTTTTAAGTTTTTATGTTTTTTAATTAAGTAGCGTAATGTTTTATTTGTTATGTTTTATGTTTATTTTAGTAATTTAGGTTTTAAATTCTTATGTTTTTAATTAATGAAACCGGATTTTTTTTTTTTTTTTGTAATTTCAAAAAATTTATTTATGTTATAAATTATATTTTTTATTTAATATAACGTAACAAAAATTAATTAAATAAAATATATATTTACGTTATAAATTATGTTTTATATTTAATAAAATGTTACAAAAAATAAAAAAATAAAAATATTTATTTATGGTATAAATGATGTTTTTTTATTTAATATAATGTTAAAAGAAAAACATATTATTAGTGGTAACCATTTCGTGTCTTTAATGGGTTGGTGATGATGATGACGTGACACAGTGTTTACACTACTTTTCGATGGGTTGGTGGTAACCAATCCCACGGCCCTAACAATTAACCGGCCAAGATTCTTAAATTAACTTCATAGAATAACATATCATTTTTAAATTGACTTTAAAGAGCAAAAGAAACAAAAAACCAAAGATGCATATCAACAAACACAGATGCGTCTATGACTTGCGTCACTCATTAATCGACGACTAAGAGAAAAGTAATAACATAAACGGTTTAGGAAGCTAGGCTCGACCGTTGGTAAACCCAAATTTCTTGAAATTAACTTCAAAGAATAAAAGAAACAATATACCGAAGATGCGTGTTTATCAACAAACCCAGATGCCTCTTTGACTCGTGTCACTCGTTAATTGTCGACCAAAGGAAAAATAATAAAACAAAGGATTTAGGAAACTAGTCTCGATCGTCGGTAAACTAGAAAGGAGTGTAAAAGCCCATCTATTACCAGCTGATCCATTAATTAACTATTTTTTCGGACGTGCGCGGTGGCACACATCGTACGATCGTTTCCGGTTCCCAAATTGCCAGTTCTGTACTGGTTCTTGTTCCATGCTTACCTCTGGGAATACATTTAATTTTTAGGGAGCTCAATGTTTATTATGGTTGTATACATGCATGCAAACATGGATTTGTACTGTTGTACGTATATATGTACTTAGACAAAATTTACATGATCGACAAACTAACTTGTTCTTCATTACATTTTCATTATTTAACTATAAATCTGTTTGACTTTGTAAACACAAATAAGAAACCCAAAAGTTTAGAAAAACATTTCGATTTTACTTGCACTCAATCACTCACGTAAAATAATTATTTTTCACTAGTGCCCTACTTCAATTTCTGCTATAAAGATAACCAAAAATCAACTCAAAAAATCACTCACTTCACACGCTTTAAGTTTCAGCAAATCTACTCGCTTACCTTCAATCTACACCATGAAAGCTTCAACCAAAGTTGCCCCATTGATTGCAATCACGATTGGGTCAATGTTTCTCTTGTTCTTATCTTCCTCCGATGCTGTGATTACTTGCAGTACAGTCATCCAGGATCTAGCACCTTGTGTGAGTTACCTCAGGAGTGGGAGTGGGATGCCTCCACCTGCATGTTGCTCGGGTGCTAAAGCTCTTGCGACAGCTGCTAGTACCACTGCTGACAAACAAGCGGCTTGTAAATGCCTCAAGTCGGCTTCGCAAAGCATAACCCCAAATCCAGGGCTCGCTAAATCACTTCCGGGAAACTGCGGCATTAGTTTGGGATTCACTATATCACCAAGCGTTGACTGCACAAAGTAAATTACTATACTCTCTTACCAAAGAACACATAACGTGTCTCGGTTGCATCATTGATCACGATTCACCTGCATGCATAACGCCCTTTATTAGATTGATGTGAATCTTTCATGTAGTCTTTGAGTACAAATGTCATTGGATTACTAGAAATATTCTTGAAGTTAGTTAGACTAATAAAATATTTGTATATATTTGCAGAATCAATTAAATTGTTGAAGCTACTCGGGCAGAGATCGATGGTTCTGGTTATACATAGAGCAAGAGTTGGTCGAGTCTTTCGTTAGAACTCGTAATGCATTTAGATTCTAGAGTTTACGAATGTTTAATTTATGATTTTAAGTATGTATGTATAATAAATGTTATTTGCCCAACTTATTTGGGGTTAACATGGGATGAGACTACATCATGATATTTTATAATATAATAATGTTTTGTTTGATGTTTTCTATACCTTAATGATATCTCTAATCCGGTTCAAATGAAATTCTTTTTGTGATCTTAGCTGAAAATTAATCTTTATTTGAAAATCCAATTTTGAGCTTAAATATTTTATGATGTCTACGAATGTTTTAATTTAATTTCCAAAATATAGTGATTTTCTTGTTAGTGTAGTTAAATATTTTTCTTAATTATTTTCAGAAAACTTATATTTCATATAAAAATATCAATTGGCATATAATTTTTTTTTTTTTTTTTTTTTATTTCAATACAAAATAGCTTTCAACTTTGCCATTCATAATATTTCTAGATTTTCTTTTATTTAGGAAATTTTACATTTAATACAAAATAGTATTAAAATTTTGGCATAGTGTAATAATTTTATATCTCATACAAAATATGTTTTTATTTGTTTAATATAAGCAAACCAATTGATTGTATACATTGGCGGCCCTGGGGTGGTGTCGTCGGTGCAGTCGCACCGGACCTTCGATTTTGGGGGGCCTCCGATTTTTGGGATAATTTATAGTTATAGTATTGGTATTTTTGTGAAATTTATTTTTATATTTTATTAATAAATAAAATTAGCCTGGTAACATTTAGTTCCAATTTTAGATGCATTTTAACGATGAAAAAAGATCAACAAAAATCAAAATCTAATAATAAATTTAAAATTTATCAACAATTTAAGGAAAATATCTATATAAAAAAATGCAAATCTATTTTCTTTATAAATTTTAGACAACATTTTTATTTTTTATAAACTCACCAAAAAGTAAGAAAAAAATCTCATAGATGAATTTCTTCTAAAAATGCTACAAAGTTGATGTTTAGAAAATAGTAATGCGTTCTTTTTTTTTTTTTTTAATTTTGTTTATAAGAGTTTTATAGATTTATTTGATTACCAATGAGTGAAGATATTATGTTGTGGCATTGAATTTATGAGATGTTTTTTTAACAATTTTATGTTTTGAATTAGTGGTAACAAATGTAGTTAATAATATTTACAAGAAATTTTTTATGGGGCCTCACTTTAGTTTTTGCACAAGGTCTCCGAAATGTCAAGGGCGGGCCTGATTGTATATGACAGCTGTTGGGTCAAAATATGGTTTATACTTTACTTTTCTAGGCAGCTGTATTTTTCTGTAATATTTGTGAATTTATGGTCTAGTTTACAACTGAGTTTACGGTCGTAAACACCTTACGACCGTAAACTCATTTACGGCCAATGTGTTATCCGGCCCATATTCCAAGTATAAATAGAGATGTTAGGGTAAGAAGTAGAGATTAATGAACCTTAAGGAGTTTACGGCCAGAGAAACAAGAGCTTTTATGTGTGTGGGAATCTTTTGTATCCAGATTATAATTCATATCAATACATACAAAGACTCATATTATTCTTCTTCTCTTTCTCTCTTATTTGATTTGACATTATCCGTTTGATTGGGATTCCGCACCATCAAACGGATCTGACTAATACACAGACACCATGTGTATCAGTCAGATCCGTTTGATGGTGCGGAATCTCAATCAAACGGATGATGTCAGATCAAATAGAAGAGAATGAGAAGAAGAAAAATATGAATCTTGTATGTATTGATATGAATTAAAGCTCCAAATATAAAAGATTCACACACATACGCTCCTTATTCTCTCTGGACGTAAACTCCTTAGGGTTCATCAATCTATACTTCTCACCCTAACACCTTTATTTATGCTAGGGGAACATGGGCCGGAAATAAATGGGCCGTAAATGAGTTTACGGCCGTAAGGTATTTACGGCCGTAAACTCAGCCGTAAACTAGGCAATAAATTCATAAAATATTACACAAAAATATAATTGCCCAGAAAAGTAAAGTATAAACCATATTTTGACCCAACAATCTCCCCCTTGGTTTATAGCTTTCTTTTCTAGGCAATTGTATTTCTCTGTAATATTTATGAATTTATGGCCTAGTTTACGGCTGAGTTTACGGCCGTAAACACCTTACGGTCGTAAAGTCATTTACGGCCCATGTGTGTCCGGCCCATATTCAAGTATAAATAGAGGTGTTAGGGTGAGGAGTAGAGATTGATGAACCCTAGGGAGTTTACGGCCAGAGAAACAGGAGCTTTTATGTGTGTGTGTGAATCTTTTGTATCGGGATTATAATTCATATCAATACATACAAAGACTCATATTATTCTTCTTCTCCTTATCTCTTATTTGATTTGACATCATCTGTTTGATTGGGATTTTGCACCATCAAACGGATCTGACTGATACACAGGCACATTAGGGACTTACAATTGGTATCAGAGCCAAGTTGTATCAGTCAATTTTGTCAGTTTTGGGGCTTTATTTGATCTTATTTTCGAAATATTCTTGCGTTTTTGGATAGATCTCGCAAAAATAAGGAGGGTTTGTTCTTCGTGTTTTTCAGAAAAAAGGGTTTTTGATCGAGTTTTGGAGCTTGAACGTCGAAAAATCGCTATTTTTCACGTAATCGTTGAAGGGTTTTCGGCCAGAGCTTACTGCCGGAAACAGTTCACGGCCGGAGTTTACGACCGAAAACTGTTCACGGCCGGCGACAGAGTTCGTGTTTGCGGCAAGGGTTTCTCGTCGGCGGCGGCTAGGGTTTCGGAGTTCACGGCAGGAAATTGTTCACAGTCGCCGAATATTTGCGGCCGGAGTTTGCGGCCTCGGCTCGGAGTATACGAGTCAACCGCGTTTATGGTCTCGCATCTCGCAACAGGTCCACGCTTCGCATCGCATCGGCTCGCATTGCGTGCTCGTCCTCGTTGCAGCAACTTCGCTTCTCATACACTAAAAAAGGGGAAACGGATTTGAGGGTGCCGGGGTTCGAACTCAGCCAAGCAATCCCTTGTGATCTAACTTCGAATCTTTGAACTTAACCCATCACTCTCGATTCCAACTTTCATTTTTTAACACTTTTAACCACAAAACTAAATTCATTTTAATTTTAAATTTCTTTTTCATCCAAAATAATAATAATAATAATAATAATAATAATAATAATAATAATAATAATAATAATAATAATAATAATAAAATTTATTTTTGACTTTTATTTTTTAACTTTTGACCTTAAATTTTGACTTTGACTTTCAAGTTTGACCTTTGACTTTAAACTTTGACTTTTTCGTTTAACTTTTAAATTTTCAAATTTAACTTTTCGGTTTGACTTTTAAGTTTGACTATTCAAGTTTGACTTTTGAGTTTAACTTTTTAAATTTGACTTTTATGGTTGACTTTTATAATCAAAGGATTTGACTTTTAAGTTTGATTTTGGCTTCTAGTTGTGTTTTTTAATTGATTTTAAGGTCTACGAGGGAGTTGAAACATGAAAGAGAGTCGTCAGGATATGTTAAGACAAAATTTCAACATTTTCGATTATATCCCTGTAGAAACCCTCGAAACTCAGTTGCAGCGATTTACTACACTCACTACTGAGATGAATATAGTCGGGATCTTCTTGACTAAGTCAGAGATAAACAAAAAACTGCTAAATTCACTTCCGAAATCGTGGGGTATGAACGTGGCCATCATCAAGAAGACAAAAGATCTCAATCATCTTAGTCTTGCTGATGTTATTCAAGAACTTGATGCTTTGAAGTGTAGAGAAACAATGAGTTTTGAAAACATTCCTGTCAGTGAAGTTACATGTACTCCAGCTTGTGAAGCCACGATTAAATTTCTTCGGAAACAAATTGATTTATTTAAAAGAGAAGTTGAGGACCTGAGATATGAAGGATATCAACTCAGGAAATGACAGAAACCACTGAAGGCTGAATTAGAAGAAAAAACCAAAGACTTTAGGAAACTTCAGGAAGAGTATAGCAACAAGTGTGAAAATTATGATTATATTAAGAGACAACTTGCTGCTGTAACTGAAGAATTTGACGCTTTAAAAATTAAGTGTGGGAAAACAGATGTCAGTTTCAAAAATTATACTGCGTCAAGTCAGACAGTCGAGTCCTTATATGAAACCTAATTAAAATCCAAAGAAAATCAAAACAAGGGTCTAGGGTATGATAGGGTTCCTCCTCCTTTCAATCATAACTACACATCTATCCACATGACAAAGAAAGAGATTGACAGGGAGGTACATCTTCAATATGGCAAACCAACGGGATTTGTGTCACGATGAGTTATTAATATTGAAGATACTAATGTTGCTACTTCTTGTGCGGGCAAAGTAACAGAGGATGAGAACAAGGAGAGTTCTTCTGAACAAACAAACGACCCCTTGAACTCTGAATCTGTTGCTTCTAATCAACCTGCCGTTGGTAAATACAGGCCACCATTTCAAGCTAAACAAAGTGCCTGTTGCAACTATGCGTGTGGGAAAAGTAAGAGACAAGGCAAGGATACGCCACCAGGGGCAAGAAGAAACAACTTCACAGTGAAGAAAAAGACATGTTTTCACTGTGGAACACCTAGTCACATTGCCCAAAATTGTCCAAATCGCGCATACGTTCCTTACTATGCGCAAGGCTGGCAGAACGCGCCAAGAGGGAGATACTCCAAAAGAAACCCATCAAGGTCACGTTCAGACATTGACGAATGGAATGCCAAGAAGGCCAAGAATGTAACTCCCAAGGCCAAGAATCATAATCCAAAGGACAAGCATCCGAATCCCAAGGGCAAGAAGGAAGTGTCAACCAACAAGCCCAGTTCAAGAGATGCTCCCATGAAGCCAAGACCGGTTAGGTCAAAGTCATCTCGGCAGCCGGCTTCAAGTTCCAAATCAAGTGTCGAGGAACCCATCGGATCGAACAAGAAATGGGTTAAACTCAAATATAGATGGGTACCAAAGGTGAAAACTCCCAAATCAATTAATGATTCTAATATTTCTACATCTTCTGTTTGTGATAATCAGGATATGTCATGGGAGAGAGTATCGTTTGTTGATGACAAAGGTCGACCCAGTTTCAAAATGGACTGGGTTCGAAAGACCAACTGATCCCGCTCTGTGTCGGAGCAGCTATGGAGGCATATCATCAAACTTCAGTTTGTTGGTAGTGGCTGTTCCAGGCACATGATGGGGGACATCTCTCAACTGTACAACACTCAGAACATTATTTGAGAGTATGTGTCCTTTGCGGGAAGGGAAGAAAAGAAGGGATCACATGGAGTTAGTGCTTAATGACATGAAGAATTTTCGGATCTGTTCTGAGATTACGCGTGTTGTTCTCAGACCTTCTGGATGCAAATTTAATCGGTGACTTACGGTTTGAGTTTTCTTCTCTATACTCCTGAGTTTTTTTTAAGCTGATTTGCTTTATAGACTAATTTTTGTTTTAGATAGTTTAAATTTGTGCATTTACTTTCGTTTCTCTCCTATGCACAAATTTAGGGGGAAAAATAATAAAAACAAAACAAAAATTAGAAAATTTTAAAAATCCAAAAACGTTAGAAAATCAGAAAATTAAAAAAAATTGTTGGTTATGAAATGTGCTGGTTGAGGGACATGTTTTGGGAAGTGATATTATTAAGTGATAACAGGCAACCTGAGTCTGCGTAATGTACCCGAAGTTGAAGGGTCTATGTTCTGGTTTGATGTGTCAGTAGGCACGAAATTTTTTAAATGGACTTGACTAGGGAGATTTGAACTTAGGAAATTTATAGACTTGACAAATCTTGACCTAGTTAGATCCATTCAGCCTGACAATACGACGCTCGGATAGGTTGAGCAGGGAGATATACATGAGAATATACTCGTCACATTAATTGAACCCGTACTTGGAACCGTGGCTTAACTTTTCCTCGATGTGCGGATTCTGTCCTTAATTCCGGTTGGATGGGGCGACTAGTAAATTCCGATAAATTAGGTCTGTAGAATATCATTTTCTTTCTTTCCGTCTGTTAGCCATATGTTGTCTCCTTTGCGCGACTTCTAATCCGACCTGGTACACAACATATGCAACTCTATTTCTCTGCAGGCTACATATATATATATATATATATATATATATATATATATATATGTGTGTGTGTGTGTGTGTGTGAAATACTTCTTATCTGTTAGCCATATGCTGTCTCCTTTGCGTGACTTCTAATCCGACCTGGTACACAGCATATGCAACCTTCTTCTTCTCAACCCCTTTGAAGTAGTTAGCAATAGAATTCTGAATCTATTCTCTTTCTGAATGGTTGTCTGCTCACCCGGTGTAAGGAGTACTCTGGAAGTTCTTGATGGCTGGGCCATATCAGGAAGCGGGAAACACGTTCTAGTACACTTAAAATTGAACACATAAAGATTGTTTATAGATCTCGCTGCTCGATTTAGGTGGACAACAATATCCCTTGTCGTCATCAGATGAATGGACCTTAAGATATAGTATCTAAGGAATTAGGATCAGATATAAATTTTAGGATTTTAAGTTCACCCTGTCTTGTAACAAATAGTATGTCCTAAATCTGTCATAATTTTTCGTTATTAAGTGGACCACAATACCGACGATCGACCAGACAAAGATGTGAATATGGAAGGTACCGACAAGTGGGTAAAGATTGTCTAACAACTTTGATCCCAAATCACTCTTAAAGTTAGCTATTATTTTTGTTTTTGTTAACTTTGTTCATAGTATTCTTCTAATTTAAATAAAAGGGGAGAATTAACAAAAAAACATATAATAATAAAATAAAAAATAAAAAATAGTGTTATTTCTGTTTTATTTCTTGTTTAGAAAAATCAAAAATCCAAAAATATTTTTCGTTCTGTTTTAATTTGTGTGCGAAGTTTTCTTTTAGTTTTGTTTTGTCTTGAAAAGTGATTTCAGGTGAAGATGAAACTCATGGAGTTTGTGTTGAAGATCTCTGAGCCAAGGTTTCATCCGTGAGCATTGAAGAATTCGCATTCGAAGTAGCAAGAAATGAAGATTATTCTTTCAACATTCAATCCTTCAACCCCAGAAGCAAGGTGAAGCAGAAATTGAAGATTATGTAAGGGATTGCATTGAAGCCTCCTGAATCAGTCTGCTGCTATCGTTGTACCTGCTAAAGTGATCCAGAAGATTTGTTCTCTCTGAAGATTCTCAAGCTGAAAGCGCCATCTTTCAAGAATCAGTACGTCAAGCCTCCTTACCCAATGTGTGTTCAATGCCAAATTCTGAAGAAAACCTCAAGTGCTCAAGATGAAGTCATTCATTAAAGATTTATATGTTCATCCTGATGCTGTGAAGAAATCGAAGGTTAAAGCTAAAGCAAGCTCTCATTGAAGATTAACAAGAAGAGCCAGCTACTTTTTAGGGGGAGATTGTTGGGTCATTAAGAAAAGAAAGGTATAAACCAAGGGGGAGATTGTTGGGTCAAAATATGGTTTATACTTTACTTTTCTAGGCAGTTGTATTTTTCTGTAATATTTGTGAATTTATGGTCTAGTTTATGGCCGTAAACACCTTACGGCCGTAAACTCATTTACGGCCCATGTGTTATCCGGCCCATATTCCAAGTATAAATAGAGGTGTTAGGGTGAGGAGTAGAGATTGATGAACCTTAAGGAGTTTACGGCTAGAGAAACAAGAGCTTTTATGTGTGTGTGAATCTTTTGTATCTGGATTATAATTCATATTAATACATACAAAGACTCATATTACTCTTCTTCTCCTTCTCTCTTATTTGATTTGACATCATCCATTTGATTGGGATTCCGCACCATCAAACGGATCTGACTGATACACAGGCACATTAGCGACTTACAACAGCTAGCACATCAACTAGTATATTTTTCTTTTACGAGTAACCACCTTAAATATTATTTTGCTAGATTGATGTTTACATGTAGCCAATTGCTACCTACAACTACTTTGTGAACATAACTTACATCTTACCTTCCAAATTGTTGGATATATTTCAACAACTTCATATATTGACGATGTCTCCTGATCATGTAGAGCTTGATAGATAAACTAAGTTCTTCATTATTCTTAAAAGAATTTTCTCCTAAGTTTCGAGTTAAATCATTTTTACTTTCAGAATATGACACTATCAATTGTGAACATTAATTATTGAGATTTTAGTCTATTCTTAATAGCCAAACATTCTAAAAAGCCCATTCAAGGCTTTGTCCTATAGCGCAACATCAGCTTCGCCCTACAGTAAAGTAAAAGGTTGGTCATAGCAAAGGTTAAAGATATCCAAACAAAGAGAATACCAAAAATGTATTGTCTCGTTCAGAAGTACTGAAGCACGGTCTTTATTTTGTAAACCGAAGATGCAAGAAAGCATCTCTTCTCATAAGCTTTGTTATTGTCTATACAATCATGGAGAATAAGTTTTCTTTCTTTATGTCGGTCTGTCATAGGCCCATTGGTTCATCCTGTAACTTTTAAGTTGACGCCAATACAAATATATCTCATTTATTGCAACCATTCTGATAATAGTAGTGATACGTGATTGGCATAAGTGTAGGCCACTATTATAAGTAGGAAATACAAAGATCTTGTATAACATTTTAAATCAAAAAAAATCTGTAACATCCCAAAATTCTACACCAAAATTTTCTTTTTTGATATTGCAATTCATAAACACAATTAAAAAAAACAATATCAAGTTAATTCATTGCATCAAAAGCTATATGTCACAGGATGACTCTTTTAGACTAGTCAATATCGTGTGCCACTTAGTGCTTCTCCAACTAAGTCAGGCTAACTTCGACGATCTAGATGTATTACCGAACTTAGGAAGCAAGAGTTACAACAAGGGACACTTCAAGAAAGCTTCTAATATATAACTCAACTTCTTTACAAGGCAAGTCCTCGATGGTTTGGACAAATGATTCCTCCCCCTATTTCTAGGCATTTTAAACCTCCTCAAAAGGAAGTTTGTAGGTCCCGATCATTCTTAACTAATCTAGACATTTCCTATTATATACATGGATTTTACAAGACTCTAGAATATAGTATACTTATCTACGATGCTCTAGAAATCTCTAGGTCGTCCCGACATTATCCAAATTGTTATTGTATGATCTAGCGTGTTCTAGATCGTTACAATGTCTTCCGGGTCGTTCTAGTTTCGTCTAATGCCTTCTTGATTATTTCGGATCGTTCTCCTTTGTTCCATTGTCATCTATAATATTCTAGTGTCTTCCAGGGTCTCATAGAGTATTCTGGATCTCTCCGGAGACTTCTCGAGGATACTTGATTGTTCCGGAGTTCTCTAGAGGAACGTGGAATTTTCTAGAAACTCGGTCTGTGTCACCCTCCCCCACTTAATCTCTTGATGTCCTTGTCAAGTCTTTTAGCATGTGTCACTTGTCTTCTTACTTCCTCTCCTGTTTTAGGTCATCTCGTAGCCTCATGATATATCGGAGGAATTCTTAAGGATGATTGTGACTCCGTCTTGCACCGACATGTGTCGACACCTCAGACTATGTGGTTTGGTTTTGCATACTTGCTGGTTCGAACACTAGTTGCTTGTGAATCATCTTACTTCTTCCAACTTAGGGTTTTCCCATATCTTCCCAACTTCCCTAAGGTCTTTGTTAAACTTCATTGATGATAGCGTTCGAGATCTTGTTCTACTCCTTTCTATTGGTACGATATGAATGATTTTACCTTTAGTAATACGCATTGTATTATCACTTTCAAATGACCATGGATATACTCCGTCTAGGAATTCCATTCCTAATACCATGTTATAGTCATCCATCGGTACAACTACTAGGTCAATGTTCCCTTCCCATTCCACGATTTTTATGGGTACTACCCATGAAACTCCCAAGATAGGATTGGAGGGAGAATTAACAACCTTCAACTGGCCTTTTTCTTTCAGGTAGTGGATTCCTAATCTCTTTGCTTCATTTTCAGAAAGGAAGTTGTGAGTCGCACCTGAATCTATTATTGCTTTAGTAATTCCTCCATTCAACTTGGCTTCGACTAGCATGAGTCTTCCTACCTTAGAACCACTCCCTTTCGATTCCTTTGTGTCGTCTTTTGTCATAGAGTTCAGAAGTCGCACGGAACTCATGTGAGCTTCTTTTTCTTCTTCATCTTCGTGTAACACCATCGCATCAAATGTCTTTTTCTTTGGACAGTCTCGGATCAAGTGAGGACCATCACACAAGTAGCACTTGATCTCCTTCTGTTCTTCTATTTGGTTTCTTCCTTCGACTGCTTTTCCTTTCGTAATCAAAGTTTGGGGTGTGTTTTGTTTTGGTTCCGGTTCTGACATAGTTTGTTCTCCCTACTATTCTTCTTAACCGTGCTTTCTCTTGGAACTTCCATTAGATTTTCTGCCATGTCAATAGCTTCGTCGATGTCTTTGACATTTATCCTCTTGAGCTCGTTGTATGCCAAACATTGTAGTCCATCCATGAAATAGAAAAGTTTCCCTTCTCCTGTATATCGGGTAACTCTAGCATCAAGCTCGTGAACTCGAATATATAGTCTCTGATGGATCCAATATGCTTTAGCCCACAACGTTTCTTAATCGATATGTCTTCAGCATTATGTGGGCAGAATTGTCTCTTAAGTTTCCTCTTGAATTCTTCCCATGTGTTGTCACACCCCCAAACCAGAACGGCGGAATCGTTCGAGGGTGGATGACTTCATGTAGTATCGTAACAGTTGAATACATAGTAAAGAAAGTAAACACAACCATCATATATATAATTTAAGAGTTACATTGTTAAATGATACTTGTTTCAAAAACAAAATACAATATGATGTCAAAATGAGTTTAAAACTGACGCCATAGCATCACTTCTCCAAAAGCTGAAGTTTACCTGTATTACTAAATCCCTGAGAAATACAAGTAGATTTGAAAGAGTAGATCAGCATTTAAGCTGGTGAGTTCATAAGTATTTGATGTCAATGTTTGTATTAATTTAAATGAATTTGTTTGTAGATGTTTGAAAACTCCTAGAAAATCCCATATTTCCTACTAGTATGAAAGTGGTCTTCTAGTAAGACCCAACTGTTTCGTATGTTGTTTCTAAAATTCCAATATTTTTCCATAAGTGTAAGGTAGTTATAAAGTTCCATAAACTATTATGCATTTGAGTTTTTCATGTCTAGAATAGCAGATTTATGCAAGTAAAAGATCCGCTAAAGCATTAGATAACCCTGTAAATCAACATGTTTTTAATACTCTATGTGAGTTTTATAATCATACTATTGACCCTGACTGTCTGTAACAACGTTCTTCAGGCGTTGGAATGTTATGACGTTTGTCACCCCAGACCTGCCGATCTAACTGCATCTAACAGTTTAGGTGTGGGATTGTCAATACCGTATAGATCTATACACAAGTATCACGCTCTCCCTACAAGAGATTATGGTATACAATACAAGTCTTTAACTGCATACTTGAAAGTATTTGAAGTTGAATGTCTCACAAAATTTAGTATCAAATAGATTTACGTATGAAAAGTTCATTTGTTGTTGTATTTGAAAGTATTTCTCTGATATATAGTACTCATAGTATATAAAATCTCTTGAATATCTAATTAACTATACGAATTATAGTTTTTCTCAAATGTATGATTCGTTTGTATGATAAACCCTAGTGTAGTATCAGCTTGGTATCTAAGTATAACATTTGTAATAACATTATTGGACATTATACACCAATATATAAATAAAGTGCTTGATATTTGTATAAAAACATGTTTTTACTCTTGAAGGACAAAATGTTATTGAATAAGTGTTGCATGTGAACGTTTTCAGATGATAGTTATCAACCACATATGATTTCTCATAGAAAGATAAGTGTAGTAAAAGGTTAATGTTTCCCACACGAGAGTAACTGTGTGTTTACTTGTATTCCCCCCCCCCCTGTTAAAGTGTATAAAAACATTTATAAAGCATTTGAAAACGTAGTTGTAGGGGTATGAACTCACTTGATATGCAGAAGAAGGTGAAACGAAAAGTGAGTAGAACTTCGACTAGGGAAAGTTGAATTTCTCTGGATTCTCGGGAATCTCGGGAGTGAAAAACCTTCATTCGGAACTTGGATATGAAGACCGGGGCTTCGGGATGGCTTCGGGGGTTTAAACGCAGAGCTTCGGCATGAGAGAGAGAAGAAATGAGCACTGGAAACCAACACCTTCGGCTGCTATTTATAGCCCAAATCTGGTCACCACGTCATGGTACACCTCACCACGTTGTGGTGAGGGATTCTGTCCTCTTCCGTTGACGAGACATTGACGCACATGGCACCCATCAATCACATTACCACATCGTGGTTACTTTACCACGTCGTGGTGGGCTTGATAACCTCGGATTTTGTGCTGAAAACTTGTAAAATTCCTAAGTTCTGCGTACATACTCCGTTTTTTATGTTCTTTATATCCACGCATAGGTGAGATTATCCTCTACAACTCTCGTTTAGACTCCCTCGTCATATTTTGAATTTATCTTTATTTTTATTTATTCTTATTTATTTTTAACGGGCCGGGACACGAAAAGTCCGTTAAAAATCCATAACTTCTTCATGCGATGTCCGTTCTCGTTAGACTTTATTCCGTTGTCCTACGATTGTTGAGATCTTCGATTCTCATTTAGGTTTTATTGGCTAAAAATCTCTCGATCTCTATTTCGAGTATTTTAGCTGTCTACTGGTATATTTGAATCTTGGAAAAATCATAACTTTCTAAAATGAAGTCAAATTTGGACGTTCTTTTATATACGCATATGGTCTAATAATATCTACAACTTTCATTTAGATACCTAAGGCTAAATAGAATTGCATTGAAACTTTGCGTTTTACGCTTATCAGTGTTCCCGGTTTTTAGTGTGATTCTTTGATTGGTCATAAGTTCTTCGTTATAACTCGTATTTTAGTGTTCTTTCTACTTATGAAACCCTTGATATGATGTTTATTATTTTATGTAACCCAATAGAGACTTTTGAACATTCAGATTTTTGATGCAGATTTCATTACATTAAAAGAGATTACAAATTCTTGACTTTTTAGGTCATTACACTGATCCGAAAATATCGGGTTGTCACATCATCCCCCTGTTAGAGGGAATTTTGTCCCGAAATGAAGTATAAAGTTAACAATTGTGGATTAGGGAAAGAGATGCGGGTACTTTTGGTTCATCTGATCTTCGTGTTCCCAAGTAAATTTAGGTCCCCGCTTTGCATTCCAGCGGACCTTCACAATGGGTATGCGACTTTGTTTTGTTCTTTTAATTTCCCTATCCATGACTTCAATTCGTTCCTCTATGAAGTGGAGACTCTCGTTGATTTCTATTTTGTCTAGAGGGACGACGAGGGTCCCATCGGACAGACATTTCTTCAAGTTTGACACATGAAAGGTTGTCTGCTACCGGGCCGATCCTTGCAAGGATCTCGAATGGTCCGATATATCTTGAGTTTCGTTGCCCATGTTTTCCAAAACGTATTAACCCCTTCCAAGGTGAGACCTTAAATAGCACACGTTGCCCAAGCTGAAATTCTAAGGGCTTCCGTCTTTTGTATGCATAACTATTTTGTCTGTCTCTTGAAGCTTTTAGCCGTTCCTGAATTTGTACTATCTTTTCAGTTCTTTCTCTTATAATTTTCAGGTCTGTAAGAGCACTGTCGGGTACTTGTCCCTTGGCTAGTTGTGTGTCACTCACTTCAGCCCAGCACAGTGGTGATCTGCACCATAGAGGGCTTCGAATGGAGCAACTTTAATGCTGGAGTGATAGTTATTGTTGTATGAGAATTCAACTAGTGGTAAATGGGCATCCCATTCCTTACCAAAATTGATTACACAAGCTCTTAGCATATCCTCCAAGGTTTGTATGGTCCTCTCACTTTGACCGTCGGTTTGTGGATGGTAAGCGATACTCATATCTAGGTTCGTTCCAAGAGATTTTTGTAGCGACTGCCAGAATCACGAGGTGAACCTACTATATCTGTCGGAGATAATGGATATTGGTACACCATGTAGTCGTACAATCTCTCGGATGTATGTTCGAGCTAGCTTCTCCATCTTGTCGGTTTCTTTTATGGGTAGGAAGTGTGCGGATTTTGTCAATCTATCGACGATCACCCAGATCGTGTCAAGCCCACCCGTTGTCTAGGGTAATTTGGTTATGAAATCCATGGTTATCTACTCCCACTTCCACTCGGGTATTTCAGGTTGTTGTAGTAATCCCGAGGGCTTTTGGTACTCTACTTTGACCTTGACGCAAGTCAGGAACTTGCCCACATAGGTAACGATCTCTACTTACATATTCAGCCACCAATACAGTTTCTTGAGGTCCAGATACATCTTGTCCGAACCTGGATGCACGGAGTATCGAGTCTGATGAGACTCATTCATGATTACGTCTCTGAATCCACCGAACTTCGGCGTCCAGATCTGATCCATGAAGTAATGAACTCCGTCGCCCTTGATTTCAAGATTCTTATCCATTCCCCTTAATGCTTCACCCGTCACATTCTCTGATTTCAAGGCTTCCCTCTGAGCTTCCTTGATTTGCGTGGACAGGTGTGAATGGATCCCCATAGTTAAGGATTTCACTCAGCGGCCCGAGTATTCCTTTCAACTAAGGGCATCCGCTACCACATTTGCTTTTCCTGGTTGATAACGAATTTCACATTCATAGTCGTTTAACAGTTCAACCCATTGTCTTTGCCTCATGTTGAGTTCCTTTTGATTGAGGATGTGTTGAAGGCTCTTGTGATCGGTAAAGATTGTGCATTTCGTGCCATAGAGACAGTGTTTCCAAATCCTTAAGGCGAAAATGACTGCTCCCAGTTTGAGGTTATGTGTAGTGTAGTTGACCTCGTGTGTCTTGAGTTGTCTTGAGGCATAGGCGATGACTTTTTCTCGTTGTATTAGAACACATCCTAGACCTTGATTATATGCATCACAGTAGACCACGAAGTCTTACTTTCCTTCTAGAACGGACAATATAGGTGCGCTGCATAGGGCTTGCTTCAGTGTTTGGAATGAAGCATCTTTTCTTTCTTCCCAATTGAAAATTACCCCCTTTTGGGTCAAGGTGATAAGTGGTTTAGCAATCTTCGTGAAGTTCTGAATAAACCTTCGATAGTAACCAGCAAGGCCCAAGAATTGTCGGATTTCCATTGGGGTCCTTGGGGCTGGCCAATTCTGGATAGTTTTGATTTTGGAAGGGTCCATGTGTATCCTGTCCTTGCTAGCCATGTGACCCAGGAAATCTACTTTTCGAATCGAAAATTCGCACTTTGAGAATTTTGCGTATAGCTTTTCTTTTCTTAGAGTTTCCAAGATTTGACGGAGGTGTTGACCGTGTTCTTCTTTATTCTTCAAATAAATGAGTATATCGTCTATGAACATGATCAAAAATTTGTCCAGGAATGAATGACACACTCGATTCATTAAGTCCATGAACACCGCTGGTGCATTTGTTAATCTAAAGGGCATCACTACAAACTCATCGTGACCGTAACGAGTTCGAAAGGCTATTTTGAGAACATATCCTTCCAAGACTCGCAGCTGATGATACCCGAATCTCAAATCGATCTTTGAGAAATAACTCGCTCCTTGGAGTTGGCCGAACAAGTCGTTAATGTGTGGTAAGGGATATCGGTTCTAGATAGTGAGCTTGTTTAGTTCTCGGTAATCGATGCACATTCGGAAATATCCATCTTTCTTCTTTACGAACAGAACTGGTGCTCCCCAGGTTGAAAAGATCGGTCTAACGAATCCTTTGTTGAGTAGTTCGTTTAATTGGCTGGATAATTCTTGCATCTCAGCTGGCACTAGACGATACAGCGACTTAGCTACTGGGGTAGTTCCGGGAATTAAATCGATTTTGAACTCGACTTGTCACGTCGGTGGGACTCCTGGAAGATCTTCAGGGAAGACATCAGGGAAATCACAGACCTCTGGAATATCTTTGAGGTCTTTCTCTTCTTTTTCCTTATCTACTATGTGGGCTAAGAAGGCATGGTACTCCTTACGCATGTATTTTTGGGCTTTGACGCAAGAGATGATTTGTAAATTGGTACCGGGTTTGTCACCATAAATGGCAAGAGTTTCGCCGTTTGGCAGATTTAGGCGAACGACCCTTTCTTGACAGAGTATATCGGCATGGTGTAGGCTTAACCAATCCATACCGATGATGACATCAAAGCTCTTTATAGTGATTGGCATTCGATCGATTCGAAATGAATGTGCATTAAGAGTTAGCATGCAGCCTACGTACATAACGTTTGTGCTTTTTGTTTTACCATTTTCCATTTCTACTATAAATATCTTATTGAGTGATTTCGGATTCTGTTTTAGTATGTGTTAGAATTTATTACTCACAAAACTCCTCTCTGAACCACAATGAAAGAGTATGTATGCATAAGCGTTATTGAGGAGAAACATACCCGTAACCACCGTGGGATTAGCTATTCCTTCATTCTGCCCTATTGCCAGCACTCTTCCCATACCGGCAGCATTCCTTACCATAGGGCAGTCCCTCTTGTAGTGTCCAGCTTCATAACACCCATTTAACGCCTGACCCACAACGACTCCAGGGACTTAGGTGATTGGTCGTGCTGGTGCCTTACAGAAACGGGTAGTGTGCCATTTCTTGTTGCAGTTGTTGCAGTGCATCTCCCGACCATTTCCATTGTGATGGAAATTGCATTTGACGCACTTCGGTAGATTCCCAGCGTATTGCCTTTCTGGTGCAGAGGTAACACGAGCAACAATGGGGGTAGTAGCGGCATGGACTGCCACTATTTGTTGCTTCTTGTAAGGTTCCTGTGAAAACTGACTTTTTCCTCTTGTTCCAAAACTTCTTCTTCTTGTTGTTGTTGGTACTGGTGTTGTTGTTGTTGTTTCCTATGGTTTGCTCCAGGACAGCAGTTGCGAAGCCTTGACAGATTCCATGGTCAACGAGAGCTTGTGGCAACTGTTTGGCGCTATCGAGAGTGACTGGTTGGGAAGCTAGTACACTTCCTCGAATCTGGGATGAGAGTCCCCAGATGTATCTTTCGATCTTTTTGTTCTCTAAAGCAACCATGCCTGGGCAAATGTCACAACCCAAAACCAAGAACGGCAGAAATGCTCCGGGGTGGAGGATGTCATGTACAGTATCACAAACAATGTAGTGTAGTAAACAAGCAAAAACATCATCCATTGCATTAAAAGTAAAGTTTTAATACATGTGTGTTCTTTCAATGTAATAAGACACCAAAAATACAATCAAAATAAAAGACGAGTCTTGTCTGTGCTTCGTCTTCTTAAAACCTGGCCATCGTACCTGTCTACTGGTGACCTGAGAATACAAGTTATTTTGAAAGCGAGTATCAGCATAAAGCTGGTGAATTCATAAGTATTTAAATGTCATTGTCTTGTTTTGGAAATCTGTTATGTAAGCTATGTAAATCTTTGAATGAAACAGTTGATATAAGTATAAAAATCCTAGAAAATCCCTTATTTCCTACTAGTGTGAAATGTAGTATGTTGGATTAATGTCTAAGTCCATAACTATAATTGGTAAGACTTGACCCGACCCGGCATGGTCCATTTAGGTTGCATGGCATCATGCACTTGGATAGACTAAATGAGAGAAATAAGACACTTATGGTTATTAATATATTATAAGTTCTAGTATATTAATAATAAGAATAATAGTATTTAACTAGTATTTATCAAGAATTAATCTAGGATTAATTTAGTGATCAAAAGAACACTAATTAAATATATAGGTTGATTGTGCAAATCATCCATAACTTATATAGTGGGCCAAAGCTCCATGGATATCAAGTTGGGTTAAACCCATAGGATGCTCCATGGATGCTCCATGGAGGTTACATAACCCATGGGTCATGGAAATGAAAGGTCATGACAATTAGGGTTTACATGGTGTAACCCTAATTGTAACACACTATATAAGCATCATATTATTTACCAAAATCGGACACTAGAGAGTAATAGAAGGGCTAGCTGATTTTCATGAAGTGTAGAATTCTCTCAAGTTATTCCAAGTGTATTTGGTGTTGTGTGAACCATTTGAGGTGTCACACTTGAGGCACTAGGCACTTAAGCTTCATGAAGACATTCTACATCAAAGAGGTATGTATTCTATCTTGTTATATTCATTGTTTTGTATGCTAGATTAGGATAATACCTTGGATGTCTATAATTGCATGTATAATAGAGAAAACATAGATCCAAGGTATTTAGGGTTGCATGTACACTTAGGAGTGTTAGAATGCTCAAATCCCAACAGTGGTATCAGAGCCAAGGGTTGTTTTCTGTTATATTGATGCAAATATTTTATTTTCAAAGTTGAAAAAAACGGAAAAAAAAACATGAAGTTTCTCAAATTTTAAGATAATTACTTGTTCTTATGAAAAACTAATTATTTGTAAAATTTGAATAATTTTCTATATGAGTTGAATTAGGTCAAATTTAGTAAAAGATAAAATGATATGATTATTTTATTAGTTTTAAAAGTTTGAGCTAAAGAGTTTTATTTTTTGAAACCTCCATAATTTATGGATATGAAAAGGTTTTAAAAAAAATTGATTCAAAGTTTTTAAGGAGTTACAAAATTTGGTGTTAATGTTTTAAAGAATTCCATAACTTAAGAATAAGTTATGGATCACCAAAAGTTTTTTGTGTTACCTTGCTTTATGAGTTGCTTAGATTAATAGAAAAGTTGAGTGAAATAGTTGTTTTCAATCCAAATTAATCTAAGAGTTGATTCTAAAACGTGTTTTTGTAACTTGTCCTCATGTTATATGAAAAGTCACATTTAAGTTTCATAAAACTCATAAAAGTTGGCAAAGGTTACAAAATGAATAGTCTAGTTCTAATTAAATGGTGTTATGACTCCATAACTTGTCCTCAAGTTATGGAGGACCAAGAGTCTCTTCATTAAATAAAAAATAAAAAAAAATGTAACCTTAATTAATTCCATAAGTTATAAAATAAAGAAAAGTTAAGTCTTTTATTAGTTTAAAGTCTTCCATAACTTGTCCTCAAGTTATGGAACTTGAAGAGTTTTTGGATTAAAACTACTTTAAACACATAAGTTATGGAATTAATTAGTTTTGAATAGTTTCAAAACTTTCCCTCAAGTTTCGGAATTTGAAAAGTTTTCACTTATGAATACTTTAATTCCATGTTAGCCCTTAAAATTTTAAAAGTTAAAATTCAACCCTTATACTTTATAATATTATAAGTTAATAATATTTATATACATGTATAAGAGTAAAGTCAGTCTTACCGTTAGTAGGCCTCATTCACGAAGCCGGTCTATATGGGGGGTATAAGGTTACTAACTATAAAATGGCAGTTTAATGGATGTCCACGCTCACCCACCGCTTCCTTGACCGGTGGAGGGTCGTTAGCCGAACGGGTAGGACAAGGACTATAATTCTCCCTTCATTAAAAGTATTAATGATAAATACTAAGTAACTAAACTTTTATTAATAGCCAATCTTATTTACATAGGAAAATGTGAATAAGGTGCTAATCCATGAAATTACACTTTGCACTTTTTTTTAAGTCGGCTAGTGGAGCGTGTGTTGTTAACCGGCACACTAACTCGTATTTAACAAGGTAGGCAAAGGGTAACTTAATGTTTATCATAGTATCGATGGAGCGTGTGTGGTTAACCGGCACATCGATTGAGGGGTAAACACTTAAGGGTACCAAGTAATTTGCATGGTTACTTCACACCTTGTTTTGTGATCCTCAGCATCCCAGTCACAAAAACTGAAGGGCACACTCGAGATTGAAACATGCCGTTGAAAAGTTCAATGAATCTCAAAAGATCTAGGAGTTTCAAATCCAATTAAAACCTAATAATACATTTCGTTTATCTTCGTGGAAATTGGTGAATCGTCATTCACCTACCTTCAAAATATTTTATAGCTTGGATTACGGCATCCCTCTTATAAGTTATAAAATAGTTTGTTGGGTCCTAGCCTTAATATTTCATATTGGGTGTCATATTAAGAACTTTAGATCAACTATCTTGAATATCTCCCAAAAGATGTCTGGTTTAGAGATCTATGATCTTCCCAAATCTCTTGAAACAAGCTTTCCTAAATGAAGATGATGTCCCATGGAAATCATACTTCTTTCACCTCCTCCAATTATTCTCCCTAACCCACTAGTTCTTGAAAAGTTTAAGGTCACTCAAGCCCTATTGGCAAGTAAAGGTCTATGTGTGGTCACATCTTGGAGATGTAGTTACATATTGACAAGCCGGGAGAGTTGGGTGTCAAAGTCTTGAGAAAGTTGGTGGCTCAACTACTTTCTAAGTCACATAGTGAGTTCTTTTGGAACACCTATGAAACAGAATATGACAAGACCCTTAATGATCTTATCTATTTGCTAAGATCAACTTCCTAAAACATTATGGACATTGACAATGATGACATTGGATATCTAGTAAAGCTCTCTCTTCACAGTGGAAAGGGATCGGCCATAGTCAACTCGGTTGACCAAATGGTGAAGAGAAAGGCTAAGTCTGTGATAGTCCCATGTTTCATTACCAAAGCATCCATATGTTGAATTGTTAAAGAAAGGGATATTAGTTGCGAAGCTGGCAAATTTACCTAAGGGTGTTAAAGTCAATAAGTTTGACTCTACTTCAGGTAAAGTCCACTATCTAACTCTGCTAAGTTTCTATTCTGAGATCCTTGATACATGATGTGACTGGGTCACATGTTGATGTTTTAAGAATCAAAGAAAAGTAAAGAAACTTAAAGAAAGAATATGTCGAATCTGATCGCGTAGATGGATTTTTATCGCATAGTTTGAAGATTGGATTCTTGAGCTACTTCTTAGGAGTTATGAGATATTGCTTAGGAATAGATAACAACAATTTTTCATATGGATTGTATGGATAAGTTCTTCCGCAAAGTTTTAAAATAAAAGGAAAATTTCTGATTTTATTTATTTTAAAATATCCTTACAATGGCATTTGGGAAAAATTGTTGCTTATATGATTCCATTAATAGCAATAGTGGAAATATGAATTTGATTCTTTTCATTTGTGGTAATGTCTAAATTTACCAAATAAGGAAAGATTCTCATCACCCATGTTTCAATTGGACCGGAACTTGGAATCATGCAAGTTGTATAGCATGATGAATGAGACCTTTCATGTTTTGGAAAATTAAGACTAATTACTTGTTCACATGGATGTGTGAGTCATGTAAAGGACTAAGGGATCGAGTACACATTCTTGTGCACTGGCTAAGTCCACCACAAAAGATAGATAAGATTATTCGTAACAATTTACTAAAGCTTAGTAAATATGATTATAAGCTTAAGTGTAATTCTGAGACATTGGAAAAGGTTCCAATGTAAGGCAGAGCGAATAAGAAGAATCACATTAGGCAGAAAGATAAAAGTTTTTCAAATCTGAAAAGATGGGAGAGTACTTTAGTATCAGTTTTTGTGATCATCTTAATGATTAAGAAACCATAGCACAATTAGTTTTCTAAGGAAATCTTAGTGCATTCTTATGACTTAGAAGAGGAATATTGAATTGTTGAAATGGTTAAATCAAGAAGATGAGTCATACTTCGTTCCAAAAGCAATTCTTAGAGATATACTGTAAGAATGTAAATTGAGTGAGATGTCTTAAAGAAGGTTTAAAACACTTGTCAAATGTAAGAGTAAAAGTTTTCTACTCTTGTACATTTGAAATTGGTAAGTTGTGATGTTTTGGATAAAACAAAGACCAACTTAGGCCAATTTTGTGAAGTGTTTGTCTTGATTAGAATCCACACTATCTCTTGAATATCTGACAAGAAAGTCTTATATGTCAAGAGGACAGTGGGAGTCTTAAAGGTCTTGAAAGACTCACGAACTAATCAAGAATAAAACCCAAAGTTCTTCCCTAGCACACGACTTGAGGTTTATAACCTATTGTGTTGACATATTCCGTGCCCATTCCAATTAAAGTTGGCTTTGCATATGAGTTCTTTGAGTTCTCAATTGGTTGCACAACAACTTGTAAGAAATGACGGGCCCTTGAGCTGCAGGTGGCAAGAAATTATAATTGAGTTCAGTCCATATGAGTTTGGATTTGTCACTAACCTAGTCTTGTGATTATGGTTTTGACAATTCACGTGGATAAGAACACATACACTATTAAATCTAAGTGTCATAAGGTTTCTCTCCGATTCATGAAAATGATGGTGAGGAAACACTTTCACTAAGTAGATTTTAGTTAGATAGCAATTGTGATATTTGCATTCTCAAAGTCGTTAGTCTAGCGTGTGTGGTTTACCGTCACACTAACTTGGACTTGTGAGAAGTGGCAAAGGTCAAAACAATGAAGACTATGATTACGACATCCCTTTTCATAGTTCTAGAAAGTGTTTAGACACACTTGTGAGCTATCTAAAAGAGGTGTATGATTTTGATAAAGCTCTATCAAAACAATCTAGTATCAGAAATTTGAACTTTGGTAAGAAAGTCAGCAAATTTATGAGTACATGTCAAAGCTAGTGGGAGCATAAGTGTTATGCTAATAATCATCATGTTAGTGGGAGCATGATAATTATGATAAAGGTTGCAAGTTAGCAATGTTAATTATAGAAAACAAAAGGTTTCAATTCGGAAAAAGTTGTTTTGCTATAATTAAGGGAGACGAAATTATAGTTCATCTCAGATCTAAAAGCTTAGATTGAGGTTTTAATCGTATTTAGTCAAGGATATATATATATATATATATATATATATATATATATATATATATATATATATATATGAATTTCATGTTGGAATGTCTCAACATAAGGAAATTCTGTATATGGGTACATTATTTGCGTTCTAAAAGTCAATTATGATTACCGTATCCCTTTTCATAATTTGAATTATGAGAACTTGGCATATAGAAATGGAAATGTTATAGCAAAAGACGGGTTTATTCTTTATGTGAGACATCATGAATCGTGTCCCATATGCTTCGGATATAGGATCAATTACATGTGCTATATATTCATCCTTTCTAAAATTTTCCATATGCCTGGGGCATTAAGAAGGGAAAAGGTCTAGAATTGGATGTGACTAAAAGGATTAAACAATTGCCGAGGACAATCTAAGGCTTACCAAAGATTGGTTTCTCAAGGACAGTTGGAAGTATAGTGATAATTCTGGAAGGACCATATTGACATAATTTGTAAGGAGGCAAGTCTTGTTCAGAAGTGATAGTCAAAATGGAATCTGGAAATGTTTCAAAGTTAGAAATTATTCTGTGTAAGATTAGGAAACTTAATGCAAGAAGGATGTTACCAAGGAGCTGATCTCCTTTGGAATGCCCTGTAATGATTGTTGTCAAGTCTTTCCAACTTTGTGCATAATCATTACAAGAAGATCAATGAATATAAGTTTAGAATCTAACAGATTTCGCTAAATGGCATGAATTTGGAATTCTTTCATTTGCAGTAAGGATTTGGGACGGTGAAAGAGGATCATTGGAGTTATATTCAATTGATCTAATTCACAAAGTGAAGATCATAGACAAACATAGTATGCATACTTGGAGTGTGGCATGACTAGTGTTTAGAGAACATAGTGTGCATGCTTGGAGCATGGGACAACTATTGTTTTAAATTCAAGAATAAAGTTGATAGCTGAAACAGTATACATTGAATAATGTGTAATCACATGGTGATAAATAAAAGGTGTTTTATTTATGTTCGTAGGTTTTGAT
Source organism: Lactuca serriola (assembly GCF_051521515.1). NCBI lineage: Eukaryota > Viridiplantae > Streptophyta > Magnoliopsida > Asterales > Asteraceae > Lactuca > Lactuca serriola. Next base: position 120,251,693 of record NC_136408.1, on the reverse strand, counting down.
ACCATATTAGATTCAATTACTCTTGTGTTTCATTTTGCATGTTTTGACTTCCAGAATAAACTAGGTTATTCTTCCGGAATGACTAAGTTATTCAAAGCATCCACAGTCGGTCATATGTTGGAAGTAGATATGAATTAAGAAGACTGTCATGGGTTGGCTTGTAGAGGTCTAAGGTGTTGGACAAAGGGCTACAACACTCCTGAGTGCTCATAAGTTCTGAGTATTGGATTCAACCCGCGCTCATTGGAATCACTTCATGGATTTTATCACGAGTGATCATGAGACGATAATATCTTATATTCTTCAAACCTAGAGATATGAGTTGTTACTATGAGTTGATAGTACATTGATTGCACGAAAACACATTGGTAACTCGATGTTATAAAATGTGCCTTTGTGTATGATTCAACAAGTAGTAGAACAAGCCATATGAGTTGAAGTTTATCCTTTCCTTTTACCATCAAGATAAAAGCGATATCTGTGGGCCCCTCGATGATTTGATGATGACAAATGGAAGTGCTCGGCTGGGCCAGGACTGATTTGATTTGTTCAATAAGTCAGTCGTCATAAATCGGAAATCGGGAAATAACAAATGGACAGAGAGAATGATTATAATCCATGTCTCAATCCATATGATATCTAGAATGGAGGAATATATGATCCCATATCTAATGGACAATTCATTGACAAAGGTTAGAGTTCATCTACAAGGTCAGAGTTCGACAGAAGCTTTTGAGAGCTACGATTGCCAGTCGGTTCTTGAAGTCATACACAATAATAGTCTTAGACTTATCCAAGTGGGAGACTGTTGGATTAATGTCTAAGTCCATAACTATAATTGGTAAGACTTGACCCGACCAGGCATGTTTCATTTGGGTTGCATGGCATCAGGCACTTGGATAGACTAAATGAGAGAAATAAGACACTTATGGTTATTAATATATTATAAGTTCTAGTATATTAATAATAAGAATAATAGTATTTAATTAGTATTGATCAAGAATTAATCTAGGATTAATTTAGTGATCAAAAGAACACTAATTAAATATTTAGGTTGATTGTGCAAATCATCCATAACTTATATAGTGGGCCAAAGCTCCATGGATAATCAAGTTGGGTTAAACCCATAGGATGCTCCATGGATGCTCCATGGAGGTTACATAACCCATGGGTCATGGAAATGAAAGGTCATGACAATTAAGGTTTACATGGTGTAACCCTAATTGTAACACACTATATAAGCATCATATTATTTACCAAAATCGGACACTAGAGAGTAATAGAAGGGCTAGCCGATTTTCATGAAGTGTAGAATTCTCTCAAGTTATTCCAAGTGTATTTGGTGTTGTGTGAACCATTTGAGGTGTCACACTTAAGGCACTAGGCACTTAAGCTTCATGAAGACATTCTACATCAAAGAGGTATGTATTCTATCTTGTTATATTCATTGTTTTGTATGCTAGATTAGGATAATACCTTGGATGTTCATAATTGCATGTATAATAAAGAAAACATAGATCCAAGGTATTTAGGGTTGCATGTACACTTAGGAGTGTTAGAATGCTCAAATCCTAACATAGTCTTCTACCAAGACCCGAATGTTTTGTAAGCAAAATGATAGTTTTTCCTTTCTATTGACTAATACTAAAAGTACTGAGTCTAACTCGTCGTTTATGTGAATGTATCACAAAATAAAGTAAATAGGAAAATGTACTAATGTAAGTGTTATCCTTTGGTACTAGGAATAACACGACATCACAGTAAGCGAGATGCATAACCTTTGAACATCCATAGATTGTTCAATTGTCCTCTGTAGCTACAGCAGGGGGAGGAAGGGTTAGTCTCGTAATCGATTTCCCTAATATAAGTATTAACCGTAGGCATACATAGATGTTCATCAACCACTGGTGCTAATCAGCTGGGCTTCAGAATGGTTAGTCTCGTCTAGATATCCCATTGAACTGGGATAGGCAGGACAATTTACATAGAAGGTACTAATAAATTATCCTAATGAATTGAGGTACAAGCATCCATGTAAATGTATACAAGAAGATGTAACCACGTAAAGTACTCATGTAATGTATTCATATAAGGTACTCATGTAATGTATTCGTGTAAGGTACTAATGTAATGTATTCATGTAAGGTAATCATGTAATGTATTCATGTAAGGTACTCATGTGATGTATTCATGTAAGGTACTCATGTAATGTATTGTATAGACTCATGAATGAACTGACTCTGATGTTATTCCTTGTAATAGGAATAATGTTTTGTATCTTCTAACTATCCCTATAATAGTTAACTGGAAGGTAATTGGTTGTTCAAGTAGGTTAAAAATGGTTTTTGTAAAACATCTAATATTTTGAACAATAAGTATCAATGACTCGATGTCATTTTAATAAACATTTCAAAAGTAATACATTTGATAACAAAGTATTTTTAAGATATAAAACCATTTCATGCATCACATTTTGTAGTATGAGAAATCTGCTGAATGAAAACACAGTTATAAATACATATGATTGATTTAATAACATGTTGTTTTCTACCGGCATTCCCCCCCCCCCCCATTAAAGCATTTAAAATCATTTAAAAATTGGTTAAGGGGTATGAACTCACCTGTAGATGGTGGTTTGGATGTACTGAACGGTGTCAGATTGTTAGGTGTCAAGTGAGGACTTGTACAGACACTATGATCCTAATGAACATATAATCACACATATATGCACCCAATTAGTTTTAAACTACTAATTGTAAATGTTAAGACAACGTAGAACATAATACTTTATATAAGTGTTGTAATCCCCAAGGATTATATCCAAGTTGTTGTGGGACAAGGCAATTGGGTTTAGGGTTCCAAAGGACCATATACATGAGTTTACTCTCCCATAAACATCACACAAGGAGTTTACCGTCGTAAACGCTTGTGTTTACAGCCGTGAACTCCTAAACTTGGTGTTATTTTGTGTTTTGAGGTTCTAAATGATCCTTAAAAGCATTCCAACTTAGTGGATTAATTCTTGGAAGGGTTTAGGGCACTAATAACCTCCTTTGAGGAGTTTACGGCCCCAAGGCCAATTCCTTTGGAGTTTACTGCCATAAACTCACATGGATGGGGTGTTTTTATGCTTTCAAGTCCCAAGCTCATGTAGGATAGTTTCTAGACAATTATCTAAGGCTAATGAAGGCCTTAGGCAAACATTGGTACCCTTCCTTGATGTTCACGGCCCAATAACTATATCAGGGCTATAATCTCTCTTTGGGAGGGGTTTTTGATGTTTTAAAGTGTTTAAATTAACAAGGAGTAAATCTAGGTAATTGTCCAAAGCTTTAGGGGTGGTTAAATGCACTCTTTGGCCTTGATTTTGGAGTTCACGGTCCAAGAACTTATTGGACCGTGAACACCTTACTCTTGGTGTTTCAGGGACGATTTCAAGTCTTAAATACACCTACATATAAGCCTAAGATAGTTACTTAAAAAGGGGAAGGGTCTAGGCATCATTTAACCCTTATAAAAGAGTTTACTCCCCAAGAATGTTCTTGGGCGGTAAACTCTCGAATCTTGCAGTTTTGCCATGTAATCTATGTTATTAAACATGTTATAAGCCATATAATACAACTAGAGAGAGGTACTCACGATTTGGGATGAAAACCCGAAGATCTGTGAGAGAGAAAATGGTTTTTCTCTAGTTGGAAATGTAAATAATGAATGAATATGGTTCACAATTCTATATATAGTCCTGGGATTTTTGGCAGAAAATATTTTATTTCTGAAATGAACTCTAATATAATAGAGTTTTGGAATAACAGAGTTGCACAAAACCCTAGTGCATCCACTCTCCTGATATCTCCTTAAGTGTAAACCCTGAAATACTCAAACTTATACGTAAAAGTCTTAAAATCTACTGTGACTGTTATAACTTCTATTGACTTGATAATGTTCGTACATAATGGAAATTTCGGGTTGTCACGACAAAGGATTGCCATATCACTAAACCTATTGGTATAGGTTGTGATGTCCGAGCCTACCATAGTAAGGCCCCAAAGTTCTTGCTCTAGCTTTTGTACTTCGCCCCTTGGACATTACTCTTGCATTAACATTTGCTTTAGATTCTCCCAGCCCATAGAATTTGCCACTACCAGAATTAGTGACTTGACGTGGCCATTCCACCACGTCAGACCTCTCTCGGAGAATATACAAGCAACAAATTTTACCTTGCTCACTTCCATACATGCACAGATCTCAAAAACCACTTCTGTTTTCTCTATCCATTGTGATAGAGCCATTAGCCCTCCCGATCCGTTAAAAGTTATGCGCTTGCTATTGGTGAAGTCCTTGAAAGTGCAGTCCCCTGAACGGCCCGGGTTTTGGCCATTCCTAGAGCTATTTACTCCACTTCCAGACCCATTGTTACTCATTTGTGCCATTGTTGCTGTCACTGCAGCTGTTACAGCAGCTATCAAGGCGGCATTATCCGTTGTCGAAGGTGGTGATGGTGGTGGAGGTGTTGCGTTGTTGCCATGGCGTGGAGATCTACAGGGCGACATCGTACTGCTAAAGAAATAAAATGATGAACATAAGTTTTTAATGATTTGAAGTTATGTGTCAATGAATTTGTTATTTTTTTTATCAATTTATAAATTCGACTGACCTACCCAAGGTTTAGAGTTTGACTCATAATAAAAGTTTGAATAGTGATAGATAAACTCATGAATCTGAGTGGTAGTCAAATAGTTTACACACAAGGAATTTCTTCATATATTAAACACATGCCGAGTTACATTTGAAGTTAGGAAAATTTCGACCCTTCTAAGGATCTTCGATACAAAAGTTAAAGAAAAGTAAGAATTTTTGGGATTCGGAAAGTACTACTTTCGTCGAAGGTTGCATTTGGTGCTTGACTCCGTGTCTGATTGCTTTGCTTCCATAAGACGCCTATCGAAGGCATCTTGCTGTTCACTTATCTCAGAGAGGGCTGCAATCAGTTGTGCTTGGAATGTGTCAGTGCGGATTTGGGCATTATCCTACAACTTGTCCAGTCGACGGATGTCAGAAGTGTGAACTTGTACCTCCACGTTGAATTCCCGAATCCGGTCAGCTTGAACCCCAGATTGATAGGACTAATTGGCTAGTTTTCCCACCATGACTGGGAGTGCTCGGTCGGCTAAACCTCCATACCTGACATCATAGAAGTCCTGACACATACCGTAGGGAGTACGTAACCCTTTTTGTTGGCTCCAATGGTGAAGGTGACTTCCCAAGACAGGAGTTGGTCCCTGAAAGTTTCTCCTAACTGCGGGAGGTTGAGCGACTGGTGGGTCGATTACTTTTGGTTCTGAGTCTGTTCTAGAGTCATCCCCTCCCTCCAACTCTATAGGTTCATCATCCTCTTTGGGGTCCTCCTCTACCCATCCTCCGTTGCCCTGATTCGGGTAGTAGGGATCCCCTGGTGGGTGGAATCCAGCCATTTCGTCTGTGCGAGAATAGTGATATGAGAATTGTCTAGAAATTAATACATGTAAATCTAGACACGTGTCACACCCCAAAATCAAGAACGGCGGAAACGTTCCGGGGTGGAGGACGTCATGTGAAGTATCATAACAGTGTAAAGTAGTAAACAAGCAACAACATCATCCATTGCATTAAAAGTAAAGTTTTAATACATGTGTGTTCTTTCATGATGTACAACAATAAAATGAATAATCAAAATAAGACGAGTCTTGTCTGTGCTCCATCTTCTCAAAACCTAGCCATCGTACCTGTCTAACTGATGACCTGAGAATACAAGTAATTTTGAAAGTGAGTATCAGCTTTAAAGCTAGTGAATTCATAAGTATTTAGGTGTTATTGTCTTGTTTTGGAATGCTGTTATGAATGTCATGTAAATCTTTAAAGGGAACAGTTGATATACGTATGAAAAACCCTAAAAAAATCCATGTTTCCTACTAGTATGAAATGTAGTCTTCTACCAAGACCCGAATGTTTTGTTATGACAATGTAGTCTTCTACCAAGACCCGAATGTTTTGTTATGACAGTGTCGTCCCGAAATTAGAATTTAGGCAAAGAAGTAGGTTGAAGTGATCGAGTCGTTAGGTGTAAACTTCCTAATCGATTGGTTCTCGCGCTCCCAAGTGAAATCGGGTTCTCGGTTGGTATTCCAACGAACCTTCACTAATGGGTGACGGCGTTGCTTCATCCGCTTGACCACTCGGTCGAGGGTCACTACGGCTCTAATACGAAGGCAAGGATTTCGTAAATTTCGATCTCGTCGAGAGGGCTTACGAAAGTCCTAACAGAAAGATACTGTTTCAAGTTCGAGACACGAAGGGTAAAATGTACGTTACTGAGTTTGCGGAGTAGGTCTAGTTTGTGAGATGCAGGACCGATTCTTGGTAAGAATCTCGGAGGACCTAACTAAATCGGATTTAGCTTTCCACGCTTTACGAAGTGTATTAAGCCATTCCCAGAGTGAGGTTTCTTAAAGAATTTGGTCTCTCACTTGGAATTCCAAAGGTTCTTTCTAATGCTTAACTTCCAAGTCAAGGGCCACACTATGCTGGGTCAAAGTTGAAAAGGGTTTCTGAAGTTTGCGAGGAGTTCTGAATGGACTATGATGGTAGGTCTGTAAGACCTAGTATTTGGCAAATTTTTCGTCGGTGACTACGGTGCTGACAAATTGCCAACGGTTTTGGATAATTTGACAGAGTACTCAAGAATTTCCACAACACTAATAGTGTGTCTCAGGAAATTTGACTCTTAATTCCAAACTCTTGCTCAGAGAACTTTGCGAAAAGCATCTCCGAGGATAATGTTTCTATGGATTCTTTCTTACTACGAGGGTAGATAAGTAAGTCATTGCATGGAGAAATGACAAACTGATCCCAGTTAGAAGGCGTACTCCACTCATTTAGCTCATGAGTACTATGGGCGTATTGGTCCTATCCGAGGGGTATCACTACGGACTTGAGGTGTCCGTATCGAGTTCGGAGGGTAGTCTTTAGGACATCCTTCTCTAACACTCGAACTGGTGATATTCGGATCTCAGGTCCATTTCTGAAAGTAATTCTTTCCCTGTGTTTGCTCAATCAATTCGTTTATGCGAGGCAGAGACAACGATTTCTAAAGGAAATCTTAATGAAGTCTCCGGTCGTCGAGGAACATAAGATGCACTCCGTCGACTTCTGGTAAGAAGCCTAGTCTTCTAATTATATTGTTGAGTAGTTCGCTGTGTTGTCCGGGTTGTTCTTGTATCTTCCGTAGGTGTTTAGTGTTGGGTTTTTGAGCATTCTAACACTCCTAAGTGTACATGCAACCCTAAATACCTTGGATCTATGTTTTCTCTATTATACATGCAAATAAGAACTTCCAAGGTATTATCCTAATCTAGCATACAAAAACAATGAATGTAACAAGATAGAATACATACCTCTTTGATGTAGAAAGTCTTCATGAAGCTTGAGTGCCTAGCCCCAATAGTGTGGAAGCCTCAAATGGAATCACAATCACCAAAACACTTAGAATAACTTGAGAGAATTCTACAACTCATAAAATCGGCTAGCCCTTTCACTTCACACACTAGTGGCCGATTTTGGTCAAGAATAAGATGCTTATATAGTTAGGGTTACACCATGTAAACCCTAATTGACATGGCCTTTCATTTCCATGATCCATGGGTACAAATACACCATGGAGCATCCATGGACCATCCTATGGGTTTTAGCCCAACTTGATTATCCATGGAGCATTAGCCCACTATACAAGTATGGATGATTTACACAATCAACCCATATATTTAATTAGTCTTCTTTTGATCACTTAATTAATCCTAGATTAATTCTTGATCAATACTAATCAAATAATCTTATTATTCTTATTATTAATATACTAGAACTTATAATATATTAATAACCATAAGTGTCTTATTTCTCTCATTATAGTCTATCCAAGTGCATGATGGTATGCAACCCAAATGGACCATGCCGGGTCGGGTCAAGTCTTACCAATTATAGTTATGGACTTAGACATTAATCCAACAGTCTCCCACTTGGATAAGTCTAAAACTATTATTGCGTATGACTTCAGGAACCAACTGGCAATCGTAGCTATCAAAAGCTTCTGTCGAACTCTGACCTTATAGATGAACTCTGACCTTTGTCAATGACTTGTCCATTAGATAAGGGATCATATATTCCTCCACTCTAGATATCATATGGACTGAGACATGGATTATAATCATTCTCTCTGTCCATTTGTTGTTTCCCGATTTTCGATTTATGACGACTGACTAATTGAACAAATCAAATCAGTCCTGGCCCGGCCGAGCACTTCCATTTGTCATCATCAAATCATCGAGGGGCCCACAGATATCTCTTTTATCCCGAAGGTAAAAGGAACGGATAAACTTCGAATCATATGGCTTGTTCTACTACTTGTTGAATCATACACAAAGGCAAGTTTTATAACACCGAGTTACCATATGCGTTTTCGTGCAATCAATGTACAACCAACTCATAGTAACAACTCATATCTCTAGGTTTGAAGAATATAAGATATTATCGTCTCATGATCACTCGTGATAAAATCCATGAAGTGATTCCAATGAGCGTGGGTTGAATCCAATACTCAGAACTTATGAGCACTCATGAGTGTTGTAGCCCTTTGTCCAATACCTTAGACCTCTACAAGCCAACCCATGACAATCTTAATTCATATCTACTTCCAACATATGACCGACTGTGGATGGTTTGAATAACTTAGTCATTCTGGAAGAATAACCCAGTTTATTCGGGAAGTCAAAACATGCAAAATGAAACACAATAATAATTGAATCCAATATGGTATCAACCCTTTGAACATAAATAAAACACCTTTTATTTATCACCATATGATTACACATTATTCATTGTATACTGTTTCAGCTATCAACTTTATTCTTGAATTTAAAACAATAGTTGTCCCATGCTCCAAGCATGTACACTATGTTTTCTTAAACACTAGTCATGCCATACACCAAGTATGCATACTATGTTTGTCTATGATCTTTACTTTGTGAACTAGATCAATTGAACATAACTTCAATGGTTCTCTTTTCACACTCCCAAATCCTTACTGCAAATGCAAGAATTCCAAATTCATGCCATTTACTGAAATCTGTTAGATTCTAAACTTATATGCATTGATACTCTTGTAACGATTATGCACAAACTCACAAAGACTTGGCAACAATCATTACAAAGTATTCCAAAGGAGATCAACTCCTTGGAAATATTCTTCTTGCATTAAGTTTCCTTAATCTTACACAGATTGAAAATTCTAACTTTGAAACATTTCCAGATTCCATTTTGACTATCACTTCTGAACAAGAGTTGCCTCCTTACAGATTATGTCAATATGGTCCTTCCAGAATTATCACTATACTTCCAATTGTCCTTGAGCAACCAATCTTTGGTAAACCTTAGATTGTCCTCGACAATTGTTTAATCCTTTTAGTCATATCCAGTTCTAAACCTTTTCCCTTCTTAATGCCCCAGGCATTTGGAAAATTTTAGAACGGATGATTATTGCACATGTAATCGATCCTATATCCGAAGCATATGGGACACGATTCATGATGTCTCACATAAAGACTAAACCAGTCTTTTGCTATAATATGTCCATTTCAATTTGCCAAGTTCTCATAATTCAGATTATGAAAAGGGATGCCGTAATCATAATCGAATTTTAGAACGCAAATAATGGACCCGTATACAGAATTTCCTTATGTTGAGCCATTCCAACATGAAATTCATATATATCCTTGACTAAATGATTAAAACCTCACGATCTAAGCTTATAGATTTGAGATGAAGCATAATTTCCTCTCCCTTAATTATAGCAAAACAACTTTTTCCCAATTGAAACTTTTGTTTTCTATAATTAACATTGCTAACTTGCAATACTTATCATAATTATCATGCTCCCACTAACATGATGATTATTAGCATAACACTTATACTCCCACTAGCTTTGACATGTACCCAGAAATCAGCTGGACTTCTAGAAATCAATACTTCATTGACTTTCTTACCAAAGTTCAGATTTCTGATACTAGATTGTTTTGATAAGACTTTATCAAAGTCATACACCTTCCCTTAGATAGCACACTTGTGTGTCTAAACAATTATGAAGAGGTATGCCGTAATCATAATGGTTAGACCTTTTTGCCATTTCTCACAAGTCCAGGTTCGTGTGCCGGTAAACCACACACGCTCCACTAACAACTTTGAGAATGCAAATATCACAATTGCTATCTAGCTAAAATCTACTTAGTGAAAGTGTTTCCTCACCATCATTTTCATGAATCGGAGAGAAACCTTATGACACTTAGATTTAATGGTGTATGTGTTCTTATCCATGTGAATTGTCAAAACCATAGACACAAGACAAGGATAATGACAAATCCACACTCATATGGATTGAACTCAATCTTAATTTCTTGCCACCTGGCAGCTCAAGGGCCTGCCATTGCTTCCAAGTTGTTGTGCAACACATTGAGAACTCTAAGAACTCATATGCAAAGCCAACTTTAACTGGAATGGGCACAGAATATGTCAACACGATAGGTTATAAACCTCAAGTCGTGTGCTAGTGAAGAACTTCAGGTTCTATTCTTGAATAGTTCTTGAGACTTTCAAGACCTTTAAGACTCCCACTATCCTCTTGACCTATAAGACTCCCTTGTCAAACATCCAAGAGACAGTGTGGATTCTAATCAAGACAAACACTTCACACAATTGGCCTAAGTTGGTCTTTGTTTTATCCAAAACATCACAACTTACCAATTTCAAATGTACAAGAGTAGAAAACTTTTACTCTTACATTTGACAAGTGTTTTAAACCTTCTTTGAGACATGTCACTCAAATTACAATCTTGGAGTATGACTCTAAGACTTGTATTGGAACGAAGTATGACTCATCTTCTTGATTTAACCATTTCAACAATTCAAGTTCCTCTTCTTAGTCATAAGAATGCACTAAGATTTCCTTTGAGAAATAATTTTGATATGGTTTCTTAATCATTAAGATGATCACAAAACTGATACTAAAGTACTCTCCCATCTTTTCAGATTTGAGAAACTTTTATCCTTCTACCTAAGTTGATTCTTCTTATTCGCTCTGCCATACATTGGAACCTTTTTCCAATGTCTCAAAATTACACTTAAGCTTGTAAGTATAATCATATTTACTGTGCTTTAGTAAACTATGACAAATAGTTTTAGCAATCTTTTTGTGGTGGACTTGACCAGTGCACAAGAATGTGTACTCGATCCCTTAGTCCTTTACTTGACTCACACATCCATGTGAACAAGTAATTAGTCTTAATTTTCCAAAACTTGAAAGTTCTCATTCATCATGCTATACAACTTGCATGATTCCAAGTTCCGGTCCAATTGAAACTTGGGTGATGAGAATCTTTCCTTATTTGGTAAATCTAGACATTACCACAAATGAAAGAATCAATTTCATATTTCCACTCTTGCTCTTAATGGAATCATATAAGCAACAATTTTTCCTCAAATGCCATTGTAAGGATATTTTAAAATAAATAAAATCAAAAATTTTCCTTTATTTTAAAACTTTGCGGAAAAAACTTGTCCTTACAATTCATATGAAAACTTGTTGTTATCTATTCCTAAGCAATATCTCATAACTCCTGAGAAGTAGCTCAAGAATCCGATCTTCAAACTATGCGATAGAAATCCATCTAAGCGATCAGATTCAACATATTCTTTCTTTAAGTTTCTTCACTTTTTCTTTGATTCTTAAAACATCACCATGTGACCCAGTCACATCATGTATCAAGAATCTCATAATAGAAACTTAACAGAGTTAGATAGTGGAATTTACCTGAAGTAGAGTCAAACTTATTGACTTTAACATCCTTAGGTAAATTTGGCAGCTTCGCAACCAATGCCCCTTCCTTTGGCAATATAAACATATGGACCCTTTGATAATGGTACACGAGACTATCATAGACTTAGCTTTTCTCTTTACCATTTGGTCAACCGAGTTGACTATGGCCGATCCCTTTCCATTGGGAAGAGAATGCTTTTCTGGATTTCCTGTGTCACTATTGTCAATGTCCATCAAGTTTTAAGGAAGTTGATCTTAGCAAATAGATAAGATCATTAAGGGTCTTGTCATAGTCTGTTTCATAGGTGTCCCAAAGGAACTCACTATGTGACTTAGAAAGTGATTGAACCACCAACTTTCTCAAGACTTTGACACCCAACTCTCTCGGCTTGTCAATATGTGACTACATCTCCAAGATGTGTTCACACCTAGACCTTGCCTTGCCATTAGGGCTTGAGTGACCTTAAACTTTTCAAGAACTTGCGGGTTAGGGAGATTAATTGGAGGAGGTGAAAGAAGTATGATATCCATGGGACATCATCTTCATTTAGGAAAGCTTGTTTCAAGAGATTTGGGAAGATCATAGGTGTCTAAACCAGACATCTTTTGGGAGATATTCAAGATAGTTGATTTAAAGTCCTTAATATGACACCCAATATGAAATATTAAGGCTAGGACCCAAGAAACTATTTTATAACTTAGAAGAGGTATGCCGTAATCCAAGCTATAAAATATTTGAAGGTAGGTGAATGACGATTCACCGATTTCCACCAAGATAAACGAAATGTATTATTAGGTTTTAATTGGTTTTGAAACTCCTAGATCTTTGAGATTCATTGAACTGTTCAAAGGCATGTTTCAATCTCGAGTGTGCCCTTCAGGTTTTGTGACTGGGATGCCGAGGATCACAAAACAAGGTGTGAAGTAACCATGCAAATTACTTGGTACCCTTAAGTGTTTACCCCTTAATCGATGTGCCGGTTAACCACACACGCTCCATCGATACTATGATAAACATTAAGTTACCTTTTGCCTACCTTGTTAAGTCCAAGTTAGTGTGCCGGTTAACCACACACGCTCCACTAACGACTTAGACAAAGTGTAAAGTGTAATTTCATGGATTAGCACCTTATTCAAATTTTTCCTAAGTAACTAAGATTGGGTATTATTAAGAGTTTAGTTACTTAGTATTATTATTAATACTTTTAATGAAGGGAGAATTCTAGTCTTGTCAAACCCGTTCGGCTAACGACCCTCCACCAGTCAAGCAAGCGGTGGGTGAGAGTGGACACCCGTTAAGTTGCCATTTTATAGGCAACAACCTTATACCCACCTTGTAGACCGGCTTCGTGAATGAGGCGTACTAGTGGTAAGACTGACTTTACTATTATACATATATATATATATATATATATATATATATATATATATATATATATATATATATATTATTAACTTATAATATTATAAAGTATAAGGGTTGAATTTTAACTTTTAAAATTGTAAGGGCTAACTTGGAATTAAAGTATTCATAAGTGAAAACTTTTCAAATTCCAAAACTTAAGGGCATGTTTTGAAACTATTCAAAACTAATTAATTCCATAACTTATGTGTTTAAAGTAGTTTTAATCCAAAAACTCTTCAAGTTCCATAACTTGAGGACAAGTTATGGAAGACTTTAAACTAATAAAAAAAGTAACTTTTTCTTTATTTTATAACTTATGGATTTAATTATAGTTACATATTTTTCTTTAATGAAGTGACTCTTGAACTTCCATAACTTGAGGACAAGTTTGGAGTCATAAAAAAAATTATTCAATGACACAAGACTCTTCATTTTGTAACCATTGCCAACTTTTATGAGTTTTATGAGTCTTAAATGTGACTTTTCATGTAACTTGAGGACAAGTTACACAAACACATTTTATACTCAACTCTTAGATTAAAATGGATTGAAAACAACTATTTCAATTAACTTTTCTATTAATCTAAGCAACTCATAAGAACAAGATAATTCAAATCAAACTTTTTCATGTAATTAGTCTAAACCTGAAACTAATACAAAACATGAATCTATTGACAATTATCTTTGAAAATGGATTAGCATGAACATTACCACATCAAAAAACACGTTTATAAGTTCAAAAACAACTTAGGGTAATGTTCCTAGTCCATTTCTAGCCAAAAAACTCGAAAATATGTTGTCTGGGGGTCCAACTCGTCGAGTGCATGAACCAAATCGACGAGTTGGATCGAATTGATCACATTTTAGGCATGGACTCGCCGAGTCCTCTAATGGACTCGCCGAGTCTGATGATCAGACAGCACCAAATTCGTTTTTTCAGCTTCTATTGCAGGTATAACAAGAAAACAAGCCTAGGCTCTGATACCACTGTTGGGTTTTTGAGCATTCTAACACTCCTAAGTGTACATGCAACCCTAAATACCTTGGATCTATGTTTTCTCTATTATACATGCAAATAAGAACTTCCAAGGTATTATCCTAATCTAGCATACAAAAACAATGAATGTAACAAGATAGAATACATACCTCTTTGATGTAGAAAGTCTTCATGAAGCTTGAGTGCCTAGCCCCAATAGTGTGGAAGCCTCAAATGGAATCACAATCACCAAAACACTTAGAATAACTTGAGAGAATTCTACAACTCATAAAATCGGCTAGCCCTTTCACTTCACACACTAGTGGCCGATTTTGGTCAAGAATAAGATGCTTATATAGTTAGGGTTACACCATGTAAACCCTAATTGACATGGCCTTTCATTTCCATGATCCATGGGTACAAATACACCATGGAGCATCCATGGACCATCCTATGGGTTTTAGCCCAACTTGATTATCCATGGAGCATTAGCCCACTATACAAGTATGGATGATTTACACAATCAACCCATATATTTAATTAGTCTTCTTTTGATCACTTAATTAATCCTAGATTAATTCTTGATCAATACTAATTAAATAATCTTATTATTCTTATTATTAATATACTAGAACTTATAATATATTAATAACCATAAGTGTCTTATTTCTCTCATTATAGTCTATCCAAGTGCATGATGGTATGAAACCCAAATGGACCATGCCGGGTCGGGTCAAGTCTTACCAATTATAGTTATGGACTTAGACATTAATCCAACATTTAGAAGCTAAGGCGATCTGGTTATAAGAGTCATACCGGGTTCTAAGTTTGTTCCTATGCCAATGCAATTACTCGTACTCTTGGACAGTCTCCGTCCTGAAGTTCATATTAGAATTCATACGTGGTTCAATGATCACAATTTCGTGTATACTAGTCGTATATGATTAAGATTGAAAAGGTAGTCGAATAACTGATTCTTCCTTAATCTCACATCCCATCGAGGGAAAAGAAGTTAAAGTGGAATCATCAATTCTAAACCTGTAGAACAGTGATTATATATCACTCTCATGTATACATTCATTAGTGATAGATCAACCGTATGAATCCTTGAATTGAACTTGATGTACTGCACAAGTAATACTGTGGGGATTCCTTCGGAAAGGAAGAGAACTATGAGGTACTCCTTGTATGAGTACTTCGGTGTTTTGATATGACGACTTCGCTAAAAGACGATTACTGAGAAAGAGATGTACTTATGAAGCTGGTATTGTGAGGATCAAATTTACTCGAGTCACATGATAAAGTCGGAATCATATGGGAACTAAAGACATTAGATTTGAACATAAGGCGTTACAGACAAAACACAACAGTACAACCATTAACAGAGTTACTGTACTTTTAGATTTACTACAAGACTATTGCTGCGAACAAGGTATACTACAAAAGACAAGCACATGTAGCACGAGTATCCCTAAACGGATGGGATCCCGCAAAAGATAAGACTCTGGTTGCACTAGTTTTGGGATGGTTCATAAGTCTGTTACAACGAAACACCTAAATTAGATTAACGTGGGTCCGGAGTAGACTCTCCTGCGGCGGTGGTCGGTAGCATACTGCCATGTGTGCCAGCATTTGCTGCTTCTGGGCAGTTCTTTCTGTAGTGACCTACCTTGCCACAACTGTAGCAAGCTTGGTTTACACTGGTGCTGGGTACTTGGTTG
The DNA here is from genome assembly GCF_051521515.1 of Lactuca serriola. Taxonomy (NCBI): domain Eukaryota; kingdom Viridiplantae; phylum Streptophyta; class Magnoliopsida; order Asterales; family Asteraceae; genus Lactuca; species Lactuca serriola. The sequence continues at coordinate 120,235,695 of NC_136408.1, read as the reverse complement.
TTCAGCCTTGTTAGGCTCTTGTAGTAACGCTGGGTGTGACCCTTTCTGTTGCAGTGTGAGCAATGCATCTCCCCACAAGGTCCAAAGTGGTGAAAACTGCATTGAACACATTTTGGGAGATTGCCAACATATTGCTTGGCTGGTTTAGGGACAATTGGGATGTCCGAAGGGATGGTAGTTGGAGGTGCTGATGTTGTGGCTGTGAAGGTTGTTACCGGTGGTTGTTTCTTGTTTGCCCTTCGAAGCGACTTGTCCTTAGGCTTAGCCAAAGACTTCCTTTTGTTACTCTTGGCCTTGGGACTCGGGGTATCGAGGTAGTTTGTTGTTCGTTGCGGTGATTGATTGTTACTTGGTTTGTAATGATTGTTAACAATCCCGCTAACACTTGCGTTGTTAGCGTTCAGGTGGGTCAGAATAGCTGACACGGCAGCCAAGACTGCAGCTTGAAAGGTAGCTGCATCAATCTGAAGACTTGGTGTTTGGTTGATGGGCTGATCGTTTTTCTTGGGTAACATGATTTTGTTACACCGAAAGAAAATGAATTTGTGAGCAAGAATGGTTGAACCTAGACGTAGTTCGATCGCTCATGTAAAGAATAGAAGTATGTTTTCTAAAGTTCGATCTACATCCCTATGATGCAGTCCTAGTACGGAATGGAAGTATGTTCACGAAGGTTTGACCTGCATCCCTATGATGTAGTCCTAGCAAAGATCGGAAGTAAGTTCGTACAAGGGTCTCAAGATGTTTGTCATTTTAGCCGAGGTATCGCTGGTTGGTGAATAACATAATCCAACCATTACAAGCGACTTGGAGATGTCTTCGGAGTTAAATTGCTATAGTCCAATGACTTGAGTAGAGCATGTTTCAAACAGACTCAAATGAAAGTATGATAAGAGTATTTGAATAAAGAATGACACAGAAGCTAGCCGACTCTCAATATCTTTGATATTCATGACGTACAGGTTCAGGAAAATGACCTTGTAAAAAGGTCTTACATCATATCCAGAGAAGATAGTTCCTGACAGTATAAAGACCTAACTAAAGTACTTACAGTACAAGATAGTTTCATAGAAAATGCCACATCGGGCATAGACAGAAACACGATTCCTTTCTAACAAGGAATATAAAGTAAAGTATCTGCTACTAGCGACGGTCATCCCTCTGGTGAACTCTCAGTTCAGCCAGTTGGCGTTCCACATCAAGTAGGTGTCTTTCGTACACTCTCTGGCATACTCGAAGTTCTACGACTTCGGCTCGAGTTTCAGCTAGTGCTTGCAGCAAAGTTTCATGGTCTCTCTCAGACCTCTCACGAGCATGTTCAAGGCGATTGGTGCGAAGCATATGCATTCCTCCATTTGTATCAACTTCTGCGATACGTTGTAGAGCTGTCCTGCCCAGAATTTCGTTTCGGGCAACTCTTCGGATCAAAATTGGCATGATTTTGTCTGCTGAGCCCCCATTGCTCAGGTCATAGAAGCTTCGGTCACCCACTCAGGCATCAGGCCATGAAAAGTCGGACGAGGGTTAGGAATTGGAAAGGGAGCTGCCTGGGGTAGGTTCTCAACGTCGGGTTCGGAGATAGCATCATCTGAAAGGTCGTCAACATGGTGATCATTCAGAGGGATCAGATGATCATTATTTGCTTCTTCTCCAAACCATCCAGCAATAACCGCGTTCAGAAGGAACAAGTTATCGTGGGGATGGAATCCAGCCATGTTATCTACGCGAGAACTGGGGTAAGAAAATAATTATTAGACGAACTATCTAGATAATTATTTAGGAAATCTTCATTAGTTACATCGCTATCTATAAAGTGCATACAAGTTATATGTAATCAACACAGGATAGGCCTTCGAATAAGTGACCTCAACTCCAAATTCACAAGGAATAGGGGTAAAGCAAAAATTTCACCGATTCTAAGTCTATAACATCCTAATTACATATAACTTTAGCATATCCACTTAGCAACTATCAACTTAGTAATGAAGATCCCGTTTTAGTTCTCAAGTATAAAGTACTTATAGTAACACAAAACACCCCTATGGTATTTTAGACTTAGGTTCTGTTAGAATGTTCTCATTATGGTAAAGCTGGTAAGTTTTTAGACTTGTTGCCATATCACAACCATTATTGGGCATGTGCTAATCACTCCTCGGAACAGCATAGTTGATCAGGCTATGCCACTCCCAAGACTGACCATACATCCCCGAGCTTACCTGTGATATTCAATAATCTCAATACTTTTGTTCTTGTCATTGTGACACGGACTTTAGTATGAATGTAGGCACGTATACTTTTTTAAATGTTTTATTATTTAAAAGTATAAACTCTTAGACAGAGTGTTTTAATCCCAATGTGTTTATAGTTAGTATATCTTTTATGAGTTGATATACTTAATTCACTATACACAATGCTCTGATACCAAAACCAAGAACGGCGGAAACGTTCCGGGGAGGAGGATGTCATGTGAAGTATCATAACAGTGTAAAGTAGTAAACAAGCAACAACATCATCCATTGCATTAACAGTAAAGTTTTAATACATGTGTGTTCTTTCATGATGTACAACAATAAAATGAATAATCAAAATAAGACGAGTCTTGTCTGTGCTCCGTCTTCTCAAAACCTGGCCATCATACGTGTCTAACTGATGACCTCAGAATACAAGTAATTTTGAAAGCGAGTATCAACTTTAAAGCTGGTGAATTCATAAGTATTTAGGTGTTATTATCTTGTTTTGGAATGCTGTTATGAATGTCATCATGTAAATCTTTAAAGGGAACAGTTGATATAAGTATGAAAAACCCTAGAAAAATCCCATGTTTCCTACTAGTATGAAATGTAGTCTTCTACCAAGACCCGAATGTTTTGTTATGACAATGTAGTCTTCTACCAAGACCCTAACGTTTTGTAAGTTAAAATGATGGTTTTTCCTTTCTATTGACTAGTACTAAAAGTGCTTAGTCTAACTCTTCGTTTATGTGAATATATCACAAAATAATGTAAACAGGAAAAAGTACTAATGTAAGTGTTATCACTGGGTACTAGGATTAACACAACATCGCAATAAGCGAAATATATAACCTAATGAACATCCGAAGATTGTCCAGTAAAGTACTAATGTAAGTGTTGTCACTAGGTACTAGGACTAACACAACATCGCAATAAGCGAAATATATAACCTAATGAACATCCAAAGATTGTCTAGAAAAGCACTAATGTAAGTGTTGTCACTGGGTACTAGGACTAACACAACATCGCAATAAGCGAAATATATAACCTAATGAACATTCGAAGATTGTCCACTTATCCTCTGTAGCAGCAGCAGGGGCAGGAAGGGTTAGTCCCAAAATCGATCTACCTAGTATAAGTATTAACCTTAGACCTCCGTAGATGGTCATCAACCACTGGTGCTAATCAGATGGGATTCAGAATGGTTAGTCCCGCCTAGATATCCCGTTCAACTTGGATAGAAAAGACAATTTACATAGACAGTACTCATAAATTATCCTGGCAAGCCGAGATACAAGTATTCATGTAAGCGTGTTCATGCATCATGTAAGCATATGTAAACATACTCATGTACTAGGTAAGTATATGTATATGTACTCATGTATCAGGTAATGTACTGGTATAGACTCATGATTGAACTGACTCCTATGTGATTCCGTGTAATAGGAATAATGTTTTGTTTCTTTTAACTATCCCTATGATAATTAACTGGAAGGTAATTGGTTGTTCAAGAAGGTAAACATAATGGTTTTGCAAGATATCTAAGGGTTTTGAACAATAATTAAGAGTGACTTGATGTCATTTTAATAAACATTTCAAAACTAATACTTTTGTTATCAAGGTATTTTAAGATAGAAAACCATTTCATGTATCGCATTTTGAAGTATGTGAAATCTACTAGATGAAAACACAGTTATAAAATACATAAGAGTGATTTACTAACATACTGTTTTCTACTTGTATTCCCCCCCCCCCCCCCCATTAAAACATTTAAAATCATTTAAAACATTGATTAAGGGGTATGAACTCACCTGTTGTGAGTGGTTCTAGCGGGTAGATGAGAAGTTCCATGAATGAAGTCCCGAGACACAATAAGTCCTAAATGACATCTAAGGACACATATTGACATGAATATAGTGTTTATAACATCTATATGAAAGGAAACACCTTCCGGGACTAGGTAACACCTTGACCAAGTGTTGGAATCACATGTGATTCAACATAGGAAGGTATAAAGGCACTCACATGAGTTTACTACCATGAGTTCACGGCCCAAGGGAGTTTACGGCCTTAAACTCATGGCTATTCATGTGGGAATGCAAGTTTGAAGGCTAGGGAATGATTTAGGGACATTAGCTCTAACCTAGGATGAAGAAAAACCACTTTCTTTGAAGTTCTAAGGAGTTCACCGCCCAATTGATTTTACTACCATAAACTCATGGCCATTTATGTTTATGAGGGTCCTAAAGGTCATAAGGAAGCATTCTAATTTCAAGCCTATGCCTTTGGAAGTGTTTGTGGCATCAAAACACCCCTAACTTGAGTTTACGGCCCATGGACCATTTCGTCATGTGTTTGCGGCCGTAAACACTCATTGGTGTTGATATTTTTATTGTTTTGGGTCCTAGACACATCAAGGTAAGGTGCTATGTTTGTCTCTAGGCTTAATGAAGGTCTTTAGGGCATTTTGGCACCCTAATATGGAGTTCACGGCCCAAGAACTTCCTTGGTCGTGAACACCATTTCCTTGGTGATTTGAGGTTGTTTTCTATCCCTAAACTCATTAGCGTACTAGTCCAAACTAGTGTCATGGCTTAAGGAAGGACTAGGCACCATTTGGCCCTTAAAAAGGAGTTTACTCCCTAAGGTGTTCTTGGGCGGTAAACTCACAGATCTTGTTTTGTTGTTTTGATTTTGTGGTCTAAACATGTAATGGAGGCTTCTAGTTTGAGTTCTAAGGCTTTAAGGGTCATTGGGACACTTTTGGCCCTTAAAATGGAGTTTACTCCCCAAGTGTTCTTGGGTGGTAAACTCCCAAATCTTGGGGTTTTGGTCCGATTTTGATGTTTCTAAACACAATCTAAGCTATATAATATAACTAGATCAAAGTACTCACAATTTGGGATAAAAACCCGAAGATCCGTGAGAGAGAATTTGGCTTTTCTCAAATTGGAAATGTAACTAATGAATTATTTGGTTCAGATATCTATATATAGTCCTGAGATTTTTGGCAGAAAATATTTTATTCCCGGAATGAACTCTAATATCCTAGAGTATTGGAATAACAGTGTTGCACAAAACCCTAGTGCATCCACTTTCCTGATATCTCCTTAAGTGTTAAACCTGAAATACTCAAACTTATACCCAAAGTCTGGAATTTCTATGTAACTGTTCTAACTTCTATTGGCTTGATATGGTTTGTTCAGAATGGAAATTTCGGGTTGTCACAACACGTAGGTTAAACTATTGTATTTACCAAACACTCCTATAGTATTTAAGTTTATATGTTTGATAGTAGTGTTATTTTGGTAAGTTTTGACTTGTTTCTCACTACGACCATCCCTCGACATACATTAGTCCGATTTTGGATAAATATAGTTGACCAGTCTATGTTCGTCCCAAATCCAATTACATATTCCGAGACATAGTTGTAGTTTCCAACTTGTCTTAATACTTATTGTATAATTCTAACTATGAAAATGACTAGTTGTATGCATGTATTTGTGCTTTTACGACCCAAATAACTTAAACTAAATGAAATTCAGTTTAGGTGTAAAAACGTTTTGTCAGAGAGTTTTAGTCCCTATGCATTTATAGTTTGTATATCTTATGTGGTTCGATATACTTAGTTCATTATAAACAATGCTCTGATGCCAATCAGTCACACCCCCAAACCAGAATGGCAGAATCGTTTGAGGTTGGATGACTTCATGTAGTATCGTAAGAGTTGAATACATAGTAAAGAAAGTAAACACAACCATCATATATCTAATTTAAGAGTTACATTGTCAAATGATACTTGTTTCAAAAACAAATTACAATATGATGTCAAAATGAGTTTAAAACTGACGCCATAACATTACTTCTCCAAAAGCTGAAGTTTACATGTATTACTGAATCCCTGAGAAATACAAGTAGATTTGAAAGAGTAGATCAACATTTAATCTGTGAGTTCATAAGTATTTAATGTCAATGTTTGTATTAATTTTTAATGAATTTGTTTGTAGATGTTTGAAAACTCCTAGAAAATCTCATATTTCCTACTAGTATAAAAGTAGTATTCTACTAAGACCTGACTGTTTCGTATGTTGTTTCTAAAATTCCAATATTTTTCCATAAGTGTAAGGTAGTTATAAGGTTCCATAAACTATTATGCATTAGTGTTTTTCATGTCTAGAATAGCAGATTTATGCAAGTAAAACAGTCGCTAAAGCATTAAATAAACCTGTAAATCAACGTGTTTTTAATACTCCATGTGAGTTTTATAACCATATTATTGACCCTGACTGCCTGTAACAACGTTCTTCAGGCGTTGGAATGTTATGACGTTTGTCACCCCAGACCTGCCGGTCTAACGTCAGCTAACAGTTTAGGTGTCAGATTGTCAATATCGTATAGATCTATACACATGTATCACGCTCTCCCTACAAGAGATTATGGTATATAATACAAGACTTTAACTACATACTTGAAAGTACGTGAAGTTGAATGTCTCACAAAATTTAGTATCAAATAGATTTACGTATGAAAAGTTCATTTGTTCTTGTATTTGAAAGAATTTCTCTGATATAGTACTCATAGTATGTAAAATCTTTTGAATATCTAGTAAACTATACCTATTATAGTTTTTCTCAAATGTACGATTCGTTTGTATGATAAACCCTAGTATAGTATCTGCTTGGTATGTAAGTATAACATTTGTAATAATATTATTGAACATTATACACCAATATATAAATAAAGTGTTTGATATTTGTATAACAACATGTTTTTACTCTTGAAGGACAAAATGTTATTGAATAAGTGTTGCATGCGAACGTTTTCATATGATAGTTATGAACCACATATGATTTCTCATATAATGATAAGTGTAGTAAAAGCTTAATGTTTTCCACACGAGAGTAGCCGTGTGTTAACTATTATTCCCCCCCCCCCCCCCCTTAAAGTGTATAAAAGCATTTATAAAGCATTTGAAAATGTAGTGGTAGGGGTATGAAATCACTTGATATGTAGAAGAAGGTGAAACGAAAACTGAGTTGAACTTCGACTAGGGAAAGTTGAATTTCTCGGGATTCTCGGGATTCTCGGGAGTGAAAAACCTTCATTCGGAACTTGGATATGAAGACCAGGGCTTCGGGATGCCTTCGGGGGTTTAAACGCAGAACTTCGGCACGAGAGAGAGAAGAAATGAGCACTAGAACCCAACACCTTCGGCTGCTATTTATAGCCCAAATCTGGTCACCACGTCGTGGTACACCTCAGCACGTCGTGGTGAGGGTTTCCATCCTCTTCCGTTGACGAGACGTTTGCTGACGCACCTAGCACCCATCAATCACATTACCACGTCGTGGCCACTTTACCACGTTGTGGTGGGCCTGACAACCTTAGATTTTGTGCCGAAAAATTGTAAAATTCGTAACTTCCGCATACGAACTCCGTTTTTAATGCTCTTTATATCCACGCGTAGGTGAGATTATGTTCTACAACTCTCGTTTAGACTCCGTCGGCAAATTTTGACTTTATCTTTATTTTTATTTATTTTTAACGGGCCGGGACACGAAAAGTCCGTTATAAATCCATAACTTCTTCATGTGATGTCCGTTCTCGTTATAATTTATTCCGTTGTGCTACGATTATTGAGATCTTCGATTCTCATTTAGGTTTTATCGCCTAAAAATCTCTCGATCTCTGTTTCGAGTATTTTAGCTGTCTTCTGGTATATTTGAAACTTGGAAAAATCATAACTTTCTCATACGAAGTCAGATTTGGACGTTCTTTTATATACACATACGGTTTAATTATATCTACAACTTTCATTTAGATACCTAAGGCTAAATATAATTGCATTGAAACTTCGCGTTTTACGATTATTAGTGTTGCCGGTTTTTAGTGTGATTATTAAATTGGTCATAACTTCTTCGTTATAACTCGGATTTTAGTGTTCTTTATATTTCTGAAACCCTTGATACGATGTTTATTATTTTATGTAACCCAATAGAGACTTTTGAACATTCAAAATTTTGATGCAGGTTTCATTACATTAAAAGAGATTACAAATTCTTGACTTTCTAGGTCAATACAGTGATCCAAAAATATCGGGTTGTCACATGTGTCTATGGTATATAATATTTTTTCAATATCACTGTTCTTCCTTCGCCACCATAGAGCTGCACTCTCGCATAGATAAAGTACGGTTGTATATGCCTTCGTCTTGTCGTCCTTCACTTGACTAGCATTGAAGTAGCATTCCATTGACCAAAAGAATTCGTCAAGTTCTTTGGGATCACGTTTACCTCCATACTTTAATGGTTTAAGTGCTTCTGTGTGCGGCAACGTTTTCACAATGGTCCCTCCGGCGATTACTGCCTTGCACAAGTTTTCTTCGGCTTGTAATGCGTCTACCTTCTCACGGAACTCATTCTGCAAGGTGTTGATAAGTCCAAGGACTTCTTCCTTGATGACACCGATGGTCTCCATCAATCCATCGCTCATGTCACTTATCTCACCAACGAATTGATCGACGGTATCCTTCTATTCAAGGATCTCACCGACGTTAATCTCCACCTTTGTAAGCTTGTTTTCTAATCTTGGCAAAGGTTCAATGGATTGGTCCCTCCTCCTAGACTTCCTTCCTTTCTCTTCGACGACAGGGGAAATATTAGCTACATCGCTTCCTCCTTCCACTGCAACTATCTCTTGCTTGTACGAACTCTGGCTTTGATAACACTTGTCACGGGATAACTCTTTTAGACTAGTCAATACTGTATGCCACTTAGTGCTTGTCCAACTAAGTCAGGCTAACTTCGACGATCTAGATGTATTACTAAACTTAGGAAGCAAGAGTTACAACAAGGGACACTTCAAGAAAGCTTCTATTATATAACTCAACTTCTTTACAAGGCAACTTCTCGGTGGTTTAGAAAAATGAGTCCTCCCCCTATTTATAGGCATTTTACACCTCCTCAAAAGGAGGTTTCTAGGTCCCGATCGTTCTTGACTAATCTAGACAGTTCCTATTATATACATGGATTTTACAAGACTGTAGAATATGGTATACTTATCTACGATGCTCTAGAAATGTAACGACCCAAAAATCCATACCAAAATTTTCATTTTTAATTAGATAAACAAACCATAAATTGTCAACCATTCATACAAAACATATCACGTTAGAGTATCATGACCAAAACATTATTTTATTTTATCAGAGTAAACATGCCAGGCTGAATAAAAAATGGTGTATGCATGTGATCACCTTGAGCTCTTCCCTCCGCTACTGGAAATACCTGAAACCAAAACTGAAAACCGTAAGCACGAAACTTAGTGAGTTCCCCAACCTACCACATACCATGAGTAATCACATACTGCGAGCACTGGCCACGCCGTTATATCAGGCCTCGCCCGCTACATCGGGCCCCACCTGGCTTCGAGCCCCGCTCGATATACATATCTGTTTTTTACTTTAGGCCCTGCCCGCTAAACGCATGCAAACATATAACCATAGCACATAACATATAAACTAAACGTACCCTGCCGCATTACTGTCCTAAGGCCTCGCCTGTCTTGGGCCTCTCCCCTGTCCTGCTACTACTAAGATATGGAACCCCGTCCATACTCCGCTAATGGTGGGGTATAGGACGTCGCCCACACCCACCTCCCTACCAGGCACATACAAGTATCACACAGAAAACAAGTATAAATTATCATGCAAACATTCCTCGGGCCTTTATCGGAGATTTCTCATCTATTGAAACAATATAACAGTGGCCTTAGTGAATTATCCCATTAGTTAATAATTATAGGAAAACATTGAAAATGTTGACTAATCGAAAAAAGTTCAGGTTAACAAATTTTAAATTAGTAGAAAGTTTGACCGGAAAATGGCTTCTAAGTCCAACACAGTTTCAAAACCATTAAATATCGGGAAAATGACTTGTAAGACCAACAAAGTTTCGAAATTGTTCAAAAAACCAAAATCATGTTTTATCTGTTCAAAAAAACCCAATATACTTAACCTTTTTCTAAAAAAACCCCAAAGAACTTACGCTTTTGTTTAATTCTAATTAGAGACAACCAGATTCATTTGGTATATAATTAGTTGGCAAATGACATGACATTATATTTAGTGGCATGGAATAAACATTTTTGAATTGTCTTTCATATATCAATTTAATGTTTGGAGAAGAGAGAAACAAATGGTGTTTGTGTTTGATCTCTTGTAATGGCTACTTCTTCATCGCAATTGTTGATGTCCAACTTAAGATCAACAAAGAAGATATTTGATGATTCAAACTCTAGTGGAAGTGGACGTTCTTATTGGATTTCGACATCTTCAACCAAGGATCATTTAGAGAAAAAGTTTAGTGCTTGTTCGAACAAAGGGGTAGGTTTAATTGAAAGCTTTATCATGTTCATCTTCTACCTATTTGTTTGGTTCCATCAAAAACAAGAACTTATTAAGATAGTCAACCAAATAGATAGAATATAGACATGATAAATCATTCAATTACACTTACCCATCTGTTCGAACAAGCCCGAAACTACTTTTTCTTTAGATGATCCTCCATTTTAGATGTCCAATCCGAGAAGGGCTTCAACATCTAAAAGTGTTTGCATCAGCAAATATCTTCTTTATAGATCTTGACTTGGACATCAACAACTGAGATGAAGTGGTAGCTATTACAAGAAATAGAACACATGCATCATTCGTTTTTCTCTTCTCCAAGCCCTAAATCGATATATAAAGGGCAATTCTAATATGTTTATTCCATGTCATTAAATATAATGACATGCCGTTTCTCAACTAAATGTATACCTAATGGTTCTCGTTGCCTCTAATGAGAATTAAACAAAAATGTAAGTTCGTTCGGTTTTTTTAGACAAAAATTAAGTTCGTTGAGTTTTTTTGAGCAGACAAAAGATGATTCAGGTATTTTGAACGGCTTCTAAACTCCGTTGGTCTCACAAGTCATTTTTCGATATTAAAATTCACGTCATAAGCCATGTCATTCATTGATTTAATTAGCCGGTTGTCCCGAGTGAGAATTGAACTAAAGATTAATTTAATTGGGCATTGTTTTAAAAAAGTGTTAAATTCCTAAGTTGTTTTTTTTGAACGGTAAATAAATATAAATCTCTTGCAATTGAACCCAGGACATCCTAGTTGCTAGTTAGATTAGATCCTCATTGTTAGCCAAGTGGGTTAGTCCAAATTATTCACAATGTTTCTTAAAAAGACAAATTATAATTGAAATTTTTTGAATCCTTTGGAAATGTTAAATTCGTTAACTCATTTGGTTTATAAATCATTTTCCAAAAGTTTTTAAATCATTATGACAAAATGTTAAATTCGTTAATTTCGTTTGGTTTATAAATGATTTTATCAAAAGTTTTATGTAATAAAACAAAAAAGCTATGTATGAGCTCTTATTGGATCCCTAAAACAAGCCAAAGCTTTACGAAAATATAATCTTTTAATCATTTAAAGAAAACCAGATAAAGTACTTGAACATATGTACATACTTCCCATGGCTGCGTATTTCCCTGTTACTTATCAGCAGTCTGTCAATATTGCGTCAATAGCCGGACAACACAATTTCACCTTTTTTGTCAACTTTGAAATCTACTATTAGAATATTTTTCAGTAGTATATTTTCTTTCACCGCAGCGGCAGCAGGTTTCAAGCGAAAACATGGCAGAGAATAATGAAGAGCAGAACCAAGAGTAAAAAACCACATCCCAATCCGAATCCTTCTGAATCAAAATGAGAGCTACTACTAGACTGATACGAATATGAAGTATATCGTGTTGGGTGCAAGCGTGGGATCAAGTGTATGAGTAGTAACAATATCATAGGAAGCAATACCATCGCTTCTTTCCCAATAGATAAAGAAGAAATAGTTTCCCCTAAGTTCTCTACAGTGGAACTACATATGACTAGACTAAGGATACCCAGTATCAAGGAAGGAACCAGTGGAGATGGACCTCCGGCTGTCATTTTTCCTTCACAAGTAAAACAATCACTGGGACTAGGGATAGTGACTTTATGTGTGTTAACAAACATATATACACCTTAAACACTCACAAAGTAGGTTTTTAGTTGGCTGTTGGGTTAGGGAAGTCAATGATTTGTTGATCTGCAGATTATCCTGTCACCTAACCTAGTCCAACTTTGGTGGATTATTGCTTGGAAAGAACTGTCTTTGGAAAACACGTAACTAACTTTCATAAATTTCTGTAGAAAAATAAGGACTTATTATTAAAAATTGGACCATTTTATAGATGAAAAAGATCTTGTTGGGAAAGTAGTAAACGGATTTGGTTAATTTCTAATTACCGAACTACAATTTTTTAACAGGGCGTGCATATATTAAAGTATATTTTATATACGAACAATATAGTAAAGTCTTTAAAGTTGAAAAAAGTTCACTGAAAAAAAAAAACTTTTTTTTTTCTTTCATATTTTACTTATAATCATATATTTTTCAAATAAGGAGTGAATTTAAAAAATTAGAATATAGATATATGTATTCAATTATATTTGTAATATCGTAGTAATAAAAAAATAAAAAACAAAAATTATAGGGTAAATTACACCAATAGTCCCTCGTGCATATGCTAGAAAGCGTGTTTAGTCCCTATTTTTAAAAATTAACTCGGACCGTCCCTCGTATCGTTAAAAGTTGCACGTTTGATCCCTCGTTAGTTTAAATTTGCACGTTTAATCCCTTATGACACATAAAAAGACTAAAATGCCCTTTTCCTTTACCTTTTCATTTATTTTTAACATTTTTGACATTTTTAATTATTAAATTTTATTTTAATTATTTTTCTGTTTTGTTGAAGACATGACCACCACCACCACATGTAATCTACACCACCTTCGGAAATTATAGCACCATCAGTAACCCTCACCGGAAAATAGAGTATCACTGCCACCCCTCACTTCATCCCATACACTCCTCCGTTCAAAGCAAGTGTTTCACTCAAACCACCATTGACCCATCCAAATTTACTGTTAACACCACCAGCAGCCTCCATCGGTAAATCCATCAACAAATTAGGAAAGAATAATCAAGGCAGATCAAGAAGGAAGAATCAGGGTACGACAATGTTAAATTCGAAATCAGGAAAGGATTTAGGGTTCTTAACCTGAAAGCAGGCGGCGGCAGAGATGGAGGAGGAGGAGATGAGCGACGGTGATGCAAATCTGATTACTGCTGGATTGTCTCTGGTAAGGCTTCAACGAGACCTTGTTTGTTGCCACCATCATCATCTTCTTCCCTATCAATATTTGTATATGCCACCACCGTCTTAAACGAGTTTGAATAAAAGAACCATACGCTCCTTTCTTTGATTTCAAATGACTCAATCTCGATTTCTAAAATACCCCCATCAATGTGAGATAAAGAATCGCGACATAGGGTGTCGGAACCACCGTCTATGTAAAATTGGAGCTCTATTTGGGGATTTCATGTGTGATGGTACGAGAGAGAGGGAAAAAGAGACGGAAATTAAGGTTGGTGGTTGTTAGAAGATTGACGGAGATGAAGTCGTCATTGCCACTTGTGTGCTCTCATCTACACTCCTCCTGGTGGCCGGCAAAGGTGAAAGGGGATGTCGGGAAACTAAAGGGAAATGTAGGGTTGAACGTGTAATTAAGGGGGGGGGGGGTATTTATTTTATTATATTCCTTTTTTAATTCTAAAAAATGATAAACAAATAATATAAATATAAAAAAAGAAATTACTAAGGGTAAAATAGTCATTTTATGTCTTCAGGGACTGCCCGAGTGAAAAAAACATAATACAGGGACGATCCGAGTTAATTTTTGAAAATAGGGACTAAACACGCTTTTTGGCATATACACGAGGGACGATTGGTGTAATTTACCCAAAATTATATAATAATAGCATATGTCAAAGTTATGAAAATCGTTTGGCGATTGACTAACGTTAAACGATTAATCATACTAAATAAAGATTAACGAGTGATGAATTGAAGACTCTAAATTATTAATAAATTATCTGGAAAAATAATATATCCTAAAAAATAAGTACTTTAAAATTTTAAATTTTTAAAATTTGAAATTTAAAAATTTTAATATAATATTTTAAAATTTGAAAACTTAAAATTTTGAAAATTTAAAATTTTTGTACAATATTTGAAAAATAAAAAAATTTGGATTCTTTTAATATTTCTCACCTATGAGTGCCAAAGACCTTTAAGGACTGACAAGTCTAAGTTTGATTGATTTTAACTTTCTGTCAAGCACGCTAATCGTAGTCGGTTTAAAGCCGTAAAACGATTAATCGGTCGCCAACGTCGATTTCTGCAATACTAGTATATATATGTGAATTATGTATTTATATTGTCGAAAAGGAAATGTATGTTGTGGATCTTATATCGAGTTATAAAAAGAAGGGAAAATGACATATAGACCCTATAATGTTTTTAGGGTTTCCCCATTTAGCCACTTAATTTATTATTTGGCCTAATAAGGGAACGAAGTAGTGGGGAACCTGTTTCTTTATCCATCTTCACCTCTTTTCTCCGATTTTATTGACAAATAGTCAAAAATTGCCACATCAGCCATTGGAAACTAATATCACATTTTGACCATTTCTTTGTTGTCATAGATCCAGACACAAACCCATCAGCCTCTCTTGTTTTATCACAAAAAATCTTTCATTTCCTCCTTTTCAATTTCCAAATCCATTCTCCTTTCTGGAGACAAACCTATCATGGCTTTCTCTTAATAGTTAAACCAACACCACCTCTCCAATCATTTTCACCATCGTCGCTTTCGTTATACAAATAAGATTTTTTTTAAAAGAGTAAGACGTTAACTCACTAACCCAGTCACTAAGTTCAGTTTCATCCTCGATTAAGCTCTTAGTAGAGACATACGTTTTTTCTAACAGGTTTGTGTAGGAATCAATTCACTTGATTCTTGTAGAATGGAAAAAAACCTTAACTGTGCATAAAATAGGAACAGAAGAAAAGGGAAATAGTTGATTAAATACCAAGTGATATAATCATGCTATTACACGAGATGATTTACTCTCTTGCACCTTGTGCACCGAACAACGGATAAGAAGCAAAAATAGGGGATAAAAGTTTTTTTTGGAAAATTGCTTAATTACCAAAGCTTTCTTAGAAACGAGAATACAAAACTTGTTCTCGAATTCATTAACAAAGCTACATACGTCATCTACTTATACTAAAATAATAAGTATTTGACTCATATAAAACTAGAACAAAAACAATTAATTAAAAAAACTTCCAAAAATGCCCTTCCTCCTAAAACCGTTTTTCTGAATTTATCCAATATACCCATGTGAAAACCTCGTTTCTATTTGTTACTAATGTGTTTAATATATCATGAACGTGTTTATGAGGAAAGAAGGTGATTTGAAAAGGTGTGGCGGTAAAAAGAAGTTGTAGGGCATGCTACAAGGGAAATGGAGGGAATGAGGGAAGAATGAGGAAAATGTTATGGGGCAAATGAAGTGGGGTTATAAGAAGTGTTTATGTTGCAAGGGCTAACCAGTTTACCCTTTCAATTCTACCAAAATGACCTAATAGACCCCACAAAAACGAGTTCGTTCCCTTATTAGGCTAAAAAATAAGTAAAATGACTAAATAGGTAAACCCTAGAAACATTATAAGGCCTATATGTCATTTTCCCTAAAAAGAAAGCTTAAAAGATAAATTGACCGAATACACATGTGAATGGACTAATTTTTGTAGCTAGACAATGAGAAAGGACTAATTCTGTAAATTTGTTTTTTGAAATACGAAATAAAATCTCCATTTAAGGGCTTTATAAATAACATAAAAGTACATAATTTTTTTTAATATGGATTTTACATTTGACGTGTTTTAGTCTAGTAAAGTCAGATATTTTATTTAATTTGTTCATTCATACTATATTAGTCGGTTTTCAGGTTGCCTAATACTAGTAACTCTTTAAATTTTCAAAAATATTTGGATTTACTCTTCAATTTTCAAAAATGTTTTAATTACTCTTACATTTATTATTATTATTATTATTATTATTATTATTATTATTTGTGTTATTATTATTATTATTATTATTATTATTATTATTATTATTAACCTTTATTGTTATCATTATTATTATTAAGAATTTTTAATACGTTTCAAATGTAAAAAATATTTTATACTTCCATTTTTAAAAGTATAATTTTTTTATAGATATAATTACATTTTTAAATATATATATGTAGTTGTATTTAGTATTTATATACATTTGAAAGTTTGTGTATTCCTTTAAAAATATATTTATATATTAAAAATATATTTATTTTTTATTTAGTAGGTATATTTATTTCATACAAAAACTTATTGTATACAAATAAATATAAAAGTAAATATTTATAAAGTTTATATTATGTAAAAGATATAGTTAAATGTATTTGTAAATATTACTAACTATCAATATCTATATATATATATATATATATATATATATATATATATATATATATATATATATATATATATATATATATATATATATATATATAACAGAACATTGGTTTATTTTTTAGGTGATCCGTCAACCAAAGCACAAAGAAAATATAGTTTGGTTTTTGCCTACTAACTATAAATATGTGTTTATGTCATATTTATATGTATACAATAGTTTTATAAAAAAAAAAATTAATGTATATTTATATCTAGTAAATACAAATAAAAATATTTTTCAATGTATAAGTATGTTATTATTTGTATTTATTAGATATAATTATTTATATTTTATTTCTTTAATAAATATAAATATATATTTATTTTGTATAAAGATTGTCGTATAAAAATAAATATGAAATAAATACATATTTATATTTAGTAAACAAACACCAAATATATATATATATATATATATATATATATATATATATTTTTCTGTTTTGGTTGATGAATTACCCAAAGAATTATAAAAAGTTTTGTTTACGCATACTTAGCTATACAAATATGTATAAATACATATCTTATACATATAAATATGAAATAAATACATATTTATACTTAGCAGTATGTTCAAATATATATAATTATATCGTTTATACAATATAAACCTTATAAATAGATAATTTTTATATTTATAAGTATACAATATGTTTTTATTTGTTATATATATATATATATATATATATATATATATATATATATATATATATATATATATATATATATATATATATATATATACTGTTAATGTATCCTTCAAAGAATACTTCAAAGTTAACAAAATGATTATCCAAAAGACGGTCTAGCTAATAGTCGTTACTCAGTGTAATAGGTTCGGGACGTCACCCTTGTGGCCTCATGCTTAGGCCCTGACGTCCTAACGCCAAGGCCCATAACATGCCAAAATAGTATCAGATTGCTCCCCAAAACGACAAGTATAACTCCCAAAGTGTCACTCGTCAGTAACTTTACACAAATAGCGGATAACCACTAGTGGTGCATGAGTCACCAATAGGACGTCGTCACATCCTAATAGTGAAACAAGGAAGAAGGTGTTGTCGGGGACATGCTGTTGGATTAATGTCTAAGTCCATAACTATTTTGGTATGTACTTGACCCGATTATGAGCATGGTCCTTTTGGGTTGCCTTCACCATAACAATATGTAGGATGAATTAAGGAGAGAAATGTTTAATTATGATTTATTAATATATTATAAGAATAATATATTAAAGGAGAAATCATAGAGTTTAATTAATATTAATCAATAATTAATTAAGGATTAATTTTGTGGCTAAAAGAGATCAATTAAACTTAAGGGACTTATTGTGTAAACCCTTATTTCAATTCTTATATGAAATATGTAGGGTTTATAGCTTTGGATATTTAATTGCATGTTCATTAGACAAACTAGATCTAAAAGCTATTAGGGTTTGCATGTACACCATAGGATTGATGTATTGCTCGTAACCCGTCAGTGGTATCAGAGCCTAGGGTTGTTTGTTAGTGAATTTGATGCTTATTTGATCGAAAATTAACTGAAAATCGGATTTTTTTGGGGTTTTTCGACTGGACTCGCCGAGTCAACTGGGTGACTCGCTTAGTCTATAGTGAACTCGACGAGTCCAAGCCTGACTCGACGAGTCAGCGAGTTTGACAGCTATATTTCGCGATTTTCTTCCTATTTTGGCTGTGGATAATTACTTAAAACGTTTTTTATTAATAAAATCCGATTTTTATCAATGTTTGGAGTTTATCCTTGCCAAAATTGAAGATAATTGTCAAATTTAGATAATCTTTTGTTTTATTAGATAAATATTGATTATTTGTAATTTAGATTTGAATTATCTTGTGAAAAAGTTTCAATTTCACCCTTTAGTTTTATAGTTTAAATTTGAACTTAAAAGTTTTGGTTTTGAAATTTAAATAAGTTAAACCTTAATGTTTTGAAAAGTCTCAAAACTTGTCCTCAAGTTTTGGAATTTAAATTTTTGATTAAAAGGTTAATTTTGATATATTTAAATTCTAAACCCTAAGTTTGAAAAAGTTTCAAAACTTGCCCTCAAGTTTTGGATTTTAAAATTTAATTAAAAGTCTTAATTTGAAATTTTAAATTCTAAAACACTTGTATTTTGAAAAGTTCAAATTACACCCTTATGGTTTTATTATTTAATTAAGGTGTATAATTAAAAGAGATTTAATAAACCTATAAAGTTTTGGTTTAAATTTAATTAAATTAAAAGTATAATTTATTAAATTAGACTACCAAGTATTTTAAAAGTGTAAAATACGCCCTATACTATATATAACATTAAAAGTGTAATATTATATATATATATATATATATATATATATATATATATATATATATATATATGTATGAGTAAAAGTCAGTCTTATCGTTAGTAGGCCTCATTCACGAAGGTGGTCTATAAGGGGTGTTTAAGGAAATTGCCTATAAAATGACGATTTAATGGGTATCCACTCTTACCCACCGCACTCTTGACTAGTGGAGGGTCCTTAGCCGAACGGGTAGGACGAAACCTTCCATTATAAGTATAATGAAGTACAAAGTAACTAAATGTTTTTCAAATTCCCAAATCATAGTTAGTTTAGTCAAAATGTGAGATTGTATGCTAATCCATAGAATGACACTTTGCACCCTTGCCGAGACGTTAGTGGAGCGTGTGTGGTTAACCGGCACACTAATTTGGGTTTGGCATTGGTGGCGAAGGGTGGCTCGATGTTTGTCATAGATCAATGGAGCGCGTGTGGCTAACCGGCACATTGATTAGTTGATAGTAGCATTGAGTGCACCACGTTGATTCGTATGGTTATTCACACCTTGTTTGTGATCCTCGGCATCCCAGTCGCAAACTTGAAGGGCATAATGAAGATTAAACATGGAATTGAAAAGTTCAATGAATCTCAAAAGATCATGGAGTTTCAATTCATTTAAAACTTAATCTTCTTTTTCGTTTTTCATGGTGGAAATTGGTAAATCGTCATTTACCTACCTTCAAATATCCTGCAACTAGATTATGGCATCCCTCTTCTAGGTTGTAGAGTATTGTGTTGGATCCTAGCCTTGATGTTTCATTATGGGTTTTACATCAAGGATTCTTATCAGCTGACTTGAATTTTCTCCCGTTTTGTAGATGTATGAATCTTATAATTGTCTTCCCAAATCATTTGGAACAAGCTTTTCAAATGAAGATGACGTTCCAAGATACAATCAAGGAAATGAGAGTCATGATTCACTTCCTCTACCTCCTCCAATTATTCTCCCTGACCCACAACCTTAAAGGCTTGAAAAGTTCAAGCTCACTCAAGCCCTTTTGGCAAATAAACACGAAGATGGGAAACATATGTGTGCACACGTCTTAGAGATGAAGTCACACATTGATAGGTTAAGAATGTTGGGTGTCGATATCTCAGAAATGTTGGTTGTTGAATGGGTTCTTCAGTCACTTCCTGATTCATATAATGAGTTTGTAAGAGAGGACTATATGATGGAACAAGACATGACCCTTATTGATCTCACCTATTTGCTTATAGCTGCTGAATCAGCAATGATTTGGCGTGCTGGTCAAGCAAATTTGTTTGATGAGTCAAAATCCCAAGATTCAATGGACACTGGCAACATTGGAAGTCTAGAAAGGACTGAGCATGAGATTGTCCCATGTAATGTGCCAAAGGAGTCCATTTTCTTTTATTGCCAAGAGAAGGGGCATTGGAGACGAAGCTGCCTTGTTTACCTGAGAGATCTAAGAGATGGGAGAGTGAAGACGTATGGCTCTACTTCAGGTTAAATCCATTAACTAACTCTATAAGTTCCTATTTTCGGTTCTTAATACATTATTTGATATGATTACATTTTGATGTTTTGCAGGATCGAAGAAAAGAAAGGAAGCTTAAGAAGAAGTGTGCTGAATCTGATCACGAAGAAATTGATTTCGATCGCATCAATTCAAAGATCGGATTTTTGGAGCTGCTACTTTGGAGTTAGGGTAGAGTACTAAGAAATATGTAATAGCATAGTTTTTCGGTTGAATTACATTGTAAGGACAAGTTTTTTGGCAATAAAATAAATTTTGATTTTGTCTTATTTATTTATCATTGTGATGGCATGTATAAAAAATTGATGTTTGTGTATTTCTATTATTAGCAAAATGGATTTGATTCTTAATTAGGTTATTTGTGGAAGTGTCGAGAGTTTACCAAATAGGTAGAGTTTCTCATCACCCAAGTTTCAAGTGGATAGAAACTTGGAATCATGCAACGTGTATTGTATGATGAATGAAAAACTTTCACATTTAGGAAACTTAGAGTAATTCTTTGACAAAGTGTCAATTTGAAGGACTAGGAGATCGAGTACACTAGGTCGTACGTTGATCAAGTCTACCACAAAAGTGACAAAGATATTCATCATGATTTTCTAAAGTTTAGTAAATATAGTTATACTTATAATATTGAGTGTAATTATGAGTTGATTAAAAGAGTTTCAATCAATAGCAGAACGAATAAGAAGAATCAAGTAAGCAGAAAGATAAAAGTTTCTCTATTCTAAGAAGAACAGAGAGTAACTTTTATTGTGTTTTATGATAAGTCTTAACGATTAAGAACCATGTCTCAATTGATCCTCTAAGCGAGCCTTAGTGCAATTGCATGTCTAAGAAGAGGGATCGAGAATTGTAGAAATGGTTAAATAAAAAATTCAACCATACTTCGTTCCAATATCAAGTCTTAGAGTCAAGATTGTGACTTGAGTGACAAGTCTTAAGTAGGTTTGTAACACTTATCAAATGTAGAATAAGAAAGTTTCTTATTCTTGTACATTTGAAAATGGTAAGTTGTGATGTATTGGATAAGATAAAGACCAACTAGGACCAATTTAGTGAAGTGCTAAACTTGATAAGAAGCTACACTAACTCTTTAATATTTGTTTTGTCAAGGAATGTTTCTTGACAAGAGAATCTTATATGTTAAGGAGTCAGTGGGAGTCTTAAATGTGTTGAAAAGTTTCAAAAACAAATTCAAGAATAAACCCAGTTGATCATCACTAGCGCATGACTTGAGGTTTATAACCTATTGTGACTGACATACTCTAGTTTCTATGCCATTCCATTTGAGTTAACTCTATATGTGAGTTCTATGAGTTCTCATTTGAATGCATAATTGCAAGCACCTTGATCAATGAAAAGTATATTGATAGATAAGGGTGAGCTTCTTAACAACCTTGAAACAATGGTGGGCACTCGTGCTACCACGAGGCAAGAAATTAAGATTGAATAAGTTTAGTCCATATAAGTTTGGATTTGTCGCAAACCTTGGTTTTCGCAAAATTCATATGGATAGGAACACATACACTTTAAAAATCTAAGTGTCATAAGGTTTGCCTCGTTCATGAAAATGATTGTGAGGAAATGCTTTCACTAAAAGAGATTTTAAGGAGATAGCAGTTGTGTAAATTGTATTCTCAAATTCGATTATGATTACGACATCCCTCTTCATAGTTCGAATTGTGAGATTTGGCAATGGGTCTGAATATTTGGGACTTAGTAACATAAGTTCTGAATTTTGTTAGCCACACATGTAAGCTTTCTAAGGAAAAGTTGTACGAAGTTGAGAAGCTTAGATAAAGGCTTATCAAAGCATCAAGTATTCGAAATATGAACTTAAGGAATTCAATAAGCGTTGTCTTCTGGAAGTTCCATTGTTTTCTAAATACATGTCAAAGCTAGTGGGAACATAAGTGTTATAAGGAAATAAGCATCATGTTAGTGGGAGCATGATTATTCTTATTGCAGGTTAGTAATATTAATTATAGAAAAACAAAGATTCAATTTGCAAAGTCGTGAGGGTTGAAAAGTTGATTTGCTATAATTAAGGGAGAGAATATTATACTTCATTTCAATCTAAAGGCTTAGATTGTGGTATTTTAATCAAATTTAGTCAAATGATATATATGGAAAGGATAATTGCATTCTCAAAAATTTGGTTATAATTACGGCATCCCTTTTCATAATCAAAATTGTGAGAACATTGCGATTAGAAATATTGTAGCAAAACACTGGTAAAGTATCACGTCTTTATGTAAGACATTATGAATCGTGTCCCATACGCTTCAGGTATAGGATCGGTTGCATATGCAATAATGTTTGATCGTTCTAAAATTTTCCAAATGCTTAGTGCACTTAGAGGGAAAAGGGACTAGAACGGTTATTCACATAAATTATTAAACAACTATCAAAGGAAGATCTAAGGTTCACCAAGGATTTGTTGCTTGTGAGTAGTTGGAAGTATAGTGTTGGATTGACCATATCGACATTATTATGAATAGATAAGATTCTATTAAGAATGAGTTGTTATATGGAAAATATGGAAATGTTTCCATATTAGGAGTTGGAAATTAAGATTTTATGTCTAGATTAGAAAATTTTATACAAAAAGGATGTTCAAAGGAATGTACTTTAAGTGAGAGACATCACGTCTATAGAATTATTTTATAACAATTTCTGATAGAGAACCTTGTAATTTCATTGGCCAAGTCTTGGTGACTTTTGTACTATGGCTTTATGAAAGGATCGTTGCATAAAATATTAGAATCTAACATATTCTAGTAGTCTCAAGGACCTTGTGTTCTTACACAAACGATGAGGATTAGGAATTGTGAAATGAGCATCATTGGAAAAGATTTAAATTGATCTATTTCACAAATTATGGACCATAGGTAAACATAGTGTGCATGCTCGGAGCATGGGACAGCTATTGTTGAAATTCAAGTAATAAGTTGATTTTCTGAAACATTAAACAATGAATAATGAGTAATCAATATGACGATTAAATAATAAATATTTTATTTATACTCAAAAGCTTTGAGGCCATATAAGATTAAGTATTATTATTGTGTTTAAATTTTGCATGTTTTGACTTCCAGAATGACTGGGTTATTCGAACCTCCACAGTCGGTCATACTTTGGAAGTAGGTATGAAGCAACACTGTCATGAAGAGTCTATAGATTGTCTAGAATGTTTAGACATAACACAAGTTTGCTGCAGAGTTCATGAGTGCTTTGATAAGATTAGAGTATTGGATTAAACCCACGCTCACGAGAATCACTTCATGGATTTTATATCAAGTGATTGTGAGTTGATAATATTGTATATTCTTCAAACCGAGACGTGTGAGTTGTTATTTGTTGGTCAGTTGCACATTGATAATAAAAACACGCACCAGTAACTTAGTGTTATAAAACTTATTGTTGGGTGTGATTTGATCAATAAATGCAAGCGAGCATTTGAGTCGAAGTTTATCCATTCCTTTTACCAAAAGTGGGATGAAAGCGATATCTATGGTCCCCTCAATGATTTAGTGATGACACCTATGCGCTTAGCCAAGCCGGGACTAAGTTGATGTGTTCAATTGTAGTCTGTTGTCAGTCGTCATAAATCGGATGTCTGGAAACAGTATAGAGAGAATGATTAAAATTCATGTCTTGTGTCTATACGATATATTGAGAATGGAGGAATACATTATCTCGTATCCAAAGGACACGCGTATCTGATAAGATCAGAGTTGACAGCTGCTTTTGAAAGCTACGATTGCTGGTTAGGTTATGAAGTTATGCAAAATAGTTATTAGACTTATCCAAGTGGGAGACTGTTGGATTAGTGTCTAAGTCCATAACTATTTTGGTATGTACTTGACCCGATTATGAACATGATCCTTTTGGGTTGCCTTCACCATAGAAATATGTAGGATGAATTAAGGAGAGAAAGGTTTAATTATGATTTATTAATATATTATAAGAATAATATATTAAAGGAGAAATCATATAGTTTAATTAATATTAGTCAAGAATTAATTAAGGATTAATTTTGTGGCTAAAAGAGATTAATTAAACTTAACGGACTTATTATGTAATTATAAGATAATTACATAGATGGGCTTATGGACTCCATAAGAAGTGGAGTGGATAAATTCTATGGGGAAACCCATTAGAAATCGTCCAAGGCTTCTAAGGAAGGAGTTAATGGGCTGCTTAGGGCTTAAGCAATCAAATTAGGGTTTCCTTCTTAGATAACCCTAATTGCCTACCTATATAAAGACCCCTTGAGACCCAAAAACGTGGCTAACACTTCCTTTAGGGTTTTGCAGCCGTTTTTGTTGCCTCCCCTCTCTTCCCTCTTCATCCAAGTTGCTTAGTGGTGTTTGTGACTCCATTAGAGGTGCAACACTTGAGGCATTAAGCTTTCTGAAGCCAATAAAAGCAAGGAATTGATTGTTATTACTACATAACAATCAAAGGTAATTAGTAAACCCTTATTTCAGTTCTTATAAGAAATATCTAGGGTTTATAGCTTTGGATATTCAATTGCATGTTCATTAGACAAACTAGATCCAAAAGCTATTAGGGTTTGCATATACACCATAGGATTGATGTATTGCTCGAAACCCGTCACATGCTCCCCAGGAAATAGGTATAAAAGGACCCTTCTTCTTCAAAAGAAGGGATCGCTGGCTCTCCATCTAATACAAAATTCTAATTCTCCCATATATTTACTTACTAGACAGTCTGAGTCTCGTTCCAGGACCCTACCGGACAACGACTAACGTCGGCACTTTCTTTGCTGTGATTCATAGGCTTAACTAGATGACGCGATCCTCAAATGATATTACTTTCGAAGACATATCATAATATTTGGTGCTATCCGAGTGTGTACTCAGAGTTACATAACCTTAAAATGACCCTAGATGGTGGAAATAATGGGAAAGGCACCTACAACATCTGGTGGGGGAGAAACTCACCTGACGAGGCTAGCCTGCTATCATCACAGAACAGTCGGTCGCAAGCACTATCGCAACACCCCAGTTGATAGTGACTTAGTTGTAACAACCGACAATTTTTCGGCCACAACCGCTACCGCAGAAGAAGGGGACGAACAGTTGGTTCCCATGGACCAAACCATCTTTCTCGTAATTCTTAAAGCCCAGAAATTAGTTCTCTCTAGTGGTTAGCACGCCGAACACAATGCTCTCTTTAGAACAGCGAACACAATGCTCTTTTTGGAACAGCCACCAGATTTCAAATCCTACACAAATCAACATTAAGATGCCAAGAACGAGGTCCTTACGATCAAAAGAAAACACAAAAGGTACGAGCACCGCAAGGTCAATGATGCTGTGGAGGGGCTATCTAGAAACCTCTCGAACATCAACTTTTCCTTAAAGGACTTGAGACCACGCAACTGGAACCCCAAGGATCCGCTCCTAATTACTACTTATATACGCCAAAAGCAAATCCATCGCGTCTACATAGATAATAGCAGTAGCACCGATATCCTCTATGAACATTGTTTCCGACAGTTGCCGAGTTCCTAGAATGAAGACACGAAACCACTAACAGGAGGTCCTATGGTCAGTTTTACAGGAAATACCCTATGGCCATTAGGTACCATACACCTCCCCTAATGTTGGTTAGCCATCACGGGAAGGAAAGCATCACACAAATTATCAAGTTCTCAATGATCCATTTCCCAACAGAGAAAAACATATTAGTCAGACGGCCTGCGCTTTTCCAGTTGCAAGCCATACTGTCAACCATCCACGATACCGTTAAGTTCAGCATATGTATCGGTTCAGCTACAATTGCTGCTAGCACCCCACGCCAAAATGTCTGTCATCAGATTATTGCAGCCTCATAACTAATTCGAGCCCCAAAAAAATCAAAAGAGGAATGTCGCAAAGAGAAACACGTGATCCACCCTGATCATCTAGAGCAAGCAGTACAAGTGGGTGCAGAACTATTGACGTAAACCAAAACCAGGTTAATCACACTCTTAAAATAATTCTCTAAAGTATTCGCTTGGCTACCCGTATACATAAAAGAGGTAGAACATAATGTCGTCGAACATAACTCAAACATTTTTTCGGGAAGTGTCCTAGTCAAACAAAAAAAGAAGGGGCAAGTAGGCAATAGGAGCAAGACAATAAATGAGGAAATCGCAAAGCTGGTAGGTGCAAGCATTCTACGGGAAGCAATTTTCCCCACCTTGATAACTAACCCTATGATGGTAAAGAAACATGACGGTTTGTGCCGAATGAACATGGATTAGTCCGAACTAAACAACGCATGACAAAAGATCATTGCCCCTTCCAAAAGATAAACCAAAAGGTTGAATCCTTGTAAGGATTCCAGCATAAGTGCATCCTTGATGCTTACAAAGGCTATCACCAAGTCCAAATGTGCAGGGAAGACGAGGAAAAGACAACATTTCACACCAATCGTGGCACATACTACTACCAAAAAATACCGTTTTGACTCCAAACGTTGGGGCAACATACCAACGCCAGATTGAAAAAGTCTTCGTCAACCAAATCGGAAGGAACATGGAGGTCTACGTTGACTACATGATTGTCAAAAGTCGTCACGAAGCAAAATTACTCGCAGATATTAAGGAAACCTTCCTGACTGTGGCACAAGCATAGATGAAACTCAATTTAGGAAAGTAAACCTTTGGAGTAGAAGAGGGAAAATTTCTAGGTTACCAAATAAGCAAAGAAGGAATCTCACAAAACCACACCAACATATTTCAATCACATTCATTTAAAAGCTTCATGATCAAGCAGATCTCCCAGGGAAAAAAGGTGAGGGCCGACGCTCTAGGCAAATTGGCATAAACATCTTTCGATCACTTTACCAAGAAAGTGTCGGTAGAAGTTCTCATGGAAAGAAGAATCGACAAATAGACAAATCGATTCCATTGCAATGCGGCCTGACTGGACCAAGAGCTACCTAGACTACTTCCTACACGACATCCTCCCAGATGATCCTGCGATAGCTAGGAAAATCAAAATCAAAGTCTCACAGTTCTTCATAAGGGAGAAACAGGTGTACAACAAAGGGTTCCTTACACCATGGCTCAGATGCATCGCCTACGCTGAAGGATAATTGCTCTTGGAAGAAAGTCATGTAGGAGAGGTCGGGGCACAAGAAGGTGCATAGCTGCCCACGGGAAAAATACTACACCTGGGAGTATACTAATCTGACATATATAAGGACGTGAACAAGCTTACAAAAAAATGCCCAGAGTGCTAAGCCTTCTCCCATTTTCAAAACCATCCCGCAATGCCTCTAACCAACATCAATAGCCCCTGTCCTTTCCATCAATAGGGCATATATATCTTAGCACCATTCTTGGTTGCTTTGTCAGATCCAAATTTTAGTTAGTCGTTGTTGATTACTTCACCAAATGGATCGAAGTTGAACCGTTAGCCACTGTCATAGGCAGGAAAATGATAAAGTTTATGTGGAAGAATATCCTCATGCGATTCGGTACCCCCAGAGTCTTGATTAGTGAAAATGGTAGACAATTCAAGGGCAACCCTTCCAAAGAATGTTGTGAGGAGAAGCAAATCCATCGAAAGTTCACCTCAGTAGCCCATCCCCAAGCTAATGACCAGACTGATGTGTCAAACACGACCATTTTCAACGGCCTCAAGAAGCGTTTGATGAAATCAAAAGCGGCATGGGTAAAATAAATGCCGACAATACTCTTGTCGTATCACACAACCTCAAGGTATAGTATCGGAGAAACACCTTTCAACCTAACGTATGACATAGAAGCAGTAATTCCAATCGAAATCGCAAGTCGATCTTTGCAACTAACAGAGTTCGATGTGAACACTAATGAGGTCGAACTCCATCAAGATCTAGACATACACAATGAGAAGCGCAAATTTGCTAACTCCGACAAGCGACCTACAAAGCTCGCACTGAAAATTACTATTGTCGACATGTAATAGTAAAAAACTTCAAGGTTGGAGAATGGGTATTGTGCAAGAATGACTCCAGCCACGTACAACCCAAAGTTAAGTTTTGTGTCGTTTTAGAAGGACGGTACAAAGTGATAGAGGGACATCATAACTAAGCCTATGTCCTAGAAGCCTAGGACGGGAGACCGGTCCCCCACAATTGGAATGTGTGTAACCTATACCACATCTATTCCTAGATCAAGGAGCAAAATAAGATACAATTGCGGCAATGGTAGCATAGTCGACCTCCGAATGGATGATCACACCCAAGTAACTACCCAAGAACCAGGCCTTATTTTGTATCACGATGTAGTCACTTTTTATTCTCACCCAACAATATTGATGTTGTACACACATTATCAGTAGAGTGATGCAAATTGATTAGTATAAAAAACTATTAGAATGTTCTTTAACAATTCAAGCTTGATATCATAAGAGGTTGTGCACATTTACCAAATGGTAAGAAGGACTGATCATTCACATCATTTGAGCGAAACCGCTGTGAGAATGCAACCATAGGCATCAAAGATTCATAACATTTCCCTAAACATGTCAATCCGATCCAAAAGGTCACAAGCCTTAACCATGGCATGAATAAAGGCTTCAAAGGCTCATAACATTTCTCTTAAAGAAAATAGTACCCAAGTCCTAAAAACCTTGAGGTGACGATCTCGACTTGACTTAGATGATTAAGGCCAGAGAGAAACTCCTTAAGGTCCAAGGCTTAGAGCAAAGTCCAAATGGGGTAGTCTACAAGCTTTAACCAAAAAGGACACCCCAACATAATGAGCTAGCCAAATCTCAAAACCAAAAGCTAACTAAAAACATTTGGCCTAGAAACATAGGCTCATGATTCAAAAAGTAGGCATGTGTTAAGTACCTAGCGCAAATACCGAGAATGAACTCGGGGGGACTTAGGCAAGATAGGGCTCCAGAGTCGCAGATTGAGCAGCTAGCTCAATTATTAACCCAATCAAGCTCGGAGACCAATATAAACCTTGGGAAAGAATTGCTTGATTAAGGAAAGAAGAAAACACACATGGGGCGGCAAAAATAAAGCACTAGAAATGAAGACAAGCCAACCCCTTAAAAAAGCAATGCCATAAAAACAAAGGATAACTATGTATTGTCCAACGGGTATTCCCCAGACTTACACGAAAATCACATACAAGCTAATAATATAAAAAAATAATAAGACAATAAAAGAAGAAAAAGAAGAAGAAGATGTGGTTCGAGGAAAAGCAGAGTAAACTGCCAGGAGGAACAAAAGAAGGTACAACGTCCCCGAGATAGCATGCCCAAGGACGTTCTCCTACCGGAGGATCCTAACAGAGCTGACGGAGCCCCGTCATGTGTAACTTACCAAGGCAGAGGTACGAAGCGAAATCTTTCTCAAAAAATGCATTTATGGTAGTATGCATCGCCTGCGCCAACTGTGTCACAGTGTCTGGCCCTGCCGAATCAAAATTCTTGGTAACAAACTGCTTCTACACCACCTGCTTACCGCTTTCAATACTATCGGCCACACATGCCACCTTTAGACACCAGAACCTAAATGAAAATTCTTCACTCCCAATGAGCCGATCAATTACCCGGACCATCCTCTTTTAAAGGATCCGGTAAAAATCCTCCTCCAAGGATCTCCTTGTCGAGGCCTCAACCGCCAACTGATCGCTTTGTTGTCTCACACATGTTTACAATGCTTCTTTCCCTGCCACAAGATCTTGCACTTGTTGTAACAAATGCTCCACCTCCTCATCCAAGCTAGTTACCTGGTCTTCAGCCGCAGATTTCTCTCGAGTTTGAACAACATAACGTTCCTCGAACTTGCGTCTATCATCCTCAAAGAGCCATACCTTCTCTCCAAGCTCACAACATTCTGTCTTGACCGCCGACAACTCTTCCTGGTCGACACCCAAATAGAGAAGACGACCGACAGCCACCACCAAATACGGGGCAACCAGGGCCGCAACATATTGAAGATCATTCGCCATATGGGAATAAGAAAGAAGCTCCAATGACTCCAATATGGATGGAGGAGACACATGACAACACCATTCATAAGCACTGGAGGGTTGCATCATAAGAGACCCATGAGTAAGATTCGACTCTGAGAAACACACGCCATCAATTAGTTGAGTAGACAGTGAAGGGTTTTGATCATTCTAATACTCCTATGGTGTACATGCAGCCTTAGATGCTTTACATCTATGTTTTCTCCAATATACATGCAAACCTTTTTTTTCAAAGCGTCAATCTAACTAGCATACAATGGAGTAACTTTACTATAAAATTCTAGTTAGATGACATACATTTTGGTGTAGATAGAAACCTTGGACCTTTAAGAACTTAGCACCAATAGTATGAATGCATTAAATGGAATCACACAACACCACCAACAATGGAGGAACTTGAGAGCAGGTTACTTGAAATCATAAAATCGGCTAGCCTGCTTGTATATCACTTAAGTGTTGATTTCATGAGCTAGAGGGGTTCTTATATAGTGTGGCTTAATTAGGGTTACAGCATGCAAACCCTAATGTGCATGACCATCCCTATTCTTCATGCTCCATGGGTTTACACCTCCATGGATAATCCATGGGACACCACATGGGTTTAGCCCAACATAACAAACTATGGATTATAAGCCCACATTAGAAGAATCAACGATTTACATAATCATTCCTCATATATTAAACTACTCCCTTTTGATCACAAAATTAACTCCAAATTAATTCTTGATCAATACTAATTAAATAATATGATTTCATATTAATATACTAGAACATATAATATATTTATAAACCATAAATAACCTCTTCTCAATAATCCATCCTTCAGTTTGTTCCAGTACTATGCAACCTAAATGGACCATGCTACTCTCGGGTCAAGTACATACCAATAATAGTTATGGGCTTACACACCTAATCCAATAGACACGACACTAGAGATAACATCGTCGGGACGCAGAACTGAATAGGAACCCTAGGGGACTCTAGAACCAACCACATGCTTCTTAAGAAGATCACCATCACCTAAATCGACTGCATCCCGTGTTCCTTTTGTTTGGTCGCTGATGTGGAGCAGTCATTCCTTTGTTCACTCCATTAAACTGGCATGAAGTGTCACTATCAAGCATGTTGATCACATCAAATAAGACTCCACACAAGAAATCACTATTACGACTCTTGCACAATCGGCCACCAACCATGCTAGCACCACTATCACCCATGAGCATGGAGTCTACCCAAGTTGTATGCTGATTAACAAAAACCCGAATACCACCAGTGGACTCGCTCTTCGTTGTTTGTTCTCCGACAAAACAAAATGAAGAATCTCCATAGGAACTACCATTGTAACACCTGTTCCAGAGTGATATTTGAAGCTTATGAAGAAGGATATAGTGAGAAGATCCAACAAACCAATCACCCATCCTTGAGCTTAGTCATCTTGTGGAATACTGTAAGTCTTCAAGACTCGATTTTAATCAAAGAATATGACTAGATCTTGAGTTTACCCTTCATTTCCTACCCTTCTTGTTGAATGCATGCATGGGATTCATAAAGTTAGCAACTTTATGAATCTCCAAAGCAAAATGGTCCCAAGGTGGGCTAGATCTGGCCCTTGGTCGAGCAAGGACATCATGCAAGGGTTTTAGGCAATATTTCCCTATTTTTGGCAATTTTGACCTAGATACATGCATTGGACATGCATGTCCATAAAGCTTCCATCTTTGGAACGTTTTAAGGAGCTTTCCAACCTTTGAAAAGGGCCTTAGAGCATTTGGAACGGTTCTAGAAGGTAAAGCTGGACACTTTATCCTTCTAGACAGCTTAGGGTGTTAGATCTAAGCCCTAAAGTCCCTGGATTCAGTGTATCATCACAAGAATCAAAAAGGAAGGGGGACTCGACGAGTTGCTCTAGGAACTCAACGAGTTGGATCAGGTTTCCCTGCTTTCTGAATATCAAGTGAACTCGTCGAGTTGACGAAATAACTTGGCGTGTTGGCTAGGGTTCGATCAGGCTGTCTGAACTCGGGAGGAACTCGACAAGTCGCTAGCTTCACTCGACGTGTTGAGGTCAACGTGGACTGTTGGCTTTCACTTTGATTTTGACATTGACCAATTTTGACCAGGGTTGACCTTGAGGGTAATTTTGGGATTTTGATAAGTCTATCTTATGATGCTTACAGACAGTTGAGTCGCAACAACACGTGGGACATATATGGTTCTAGCATGGTCAGTTTCAGCACTCGAGAGAGGTGAGTCTTCTCACCATACCAATGGGTCTAAGGCACCAAGGCTGACCCATTTTATGTGATGTGGTACACTAGCATTATAGAGATATATGGTATTTTAGTTAGCTTTGTGCTGAGTAGTATGCTAGTGATTATATCTTATTGCATGGAATACCTCGGGGTGTGGGGGGGGGGGAGCTTATGGCAGTTGGATATAACATCATTGGGGTAGCCCATGCATTCCCAGGTACAGACCTTGTGGGGTAGCCCATTACACGAAGGTGTAAGACCCTGGGGGAGCCCACGAAATCCTTACATGTTTATGTAGGTTTATGTATTATGTTAGACACTTCTGTGATATGATATGCTAGGTTGATTATGTATGTTATTGCATGAACCCCCCCCCCCCCCCCCCCGGGGGGGGGGGTGGTGCCCGTGGCAGTTGAGTATAAGACCATGTGGGGTAGCCCATGGCATTCCCAGGTAAATACCATGTGGAGTAGCCCTTTTCACGAAGGTGTAAGACCCTTGGGGGAGCCCACGACATCCTTACAGGTTTATGTATGCATGGCTTATGTGGTATGTGTAGCTTTATAGCTAGTATGATATGTGTTATGTGGATTGTATGTGATATATGCTCTGGGGAACTCACTAAGCATTAGCTTATAGTTTGTGGTTTTGTTTCAGGTACATCAGATCCCAAGGGCAAGGGCAGGGTGTGATGGTGTGGCGTGCACTCTCATACATGCGTTTTATAGACATTATGATATTATAAATAAAAGTTGTATTTGATATGAGTTTGAAAACAATTATATATGGGATTTTTTAATTCATTGAAATGTGTTTGGTTAATCAAAAATGATAATTTTCCTTTGAAAAATCGGGTCGTTACAAGTTGGTATCAGAGCCTTCGTTTGAGGGATTCGGGCACACTCTAGGGTGTGTCTGGACTCAAATTAAGGAAATGGTAAAATTGTTTTCAAAAGTAAAATTAAAAAGCTTTAAAAGAAAGGAAAAGATTAGAATGCAACGTGCATGATCAACCGAGCCAAGTAAGTTGTTCCCCAATATGTTAGCCATGTTATACATATGTTTGAGCTTTGATAATCATATGGAACTTACTATGTGTATGCTTTTAAAATTATATACAATTAAGAGCTTATAGCCTCAGAATGATTGATTTGGCCTTATTTCTTGTTCCTTGTCTGGTTGTGGTCCTAGGGTAGACTCTCTTATTCGAAAGTCTATTTGATCTTTTTCTGTGTACAATTTGCATGCATAACGACATCAGGTTATGATTGGTATGGGTAGAGAAAATCGTAGGACAACCTAGGATTTGAGAGGTGTGGTAGTGTGTGGAATGTGATTTATTTTGGGATGAATTGTGGTTGTTAAGCAGAGCATTAGGAAAGGTACAGGTAGGTATCAAAGGTAGTGTTGGGCCCATACTAGTGAAAGCACATGACTTGTTTCCAAACCAATCTTAGATCTGAGAACTCCAAGGAGTACTAGTGTGGGAAGATTCCCTTTATGAGTATCGTGATCATTATTATTTATGAAAATTCAGTTTAGCATCGTGGTGACACGATTTGGACCAGGGGGGTTAGGATCGGGATCCGGATCCATGGCTGGATCAGGCGAGACTACCGATGTCATCGATGAGAGGCTGCGAGAGCTTATTGTAGCCGAGGTTATGAGGGTCATCCTTGAATCTACCCCAGTCATATTAGGACGCTCAAGGAGGGCATGATGGAGATTATAGACGAGAGCCTCAAGGCATTTAGAGCTGAGATTGCGGCAAGCCAGGTTGGGGCCTGAACTTCTTCATTCTGGGAGTTCAAGGCGTGCGGGGCACCGAAGTTTTTAGGGGTCAGGGACCCCATTTTTAGCCAACATTGGGTGGCGGATATCAAGAATGCCCAGCATATGAGTTCTTTCCTGGATGCGGCAAAGGTGAGATTTTCTTCTTGCATGCTGAGAGACAGGGCCCGTGATTGGTAGGGCGAGGTTACTAGCCAGGTGGGAGTAATCAATATGGATGAGATGACATGGGCCGAGTTTGTCTGGTGACTTGATCTAGAGTTTGCACCAGCCATTGAGGTGCAGAGGATGGTGAGGGAGTTCCAGGAAATCAGCAGACCACCGAGATTGTGGCGGAGATCACCGCCAAGTTTCGTGAGTGAGCATTGTTGATTCCACAATATGCTACTGATAAGGTTATGCGAAGGACAAGATATTATTCCATGCTGAGGGATGATATCCGAGAGTTTATGAACTTTACAGGGTGTTAAACCCTGAACGAGATGGTGGAGAAGGCCCAGGAATGGGAGACGGAGTTAGACTAGTGCACCAAGGGGAAGCCGGAGCAGGCGCATATGTAGTGGTGGGTCAGACTATAAAGCCTAAGACCTCAGACACTTCAAGTAGGGGCCAGTAGGGCCAGAACCAGTGTACCAGATGTGGTAAAATGCACAGTGGGGATTGTCGGACAACGGGGATATCAGGATGTTACTCTTGTGGTCAGAAGGGCCATTTAACCAGGGATTTCCCCAAGAAAGGCTTGATATGTTTCCACTGCAACCAGACTGGCCATAAAATGGACGAATTTCTGAGGTTAAAGGGAGAGGGAGCAGCAGTGGCGGTGCCTACACCCGCCACACTGAGGATTACCAATGGATGCCCTGCTAAGGCGGATGCCCCAGCGGTGAAGAGCCGCGTATTTCAGCTGACTACCGAGGAGGCTCGGGCAGCGTCAGTCGTTGTGGATGGTACTTGTCTATTTTTCTCTGTTCTTATTATTTGTATGATTTATGTGTACTTTATGCTTGTATATGGACTTTCTTGGTAAATGGTATGTCTCTTCATGTCTTGTTTGATTCGGGTGCTACCCGATTGTTCGTGTCCCTTGCGCTTTGCAACAAGTTCCGAGACGCCCCATAAACTTTGGATTTCCTACTCGAGGTAGAAACTGTAGATGACCACACTGTGAGTATTGCGAGGGTGTACGAGGACTACATCCTAAATGTGTTGGGCGAGAAGATTCGTTTGGATCTAGTCCCAATACCGTTGTGAGGGTTGAAGGTGATTGTCGGGATGGATTGGTTGGGGGCTAATGGGGCCATGATTGATTGCGAGCACCATTTGGTTAGGGTTCGAACCCCAAGTGGGGGAGAACTGGTTATACATGGTGAGAGACCCTTGTAGAGGCCAACTCTCTGTTTGGCAGTGAGGGCTAGGAGATGGCTGTAGTAGGGATGTATGGGATATCTAGCCTATATCTGAGATACGAGGGTTGAGGCCACGACGGATGTGGGCAGTGTGTCGGTTACAGGAATTTCAGGATGTTTTCCCTGAAGAGTTACCAGGAGTGCCTCTGGAAAGGGATGTGGAGTCTCGAGTTGATTTGGTGATGGGTTCCGCTCTGATAGCGAAGGCACCATACCGGTTAGCTCCGCCTAAGATGCAGGAGTTATCGATGCAGCTTCAGGAGCTGCTACACCGAGGGTTCATATGTCCGAGTAGTTCCATATGGGGAGCACTGATCCTGTTCGTCAAAAAGAAGGATGGATCACACAGGATGTGCATTGATTACCTAGAGCTGAACAAACTAACGGTGAAGAACTGTTATCCATTGCCAAGGATCGATGATTTGTTTGATTAACTGCAGGGTACGTCTTGGTTTTCCAAGATTGATATTCGGTTAGAGTACCATCAGATGAGGATTCGGTATGAGGATATACCGAAGACGGCTATTTGTACTCGGTATGGGCATTATGATTTTGTGGTAATGCGATTTGGACTCACCAATTCCCTAGAAGCTTTCATGGATCTCATGAACAGGGTGTGTAGACCGCTACTAGATCGGTCGGTGATCATTTTTATTGATGATATCCTGGTCTATTCTAAAACAAAGGTGAATCATGAGTAGCATTTAAGGGAAGTACTGGAGAGCCTAAGGGCGGAGAAGCATTATGCAAGGTTTTCCAATTGTGATTTCTGGCTACGAGTGGTGCAGTTTTTATGGCATGTCATTAATCAGAAGGGCATTTTAGTTGATCCAGCCAAGGTTGAGGCTTTGATGCAGTGGGAAGTACCAAAGAACGCATCAAAGATTTGTAGCTTCCTGGTTTTAGTGGGCTATTATCAGAGATTTCTTTAGGATTTCTCGAAGATTGTTGTGCCATTGACCCGCTTGACGAAGAAGAATATGAAGTTTCGGTGGGACAAGGATCAAGAGTTGGCTTTTGAGACCTTGAGACGGAGGTTATGTGAGGCTCTGATCCTATTAGTAACCGAGGGGTTAGACTATTTGGTGGTGTACTGTGACACATCGATTTTAGGGTTAGTCGTGGTACTGATGCAGAGGGGTACGAGATAGCTTACACACCGAGGTAGTTGAAGCCTCATGAGGCAAATTACCCCACTCACGACTTCGAATTAGGGGTAGTGGTGTTCGCCCTCAATATATGGAGACACTACTTGTATGGGGTGCGGTTCACCATTTATACTGATGACAAGAGTTTGAAGTTTTTGATGGATCAACAAAATCTCAACATGTGACAGAGATTGTGAGATCCTATACCATCCAAGGAAGGCCAATGTGGTGGATGATGCTTTGAGGCGTAAGACGGCGGGGTCCCCGATTGGGAACATTTGTATAAGGATGGGGATCCTCTATCCATTGTTAGACATGATCAAGGAGGCCCAGGTCAAAGGGGTGAAGAGAGAGAATTGGAAGATATAGTGGATTCGGGGACAATATCCTTTGTTTGTTAAGGATAGTGGTGGTCTTTTGAGATAGTGTGGTCGAGTGACGGTACTAGTGTCTAGAGGGGTGAAACAGAGGATATTACAGGAGGCCCACAAGTCCAAGTTCTCTATACATCCAAGGGCTACAAAAATGTATATAGACTTGATATTGAGTTATTAGTGGCCCTGCATGAAGCGGGAGATCGCTTGGTTTATGGAGCGGTGCTTGACCTGCACGAAGATCTAGGCCGAGCATCAATAGTCTCATGGAAAGGTACAGCTGCTACGCATTCCCATGTGGAAATGGGAAGAGATCACTATAGACTTTATCACGAAGTTACCAAGGATGGTGATGGGCATGGACGTCATATGGGTGATCATGGACATACTGACGAAGAGTGGTCACTTCATTTCGATTTCTAAGAGTATATCCGCGGAGAAGTTTGAAGATATTTATGTGCGAGAGGTGGTGGCCAGATACGGGGCTCCTGTGTCAGTAGTCTCCGACAGGGATGTTCGGTGTACATCTAGGTTTTGAAAGATGTTCCATGAGGAACTGGGCACTCAACTACATTTTAGCACGGTGTACCACCCCAGACCGATAGCCAGAGCAAGAGGATGATACAGACACGGGAGGACATGCTTAAAGCATGTGTGTTAAATTTTGTAGGAAGTTGGGACACTTACATCTCATTGGCATAATTTTCATACGACAACAGTTATCATTCCAGTGTCGACCGACCGCCATTTGAGATGTTGTATGGTCAAAGGTGCAGGACTCCGGTTTGTTGGGACAAGGTTGGGCACCTGGTCATCGGGAGCATTGAGGTAGTGGTCAAGACTACCGGGTTGATTCAACAGGTGTGCGACCGGATGTGGGTCGTGCAGAGCCGTCAAAAAAGTTATGCTAACTGGCAGAGATCAGATCTTGAGTTCCAGGTGAGGGGCTTTATGTTATTGTAAGTGTCGTCCTTGAAGGGGTTATCAGGTTTCGGAAGGGGGGAAAGATAGGACCCTGATATATTGGACCATTCAGGATTTTGTCCCGGGTGGGGAAGGTAGAATATCGACTAGACTTGCCGGATGAGCTTCACCAGATTCATAACAGCTTTCATGTGTAAGAGCTTCGGAAGTGTGTCACTGACAAGCTCGCAGTCGTTTCGTTGGATGACATCTAGGTAGATAAGAGCCGGAGCTACATTAGGAATCTTGTTTCCATCTTATATAGGAAGACTAAAGTTTTTGGAACAAGGAAGTGAAGTTGGTAAAGTAACAATGGCAGCACCACAGGGGCTCCGAGTGGACTTGGGAGCTAAAGGACGAGATGCAAGATCACTAACCGAACTTGTTTAGATCAGCAGACTTCAAGGAAGAAGTCTAGTTCAAATGGGGGAGACTTGTACCACCTGTTCCATAGAGACCTTGAAACCTTAAGAAGAAGGAGAGAGTGAGAAGATCCAACAAATCAAGCACCCATGATTGAGCTTAGTCATCTTGTGGACTTCTGTAAGTCTTCAAGACTCAATTTTTATCAAAGAATATGGCTTGATCTTGAGTTTACCCATCATTTCCTACCCTTCTTGTTGAATGCATGCATGGGATTCATAAAGTTTTCAACTTTATGAATCTCCAGAGAAAAATTGTCCCAAGGTGGGCTATCTCTGGCCTTTAGTTGAGCAAGGACACCATGCAAGGGTTTTAGGGAATATTTCCCTCTTTTTGGCCATTTTGACCTAGGGACATGCATTGGACATGCATGTCCATAAAGGCTCCATTTTTGGAACCTTTTAAGGACTAGGAACCTTTCAGGAAAGGATGGATTTCAGATCCCTAGAGTTTTGGACCATATGGCAAGGCTTTGGAACTTTCGAACCTTTGAAAAGGGCCTTAGAGCATTCGGAATGGTTCTAGAAGGTAAAGTTGGAAACTTTATCCTTCTAGACACCTTAGGGTTTTAGATCTAAGCCCTGGAGTCCTTGGATTCGATGTATCATCACAACAAGAAAAAAGGAGGGGGGGACTCGACGAGTTGCTCTAGGAACTCGATGAGTCGCATCGGGTTTTCCCGCCTTCTGAATATCAAGTTAACTCAACGAGTTAACGAAACAACTCGTTGAGTTGGCTAGGGTTTGATTAGGTTGTCGGAACTCGGTAGGAACTCGATGAGTCGCTAGCTGCACTCGACGAGTTAAGGTCAACATGGACTGTTGACTTTGAATTGAACTTTGACTTTGACCAAGGTTGACCAGGGTTGACATTGAGGGTAATTTTGGGAGTTTGACAAGTCTATCTTATGATTCATACAATCAGTTGATTCGGAACAACATGTGGGACATATTTGGTTCTAGCATTGTTATTTTCAGCATTCGAGAGAGGTGAGTCTTCTCACCATACCAATGGGTCTAAGGCATGAAGGCTGGCCCATTTTATGTGATGTGGTACACTTGCGTTGTAGAGATATATGGTATCATAGTTAGCTTTGTGCTGAGTAGTATGCTAGTGATTGTATGTTACTGCATGGAAGACCCAAGCGGGAGCTCATGGCAGTTGGATATAAGACCATGTGGGGTAGCCCATGGCATTCCAAGGTAAAGACTATGTGGGGTAGCCCATTACACGAAGGTGTAAGACCCTGGGGGAGCCCACGACATCCTTACAGGTTTATGTATGTGTATGTATTATGTTAGACACTTTTGTCATATGATGTGCTAGGTTGATTATGTATGTTATTACATGAAAGACCCTAGGGGAGCCCGTGGCAGTTGGGTATAAGAACATGTTGGGTAGACCATGGCATTCCTAGGTAATGACCATGTGGGGTAGCCCATGGCACGAAGGTGTAAGACCCTGAGGGGAGCTCACAACATCCTTACAGGTTTATGTATGCATGGCTTATGTGGTATGTGTAGCTTTATAACTAGTATGATATGTGTTATGTGGATTGTGTGTGGGGTATGCTCTGGGGTACTCACTAAGCATTATCTTACAAGTTGTACTTTTGTTTCAGGTACATCAGATCCCAAGGGCAAGGGAAAGGCATGATGATGGCATAACATCCACCAAAGGGACTTCGTGATACCGAAGGTCACCCTTAAACATCTGACGCAACACTCTCTCAAGGGACAAAAGCTTCTCGGCACCTAAAAATTAAACAATAGCCATCAAATTAACAACCTCCTCCCCCTTCCCCAAGGAAAGTTCTTTAAAGATAAAAAATAAAAAAGGGGGGGTATATGGAAAACGACATTCACCATTTTTCTCCACGTAGAATTAAGGCATCGTCCATCGGCCTCGCCAAGTGGAACTCATCGCTACCGCTGCTAGGATGCAGTCTTGTCAATCTTCCCCATTGAAAAAGGTCCCCTTCAACGCTTCAACTATATGCAAACTAGTGCCTTGCAGTGGGGGTGCCTGATTCGAAGAGATGGCCACACAAGGGTAACCAAGACCAATCAGGTTGTTGTTAAGCCACGACCACGATCCTTCCAGTTATTTCAAGGAGCCATATGGTTAACAATAAACATGTGAGTTTTGCGTCGCTGAGAGAAAGTATGTACGCTAGAATGGGTGGACGGGCTAAAGAAGAACTGGAAGGCTTGGAGTTGAGGAAGTACACCTAAGGCTTGACAGACCAACTCGAAACCAACAATCGTGTGAATGGCGTTAGGAGTGAGGTCGTCCACAGAGAAGCCGTACTCACTCATGACCTCCGTGTTTAGGCATAAAACCAAATCGGAATTGAAGAGATTCGAACTCTTCCAATGTCGGGTCGGTCCCTGATCGCATGAACGCTATCGTAGACCTTGAACAAAAAACGGTGAGGAAAGAATACCACAAAGAAAAATAAAAAGACAGTAAAAGCATATGAGATTCAAAAGAACAAAACCGCCCTAATAAAGGGGAATTTTTAATACAAAGTGTGTGAGTCGAACCGATACCACAATAAAAAAAAAATTGTCAATGCAGAGCGACTTGATCGCATCAACAGGCATCAAAGCCATCTCCACCAGACGCATGTCTCGATCTAAGCTAGAATACCCCAGCTACCTAAGTCTAACATTGTGGTTTAATAGCCTAAGGTACTTGTTAATGTAGCCTTCCAAAAATGCATCAAAGGTAACAAAATGATTATCCTCGGCAAGTGCTAGGTTCGGGCCCTCTGTCTTGCGGCCTTGTGCTTAGGCCCCAACATCCTAACAACAAGGCCCAAATCAACCCAAAGTAGTACCAGATTGCTCCCCAAAATGAGAAGTGTAGCGCTCAGAGCTCCATCCCTCAGTAACTCTACACCAATAGCAGATAACCAATAGTGTTGCATAACTTACCAATAGGTCACATCAATATCTTAAGATTCCAAACAAGGCAGAAGGTGCTATCAGGGACATGCTCCCCGGTGATAGGTATAAAGGAACCTTCTTTAGAAAAAGAAGGTATCGCTCTATCTCCATCTAATACAAAATTATAATTCTCCCATACACTTACTAACTAGACCATCAATGTCTTGTTCCGAAACCCCCTCTCGAACGACGACAAACGCCAACTCTTTCTTGATTGTAATTTTTAGGTTTAACCAGACGACATGATTCTCTAACAGCATTAAGCACGAAGATATATCACGACATATATATATATATATATATATATATATATATATATATATATATATATATATATATATATATATATATAGGGTCTGGATTCGGTAGGAACCCAAAAAATGATAGGAACCATGACGACCATTCTCCACCAATAATTTCGTCAAGCATCGGGTCGAAATTCCAATATACAACAGGTCCAGTCATTCTCAGGATGCAATACCCTCAGGTCCAACTAACCTTTAGGTTGGAATGCCCACGGTCTGTTGGCTCATGCACATAGCAGTTAAACCTCAACCATCAATCAACATATAACCAACTAAGAGACAATCGGACAGATCTACAGATCACTAAGCATAACGTTGTCCTATTTACCAGGATACTGATCTAACAAATTATAATAGCATAGCAACATCCGATCTACCAAGATACCAATCTAACAGATCATAACAGTATAACAGCATGCATACAGTATATCAATCCAAGGGGCCGACATTGGTGCCTTCGACCTGCAAGTACAGTGAGGACAACTCACCTCTCAATGCTGAATCATACATGCGATCCCTGGCTGCTGGTTGATAGATTTTTGAACCACCAAAACAAGAAAACACCTCATCAACAGCTAATCCCACAAATAATCTTTGATTGTATATCTGCGAAAATCCACGCTCTATCGGATACCAAAATGACAGTCCATCACATCTAGCCCTTGACTCACACATTGAGTCCAAATTACTATAAAATAACTTTTTCCCATTCCTCAAGCTTGGCAAGAAG
The DNA here is from genome assembly GCF_051521515.1 of Lactuca serriola. Taxonomy (NCBI): domain Eukaryota; kingdom Viridiplantae; phylum Streptophyta; class Magnoliopsida; order Asterales; family Asteraceae; genus Lactuca; species Lactuca serriola. The sequence goes on along the minus strand of NC_136408.1, from coordinate 120,192,793 downwards.
CCAAGGCCCAAACTAGATGACTAAAGGCCTAAAATCTAAAAATAAACTTCTAAGGCCCAAATATGGTCCAATTTTCCCAGTTAGGCCCAATTCCTTTCATGGGTCTTCATCCAAGAAGGTCCATTAAGAGAAAAACTACAAACCATAAAATCTAGATGGCCCTACATGGCCCAAGACAATCCGAGCCCAAAAAGAAGAGGCCCAATAATGTCGCGCACATAGGGGGTACTCCGGACATATGCTTAGCATACACGAGGCTGCACAGAATGCACCATAGGGGTGGCTGATTGGGTACGCGGGTCATACACCTCCCTACGAGGGGCCTACCCTCGCCAAGCCTATTTTCGAGATAAATGCTAAATGGCTTCAGCTCTCTTAATCTCACAGTTTAGATCCAAAGTTCAATGGAATACTAGTGTCATAAAGTCTCGAACTTTATGACCTTACACATCCATAATGCTCTTAATATCAGGTCTTAATCCATTAAGACCATTCTACCATAAGCATGATACACTTCTAGCCATTGGGACCTCATTTTTATGACCAAGGACCACTCCAAGGGTCTAAAAGGATGACTCAAAACATCGAGAACATGCCATGGACAAGATGGAGTAGTTGGGACCAAAAAGAAGCATAAAAAGACCCAAATATGAGATCTAATAAATGAACCATAAAGGTAACAACTTCATACATTTGGATGATGAAGAAAATAGCCAAACTTCTAGATCCAATCCTTGCTTCAAGCTTCCAAGCTTCTTGATACACCTTTCATTCCTCTTAAAAACCAAGAACGCACTTAGGGCTCAAAATCACACTCAAGTTGGGGGAAGGCGGGTTTAGGGTTTTCCAAGAATGGATCTAAGGCTTTAAAGGCAGAATAGGTAGGGATAAATGACCATAAGGATTCTTAAATACCCTTCAAACCCTAAGACATATGGTTTCTTTCGGACACGAATACGCTCAGCGTACTAGGCCACACCCAAGTACACTTAGCATATTGACATTTACGCTCAACGTACAACTCCTTCTCCAAAAATTACAATCTTGCCACTAGGGCTTCTTGCGACTAGTTCCTTCTAAAATAAGGACCAAAAGGACATACTTTAAAACCAAGAGATGAATTTGAAAATACCTGAAAATTGGCGTGTTATAACTCTCCCCCACTTAAATTTGATTTCGTCCTCGAAATCATTCCTTACCATTCCTGTCTTGCCCAATATCCAGAGGGACACACCCCAACCTTCCACATACAATGACCTTCCTAAGGTGCCTAAACCTAGGAGAAAATTTCCAACCCTAAGAAAACGAATCACAGACCACTATGATTCCATTTCGCTTATCCATACTGAACCCATTTCTAGGAGAACACCATACTGAACCCATTTCTAGGTCCATTTCGCTTATCCATCGTATTATGTACTCGACTCTTCCTCACTATGATTCCTACTAGAAATGAGAATCACAGACCAACTGTTAGTGTAGACAACGCTCCGCTCGACCAAAAAGGATTAGATATTCCTTCGAGAGAAGTCCTATCCTGATGATAACAATTCCATGAACACAATAGGCTACGAATATTGACTTCCTTACCTAATGAACCAATACGATGGTACTTCAATAATGAGGCCTCATCACTTGTTCGGCCTTCACACAGGTAGTACCATCCCTGAGCATAAACACATAAGCTAAATCATGAACAATGCAGCTAATGCCTTAATATACATATTTCTTAACCCACATCTCTTTAAATACAGACCTTACACGAATACACTTGCGATACCCAAGGCGAGTTTCCATCTGAAGCCCACTCAGAAATGGCGACTCATAATATCTTCCTCTAGACCCTTCCCTAAAACTATTGAGCATCCAATTATAAATCTATCCCTGGTCCCTGACTGGACACACTACCAGAACTTACATAGAAGATCCTCAAAAAATAGCGACTGCAAACTTAACCCAAAACAAACCATATGATAAACCAAAACCTTAATAATCCTTAACTCTCACTGATATGCCATTACCAACCACTGCTTCGACGAGCAAAGATGATCAAACCAAAGACTTATATGCTACATCCAACCCCTTATCAGCTCAGGTGTACCTTTACCTGGGCATCTACTCGAGACATCCATAAATAACTTTTTAACTTGCGACTTCACAACCAATTCCAAAATTGGTAACCGAAATCCTAGCAATAGCTTACGAACAACCGGAGTTAAAATGCATATATCCCACAGAGACTCCCTAATACCTGACTGATACTCCCTACAACTTTTACTGCATCCCTTATGCAAACCACTTGATTTGTGACTTGTCTGACTTTCATTAGCACGTCAACTCAGAAAGTACCACGAGAAAAAGAAATGAACAATCATGTTCACTAGGCCCATAGCCTATGACTGGAATGCTCCCAATATCACATTAACCTTGTCATCATCGCATCATTCGCATAGCACTCCGGGCCTAAAGATACTAACCTCATTCTATTTCCTTATAGTGACCTAATCTACTTCCTCACAATGCTAACTAAGCACAACGAGTTGTTGCCAAAACAAAACCTTATGAAAACATGGTCGCACACAACCGGAGAACTAGATAACGGTTGTACTCTTGGTCCAACTCGAAGGCTATAACTCAAAAGGACAGTGCGCATAATTCGAAGCAAGGGAACTAATGTTATCTTGCCCATCTCATATGAAAAACCACCATGCACGTCCTTAGGTAACCCATAATCTCATCCAAACTGAGAAAAAATACCATAGATAATCAAGATAATAAACTAATCAATAATAGAAAACATCGCCACAATCAGTTGAAACAAGATCCCACACTCGGTTGAGAATGAACGCATTACACCACTATACAACTAGCTCAACAAGACTTCCATAGTGATCCCAAAGGTTACCAAAACCTGAGTCGGCTATTAACCAAGTTCCGCATCCCACCATTGAAGGTAAACGTACCTGAAGACCAAAGGAACATAGAGCATACTGGACTTGATAACAGATTGGCCAGACCACTGAATTTCGGATGACACAATTAAACTTGCAAGAGAACCTCCACTGGATGATGAACCCAATTACCAGAGGTTAAGGATACATGACACCTAATCCTGAGAATCAGGACTCACATGGAACTAAATATATCTACTTCTGGAAAAGATCCACTGATGAACATCTACCTAACTAATTCGAAGACAACAATCCAAAACAACGACTGGAAAAACCCTCAATGGCTAAACTAATCAACCCGAGAATCCTAGTTCTCCCCTACTTACGGATCGAACTATCACCCACTTGCGCTGAAACCCAAATCATAACTGAAACTAGCTTAAGCAGGTACTACCTTTCCTTACTCTAGAAATTACGATCCTGCTCACTCCTTCTCCGAACTCAGAAAAACTAAAATTGCATAACCCGTGCCATAGATAATGACATTCCATTCCATCAATTAACTATCCCGGTTCCTGCTGAAAAACCCAAGCCGATCATAATCGTCGTCCCCTTCTTGAGTCCCACGATTTGAATAGTCAGCCTCGAGCAAAATCTCTGAGGCCTCAAACGAAAGCTCACTAGGTGTCCACCAAACAACCAAAAACAAAAGTGCCACTGGGGCTCAAAACACTTACCAGATCTTCCCACATGCCTGAGCAGCCACAACCAAAAGATTAACAATAGGTAAAGAATTGGTCCTATTGTACAGCCGTTATCTAGTGCTACACAATAGGACCAAACCTCTTATGCTAAGATCCTTTAAACCATGTAGCATCTGACTTAGCGTATTCACTCAATAGCCAGATGACACACAAAACAGTCATACAACAATCAATCAAGGATTCTATAAGAGGTAAGGCATCATATAATCAGGCAATTCTATCATGTAATTATTGAAGAGACTATCACAAGCATGTTGTTCTAATATATCACAATATCAACGAAATGTATGGTAATTTGGCGTCAACTTTTTGGCTCCGACTGATCATACACATCACATCCACTTTTTGTTATTTTGTAGGAAACTTTGAAAGTTATTTTTAAGACCCTTACTTTGAAAACAATTTTTAAAACACCTCCTCCTTACTTTGAGACTGGATTCACACGAGTGTGTTGGATTAGATGTCTAAGCCCATAACTATTATTGGTACGTACTTAACCTGAGAGTAGCATGGTCCATCTGGGTTGCATAACACCATGACAATTTGTTAGGATGGACTCTTGAGAGAAGGTTATATATGATTTATTAATATAAGTTCTACTATATTAATATGAAATCATATGTTTTAATTAGTATCGATCAAGAATTAGTTTTAAATTAACTTAGTGATCAAAAGAGACTAATTAAATCTATGGGTACTAATTATGGTAATTAGTTATATTTATATGTGTTGGGCTTATGATCCATGATGGACCAAGTTTATGTATGGACACATAAAGATTTGGGTCACATGAACAATTGATCATAATAACCATGGGTATGGATTTGGGTTATACCCATGACCCTTGGAATCCAACATATAAATATGTACTCCTTAGCCAAAACACATGCCTACACATATATTCTTGGAGTTCATGAGGTGTTTTTGGTGCATGGAGATTCTCTCTCAAGAGCCACCTTTATCCTAGGTGAGTTGTGAGCCATTTGAGGCATTCATACTTTTAGTGCTAAGCTTTTAAGGCCAAATACAACAAGATTTCAAGCTACATAAAAGGTATGTCATCCTAACTAGTATTTCATATTGGTTATGTTAATTGCATGCTAGTTATAGGCTTAATGCTTTGGAAATACCATTACATGTATAATTAGAGAAAACATAGATCCAAGGCATTTACGGTTGTCCGTGCACCATAGGATGTTGTAGTATACAAAACCCAATAGTTGTATCAAAGCCAAGGGTTGCTTTCTATTATACTTAATGTTATTATTGGTTATTGAAGAAAAAAAATCGAATATTTTGCATTCTGTCATCGTGACTTGCCGAGTCCATGGGGTGACTCGACGACTTGCTTGAAGATTGTCTTGGACTCGTTGAGTGCATCAAGGGGCTCGACGACTTGGCGGTCTTGAATGCAGATTTTCGAGTTTTTTTTTGGCCGGTTTTGGTTTAGAATCATTACCACAAAATGTCTTGTTCATAATATTTTATTTTGATGTTATGGTAATGTGTATTCTCATCCAAATAAACGATAATTGTCAGAGTTTCAAGATTTGTGTTAGTTCATTTGATTAGCTAAGTTCTTGAAAAAAATTTATATCAATTATCTTGGCTTATGAGTTTGATCTTATTCATAGAAAAATTACGTAATTATTGTGTTAATTGGTAATGTGATCTTAATGGTTCTTTATGAACTCCATAACTTGTCCTCAAGTTATGGAAAATGAAGATTTTTTCATTTAAAAGCACATTAAGTCTCATAGGTTACGAAAATGGAAGAGTCTCTATTTTTAATGTTATCATAAAATGTTTTATGTCTTCTATAACTTGTCTTCAAGTTATAGAATTTGAAAAGTCTTCCATAAAAGCCATATTAAACTCATAACTTATGGAAACCAAAAGTTTTTGAATTGTTCAAAACTTGCCATCATGTTTTGGAATTTGTAAAGTTTCCCCCCATGAATACTTTAAGTGACACACTAATTTGGGACTGACAATTTGTAGCAAAGGGTAACTTGATGTTAATCATAGATCAATGGAGCGTTTGTGGTTAACTAGCTCATTGATTAGGTGGTTGTAAAATTGGGTGTACCAAGCTAATTTTCATGGTTATTCACTCCTTGTTTGTGATCCTCGACATCCTAGTCACAAACTTGAAGGGCACAGTCGAGATTTAAACATGCCATTCAATAGTTCAATGAATCTCAAAGGATCTAGGAGTTTCAATTAAATTAGAACATAAAATTCTTTTCGTTTTTCGTGGTGGAAATTGGTAAATCGTTATTTACCTACCTTCAAATATTTTGAAGCTTGGATTACGACATCCGTCTTCCAAGTTATAAAATATTGTGTTGGGTCCCAACCTTAATATTTCATATTGGGTGTTATATTAAAAACTTAAATTAACTAAACTTGGATTTCTCCCTCATAGATGTTTAGTTCAGATAACCATGGTCTTCCATATCCTTTTGGATAAAGCTTTCCTAATTAAGATGATATCCAACATGGCGATCAAGGTGAAAGATTAATCCCTTTGTTGTGCATTAATGGGACTGGAAATCATACTTCATTTCCTCCACCTCCTCCAATTATTCTCCCTAACCTACAAGTTCTTGAAAGGTTCAAGGTCACTCAATCCTTATTGGAAAGCAATGTCTATATGTGCTCACATCTTGGAGATGAAGTCGTATTGACAAGTCGGGACAGTTGGGTATCGAAGTCTCGAGGAAGTTGGTTGTTGATTGGGTTCTTTAGTCACTCCCTGATGATAGATCATGACCTGACCCTTATCGATCTTACATATTTGCTTGTTGCCGCAGAATCAAAAATGATTTGGAGAACTGGTAAAGCAAATTTGATTGGAATATATACTTCCCAAACTTCCCTGGACATTGACAATGGTAATATTAGATGTCCAGAAAAGCTTTCTCTTCCTAATGGAAAGGGATCGGGCATGGTAAGGTTGTTTGACCCAATAGTAAAGAGAAAGGCTAAGTCTGATATAGTCTCGTGTACCATTCCTAAAAAGTCCATATGTTTCTTTTGCCAAAATAAGAGGCACTGGTTGCAAAACTGCCAAATTTACTTGAAAGTTCATAAGGATGGTAAAACTCAAAAAGTTTGACTTTGCTTCAGGTAAAGTCCACTATCAAACTCTATTAAGTCCCTTTTTGGAGATTCTTAATACATGATGTAATGTAATTACATTTTAATGTTTTGGATAATCAAAGGAAGCTTAAAGAAAGAGGAAGTTGATTCTAATCGTGAAGAGATGGATTCCGATCGCATGGTTCGATGATTAGAATTTTGAGCTGCTGCTTAAGAGTCATGATAGATTGCTTAGGAATAGGTGACAACATCTTTTTCATTTGTAATTGCATTGTAAGGAAAAGTTTTTCCGCAAATTTCTAAATAAAGAAAAGTTTTTTTTAGTTTTAAGTATCCTTACAATGGCATTTGTGAAAAATTATTGTTTATATGATTCCATTGATAGCAATATTGGAAAATGGATTTGACTCTTTCGTTTGTTGTAGTGTCATAATTTATCAAATAAGGAAAGATTCTCATCACCCAAGTTTTAGTTAGATAGAAACTTGGAATCATGCAACTTGTATTATATGATGAATGAAAATTTTTATCTTTGGAAAATTAAGACTAATTCCTCGTTCACATGTATATGTGAGTCAAGTGAAGGACTATGAGATCGGGAACACTTAGTTGTGTGTTGATCAGGTGCACCACAAAGAACGATAAGGCTATTCGTCATGACTTACTAAATTTTAGTAAATATGGTTGTGATTACAAGTTTCAGTATAAGTCTAAAGCATTGGAAAAGTTTCAATGTATGGTAGGATGAATGAGAAGAATAAAATTAGGCAGAAAAATAAAAGTTTTTCCAATCTGAAAAGACGGGAGAGTACTTCAGTAGCTTGTTTTATGATTATCTTAGTGATTATGAAACCATACCACAATTGATTCTATAAGGACATCTTAGTGCACTTCTATGGCTAAGAAGAGGAATCGTGAATTGTTAAAATGGTTAAATCAAAAGATAAATCATACTTCGTTGCAAAGTCAAATCTTAGAGTTATACTCCAATATTGTAACTTGAGTGACATAATCTTAAGGAAGGTTTATAATGCTTGTCAAATGTGGAGTAAAATGTTTTCTTACTCTTGTACATTTGAAATTGATAAGTTGTGATGTATTGGATAAAAAAAGACCAACTAAGACCGATTGTGTGAAGTGTTTATCTTGATAAGAACCCTCACTAACTCTTGAATATTTGTTTTGTCAGGGAATGGTTGTAGACAAAGAGAATCTTATATGTCAAGAGGTCAGTGGGTGTCTTAAAGATCTTGAAAAAATTTCAAGAACTAATCAAGAATAAAACCTATTGTTTATCACTAGCAGACGACTTAAGGTTTGTAACCTATAATGTTGACATATTCTTGTTTTTGTGCCCCTTCTAGTTAAATTTGACTCTACTTCTAAGTTCTCAATTGTTTGCATAACAACCTGGGTGCAATGGTAGGCCATTGTGCTGCCAGGTGGTGAGAAATTGAGATTGAACAAGTTCAGTCCATATGAGATTGGATTTGCCAGTAACCTTGTCTTGTTATTATGGTTATGACAAATTCACAATGATAGGAACACATACAACATCAAATCTAAGTGTCATAAGGTTTCTCTCCGATTCATGAAAATGATGGTTAGGAAACGCTTTCACTAAGTAGATTTTAAATAGTTAGCAATTATGATATTTGCATTCTCAAATTCGTTTATGATTACGGCATCCCTCTTCATAGTTCGAATTGTGAGAAATGGAAAAAAGACCTAAACATTATGATTACGGCATCCCTCTTCATAATTGTTTAGACACACATGTGAGCTATATAAGGAAAGGTGTATGATTTTGATAAAGTCTTCAGAAATCTAAACTTTGGTAAAGAAAGTCAATAAATTATTGATTTCTAGAAGTCGGGTTGATTTCTGGATACATGTCAAAGCTAGTGGGAGCATAAGTGTTATGCTAGTATGGAAATAATTATTATGTTAGTGGGAGCATAATCAATTATGTTAAGTGTTGCTAGTTAGCAATGTTAATTATAGAAAACAAAAGTTTCAATCTGCAAAGTTGCCGGGTTTGAAAAGTTGTTTTGCTATAATTAAGGGAGAGTAATTCATACTTCATTTCTAATCTAACAGCTTAGATTGATATTTTAATCAATTTTAGTCATATATATATATATATACATATATATATATATATATATATATATATATATATATATATATGAATGTTATGTTGGAATGGTTCAACATAAGGAAGTTCTATATATGGAAAGGTTAATTGCATTCTCAAAAATTTGGTGATGATTATGACATCCCTCTTCATAATCTAAATTTTGAGAACATGGCAAATAGAAATATTATAGCACAATAATGATTAAGTATCATGTCTTTATGTTAGACATTATGAATCGTGTCCCATATATTCGGGTATAGGATTGATTGCATATGCTATAATATTCTCGTGTTCTAAATTTTTTCCAAATGCCTAGGGCATTAAGGAGGAATAAGTTCTAGAACCGGTTATGACTAAAGTGGTTGAGCAACTGTTATGGACAATCTAAGGTTCGCCAAGGATTGGTCGCTTAAGTACAGTTAGAAGTATAGTATTGGATGGACCATATTAACATTATTATGAATAGACAGGAGTGTATTAATAATGAGTTATCATATGGAAAATATGGAATGTTTCCATATTGGGAGATGAGAAAATTAGAAAACTTAATGCAAGAAGGATGTTCAAAGGAATTTACTTTGAATATGAGCATTCATTTCCATGGAATTACTCTCCATTGGAATACTTTGTAATGTTTGTTGCTGAGTCTTTGTGACTTTTGTGCATACTCATTACAAGAGGATCATTGCATATAAGTTTATAATCCAACATGTTTCAGTAAATGCCAAAGAATCTTGTATTCTTACATTTATCATATGGATTTGGAATTGTGAAATGAGCGTCATTGAAATGTTTTCAAATGATCTATTTCACAAAGTAAGGACCATCGACAAACATAGTGTGCATGCTTGGAGCATGGCATAACTATTGTTTAGACAAATTTAGTGTGCATGCTTGGAGCATGGCATAACTATTTTTTTAATTCAAGTATTAGGTTGATAAACCAAAACATTATATAATGAATAATGTGTAATCAATATGGTGATTAAATAAAATGTGTTTTTTTTTTATATTCATAAGTTCTGAGACCATATTACATTCGATTATTCTTGTGTTTTACTTTGCATGTTTTGACTTCCCGGATAACTAAGTTATTCAAACTATCCACAAATCGATCATACTTAGGAAGTAGTTATTGAGGCAAGATTGTCATGAATCGGTCTGTAGTTTGTCTGGGACAAAGTGGTTGCAGTATTCATAAGTACCTCTGGAATATGATTCGAGTATTGGATTCAACCCACCCTCATCTAAATCACTTCATTGGTTTTATCACGAGTGGTCATGATACGATAATCTCTTATATTCTTCAAATGGAGACGTGTGAGTTGTAGTTGCGTGTCGGTTGCACATTGACATATGTAAATGCACCAGAAACTTGGTTGTTATAAAACATATCGTTGTGTGTAATTTGATGAGTAAGTACAATCGATCATTTGTGTTAAAGTTTATCCGTTCCTTTTACCCCATATGGATAAAATCGATATCTGTGCACCGCTCGATGATTTAGTGATGACAAACCTAAGTGCTCGATCGGGCCTGGACTGATTTGATTCGTTCAATTAGTTGGTCGTCATAAATCAGAAATCGGGAAACAAAAGATGGATAGAGAGAATGATTATAGTAAATGTCTCATTCCACATGATATCTAGAATGAGGAATATATGATCCCTTATCTAATGGACACGTCATTAACTAGTGTTGAATTGAAGGGATTGCGCCATTGGCCCATGGTAGTTCGGTCCATTTTGTACTCACGGTTTGGGCCTGTCCAGCCGTGTTTAGTTTGAGGGCTTACATATATATAGTGCATGCATGCATTATATTAATTACGCTTTTGATTATTATTTTGGAGATCAAGTATTGTAACCCTAGCACACCTCTACAGTAGCAATCCACATTGAATTCTTCTGAGGTGGAGCATATTAATCATTCGACACTCGTTTGATTCATCATTGTGTTTGACATCTTTTATTACACTTTATTGTTTTATTGATATCTGTTTGAATCTATCGATCTTATAGAATATAATTCCCATCAATTGGTATCAGAGTGGGTCTTTGAAGATCTATTGATTTTTGAAGTATCAGTTCTCGATTTGGTGATTTTTTGCACATATATTGAAGATTAATGGTGTTTTGGCATTTTGGAATCAAATTTTTGTTCAAGCTACTGTTCATGAAGATCTATCATTTTCTTTCACTGTTCATCTGGGTAATTTTTATCTAATCCAATTCAAATCTTCTAAGTATTTTCTGATTGGATTTGCGCAATTGGTTGATCCAAAATCAACATATTGTCGTTGGATCTATTTATCTTGATTTATCCCATTCGTTTAATTCTATAATGTTCATCTGATTATCACAAGCCCACATTCAATTTGTTACTATTCGTCTAATCTCGATTTATCACTTGTGACTAGGGGTGTAAGTGAGCCGAGCTACTCGTGAGCTACTCAGGATCGACTGGTTAAAAGCTCGACTCGAGATCGAATTAAACGGGCCTGAGCCGAGCTCGAGCCTAAATATGAGGCTCGTTTATTAAACGAGCTCGAGCCGAGCTTCAGTTAGTGAGCTCGCGAGCCTAAACGAGCTTAAACGAGCATATATATATATATATATATATATATATATATATATATATATATATATACACACACACACACACACACACACATATATATATATATATATATATATATATATATATATACATGGAGGCTCGTTTAGGCTCGACTAGGCTCGCGAGCCCACTGAATTGTTCACGAGTCGAGCCCGAGCTTCATTTTAAGGCTCGAATCGAGCTCGAGCTCGAGCTCGAAATTCCTCAAAGTTAAACGAGCTGAGCTCGAGCTTGGTCAGGCTCGGGCTCGGCTCGTCTCGTTTACACCCCTACTTGTGATGTGCTTCACTGAGTCATCGTTGTCGATTTCCTTCATCCAAAATTATTATTTTTTGGGTAATCGATTCTCCTTATGAATCAT